>NC_090447.1:1061491288-1062125288 GCF_031143425.1 Pleurodeles waltl
GGACGGGACAGCATATCTTTTAGAATTCTGTCCTAGCTTTTTTGTCATTTTGCTACCCTTAAGTGTCAGAGATATGTGTCAAGAACAAGGTCTGTAGATAGCAGTCCAGAGCCACACAACAGGGGAATCAGGAGTTGCATTCAAAACAGGGTTCGCGGGCTGAGTCTTGAGCATGGGGCAGCAGATATGGACTTGCCATATGGTGCTACCTTAGAGGTTGGGCTTCGTGGTGCTCAGGGGCTAGAGAATTCTCATTACTGGGGGGTGAGATCTCTAGAGGAGCAGTGCCACTGCCACTCTGAGTGTGCGCAGTCCCAGTGTTTGTGTCCAGCAGCTTCAGGGCATAGAAGTCAGGTACGGTGTTGGCTCTCAGCTGTTGAATATTCTCTAAGCCCTTCTCCGAGCTCCTGTCACAGTGGGCCATCCCCACTCTGGCCTCCCCTTCGGAGTGCTGTGCTAGGTTCCAGGGGGATAGTAACATTCCTTTGGGGCCCCTGAGCAAGGGAAGCATTGTTGTTCCCTGGTTCACGACCTGCAGCTCTCACCACCCTTGTTAGCCTCCCTCACCTCTTTACAGAAGTGGGCCGTATGCCCAGTTGGAGATCCTGGGCCTGGTGTCTGTGCCACCCCTTTGCTGTAGTCTTGGCATATAGGCCTCTATGTGGATCTCATGGCTCAGCTTGATCGAGCCTCCCGGATGGTTTCTCGGGGGTCAGGTGCCTCCTCTCTGTGTCAATCACTAACCTGTTCATCCCATGGAGACACAATGTTGACCAAGCTGCTTGTTGCCTATTCCACCTAACCGTTTCGTGCCTCCCACTGAAATACACATGATTGGCACCGCAACGTCCTGGGGTAAAAGGGGATGGATGAGAGAAGGAGAGAGACACTGGAGTAGCAGGACTGGATCCGGATGTCTAATAATCGATCTTGAAGAACCGGTCTTTCCTATGATAAACTAGTCAAACAGTCAAATAACTGATATCTCTTAATTCATGTATACTCCACTGTTAAACTATGATGTGCAAGCTAGATGTACTTGTTTCGGTCACCTTTCCAGCTTTTAATGGCTCTCCCTCTCTCTAGGAATTTTCATAAACAATGTTGATTACCTGTAATTAAATAAAAGCCTTGAACCTTCTATACTGTCTGTAACTACTCCCACTGTGATCCCAGATTAGTCCCTCGTCACCTCAATTAAACCTACCTAGATGTTCCTTGACATTCAGTTGATATCTTGGGACACCTTGATGAGATTTCCCAAGATGCTGACTCACTCGACTGATAGATATTTATATAGGCAAAAATAATAACAACAAACTCTCATGGAGTAAGATTCATGGGTTAATCATTGTACTGTTCGAGGAACGCAATTCAGAGTTTAAAGCATACTGAAAACATACGGTTAATAACAAGGATTGCGGTTCACGTTGTATTACTATGAAAACATATGGTTACATATGGTTAATCATTAGCGTTGAACTTAATGAACAACCGGCTTATCACTGTGTAATTTTGAGCGTGGCAAAGATAAGCTTCAACTTCGTTTAAGCAGCAAACACAGACCTTTCCGATTCACCAGCAACAATATGAAATAATGCAAATGCCACTTTGAACTCAGCAATAATAACTGTATTCACAGTACATCGTATCGCTAGCAATAGTAATGCCGCTTTAAACTCAGCAATAATAAACGTATTCACATTATATCATTTTCATAATAATTGTTCAGTAGAAACTCCTTTCTGTGGCAAAATGCAAGCAACCTCATTAAGTGCTGTAGCATGACAAGCTGCCAACATCCCAATGACCTTAAAATCCAAAGATGCGCTCTTTTAGGTGCATTGCATCCTGGAACATTCGCTTATCAAGTTTCAAGTCAACACATATCAGGTTTTAACAATGAATGTTCTTAAATTGCGCACAGCCCGTTACCGCCTTTTTAAGGGTTAATTTCCTCGGTCTCTTCTTCTTCTAGAAGCAGCCTCCAAGATGCTGGACAGTGCAGGACATGATGATCAAAAGCGAAGAAGCAGAGATTCCTTCTCTGCAGCCACTGACCTTTACAGCAAGCAAATCACTCAAGCCTGGTGTGGTTTAAATACCTGCTACATCCAGCCACACCTAGTCTGAGTCATAAGGAGCCAAACCCGGTCTCAGTCATAGGGATGATGGAGGCTAGTGCAACAAGTGTTCCCATACAAGCATTGGTCTCTAACAAGCATTAGTTTCAACAAGCATTGGTCCCTGCAAAGGCAAATGATCAACTCAGAAGTTTTTTACTGGGGCACATCCGGGTTTGCAGACCCGACACACTGCGCCAGGTCCTCCTCGGCTCTGCAGGCATGGTCAGGACTCTGCACTAATAGTGCTCCTCTTGCCACTGTGCCTACCTCATTCTGCCAAGGTGACTGGCAGCCTCCACCACCACAGTGGAGGGTGGGTCTCAATGCATCACAAGGGAGGATGGCTCCCATCGGCCATCCCGTCTCTTTGTGGCCTGTTTTCAGGGTCTACCACCCTGAAGAATTGTTGTGGCTCTACACGGTCAGGCTGCACCCGCCATCTTGTCTTTGCATCGGGGGAGGTACCCCAGATGCAGGAATAGTGTATGTGGCTGTTGAGAAGCTCATAGTGGGGAGATGTTGTGCGGGCCTGCCGGCGGCAGAGTAGAGGACCGTAGCAGCATCCTATTTTACTGCCATCTTGGCAATGCCCCTCTACATCACTTTAGCAATGGTATTACACACTTTAGAGTGATGTTCGGATTTTGGGCCTGTCTTACTGCAGAATGCATGTTTTTCTGAATGAAGACTGTGAGTGACCATTTCACTTTTGTACCGCTGGTGTCTTTCATTTGGCACACACTCTCTTGGGTGACTTTTATCCATAGAAATGCCAATGTTTTGTGTTTTGTGTATGGATATATCTACGTCCTATATTCGGGTTAGAAGGTCAACCATATTTGCATTTCTAACACAGTGACCTGAGGATGACCCCATGTACCTACCTTACACAACAGGACTGAAATATCAATGCATTTTCCACTTCAGTTACTCTACTGCAGTTAACGCATCACTGGAGCACAAGTATTACTTTATGGACTTTTTGTTGAATAGATTTCCTACTGACTACATACACACCTAAACAAATAGTGACTACCTGTGATTATGTAGAAAGGGTTTGTGCATTTTTAAATGACCATAACATGCAATTACCTAAATCTAGGACTGAAGGGCAATGTTGAAACAAATAAAATAAGCTATTTTTATATGTATCACTGGAACAGAGTACACCTATGTAGAACACTCTACAACACCACTAGTTCACTGAATCTGCACACCTCAAATGTCCTTTCTTAGGCATAGGACTAGTATAGTGCCATTGATGCTGAGTCTTTTGCCATTTTTGCAGCAAGGTCTTTAAGCACAGGATCAAATAGCCCCATCCGTGCCGAGCTAGAACATTATGATTGTCTTTTACCAGTCCAGGCACAATATACAGCTTTGGAATGTTAACATACCTTCCAGGCCAAGCTGGAATGAATACAAGCAACTCTGACACATGTTTTGTTCTTATTATGAGCTCTTCAGAGTGGCATAGTTTTGTCAAGACACAAGGGAGCACCCGGTAAAAGTCCTAAAAATGCGTTTTCAGGCTTAGAGCGCCTTATAAATTATGTAATCAAGGAACCAAGGTACTCTGGGTAGTTTCCAAGTTTAGGTGGTGAGCTCCTCCTAAATACAGCATCCTACAACACTAATGACACTCTGAATCTGCTCACCTCTAATGTCTGTTTTATATGTGTGCATGTGTGCGTGTATGTACATATATGTATGTAGGTATACATACCGATATACATTTCGGACAACCCCATAGAACCGTCCAACCCCGCACCACGCAAAGCCTACAGCTGTGCATGGTGGCCAGTCCCTGCGTCCAATGCCCCTAACCATCCAACCCCAAGCTGGGCAAGGTCTTTGTCCATTCCAGCAGTGGAGCTTCAACTGAAGCACCTGCTACGCTTATATTTGTAAGTGCTTCCTGTTGAGGTTTAATTTCTATGACATGAGCATCTAGGCCAGAATAGTGTAGCCTTTTAATAATTTTTATGCCCTGCCAATTCGGGCCCTAGGGACCCCATCCCCCAGGCCCAACCTCTTATTAGTAATTTTTTTGGGAGGATGGGGCCATGCAGGTCCCACTCCCTCAGCCGATATCAACCAGGGGCACCCCATACCCTGGGGCCTAGCCTCACCATCTACTTTTTTCCATGGGGATGGGGACTGCGCGGACCCCTCTCCCAGCTGATCTCGGCCCTGGGGACCCCAACCCTGAGGACGCGGCCTTTAATTGTTATTTTTTTTTTGTGGAAGGGAGGCTACGTGGCCCCCTTGCCCCAGCCTATTTCGGACCTGGGAACCGCATCCCCCAGAGTCCAGCCTCACCATCTACTATTTTGTTAGGGGGAGGGAGGCTGCACGGCCCCCCCAGCAATTTCAGCCCCAGAGACCCCATCCCCTGGAGCCTGACCTTTTGTTATTTTTTTGTGGGGGGGCTGTGCAGCCCTCTTAACTTGGCCAATTTTGTCCCCTGGGACTCCATCCCCCCGAGCCGGGCCTCACCATATACATTCCTTTTGTGGGAGGGGGCTGCACTGCCAATCAGAAATCAGCAAGGGACAGTTGGATCCGCAGTAGCTCAGCATCCCTATACATCTGTTTTTTTTAACTCTAATTTCTCCAAATCTACTGAAGGGATTTACACCAAATTACAAAAATCATGCTTTTTGGACCAAGAGCTAACTTTCTGGCAAATTTGGTGTCATTCTGTTCAGCAGTTCCGGCTGTAGCTGTGTTAAAAAAATTGAAAATTAAAATTTACGTAAAATTGAGAAAAAGTGATTTGTGAACCCTCCTTTTTCTCTTCCCCTGCTTCATGGATCACCCCGAAACTTTTAAAGTAGCAGCTGAACCAACCAAAGTATTTAGCAAAACAAAAATTGCTCTGTCTATGAAAAAAGGACCTAACTACAACTACTTACTGGCAACCGTTGCCACTAGGTAGTTATAGATAGGCCCTAGTTTCATTAGGAAGAGCGTTTTTTGTTTTGCCTATAACTTTGGCGCCATTTGACAAATCTTCACAAAACTTTCAAAGCTTATACTTTGTCAAGTTCAGATTCTGTCTTAATAGTTTTGGGGTGATCTGTCAAGGGGAAACCAAGAAAAAGGGGGGTTCCAAAACCCATTTTCCCTACTTTTTCCATATGACCTTTAGACACACCTACAGCCCAAACTATGGAATGGAATTACACCAAATTTGCCATGAAGCTAGATTCTGTTATGCAGATCACGCTTTTTGTTATTTGGTGCAAATCTGTTTAGAAGTTTCTGAGAAATTTAAGGCTAAATTTATAAATATATAGGGACGCGGAACCTCGGACGTAGATCCAACTGCTACGTGCTGATATCCAGTTAGCTGCCAACACTTCAGCAAGGCTTCGGCCGATTCCCAATAAAAAAGAAAAGAAAAAAGAAAAGGGGCCAGGGTAGAGTCACCCTTACCCCTTAGCCCTGGTGCTGGGGTCCCAGATGAAAGCCGCCAGGGCTGGAAAGCATTTTTCTTTTTAATTGGAAAAATCTGCAAGTGTTTCTGCAGGTTTTTCTGAAATAAAAAAACAAATGTGGCCTCCCGCGCTTTTTATTTTAAATTGCCACTGGGTGTGCCAGGTCCCAGGGAATGTTAGAGGTGGGGCCACACGGGCACCCCTCCTTGGGCTTTAATATGCCCCAGGGACTGCCACCGACCCAGGGCAAATGTCTGAATAGGAGCGGGCTGTGGCTCCCCTGCACTCTGGGAACCATCACGCCCCTGTCAGAAATTATTTTTAGTAAATGTTGGAGGCCTGATGGGGGACCACCACCTCCCCAGGGCTATCATCTTAATTAATGTGGGGGGCCTGTGGCCCCCGTGCCGTGGGGACCATCACCACCCAAGTCAAAAAGCAATTTATTTTTGTGGGGCTGTGAATCCCCTCCACTGTCTTGTGAACCAGCACTCCTTTGGCAAATCTTCTAAAAAATTGGAGGGGGTCCCTATGGGACCCCCAACCCCCAGGGCTATGGAATCATTGGAGGGTGGCTTCCCCTGCAGTGCCAGGTAGCCAGTAAGGGCATTTTATTATAAATAAAAAATGTTTAAAAAAATAATAAATAAAAGAATATGTAGGGACCTCGGGGGAGCCATTGAGTGCTCCCTTGATGTTCCAGAAAACCCATAATGGGCTAAAAAAATGAAAAAGCAAAACCCCAGTAGCGCAGTGTGAAGGTCAAAGACTTTGGCACTGAACTTTAGGGGTTCAAGACCAGTTTGACTCATTACCATTTTTGTTAAATATAAAATATATATATATATATATATATATATATATATATATATATATATACCTTTTTCATTTTAAATTGGATAAAAATATCTCATTCTAAGTATTTCAGACATCAAGGCCTAAAAACTCTGTCTCTCTCCCTCTCACTTTCTTTCTCTCTCTCTCTTTCAATAAATTCTCACACTCACACACCCATTCAGACATTTACACACTCACTAACAGACCCACTCAGATACTCACACACCCACTCACAGACCGACTCAGGCCATCTTGCTCTCACTCAGAGCCCCAGTGAGACCCTTACGCACCCACTCAGACTCACTCAGAGAGTTACACATCCTCACACACCCACTCAGACTGTCACACATCCACTCACACAACCACTGACACCCTCATACACCCACTCACAGACCCGCACACGCACTGACGCACCCTGATGTTTGCACTGTAACACAGAGACAGACAATTGGATAGCCATTCTAACCCCCAGATGTGCCCTCTCACACTATTCTCACACTCAGAGAGGCTGTGGACAACTCCTGCCATGCATGGCCAAAGTGCAGCTTGGGGTTGAGTGGTTAGGGCGGTTGGCTGCAGGGTCTGGCTGCAGGACAGGTCTTGTGGACAACCCCCGCTGTACATGGGTGAACGCCATGCACGGTGTCAGGTTTGGTGATTATAGGTGGTTTTCAACCACCGCTGCGCACTGCCAAAGGCCATGTGTGGCTGTGGCTGGATTAACATATAATATTGAAAATTACTGTACATTAATAAAACCATATAAATTCACTGAGACAGAGAAATTATAGTTAGGAAATAGAATTTTAAAGAAACCTTAGACATTCACTGAAAAAAACAAAGTATACATGGACATTATAGTTAGGTTCTGAATTTACTAGTTCAAAACTGTAGAAATTCAGCAGATATAGTTATCTGAGCTAACTATAACTTGCACTCCCATAATGCACTGCTTATGACCTCACAGATTACATTACTCATGACATGAACAGTGACATCACTGATGACATCTTGTATATCACTGATGACATCATCCAGTAAGTGTAAGTGGTTGTATCGAGGTGTGAATGGTTGTGTGAGTGGGTCAATGAGTGGTTGAATCATTTGCTGTATGGGAGACTGAATGGATATGTAAGTTGCTGTATGGGTGAGCAAGTGACTGTGTGAGCAGCTGCATTTCATTTAGTGAGTGAGTCTGTGGGTGGTTGTAGGTGTGAGAGAGTGGGTGTCAGAAGTGGTTGTCTGGGTAGTGAATTTATGTCACTGTATTGGTGAGTGACTTGGTGAGTTAGTTACTGTATGGGTCTGTGGCTGTAAGTATAACTGATTGGCGGTGTCAGTGAGTGTATGGGAGAGTCAGTGGGTGTATGAGTGGGTGTGTCAGTTTTTATATAATATAGTGAGTGGATGTGTGAGAATGTGTATTGGTCAGTGAGTGGCTGTGTGAGTGGCTGCATGGGCGACTCAGTGGGTGTATGAGTTCCTGTTCACATGAGTGAGTTGGTGTGTGAAAAGCTGAGTGATTGTGTGCGTAAGTTACTATACTGATGAGTCAGTGACTGTGTCAGTAGTTGTATGGGTGAGTGTGTGGATGTGTCAGTGCTTCTACAGCTGATTTGCTGGAGGTGTCACTAGATGAGTGATCTTTTAATGGGCTGTGTGAGTTATTGTATGAGTATATGTGCGGGTGTGTAAGTAACTGTATGAGTCTGTGAATATGTCAGTTAGTGTATGGGTGAGTGAGTGGTTGTGTCAGTGGCTGTTTGAATGAATGTCTGTATAGCACTACTTTCATGCATCTCTGAATAAGTATGTGAGTAGATGTGTATGCGGATATACAGGAGTTTGTATCAGCAAATGTGTGGGTGTATGACTGTGTTGATGATGTCATCAGTGATGTCATCAGTGATGTCATTAGTGATGTCATATGAGATGTCATCAGTAAGGTCACTGAATTTGTGATGAGTGATTTAACATGTGAGGTCTGGTGAATTTCGACACTTTTATAAAAGTAAATTCAGAACCTAACTATAACATCCATGCAACCTTTGTTTATTACAGTGAATTCTTAATTTTCAATATATGTATTAGAATTTGAATAATTTTATATAGACACATATATATGTGTGTGTGTGTGTATATATATATATATATATATATATATATATATATATATATATATATATATATATATATTTGTTTCTGTGTTAATTACTTTGATTATAACACTGATTTATTTTCAAACAAATCAACTAATGTTAGAAATGGGGTCTTTGTTTGGCAGTCAGGTTACCCCCTGTCCAAGCAAGGACCCTCACTCTAGTCAGGGTAAAAGAGAATCACCCTCAGCTAACCCCCACTCATCCCCTTGGTAGCCTGGCACAAGCAGTAGGCTTAACTTCAGAGTGCTAGGAGTAAAGTGTTTGTACCAACAGACACAGTAACTTAATGAAAACACTACAAAGTGACACAACACAGGTTTAGAACAATAGAAAATATTTATCTAAACAAAACAAGACCAAAATGACAAAAATCCACAGTACACAAGTCACGTTATCACTTAAAAAACAAAAAGAGTCTTCATGTAGTTTTAAACACAACGCTAATGCTGTTAGCTTGAAAATGTACCTTGGGTGCGTCAAAAATAACCCGCACGGGTGAGTGTGCATCAAAAAGGACTTGCATTGCATTGATTTCACTCACGAGTGAGTGAGACCTTGCATCATTTCTCCTTAAGCCAGGTCGGTGTGCGTCGTTTCTTCTCTCTGCAGGAGAGCGATGCGTCGATCAGGTCAGCTCTCTCGGGTCCAGGACGGCCTTGTGTTGTTTTTACATGCCCAGTGTTTGCGTCAGAAATTCTGCTGCATGATGGTCCGAAAACCATGCAGCACGGGTTGCAATCTCACCAGCCTCTGTCAGTGATGCTGCGTGTCGTTTCCCCAGCTCCAGGCATCGATCTTCCGGTTCTGTTGCAGGCGAGCGTCGATTTTTAGCCACAAAGCCAGCAGTGCGTCAATTTTTCAGCTGCATATGAGAGTGGTGTCGATCTTTTCCCTGCACTGCGGTCTGTGCGTGGATTTCTCACTCTTGGGCTGCCAGCTTCTCTTCTCAGTGTCCCAGGAACTGGATGGGCACCACTTGGCAGAGTAGGAGTCTCCAGGTGCTGACAGAGAGAAGTCTTTGCTGTCCCTGAGACTTCAAACAACAGGAGGCAAGCTCTAAATCAAGCCCTTGGATAGTTCTTCACAAGAAGGAAGGTAACACAAAGTCTAGTCTTTGTCCTCTAGCACAGGCAGAAGCAGCAACTGCAGGATAGCTCCACAAAGCACAGTCGCAGGCAGGGCAGCTCTTCTTCCTCAACTCTTCAGTTCTTCTCCAGGCACAGGATCCTCTTGGTTTCCAGAAGTGTTCTAAAGTCTGTGGTTTTGGGTGCCCTTCTTATACCCATTTTGCCTTTTGAAGTAGGCTTACTTCAAAGCAAAGTCTCTCTTGTTTGTGAAATCCTGCCTTGCCCAGGCCTGGCCCCAGACACACACCAGGGAGTTGGAGACTGCATTGTGTGAGGGCAGGCACAACCCTTTCAGGTGTGAGTATCCACTCCTCCCCTAACTTCCCTCCTAGCACAGGTGGCTCATCAGGAAATGCAGACTACACCCCAGCTCCCTTTGTGTCACTGGCTAGTGAGAGGTGCAACCAGCCCCACTGTCAAACTGACCTAGACAGGAAATCCACAAACAGGCAGAGTCACAGAAATTGTTTAAGCAAGAAAAAGCCCACTTTCTAAAAGTGGCATTTTCAAACACACAATCTTAAAATCAGCTTTACTAAAATATGTATTTTCAAATCGTGAGCTCAGAGACTCCAGGCTCCACATGTCTATCCTCCCCCAAAGTGAATCTACACTTTAATCATATTTAATGGTAGCCCCCATTTTGACCTATGAGAGGGATAGGCCTTGCAACAGTGAAAACCGAATATAGCAATGTTTAACTGTCAGGACATATAAAACACATTACTATATGTCCTACCTTCACCATACACTGCAACCTTCCTTTGGGGCTACCTAGGGCCTACCTTAGGGGTGCCTGACATGTAAGAAAAGGGAAGGTTCAGGCCTGGCAAGTGGGTACACTTGCCAAGTCGAATTTACAGTTAAAAACTGCACACACAGACACTGCAGCGGTAGCTCTGAGACATGATTACAGAGCTACTTATGTGGGTGGCACAACCAGTGCCGCAGGCACACTGGTAGTATTTGAATTACAGGCCCTGGGCACCTTAAGTGCACTGTACTAGGGACTTACTAGTAAATCAAATATGGCAATCATGGATGAACCAATTACCTACACATTTTGTATAGGAGCACTTGCACTTTAGCACTGGTTAGCAGTGGTAAAGTGCCCAGAGTAACAAAAACAGCAAAAACAGAGTCCAGCACACATCAACAACCTGGGAAACAGTGGCAGAAAGTTATGGGAGACCACACCAAGGATGAAAAGGCTAACAACTAACTATTCTAATTTCTACCCAGTATCCTGTAGGATTATTAGGTTGCCCTATCAGATGTACACTACTACTGGAGGAGAGCAGAACAGCTCCATATCTACTAGGGTGTGGTGCTAATCTGCTTTCTTTCTGTATTGTCACACATTAGGCAACCATGCACCAATGCAGACACCCATGTGCATAGTTTAAGGGTGTGTGTGTTATCTGAAGAATTTATTTTGTACTGTGAAGGCTCCCTACTAGTACAAAACCTACTAACGCAAATCTGATGCAAAGCCTTTCTAAATCTGCACCTCCATGTCTCTTGATATAATTATATGAATATTAATTCAATGAGAAATAGAAATAAAAATGACAGTAAGTGCAAAGACATCATGCAGTTTACAGCCAACAACATAAAAGTTCAAATTGCACAGGTCAATCAGGTCCAGCCACAATCAAATATTAGCTCACAATCACAAAACAAGCTATAAAGCTGGATCTTGGGCAGGGTGTTTTAGACATTCTTTTAACAGTACAACACAAGCACCACACATGCTCAGTCACAAATATTTAACTTTTATTCATAAAGCATGCTCTACAAATATAATTCTTTTGGGCCATAATTAACCTGAAAGTAATTTTCTGCACTCAGTTGCTATACACATCATTGAGGAAGTCTGCTTGAGCCAAAGAATCAGTCTTGCAGCCAAGTTTCAAACAAACTGCAATCACCCTACTTGCCTTTTTGGCAACACTCCAAGTGTGGCGTTCACAAAATGTACTTTTGAAGTTTGGAATCGGTAAGGGATCCTGCAATAATCTTGTTGTGTTTTTGCTCAAAGTTAGTCAGCACCTACTTAAACTGTCATAAGCATGGAATGTTTAAGTCAATCACCCACCAGTTATGTTTATCCACTCTAAGAGTGGTATCCTACAATACCCCAATATTATTTGCAATTTCCAAAAAGAAGTAAACATAACTAAGGGCCACATGTATGTTTGATATAAATTACGAGTTCCTAATCTGGATACCATGCAAAACACAATTAGGAAATCGCAATTTCAAATGTACGAAACTCTATTGAGTTTTATTTGTGACTCCCAGTGGGTCGCAAATAGACCTACCTCATTAATATTCATGAGGTAGGTCTCACTTTGCGCCTCACTGGGAATCACAAAAATCACAGGGATGAGAGCCTGCTGGACCACAATGTCTGTGACTGCTTTTCAATAAAGCAATCTTTTTTTGTTTAAATGCAGACCATTTTCCTTAAAGGAAAACTGGATGCTTTTAAAAAAAGAAATTTAAATGTTTACTTTTCATTTTCTAGGAGTAGGCAGTGGTCCGTGGGACCACTGCCTACTCTTTAAAAAATGCTTTTACAGACATTCACTTGGCTGTAAACATCTGAATCAGGGCCATTGATTAAATCAACTATGTTCCTGATGGGTAACTGCTAGTGAAATAAAATAGGAAAGTACACAGCAAAATCCAGATAAATCATAAGCCGACAGCGAAAAAAAAACACCTGAATTCAGGGTGCATGCTCCAATACCATGCCCCTTTCCCTTCAATTCTTTCTTTCTCACTTTATCACAGCAACACAGTGTTTTAAAGAGTATTCTGAAGGGCCTCTTATGGCTAAACTGTGTACCGCTTTATTTGATCCAATCTGTCTCTTGATATTTTATTTGAGCCTTTTCATGTGCACTTTTAAAAATTGCATTTCATTGATTTCATGTGGTAAAGGCTGCAATTGGCAAATCAGCCAGATTGTCATTTGAATGGGTGTTCAGAGAGGCAGAAAACAAAAAGTCAATTTAGTTTATCATAGTACATGAGCACATGGCCCATGTTATTGCACACTCAATTTCAATTCAACCTTTGACTTCTCATCATTGACACCAGTCCAGTGTCAAACTATCAAGTTATATGTTACCTATATGTTCCAGGTGCAAGAACAACTCTGCTTCCCATTCTCATCAGCCTAATGGCTCGAAGGCAAAACATGTATTGCCTTTGCTTGAAATAGGTGCAGCTACCACACTCGTGGCATGCAGTGACAGCAGATCTTTGCTGTTATTATTGGGGGGGGGGGTAAGCAGCAAGAATTAAGCAGTGCAGCAAGCATTTATGTTGCCATTGCACATGAATTTGCCAGAGTTTTCATTAAAAATAAAATCCATTTATATAATATCCCTATGAGTGAAATCTAGGCCTAACCAAAAGCTGCATTTTAAGCATGCATTTCCTTTCTAATATTTGCATGACTTGCATTTGTTTGACTTGCTTGATTTGTTAACATTAACAAATTCCAAACAGCCTTATCTTAACAGAAATGTTTCTATCATAACTTTTTCATGGTCTTTGCATGACACAAACTTCCTTTGGTAACAAAGGCAGCTATATTATTTTATTAGTTTTATCCCCTTGACCTGCATTGGAATCTCGAAACTTGCAAACTAATCAGAAACTTGCTTATTTATGAATAGCTTTGTAGTGTGAAGATGTATGAGAATCAAAATGACATAAGCTGTTTGTGAAAAAAACGTACATGAATGTTCTTTCTTTCAGAAGACCAAGATGGCTGTGAAAATGTCTTATTGTAGCATTATATGAGAAATGTTTGTTATAAGATCTTATATTAGAGCCGCCTTTGTTAGAAGTTACCATCTCAACATATACTGTTCCTGTCTCACGCTTTCCTTGAATGTCATTGGCTGAATGAATATATCAGCTGAACAATTTGTAAGTCAATGTATTGGTACTATAGAAGTGTCCCCGGGAAAGAACGCCCGATTTATTCTCTCTCTCGTGCACAGAGCTCCTCACTGAGAAACTGAGGTAGACTTTGTTCTCTGCCTAGAATATTCTCTCTCAGAGTTAGTTACATTATTCTTTATGAGTACTAATAGATTTGTTGACCAGACTGCCTCGTTGACATTTGTTCCTTTTTGCTATTTTCTGACTACAATTATTTACTTTTATTTATTTAGAATACTAAAATAGGGATTAGATTATGGGACACACTTTATGAAATATTCTACAGTTCTTGTTTGACTAATAAAGATTTACAATTCTTGATGAATAAACCCTTTAAATTCTAACTACAACTCTCATTATTGGCTACTGAGAGAAATTAATTTATGTATTGATGTTGAAAACTGCAGCTTTCTTTTCCAGCTCATATAAAAAAAATCCCCTACTGTTTGTCTAAGAGGCATCAGAGTAATTTATAAATGTAGGGTTCTCCACGCTCCTAGCAGAATTTTCCCATTTTTATTGAGAGCCAGGTGGGAAAAAACAATAATTAATAAGTGTAATCAATTTTCCCAGTGCGTTCTCAGTGAGACACAATGCTCGATGCACATTTCTTTCCCCACATGTACTCGATTGAAACATGCATTCTCAATAAAAAGTGTTGTCAGAAGGTCTTTACTTAATGGCTTGGGTGCTGGGGACAATCAGCAAAGATTAAAAGACTAGCTAAATCCTTAAAAAGTGTAAACACTGCAGGTTCCAAGAACTTTAGCAATAACTTGTGGCAGCAGTCACTGCAATTCTCACAGTCCTGGACTGTGTTCAGGTAGATTATTTCTGAACAATAGTTGCTCCTCTGGTATGCTTATTTGTACTGTTCTTGATTAACATATTTTAAACAGATGGGTGAATCTGTGCAGCAGGATCATCCCAAGCCATGTCTGTAGACTGAACTGCATGTTTCAGTAATCGTACCTAATTATGTTGTAAATGTGGTATTGATTTGAAGGCATTGGACTTACAATAAATACAGTGCATTTGAATGTGATTTTGAGAGGTATTGAAGGCAAAAAGTCAGATTGTGTATTAGCAGAGGGATACTGCAGAAAGAATGTAGGCATTGAAAAAGAGATATTAGGGAGATATCAGGGAGACAGAGCAGGGAGATACACAAGTGGGAGAAAAGAGCAAAGTAAGTATGGAAGACATACTGAGATGTGATTCAGTCATGAGTAAAGCAGGACAGGAGGGAGTGTGGGAGAAAGGCAGGGAGTTGCAAGTGTGACCCTGTGGTGTTTCTCCAGTTAGGTAGCATGAGGGTGGAAGGACAGATGGTCTTGAGAAGGAGAAGGTCCATAATGGGGTGAAGAAATAAGGATGCAAGTGCATTAAAGTTGAATATAGACAATAATGTAGAAGGACGCTGAAAAAAAGGAGTAACAAGGGAGCAAGAAAGAGGGGATATTGGGGGCTGAGGCAAAAGGAGGGTGTGTGATGTTTCATGGTTTAAGTTAAAACTGAAACACATACAGCAAGGGTCACAAGGACAGAAACAAGTAAGACAATATTAAAGAAGGTTGGTGAGAGATGTGAATTGTGTTGAAGTAAGGTGAAAGAGATGGAAAGCAGGAGGGTGTATCAGTGAAGGGGTTGGGAGGGATGTTTCTTCGAAGCAGTCTTCAAAAAAGTTGAGGGAGATGGGAAAAGGTGTTATAAAAACAGTATTTAGAAAAAGCCCAGTAGATGAGAGCAATCTCTAGCAAAAACAGCACAATTTCAGGATTCATGACACCTCAGCAACATGACTTGCAAGTGACACTTTTGAAACCATCATTTTTAGTGTGCGTCCACCAGATACCTGGGTAAAACTCACAAGCTGACCACCACCTCATGTGGCCTTGCAATGCAATAAAAGAACAAAGTAAAATATAGGGCCAGAGTTCAGAAGGAGGATGCAACAAAACACCTTATACAGGCACTTGCAAATCAGCGCACACACCAAATGCATAAGATATGGTTGATTCCAAGCTACTTTTTGATTTAGAATTTATCACTGTAAGTTTCTTGATTATAGTTTTATGCTCAGGAATGGGGGATATAACACATGGAGGGACACTCCAACACAAGGCAAGTCGCTTGTCACAGGAGTGTATGGGCTGGCTGCTTCTCATCAGTGCAAGCGCTGTAATCTACACTGGTCCCCTTCACAGGGTTCTCCCTCTGCCTCATCCATGGGGACCGATTTACTTAGTTGGACACCAGGCAGATACATCAAGTGGCATGTCAGGGAGCCCGTCAAAGGAAGGAAAGCAGGAAGTGCACCAGGAAATATTCAGCCCCAGAAAATTGTGACTAAGAGATGATGACAGAGTATAGCTTGTGGGCTTTTCTTAGAGATGCTATGACCAGTTCAGGTGGACAAGTAAAAGAAGAGTCAGAAATGTCACAGGCTGCTGAAGCATTACATAAAGGATACTGGCTATCAGTAAAATGTATTGAGGTGATGTGAGTGAGCAGGGCCTATTGAATTCAGAGGTTCCATATCATGGGAGGATTATTTGAGTATATCTTCCAGCATTTCTTTGGATGAAATTGAGGGACACACGTGCCCCTATAAACTAGAAGATTTGAGCTAGTTTGTAGAAGTGACACTTCAAAAATACATATCAAAACCATCTATTCTACTGTGTAGAGAAAGGGGAGTTTGGCATAAGTCCTAAAGAAGGTGGCTGTCATGCGTGTATCTCACCGAAAATGCCTTGACCATTATCTGAGCACCCGGCTGAAACACAATGAAGGAAGACTACAAATAGTGGTGTCATTGTATGGTTGTTAAGAAAACTACTTAGGAAGGATAGGTGGTTATTTTGGTTTGAGTGTGTATTACTTTGTGTGCTTGATGTGAATGTGACAAAGTAGTGGGGTTTTTGATTACTGAATTGGAGATTTTTAGCAAGATGATTAAATAATGAGGTCTATTGTGATGTAGATAATTTTGGCATTGCCATGTTTTATATTGTAAATTATATAAAAAAGTTAAAAAGAAATGTTTGTAATAAAATAAAAATAATTTTGTGATGACTTTGTTGGGTCAGTGTCTATTGAGAATTAACTCCCTGTAAGAATTATACAGGCTAAACGCGAATTACCTTATGCCTTCTAACAACTGGGCCAGTAATCCCTGCTCCATTGCGTCAGACCATGGATAGGCCCACCCTCCCTCCCTTCCATATAAACCAGCCTTTAAAGTGACTCAGCTTCATCAAAGTAGCTGCAAAGACGCAGAGTGTTTTACTTAATACCATCATTCTAATGAAGTAAATGAACACATTATTCATCCCTGCTTCTTATAACACTCGAACTCTTTGAATATTTCACTTATTGCAAATCACTTATTTCACTTCTTAGAATATCCCCGAAACATTGAGGGCACGTCGTTTTTTTCCTGACATACTCCACCCTAAAGTTTCATGTGAAGTAAGGCAGAGTATCTGAGAGAAATCATAAAGTGAATTCCCCGTAACTGCAATAAAATACTTTATGGCAAACATTACATAAATAGCACCAAACATTAAAAAACGATCTTCATTTATAATGCATACATATTCTTTTCTTCCCTTAAACGACTGCAAAAAAGTTCCTCTTTAAAATTAAGTGCTACATTTTTCGCAGAGCAAAGTGGTTGGTATGTGGTAAATCCTGTCCTGACTCTTTACTGCATAGATGTTTCAGAGCTTGATGAAAGATGATGTTTATATTGCACAGATTACACGTGATATTGGTAGATCTTTGACAAATCTATCAGCAGAGGGTACAAAGCAGTGCTTTTAGATTTTTGTACAAAGGAGTTGAAAGTAGCAGTATTTCTGTGGAATTCAAATGATACTTTAACTCTTTTTGGAAGTTTCATCGAGGAAAAAACAAAATGTTCTACCGAATTTATCACTGTCACTCTCAAACTATTAATACGATTGAAATTTACATTTTGTCATTAGCGTCTGCATTATTCCTAGCCTCAAATTAGCAACATATTGAAAAATGCCAAAACTGTGTTTGTGTTTGGTCGGTGGAGTTAATATGGCATGTTCCATTCTTACATTTACATTTCCTTCTGGTTGATTTTTTCTTTTTTTTTTCTTTTACGTGTGTGTTGTTGGCTTGCATAAGGGAGTTTCCTGTCAAAAGCTTTTCTTGTACACTTTTATTTTGCTTGGTTTTCTGGTATTTAAAAGGAGAAATAAGGGTAAAAATCTACACTAATAAAAAGTATAAGCAAATATCCTCTATAACAATTGTATTTGTTCAACGTAGACCATGGCAGAAATTCCCAACAGGGGTAAATTTAAAATTAGTCCCCGCACAAATTCTAGAGTTTGCTTGCTCCCCTGAAGGGACTGCACTTTGCAGATCAGACAAGGTTTGCCATTTTCGAAACTATTTCTCCTCTAAATCAGCTGAGGGACGTAAGGAGGTATTGACAGCTCATTTGAATGAAAGCACCGCATAAACAGAAATTGTAGCGCTTTGTTTTTTTTAATGGAGTCTGGCTAACAGCTCTGTGCACAGCATGTCATAGTGTGCTAAGACTGCTGTCCACAAGGAAGCACGAACCAGGCAGCCGTCAGTTTTTTAAAGGCCTGCTTTTCATCAAGATATTTTGATGTCCTTTTTTAGATTTCATCTGCGCAGCGCAAGCGCTGTGCTTGTCAAATATATTGGTAATATATATCTTACAAGGGGATTACATCCCCGCCTTTGCACTTTCATTGGTTCCTGTGCTTGCCACTTACTTTTCCTCTGTTTCTATTGACTGTAGCATATTTCCTGCATTTGCTAATGATTGGTCCTCGTGTGTTTAATCATATCAGTGTCCTGTGGCCCAAGTACTGATAACATCCACGTATCTCCCTGTGTCTTTTTTTTAAAATGTTTTGCCTGCACCGCTCTTGCCCTGTGCTTGTTTTTTTTTTTTTTGTAGCTAAGTTTATTTCCACATGCAATTTAAAAAACGACACTAGCATATTTTCAAATTTTTAGAATGCTTATCCCTCACTGTTATGACTATCGAAGTACACAAAAACCCGAGCTCTTACACATGAACGCAGTGCTCGGGCACTTTGGTGTCACCCTCACGCACATTCCTGGATGGCTCTGCATGCAGGCACTTGACAGGCACCCCTCTCCGGTTCCATACACTAACGAGATGAGGAAATAAGTTAGAGCTCCTGATATGCATGAAAGATGGCGCGAATCACCAGATACCCCGGCCGGACAGATAGCCACCTCATCGCCTGTGCATCTCTGATTTCTAGCAGGACAGATCTCGGCCTTAAGTTTGTTGATGAGTGCCCACAGTCATGTATACTAATGTGAAAGGCTTCAAATATTTAAGTCAAAGGTGCCGAAGAGAGGGTGACGTAAATGTGCTGAAGTAGCATGGGTGTACAAAGTGTGGGGGACGTGAGGGATATATCCCCCCCAGATTTTGGAGTCGGGGGACAGAGAAGACAAGGGTGGGGGACGAGGGGACGAGGGGACAAAAGGATTTCCCCTTCTCTTATCTGATTTGCAGGGCCATGAGCGTGCGAAAGCGCAGCTTATACTGTCCCTGTACTTGACCTGTGACCTGCTTCCAACTACCTACGACCAATCTGATGGTTGGAGCGTGAGGGTGACGTCACAAAGGTCAATCACCCTCTGCCCTTTTGTTGTTCTGCAAGCACACAAGGAATTCTTTCGCACCTTGCCGCCAACAGCCCACAGCTGCCTGCAGTCTGAATTTCTGAAAACAAAGGTAGAGAGGCCCTTTGTTGATTGCTGTCTGAAATCCGTTCCTGCCACACTTTACTCTGAAGACAGCAGCAAGATTTGAATAAGGTAAGGAGATTTGGGGAATTAAATAAAGTATCACCCTTTCTTTTTAAATACAGTGCTGTATTGTCGAGCATCTTCCTTTTTAAATACAGTATTGTTGATTCACTTTAAGACATGAGCAGAGCAGGCTTTAGCGCAAAGTGTCGCACAGTGCGACAATGTTTGTTAGGGCCCTGTTTCTGTCACCGTTTGTCTCCCTGTCACCAGGGCTCGACTGCCCCAGTGCTAATTATTGTCCCCTGAGGTGATATCAGTGCTTGAAAGTGGCTTTAAAAGCACCTGCTGGGTGTTCCTTGCCCCCAACAGTTTTCAGGAAACAATAAAAATCTCACTCCGGTGATTAATGGTCTTCCTGTAGATATGCCAGACAGTAATCCTGTGCACTGTGTGAACTGCAGTTGCTAGGGCTTCTGTGCACTCTTGCAAGACTTCCTTCATGCACATCCTAGCCCAGGTCCCCAGCACTCCGCCCTGCATTGCCCAACTCACTGAGTAGGACTCTGACTTCGTGGGACGCCCTTTTGTTGTGCTGAGTCAACCATTGTGCTCAGATCTTCTGAACGCCTGTTAAGGTGCTTCTGCAGGTGCTGCCTGCTTCTGCGTGGGCTCTCTGTATTGCTGAACACCCCTTCTGTCTCCTCCTCCAAGGGGCGGCCTCCTGGCCCTTCCTGGGCCCTGACAGCACCCAAAACCTTCAACTGCGACTCTTGCAGCTAGCAAGGCTTGTTTTTGGTCTTTCTGCGTGGAAACAAATTTGCATCCTCCAGCACACTGTGGGACATCTTCTGACCAAAGGAGAAGTTCCTGACACCTTCCGTTGTTGCAGAATCTTTGGCTTCTTCCACCCGGAAGCAGCCCTTTTGCAACTTCATCTGGGGTTTAGTGGGCTCCTGCCCCCCCCTGGACACTTGCGTGACTCTTGGACTTGGTCCCCTTCCTTTACAGGTCCTCAGGTCCAGGTATCCGTCTTCAATGCTTTGCAGTCAGTTGTTGTCCTTGTAGAATCCCCTATCTCGACTTCACTGTCTCTCTGGGGTAGAAGGGTAACTTTACTCCTACTTTTCAGGGCCTTGGGTGGGGTATCTTGGACACCCTTAGTGTTTTCTTACACTCCCAGCGACCCTCTACACACTACACTAGGCCTGGGGTCCATTCATGGTTTGCATTCCACTTTTGGAGTATATGGTTTGTGTTGCCCCTAGGCCTATTTTCTCCTATTTCATTCTATTGTGTTCTACAGTGTTTGCACTACTTTTCTAACTGTTTACTTACCTGATTTAGTTTGTGTGTGTATATTTTGTGTATATTACTTACCTCCTAAGGGAGTATATCCTCTCAGATACTTTTGGCATATTGTCACTAAAATAAAGTACCTTTATTTTTAGTAACTCTGAGTATCGTGTTTTCTTATGATATAGTGCTAAGTGATGTAAGTGGTATAGTAGGAGCTCTGCATGTCTCCTAGTTCTGCCTAAGCTGCTCTGCTATAGCTACCTCTATCAGCCTAAGCTGCTAGAACACCTCTATTCTACTAATAAGGGATAACTGGACCTGGCACAAGGTACCCACTATAAGCCAGGCCATCCTCCTACACCCGTACCTCTGGCCGTCCGTAGAGCTTGGCGTACCGGGGCAGGACCCCATCAATGAGCCTCTCCAATTACTCTTGGTTGAACGCTGGGCCCCTTTCCCCTGCAACATGTGCCACTTACATGGCCAGAGGCATGACACTCAATGGAATACATGCTTGCACGAGATCAGGGAGTCAAGTGAAGTTGGGGTGACGAGTTCGCGTATGCACTGCGTCGGTGTGCACCGCCAACGCCGGCATGCACCGCCAACGTCGGCATGCGCCGCCAACGCCGGCGGCGATCATGATACGCTAGTATTCCCCATTGACATCCATGTTAACCAATGAATTAGCGCACGGTGGTAAACACCGCCTTATGCTGTTACGTCAACCGCTAGCGGTATGAGGTCCCTTCCACAACAACAGTTCTGGATTACAGGGGGCAGACATTTTGGCCAATACTAAACATTTGTAAAACTCTCATCTGCACAATGCAGGCCCTATTGTTCCCTAAACACCCATAGGCATGTGACAATTAACATTATCTCACCTGACCAGCCCTGATCTATCATTGTGGGCATGTTGCTGTTTTGTCACACACACTATGCATTAGTGTCGACGGCAATTATGCCAGCAGTGCTGAATGAATAGCAATGTGTGCAGATGTATGTGTGTTCCTCACACGTGTTTTCAACTCCTCCTAGGTACAGACCCTTGTGGTGAGGAAGGGCCCCATTGGTGTACAGACCACTTGCTGATTTGCGGACCATGGTGGAGCGTCACATCATTATCAATTACAGACTAACTCGTGCAACTATTAATTGAACATTGTGCATTACTGAATCCTGCACTGACACCGGCAAATCGTAATTAGGATGCCATCCCTGCTGAAGTGCAGGTGCTCTCTGCACTCCATTTCCTGGCCACGGGCTCATTTCATGTGACAGTGAGCATGGGTGCAGGTTTTTCACAGTCAATGTTTAGCATTATACTGTCAAGATTCCTGAATGCAATTGTACGACACCTGCAGTCCTATGTGAGGTTTCCCCAAAGTGCTGAAATCCCTGCCATCAAGTCGTACTTCTATGCCTTTGCCAACATACCCCATGTGATAGGTGCCATTGATGGCACCCACATAGCTATCATCCCCCCAAGAGTCAGTGAACAGGTGTACAGAAACAGGAAGAACTTTCATTCCATGAACATTCAATTGGTGTGTACTGCAGACCAGTATATCACACATGTGAATGCCACGTTCCCTGGTTCAGTCCATGATTTATTTGTGCTGAGGAACAGTAGTGTGCCACACAAGATGGAACAACTACAAGAAGACAGAGGGTGGATTATAGGTAGGTGTTTCTGTCACGTATTGCCACATAGCAGACAGCCAGGCTGTCTGCCTCTGAGGCTTGTCAATGAACGTTCTGATTTGCACCTTTTTCTGGGTGATTCTGGCTATCCCAACTTGCGTTGGCTCCTGACACCAGTGGGGAATCCTGGAACAGATGCAGAGAGGAATTACAATGAGGCCCATGGACATACTAGGAGGGTGATAGAGCGCACAACATGTCTCCTGAAGGCTAGATTTCGTTGTCTACATATCTCTGGCGGTTCCCTGGCCTATGGTCCTGAAAAGGTGTGTAGAATAGTGATGGCCTGCTGCATGCTGCACAACGTGGCTGTGAGGAGGAGGGTGCGGTATATCCAGACCAGCTTCCTCAGAGAGGGGATGAGACTGATGGTGATGATGAGGAAGGGGAAGATGTAAATTCCAGGACACAACTAATACAATTCTACTTCCAGTAACTAAGTGGGACAATTGGATGCGATTGGTGTCTGCGCACCATACTGTCAGTGCGCCTTGTCATCTGGGGGGCCGTTGGGCCAATACTAATTGCCACTGTGACCAAGTCTGCATAGAATAGATTACAATTTAGTCAAATATTTCAACACACATGTAGGCACTACAACATGTAAGGCATGCAGTGCTCTTCATGCTACTTAGATACCAATAAAGGAGTTCTCAACCAGTTGCATCCATACTTCACTCTGTTCAAACTTATTGACAGGAGACATTGTAACAGTTGAAAAAGTGTTTTATTTGATGCAGGGATTAAATCGTGCGGATTACAGTGATGGGAGTGGGTTACTGGTGGTTGTCCAATGTGGCAACATGGTTGCAGCATTGTTGGCAGTAGTGGTAGATCCATCCATGCTTACATGAGTTTGTAGTATTTGTAGCACTGTTTGGTGGTTGATTAAGTGGAACACTTGGAGGACAGTTTTTGGCAGTTTCACTTTGTAGAGGGGGCCTTATTCTTGGCATGTGTTCCTGTGCCATATCTTGGCCTGAGGGTCTGTTTGGGCGCATGTTGTTGGCCTGTAGGGGTTGAGATGGATGTCCCCTGTGTGTCCTCAGAGGGTAGTACATGTGAAGTTGCTGCTGATGCTCTTGTTGTCCGGTCTGTATCCTGTGCTGTAGTAGGGGCTTCCTGCTCTGTGTGGGCCTCAGGCTGTATTTGGACAAGCTGCAGCAGCGCACCTGCTATGCTGGCCACTGTGGCATTGTGCAGTTTCCACTGCTCCATGGCCTCTTGGTGGTGTGCTTGCTGCATCCCCTAACTCTGCTCCAGGGTGGATACTATCTGGGCCAATCTGTCTTTGGTATGGTGATATGCTCCCAGGACCTCCAAAATCACATCATGGGCTGCAGCATCCATCCTCTGGCCTCCCCCCTGGAACACTGATGCCCTCCCACTGGGCCTGGCAGTACCACTTGTACTGGGGCCATCGTCTTCCTGCCTGTTGGTAGGGGGAGACTGTGGCCTCTGTACTTGTGTTCCACCAGTCTGTGGCCTGGATGCACAGGTGTGGACAATTGCCCTGGGCTGATGTTATTGGCTGGGTGGTAGGGGTGTCAGTGGTATCCTGGGTTTGGACAGCTGGATGGTGATAGTCCAGGATTGTGTGAGGGGCCAGGCTGATCGTCAGTGTCCAGGGTTTCATCCCCAGTGTCCTGGGAGGTGCCTCTCTCTTCCTGTGGGGCACTGCCACCCCTGTCCTGTCCGTCAGGGTGGCATGGGTGGTGGTGCCTGTTGCGAGGAATGGACATATCTGTTAAATTAGCATGATCGGATGAGGTGCACAGGCCTGGGTGGGTTTGTGTAGGTTACACACTTTGGGGCCATGCAGGATGCTTTGGTGAGGTTAGCATTGCTTTTAACTTGGGATGTGGAGGTGCATTGTGGGTACTGTGGGCCATTGTGTTTCCTTGCAGGGGTGGGTGGCTGTGCACAGGGGGAGGGATGTGGGCCTGTTAGTGGGTTTGTGGGCATGCAGGGGGACTGGACTAAGTGCTTGTGGTCTGGGTGGGGTAGTGGTCCTGGTAGCTATTGGAGGGGTGGGGTGGTGTATGCATTACAGGTGTGATGGATATGGGGTAATTGTAGACGACTTACATGAGTCCATTCCTCAAGTGAGTCTAGTGAGTCCCTCAGGGTGCAGGATGGCCAGCAGCTTTTCCTCACAGTCAGTGTAGTCGGGTGGTGTTGGTGGAGGTCCTCCCCTGTCTTCTGGACTGCAATGTGGTGCCTGGATGCCATGGACCTGACCTTCCCACACAGGTCATTCTATCTCTTACGGATGTCGTCACTGGTGCGTGGATGGTGTCCCACTGCATTGACCCTGTTGACTATTCTCTGCCATAGCTCCATCAACCTGGTGATGGGTGTGTGCTGCACCTGTGCCCAGAATAGTTGTGGCTCGAAGCTCAGGATCTCGTCCACCATGGTCCTTAACTCCCTTTCTGTGAAGCGTGGTGTTTGGGGGGTGCCATTGTGAGTGCTGTGAATGGTGTCTTGTGTTGATCTAGGTGAGGGTGCTCTTGTGTGGTTGGGTGTAAGTATCGTGGATTGTGGCGTTCGCTGTCTGCTTCTTGTGTTCTCTGTCTTAGTTGGGCTACTTTTGTTGCAAAGGATTGTCGGGTGTGTCTGTGAGTGTTTTATAGTGTTGTGGATGTGTGTCAAGTGTGTAGGATTCTAACTTGTGGGCACTTCTTACTGTTGGGTCCACTTGCACACGTGGCGGTCTGCACCACCAATGGTCGTTCAGCTTCCACTGACCACTGCAGTGATTTGTGCTTCATTATTTGATGGGCGGGGTGTTGCTTTGCTCGGCGTTGGTGGGGTGGGATGTCCAGCATTTCCACTGACAAGGTGTTGGTGGTGACTGGTGGCAGGGTGATTTTTGTCGGATTGAGATTTTTGATTTATTATAAGGCAGGTTTCGGTTCCCTGCCAATGGCGGTCTTCTGTTCCTTCATAATGAGGGCCTTAGTGTCTCCTAAGCATGTTTGTTCTCTTCCTGATTCAAACACTGTGATTGAAGCAGAAACTAAACTCCATTAAGGCGACAATGAGCCACTGTTGTATGCTGCCAACACAAGATGGCAAGTGCAAGTTAACATTTAATTGTGGTATTTTTGCGTGTGGAGGCAGAGCACAAAAACGGCAAATTGTTATTTTGCCTGGGGCTCAAACGTAGTTGCACTGATTCTGTTGTGTTTTTTTCTATCCGAATGTCCTTAGATAATCCATCAAAAACAAATATAGCATTATTATTCAGAAGCACATATCAGAAAACACACCTCCAAATTGAACACTAGAGCAGCTAAATGGATATTTGCACTAAAAGATTTATATCAAGTCAAAGGAATCCCAACATTTGCTCTATTTATCCAAGTGAATAGTTATAATGTCCAATTTTTTTCACACTGGGGTTTTGTAAGTGTGTATCCCATGTCATTTTTTTAAGCTGCAGATGTTGCAAGATCTGTAATCTCAAGGCCATTGTTGTACTGTGCCTTTTTAACTACTAAAGCATGAGTTGGTTTATAATCTTATAATCTTAATGTACTAAAAATGCTTTCTGATGTTTTTTCTGCAGTGATTTTACCTTCCTAAATGTGAAAGATGTGGGTATAAGATAATCTAATTATTAATAATCACATAGACCAAACCTAATGCATTTACCAATGCTAGTTTCTCCAGATGCATGTTTGTTGCGCTTGGATGGCTTGAAAGCCTTCCCCAACCTCTTTCCTTTCTTCTTGCATTGGTGAAGCAGTAAAAGAATAAGGGCTCCAGGATTGTCTCTTTTCCTTATCTACGCATAATACCTGAGTGACTGGCCAGGTTTACTGCACAGATGATACCCAAGCACCTGTCACAATGCTGATTTTCTGCTCACCATAGCCAGAGTGCAGATAACGAACATTCTTCCTCATTGATGTTTGAATTTTATTTGGGCATAGTTTTTACTATCAAACCAAATGCAGTTTGGCTTCATTTGTTTGAATAATAATGTCTTGGCACTTTAAAATAAGCTTTGCTTCTGAACTGTTTATTAATCAAAGGGATACATTTCTAAAATATTTTCTACAATTACAAATACATTGTGCTACGCCAGTCTTGTCAATATGACACTGACCTGTCTTTTTAAATCTATCAGTTGTGTACACACAAATATTTATAAAGCGTGCAAGCCTGTGTGATCGGATATCACACTTGTATCGAGGGGCATTCGTATGTTTCAGGTACTCAAATGTTTAACAAGGCATACCGCCCCATCTCCCTACTCTCGGTCCCCGCCAAGGTTGCAGAGAAATTAGTCAACACTCACCTATCCCACTTCCTCGAAGAAACCAACACCCTTGACCCCTCACAATCTGGGTTCCGCAAGAACCACAGCACAGAAACCGCCCTCATCGCATGCACTTCCGACATCAGGACCAAAGTCGACAAACGCGAGACCATCGCACTCATCCTCCTAGACCTCTCTGCAGCTTTTGACACCGCCTGCCACCACACACTCCGCACACGCCTCCACAACATAGGAATCAGCCGCAAAGCCTTAGACTGGCTCTCCTCCTTCCTCACCGACCGAACCCAGAGAGTCCGCCTCCCGCCCTTCCACTCCAACACTACCAAGATCACCTGCGGAATCCCCCAAGGGTCCTCTCTCAGCCCCACACTCTTCAACATCTACATGATCCCCCTAGCCAACATTCTCCGAGCACACGGAATCACCATCCTCTCAAATGCAGATGACACCCAACTCATCATCTACCTCACCCCGCAACCCCACCACCGCCAAAACCAACCTACACGCCACTCTCCTAGACACTGCCAACTGGATGACCACTAACCATCTCAAGCTCAACTCAAACAAAACCGAAGTCATCATCTTCGGCCCCAACAAATCCACATGGGACGCCTCCTGGTGGCCCACCTCCCTAGGCCCCGCACCCACTCCCGCAACCCACGCACGCAACCTCAGCATCATCCTCGACCCCGCCCTCTCCATGACACAGCAAATCAATGCTCTAACCTCCTCCTGCTTCCACATACTCCCCACCCTAAAGAAATCCTTCAACTGGATCCCCCCAGAAACCAGAAAGACAGTCACGCATGCACTCATCAGCAGCAGACTGGACTACGGCAACGCCCTCTACGCCGGCACCACACTCAAACTCAAATGCAAACTCCAGCCGCGCGCCTCGTCCTTGGCCTCCCCCGACACGAACGAATCTCACCACACCTCAAATCCCTACACTGGATCCCCATAGACAAGAGAATCACATTCAAGATCCTCATCCACGCACACAAATCCCTCCACAACACCGGCCCAACCTACCTCAATGAAAGAGTAAAATTCCACACTCCCACACGCAACTTCCGATCAGCCGACCTCGCCCTAGCCACAGTCCCCTGCATCCAGCACACCACCACAGGAGGCAGGTCTTTCTCCTACCTTGCCCCCAAAACATGGAACTCCCTCCCCACCGACCTTCGCAAAACCAAAGACCTACTGGTCTTCAGAAAGAACCTCAAGACTTGGCTGTTCGACCAGTGACCCTCCCTGGCCCGCCCCCTTCCCCCAGTTTCCCCCCCTCCGGGACTTGAAACCCTCACGGGTGAGTAGCGCGTTCTACAAATTTATTTGATTGATTGATTGATTGATTGATACCAAACGTCATGTTCAATGTAGAAAATGTGTTAACATGAATTTTAAAAGTGCAACTTGTGCAAGCCCATTTATAGGCCGAGCTTAGACAGTGCTTGTGCTTTCGCTTTGTGACCTAGGGGCATATTTATACTCCGTTTGCGCCGAATTTGCGTCGTTTTTTTGACGCAAATTCGGCGCAAAACTAACGCCATATTTATACTTTGGCATTAGACGCGTCTAGCGCCAAAGTATGAGGAAAGAGCGTCATTTTTTTGCGTGAACGCCTTCCTTGCGTTAATGAGATGCAAGGTAGGCGTTCCCGTCTAAAAAAAATGACTGCGACGCAAATGCGTCGTATTTATACTCCCGGGCAAAAATCACGCCGGGAGTGGGCGGGGCAAAAAACCCCGCATTTGCGCCTCTTTTTAACGCCTGGGTCAGGGCAGGCGTTAAGGGACCTGTGGGCTCAAAATGAGCCCACAGCTGCCCTCCCATGCCCCCAGGGACCTCCCCTGCCACCCTTGCCCACCCCAGGAGGACACCCAAGGATGGAGGGACCCATCCCAGGTAAATTCAGGTAAGTTCAGGTAAGTATAATTATTTTTATTTTTTATTTTATTTTTTGGCATAGGGGGGCCTGATATGTGCCCCCCTACATGCCACAATGCCCAATGACCATGCCCAGGGGACATAAGTCCCCTGGGCATGGCCATTGGGCAAGGGGGCATGACTCCTGTCTTTACTAAGACAGGAGTCATGTAAATGGCGTCTGGGCGTCGTTAAAAATGGCGCAAATCGGGTGGAGGCGATTTTTTTGCCTCAACCTGACTTGCCCCATTTGCCGCCATTTTCCCCAACGCCGGCGCTGCCTGGTGTACGTGGTTTTTTTCCACGCACACCAGGCAGCGCCGGTCTGCTAGCGCCGGCTAACGCCATTCAATAAATACGGCGCCCACATGGCACTTCAGAATGGCGTTAGCCGGCGCTAATCTTTTTGGCGCAAAACTGCGATAGCGCAGTTTTGCGTCAAAAAGTATAAATATGGCCCCTATTGTTTGTAGTTGTGGGCTCACAGCCTACCCCCTGCTTCTTAGTTGTCAGTGTCATCGTCCTTAAAATAGACTTCTTTGTAAGTGGTTAAACGTGTCTTTTCTCCCACCTTTTTGACAATTGTTAACTCCCACAGAGCAGCGCAACACAACTTGTACTGTTCTACTCTGCTCATTTTATTGCCTGTCTGAGGAACTTTTTTTTAAAGTTGGAACAAGCACTTCTTATCAGTGGTCTTGTTTTGTTTTGCTCCCCAACATGACCCACTGTTCACTATCGACCCACTTTTTCTCATTTTAGTACACATTTGGTCATCTCATCAGTGGTCATGTTTTGCAGTGGTCGTGTTTAATTTTCATCCTCAACAAAGCACCCGCTTCACAATCAACACTCTTTTTCTGGATTTAATACACATTTTATTAATCTCTTCAGTTGTCGGGTTTTTTCTTCAACCTTAAACGCTGCACTTCCCAATCCATGCTTTATTTAGTTTTAGTGCACATTTTTTTATCGCAAACATATTTATTGTGTACTTTGCTATTACTAGAATTACTTTGTTTTTTGTACGCCACTAGGTGGCAGGATGTACAACGCTGTCCTCAGTCCCCTTGCACATGTATTTCATTCATCTAACAAATTAATTTACTTTCTTCCTTTGTGGGTTTTATATCTTTCAACTTTTACATTTCAGAGTTACATTTTAAAAATATTACTTGTATATACCTTTATATTATAGCTGCAATTCATGTCAGCAATTTCTTTGAACCTCTTTCAAAGCTCACTCTTCTGGATATTCTTATCTGAGTCCGGCAGCAGATGACTTTTATGCTATTCAGCAACTTGCACACTACGTCTTACTATCACAAAAGGTCAGGGCCTGCCTTGCTGTGCTAGCATTGTGCCTCAAGCAGGCTTCAGGGCACTCAGCTTGTATATCGGTACTATTCCTTGCTACCTACATGGATGTGCGATCCCACTGATACCACTCACTATTCATATTTCGTGTCTCATGTCTTGTTGTGTTTACCGGTATCCATCATGGTGTAGGTGTTTTCTAGATCAATATGATATTTTTAGCTTAATCTGCAGGTTCAGTGGTAGTGCAATTTAAAAGTTGGCCATTTGATGCCTAAATCAAACGACACTGCTAACACATCTAAAAAAAAGAAAATTATGGGGGTCATTACAACATTGCCGGTAAAAGCCGCTTACCGCCGTGCAGAAGACCGCCAATACACCGCCGCACCACGGAATTCCGCGACAGCTATTATGACCCACATCTCGGAATCCGCCGAAATACAGACACCCACACAAGTCCGCCACACCAAAGGTCAGTGTTAAACTGGCGAAAACAAAACCTCCACCTCCACGGCAACAGAAACACGCCCATGCTATTACGACCCACGAATCCACCACGGTATTCTATTGGCGGTACACACCGCTGCGCTCAAAATACACACACATCTCCAAAACACCGCCACATTGGACAATAATAAATACACACACCTGATACACATACAAACACCACTCCCACACACCCAACACAATATAAAACACACACCCACAAACACCTACGACCAAAAATTAGTCACGAAGGCCAGAGAGACAGCACAGAATAGACAATCCCACCACACAGAGGCACACAACACCATCACCCACATAACATCCACTCACAAAACACCACACACCTCTACACATCACCACACACATCAACACTGACACCGCCCCACACATCACACACACCACCCCATGTCACGCCAAAGACACCCCCGCTTTTCCGAGGAGGAGCTCCGGGTCATGGTGGAGGAAATCCTACAGGTAGAGCCACAACTATTTGGCTCACAGGTGCAGCACACATCCATAGCCAGGAAGATGGAGCTATGGCACAGAATAGTCGACAGGGTCAACGCTGTGGGACAGCATCCAAGAAATCGGGAGGACATCAGGAAGAGGTGGAACGACCTACGGTGGAAGGTGCGTTCAGCGGTCTCCAGGCACAACATCGCTGTTCAGCGGACTGGCGGCGGACCCCCACCTCCTCCCCCACAACTAACAACATGGGAGGAGCAAGTCTTGACCATCATGCATCCAGAGGGCCTCGGAGGAGTCGGTGGAGGAATGGACACTGGTAAGTCAAATCTGAACTATCATATCCCCCACCCTACCTGCATGCTATCACACACCCCCACCCTCACCCCCTCCTCTGTCACCCAAACTCCTCACTAATGTACTAATAACACAAACCACACATCCCAACACCAAGCCCTGCATGACACAACAAAGCATGGACACCCATCACTAAAGCATGCCCACTGCACATACCCATTACACCCCCCCAACCATCATCACACAAGCCCCCACACATGAATGCTAGCACTGGGGTACACACACACCCACCCATTGCACACAATGACACACACACATGCTATAATCATGCTATTATGCCCCTGCAGGATCACGAAGGACTGTCACCACACCAGAGGGTCCAGACAACTCCACTCCACCCACAAAGAGGCCCACAGTGACGATAGCAGTTCTGCCCTACTGGATCCTGATGACCAGCCCAGACCATTGTGGGCCTCGGGACAGTCGGTTCCCCTTGCACAGGCACAGCCCAACACTCACCTTCCACCCTCTGGTAACACCAGCACAGCACCCACCCAGCGGGCCCAAACCTCCGTACCCAGGACAGGTCAATCAGCTGTGTGTCCACCACTACAGGGAACCCAGGTTAACCCACCACCCCAACAACAACAGGGACCTGGGGGCAGTGGCAGTGGGCACATGGTCCAGGGGACGGAGGCACAGGAACACAGGGGAACTGGGAGGGCTGCTGTGCAAAAGGGGGCGGACAGGCCAAGGGAACCCACTCTCCAAGAGGCCCTCTCCTCCATCATGGGAGCATACCACCACTCCCAGGAGGCGATGGCCACGGTCCTGGTCAAGTTTCAGGAGACCCAGCGCCTGCAGGAGGACCAGTATTTGGGATTCAGGGAGAAGCTCAGGACCATCAGCTCTGCCTTGGGCACCATCGTAGGGGTGCTGAAGGACATACAGCAGACCTTGAGGGACACCGTGGCACTCCAAGGGGCCCCTGACACTAGCATGGATGATGAACTGCCCACCACCTCCGCTGGCGCTAGTGGACAGGACGCCCTGCCACAGGACGACCACACCAGCACCCCACCCCCTGCAGACGGACAACCACCACGCAAGCGGTCCCTGAGATCCAGGAACAGGACAGAGCAAGATGGCAAGACCCCCGCCAGGAAATGAGACACCCTGATTGTCCTCCCACTGTCCCTCTTTGATACCCTGTCCATACTGAAACTGCCCCAGCACCACTTCCTATGCCCATATGGGCAGTGCACCTGTGAGACTAATAGACTGGACTCTGCCATGGACATTCCTCCACCATCACCCATCACCATTTTACAAGCCCCCTCCATTTTTGAGCACTTAAATAAACACCCTTGAACCACAAAACAATGTTGAGTCAGTCTATGATTTGGTAAAATGTATTATCAATGACAGTGTCAAAATGCGTTTCTAGTTGTAAAGGCAACATACCTATGTCACACATCACAAGTCCTTGAAGGATGCATGCAGATGACACACGTTGGTAAGCACACCTGTGAAACCGTAATGGAAAGGAACAACTCAGTCACCAAATAATCCTATGAAACTACACACAGGATAGAGGAAGACGTGTGAGAGTGAATGTAATGGTAAAAATGAAAATGTTCTCACCTGTGTGTCACTGGAAATATTGCTGTATGACTGACTCCCTGTTGTCGTAGTCTTCTTCCTCAGCTACCTCCTCATCACTGTCCACAGGCTCCACAGCTGCCACAACACCATCATCTGGACCATCCTCCTGCAGAAAAGGCACCTGGCGTTGCAATGCAAGATTGTGAAGCATCGAGCAGGTGATGATGATCTGGCACACCTTCTTCGGTGAGTAGAATAGGGAACCACCTGTCATATGGAGGCACCTGAACCTGGCCTTCAGGAGGCCGAAGGTGCGTTCGATCACCCTCCTAGTCCGCCCATGGGCCTCATTGTAGCGTGCCTCTGCCCTGGTCCTGGGATTCCTCACTGGGGTCAATAGCCAGAACAGGTTGGGGTAACCAGAGTCTCCTAATAGCCACACCCGGTGCCTCTGGAGCTGACCCATCATATCAGGGATGCTGCTATTCCACAGGATGTAGGCGTCATGCACTGAGCCAGGAAACATAGCATTTACCTGAGAGATGTACTGGTCTGCCAAACATACCATCTGTACATTCATGGAATGAAAACTCTTCTGGTTCCTGTACACCTGTTCACTCCTGTGGGGGGGAACCAGAGCTACATGGGTCCCATCAGTAGCACCTATGATGTTGGGGATATGTCCAAGGGCATAGGAGTCACCTTTCATTGTAGCCAAATGTTCCACCTCAGGGAAAATGATGTATCTCCTTACGTGTTTCAGCAGGGCAGACAACACTCTGGACAGCACGTTGGAAAACATAGGCTGGGACATCCCTGATGCCATGGCCACTGTTGTCTGAAAAGACCCACTTGCAAGGAAAGGGAGCACTGACAGCACCTGCACTTCAGGGGGATTCCAGTGGGATGGCGGATTGGTGACATCAGGTCTGGCTCCAACTGGGTACATAGTTCATGGATAGTGGCACGGTCAAACCTGTAGGTGACGATTAAATGTCGCTCCTCCATTGTCAACAGGTCCAGCAGCGGTCGGTACACCGGAGGATTCCGCCATCTTCTCAATTGTCCAAAATGACGGTGCCTAGGAACGGCAACAGTGACCACTGAGTCAACTTTTTTCCACGTATGTACCCACAGTTACACAGAACACGACACCAAACACAAAACCCTTCCTGTATGTGTATTGAGTGTAGGCCTTGCTATGTGTGACGCAGAAGTAAATGAAGCCATGTGGGCCCCTGAAATGGCGGCTGCCTGACCTCTAAACTGGGACAATGGGAATGTGAGGTCACTGCGCTGGCGTTGTACACCGTCGTGGGAGGCGGTCGTAGACCGCGGCGCAATGCTGCATTGGTTAACATTGGACCCTATGGGTCCCAGGAGCCAATGAACAAGTGCGCCGCCGGTGATGATACGCACCGTTACGGACGTCACCGCCGCGGACGTCACCACCATTTTCTATCTGTTCAATCACTAGATACCTGATCTTCGACAGGAGAGGACATACACTGCAAGTGCTGCTGTGACCTCGGTCTGGAAGCGACAATGGCTGCTGCGTCTGGGGAAAGGGCCCCTGCCTTCACTGCTCAGGAGTTGGAGAAACTAGTGGACGGGGTCCTCCCCCAGTACACGCTACTCTACGGTCCTCCAGACCAACAGGTTAGTACACAGGTAGCACGTTGTATGGGCTAGGCCTGGGTGGAGAGGGCTGGTTGTAAGAGGGAAGGGGGCAGAGTTCAGAGAACATTAATGTATGTGAATGAATGTGCCACATGGCTAGGGTAGGGAGGGGGGACACTCACATCGATGGGGCAGTTGGTAATGACTTCTCTTCTTCCCTTGTGCATGTCATGTAGGTCAGCGCCCACCAGAAGAAGGACATTTGGCGTACCATCGCCAAGGACGTCCGGACCCTGGGGGTCCACCAGAGATGGGGCACCCACTGCCGGAAAAGATGGGAGGACATTCGCCGCTGGAGCAAGAAGACGGCGGAGGCTCAGCTGGGGATGGCCTCCCAACGTGGGAGGGGTGCCCGTCGCACCATGACCCCCCTGATGTTCCAGATCCTGACGGTGGCCTACCCGGAGTTGGATGGGCGCTTGAGGGCATCACAGCAGACACAAGGGGGTGAGTACAACCTCATTCTGGGTACTTGGCGCGCACTGGAGGGACTGGCTGAGGGAGGAGGGCTGTGGGTGTACTTAGGCAATCAGAAATACGTAGGCTAGGCCCCTCCGTAATGCAGGCCATGTGGCACTCTACCCCACCGCAGTAGAGTGCCAAGTACAGGTATACATGCCCCTGTGGCATCCATGTGTGCAGATGTCCACCATAGCCATGTAGGCCAGATCCCAGAAATTGCATGTGTAGAGGGCAGGAGCACGGCGTAGTGCAGGGGGCTGCTGTGCCTGTATTGTCCGCCAACGGTAGCTGTATGCCATGCACTCAACCTGTCTTTCTTCTGTCTCCCCCCCCCTTTTTGTGCTCTCCCTGTTCTTTTGTGCATCAGCATCATCAGGCGGAGGTACAGTGGCACCAGAGCACGAGGGAGCTGCATCCCACATGGCCATGGAGGGCAACACCACAGACTCAGAATGCACCAGTGGGATGGAGGGCGAGGGGAGCTTCACGTCGGGCACCGGATCACCAACCAGCGACACGTACTTGTCCGCCAATGGGAGCTCCCTTGTGGTGGCGGCACCATCTGTGCGCCCCACTTCTACAGGTGCAGCCACCACCTCCCCTACCAGCACCGCCCTCCCAGCAGCCCCTCAGCGTTCGCCCCGTGCCCGCTCACCCAGGAGGGTGGGCATCACCTTCGCCCCAGGCACCTCAGACCCTGCCCCAGTCACCCCTGCTGCCCTCAGTGAGGAGGCCATTGACCTCCTCAGGTCACTCACTGTTGGGCAGTCTACCATTGTTAATGCCATCCAAGGTGTAGAAAGGGAGTTTCAACACGGTAATGCATTCCTGGAGGGCATTCATTCTGGTCAGGCTGTCCTTCAGCGAACCCTGCAATCTCTGGCCTCAGCACTGATGGCAGCCATTGTCCCTGTGTCTAGCCTCCCCCCTCCAACCTCCTCCACCCAGACCCAATCCCCTGTACCCCTGCCCATCCCAAGCACACCATCAGATCAGCATGCACACACCTCAACACACAAAAGTAGCTCAGGCAAACATAGACACCACACATCCCACAGGCACTCACACAAGCATCACACACATACGGACACAGCAACATCCACTGCCTCCACTGTGTCCCCCTACTCATCGTCTCCCTCCTCCCTCCCAGTCTCGTCTACACTCTCACCTGCATGCACTACATCTACAGGCACCAGGACTCGCACCAGAACACCCAGCACCACACCCCGCTCACCTGCAATCACCACCTCCACTCCCATTTACACGTCCCCTGTGTCCTCTCCCAGTGTGTCTGTAACACCCCCTCCCAAAGTACACAAACGTGGGCACCCACACACCCAACATCCATCCACCTCACGACAGCCTCCAGTACCTGCACCTGCACCCAAAACACCTAAAGTGACACCTCCTACAACCACCTCCTCTTCCTCCACTCCCAGACCCCCTCCAGCTACCCATCCCAGTGTTCATCAGAAACTGTCCCTCTGCAAAGTTGACCTTTTTGCCCCCACCCCCCCTCCAATTCATCAGTCCCGTCGTAGCGCCTCAGCCAAAAAGCCTCCAGTACCAGTGGTGCGTGTTCAAGGTGTGTGGAGTGCACCAGCCACCAGGGCAGGCAGTGTGACATGGAGCCAAGGCACTGCCAGTCCACCCCCTGTAAAGGCTCTGAAGTTGGAAAGTGGTTGACGGGACCGGGTGAAGACTCCTGGAGGCATAACAACTCACAGGGGTCCCAGGGGGTTTGCAGAGTCAGCTGTGACTCCTCCAAAGGTGGGGAAGGGCCAGAAGAAGTCTGCACATCCTTCCCGGCGGCCGGGACGCCACTGCCAGCACCGTTGTCACTGGTCAGGAGACCACCGCCGGAGTCAGTGTCCAGGAGGGCCCAAGTATCGTCACTGGTCAGGAGACCACCGCCACCACCGGAGTCAGTGCCCAGGAGGGCCCAAGTATCGTCACTGGTCAGGAGGCCACCGCCGGAGTCAGTGCCCAGGAGGGCCCAAGTATCGTCATTGGTCAGGAGACCACCGCCACCGCCAGGGTCAGTGCCCAGGAGGGCCCAAGTATCGTCACTGGTCAGGAGACCACCGCCAGAGTCCTTGCCCAGGAGGGCACGAGTATCGTCACTGGTCAGTAGACCACCGCCACTGCCGGAGTCAGTGCCCAGGAGGGCCCAAGTATCGTCATTGGTCAGGAGACCACCGCCGGAGTCAGTGCCCAGGAGGGCCCAAGTATCGTCACTGGTCAGGAGACCACCGCCAGAGTCATTGCCCAGGAGGGCACGAGTATCGTCACTGGTCAGGAGGCCACCGCCACCGCCGGAGTCAGTGCCCAGGAGGGCCCCGGCAGCCACAGCCCCGCTGGGCAATGAGGGACCGTCATGCCACACACCAATGCCCAGTCCAGAGAGCGTCATGCCACACACCAATGCCCAGTCCAGAGACCGCCATGGCAAAGCACCGCTGAACAGTCCAGAACCGCCATGGCAAAGCACCGCTGAACAGTCCAGAGACCGCCATGGCAAAGCACCGCTGAACAGTCCAGAACCGCCATGGCAAAGCACCGCTGAACAGTCCAAAGACCGCCATGGCAAAGCACCGCTGACCAGTCCAGAGACCGCCATGGCAAAGCACCGCTGAACAGGGCAAGCACCGCTGAACAGGGCATGCACAGCTGAAGAAGGAAATGACCGCCACATCAAGGGCCATATTTATACTTTTTGACGCAAAACTGCGCTAACGCAGTTTTGCGCCCAAAAAATTAGCGCCGGCTAACGCCATTCTGAAGCGCCAAGCGGGCGCCGTATTTATTGAATGACGTTAGCCGGCGTTAGCCGCCGGCGCTGTCTGGTGTGCGTTGAAAAAAACGACGTACACCAGGCAGCGCCGGCGTAGGGGGAAAATGGCGTATGGGCGTCCACAAATGGTGCAAGTCAGGCTGAGGCAAAAAAATCGCCACAACCCGATTTGCGCCATTTTTTTACGACGCCCATCCCCCATTGAAATGACTCCTGTCTTAGCAAAGACAGGAGTCATGCCCCCTTGCCCAATGGCCATGCCCAGGGGACTTCTGTCCCCTGGCCATGGTCATTGGGCATAGTGGCATGTAGGGGGGCACAAATCAGGCCCCCCTATGCCACAAAAAAAAAAAAAAAAAAATACTTACCTGGACTTACCTTAAGTTCCCTGGGGTGGGTCCCTCCATCCTTGGGTGTCCTCCTGGGGTGGGCAAAGGTGGCAGGGGGTGTCCCTGGGGGCAGGGGAGGGCACCTCTGGGCTCATTCTGAGCCCACAGGTCCCTTAACGCCTGCCCTGACCCAGGCGCTAAAATCCGGCGCTAATGCAGGTTTTTTAGACCCGCCCACTCCCGGGCGTCATTTTTGCCCGGGAGTATAAATACGACGCATATGCATCGGAGTCATTTTTTAAGACGGGAACGCCTACCTTGCATATCATTAACGCAAGGAAGGTGTTCATGCAAAAAAATGACGCTAACTCCATGAACTTTGGCGCTAGACGCGTCTAACGCCAAAGTATAAATATGGAGTTAGTTTTGCTTCGAATTTGCGTTGAAAAAAACGACGCAAATTCGGCGCAAACGGAGTATAAATATGCCCCCAAGCATCGTTATCCCATGTGCAGCTGGGACAGTGACGGGACAGGAACTGTCACGGGGAGACTAATCCAGTCTGGGCACCATTCACCCCCAGAACCAGTGGAGAGATCCATCCACTCTGTCTGTCCTTCACATGATGAAGCACTCTGGGCACCAGTCCCCCTCCAGAACCAGTGGAGGCTGTTATCTACTTGAGAGACTGTGGCTTTGCACTCCCCAGGATGGTACAGTGGGCAAACCACCCACTGTAGAGACTTGAGAGACTGTGGCTTTGCACTCCCCAGGATAATGCAGTGGGCAACCCACCCACTGTAGAGACTTGAGAGACTGTGGCTTTGCACTCCCCAGGATAATGCAGTGGGCAAACCACCCACTGTAGAGACTTGAGAGACTGTGGCTTTGAACTCCCCAGGATGGTACAGTGGGCAAACCACCCACTGTAGAGACTTGAGAGACTGTGGCTTTGCACTCCCCAGGATAATGCAGTGGGCAAACCACCCACTGTAGAGACTTGAGAGACTGTGGCTTTGCACTCCCCAGGATAATGCAGTGGGCAAACCCCCCACTGTAGAGACTTGAGAGACTGTGGCTTTGCACTCCCCAGGATGGTCCAGCGGGCAAGCCACCCACTGTAGAGACTTGAGAGACTGTGGCTTTGCACTCCCCAGGATACATCAATGGGCATGGAGCCCCGTCATGGATCTGGCTTTGCACTCATCCGGCTGAGGTGCCCCCCCCTTCCCTTCCCCCTGAGTTGCCTGTTGTATTTCTCTCTGATGCCCCGGCAGTGTTCTCGCCGTTTGTGGACAGGTATCTTGTGTGGGCCTTGCCCATGCATTTTTGGACTAGTGGTGCACGGACATTGATATGTGCATATCTGCACTACTTCTCGTAATGTGTATACTTTTGTATAATTTTATGATATACCCGTATATATTTGAGACATGTATATTGATACATTACAATGTTTGAACTGATTTTGTTTTGTCTTTGCATTCTTCCGGGGGGTTGTGGGTTGTTACTGTGATGTTTCTACATGCATTGGTGTGTGTGTTGTACTATGCGAGGGTGGGGGTGGGGGTGTTGCGTGTGTGTCCCCCTAACTTTTGCCTCCTCCCTCCCCTATGTCGTAGGTGCAGTACTCACCGTTGTCTTCGCCGGCGTTGGTCTTTGTAGATGAGTAGGAATACAAGGGCCGGTAGGATTTGTAATTCCGGCTCCATGGTGTCCTCCTTCCTCGTGGGATGTGTTCAGGTGAGCGTTTTCCCATTGCAGAAACTGTTTCCGCCATGTTTTTATCCACAGTGAATCCGCCCCGGAAAAGGTGGCGGATTGGCGGGTTGTGATACTATGGGAGGTACATTGTCTTCCGCCTGTCTGTTGGCGGTGACTGCCGCGCTGCTTGTCTGTACCGCCGTGGCAGGCAGAGTGTTAAAGTGGCTGTCTATGTTGGCAGTTTCCACCACGGTCATAATTCCCATTTTTGTTCCGCCGGCCTGTTTATGGTATTACCGCAGCTTTAACACCGTCCGCCAGGGTTGTAATGACCCCCTATATCTGCTGTGTACTAAATAATATTCTGCATGTCTAAACACTTATAGGGTCTAAAAGGTGAGACCTATTGGCTATGCCAGTGCTTCTTAAAGGTGTTTGCAGGTGCAACTCAATAATAAAAAAGACACACTCCCTGATTTGGATTCACTTTACTGCAGTGTACAGAAGCTACTCCACATTTTCACCAGAGGAAAGCACACTGAATGACAGAACCAGTTAAGAATTTGTGTTCTCTGTAAGCCACTCACCTGAATTCCAGGCATTCCGATGAGGCAATGACAATTCCCCAATCCCAGTGAGGTCTAACATGATTGCAATGAAGTCTACATTGCCCTCTCAATAGTCCTCAAGGGGAAGGGGGTTTGGGAAGAGAAAAAGTGAAAATATCAGTTTCTGCTTCACGGACTGCAGAGTCGGACTGCTGCACCCTGGACTTCATGTTGTGTTGGGCGTCAGGACTTTTGAGTTCTCAAAATACTGGGTTCTTGGTTTTTAGGAATCTGGGCTGCAAAAGGATTACTTCATTAATACATTGAACTTGCATAAACTATTGTGGAATTAACATTGCATAATGTCAATTATTGTCGACAAATTGTGCATTCTTTACATATGTTTCTATTAGGCTGAACAAGTCTCTTCCTCTTTTTACAATAATTTCACAGAGTCTCTGAAGCAATGTCAAAACTCAAAAATAATGAACTTGAATAAAGAGCTCCTTTGTGTTCTGATGTAATCTCTTGCCAGTGCTTGTTACAGGAAATACATCTTTCCTTAATGTCTGTTTAGCGGTATCTTGGATTCCCACCCAAACGATAAATCAAAGTATTTCTTATTGTCATAAATTATTTAAGAGACAGAGCTCTGTTTTGTTTGATTTAATTTAGTTCAGCACGCATTTAGCGGTTAATCTTTCTTTACCTTGAAATGAAGTTACTGCTTGAAAACATCTGAAGAACCCCACTGGGTTTTTTCACCTTTCTTATTTTCTCTCTTTTACAGGAGAGACAGGATCCTCAACAGAAGATGGAAGAGGAGTGCCAGGACTCCACAAGAGGCTGACAGGAGGGTGAGGATTCGACAGGAGAGGACATACACTGCAAGTGCTGCTGTGACCTCGGTCTGGAAGCGACAATGGCTGCTGCGTCTGGGGAAAGGGCCCCTGCCTTCACTGCTCAGGAGTTGGAGAAACTAGTGGACGGGGTCCTCCCCCAGTACACGCTACTCTACGGTCCTCCAGACCAACAGGTTAGTACACAGGTAGCACGTTGTATGGGCTAGGCCTGGGTGGAGAGGGCTGGTTGTAAGAGGGAAGGGGGCAGAGTTCAGAGAACATTAATGTATGTGAATGAATGTGCCACATGGCTAGGGTAGGGAGGGGGGACACTCACATCGATGGGGCAGTTGGTAATGACTTCTCTTCTTCCCTTGTGCATGTCATGTAGGTCAGCGCCCACCAGAAGAAGGACATTTGGCGTACCATCGCCAAGGACGTCCGGACCCTGGGGGTCCACCAGAGATGGGGCACCCACTGCCGGAAAAGATGGGAGGACATTCGCCGCTGGAGCAAGAAGACGGCGGAGGCTCAGCTGGGGATGGCCTCCCAACGTGGGAGGGGTGCCCGTCGCACCATGACCCCCCTGATGTTCCAGATCCTGACGGTGGCCTACCCGGAGTTGGATGGGCGCTTGAGGGCATCACAGCAGACACAAGGGGGTGAGTACAACCTCATTCTGGGTACTTGGCGCGCAGTGGAGGGACTGGCTGAGGGAGGAGGGCTGTGGGTGTACTTAGGCAATCAGAAATACGTAGGCTAGGCCCCTCCGTAATGCAGGCCATGTGGCACTCTACCCCACCGCAGTAGAGTGCCAAGTACAGGTATACATGCCCCTGTGGCATCCATGTGTGCAGATGTCCACCATAGCCATGTAGGCCAGATCCCAGAAATTGCATGTGTAGAGGGCAGGAGCACGGCGTAGTGCAGGGGGCTGCTGTGCCTGTATTGTCCGCCAACGGTAGCTGTATGCCATGCACTCAACCTGTCTTTCTTCTGTCTCCCCCCCCTTTTTGTGCTCTCCCTGTTCTTTTGTGCATCAGCATCATCAGGCGGAGGTACAGTGGCACCAGAGCACGAGGGAGCTGCATCCCACATGGCCATGGAGGGCAACACCACAGACTCAGAATGCACCAGTGGGATGGAGGGCGAGGGGAGCTTCACGTCGGGCACCGGATCACCAACCAGCGACACGTACTTGTCCGCCAATGGGAGCTCCCTTGTGGTGGCGGCACCATCTGTGCGCCCCACTTCTACAGGTGCAGCCACCACCTCCCCTACCAGCACCGCCCTCCCAGCAGCCCCTCAGCGTTCGCCCCGTGCCCGCTCACCCAGGAGGGTGGGTATCACCTTCGCCCCAGGCACCTCAGACCCTGCCCCAGTCACCCCTGCTGCCCTCAGTGAGGAGGCCATTGACCTCCTCAGGTCACTCACTGTTGGGCAGTCTACCATTGTTAATGCCATCCAAGGTGTAGAAAGGGAGTTTCAACACGGTAATGCATTCCTGGAGGGCATTCATTCTGGTCAGGCTGTCCTTCAGCGAACCCTGCAATCTCTGGCCTCAGCACTGATGGCAGCCATTGTCCCTGTGTCTAGCCTCCCCCCTCCAACCTCCTCCACCCAGACCCAATCCCCTGTACCCCTGCCCATCCCAAGCACACCATCAGATCAGCATGCACACACCTCAACACACAAAAGTAGCTCAGGCAAACATAGACACCACACATCCCACAGGCACTCACACAAGCATCACACACATACGGACACAGCAACATCCACTGCCTCCACTGTGTCCCCCTACTCATCGTCTCCCTCCTCCCTCCCAGTCTCGTCTACACTCTCACCTGCATGCACTACATCTACAGGCACCAGGACTCGCACCAGAACACCCAGCACCACACCCCGCTCACCTGCAATCACCACCTCCACTCCCATTTACACGTCCACTGTGTCCTCTCCCAGTGTGTCTGTAACACCCCCTCCCAAAGTACACAAACGTGGGCACCCACACACCCAACATCCATCCACCTCACGACAGCCTCCAGTACCTGCACCTGCACCCAAAACACCTAAAGTGACACCTCCTACAACCACCTCCTCTTCCTCCACTCCCAGACCCCCTCCAGCTACCCATCCCAGTGTTCATCAGAAACTGTCCCTCTGCAAAGTTGACCTTTTTGCCCCCACCCCCCCTCCAATTCATCAGTCCCGTCGTAGCGCCTCAGCCAAAAAGCCTCCAGTACCAGTGGTGCGTGTTCAAGGTGTGTGGAGTGCACCAGCCACCAGGGCAGGCAGTGTGACATGGAGCCAAGGCACTGCCAGTCCACCCCATGTAAAGGCTCTGAAGTTGGAAAGTGGTTGACGGGACCGGGTGAAGACTCCTGGAGGCATAACAACTCACAGGGGTCCCAGGGGGTTTGCAGAGTCAGCTGTGACTCCTCCAAAGGTGGGGAAGGGCCAGAAGAAGTCTGCACATCCTTCCCGGCGGCCGGGACGCCACTGCCAGCACCGTTGTCACTGGTCAGGAGACCACCGCCGGAGTCAGTGTCCAGGAGGGCCCAAGTATCGTCACTGGTCAGGAGACCACCGCCACCACCGGAGTCAGTGCCCAGGAGGGCCCAAGTATCGTCACTGGTCAGGAGGCCACCGCCGGAGTCAGTGCCCAGGAGGGCCCAAGTATCGTCATTGGTCAGGAGACCACCGCCACCGCCAGGGTCAGTGCCCAGGAGGGCCGAAGTATCGTCACTGGTCAGGAGACCACCGCCAGAGTCCTTGCCCAGGAGGGCACGAGTATCGTCACTGGTCAGTAGACCACCGCCACTGCCGGAGTCAGTGCCCAGGAGGGCCCAAGTATCGTCATTGGTCAGGAGACCACCGCCGGAGTCAGTGCCCAGGAGGGCCCAAGTATCGTCACTGGTCAGGAGACCACCGCCAGAGTCATTGCCCAGGAGGGCACGAGTATCGTCACTGGTCAGGAGGCCACCGCCACCGCCGGAGTCAGTGCCCAGGAGGGCCCCGGCAGCCACAGCCCCGCTGGGCAATGAGGGACCGTCATGCCACACACCAATGCCCAGTCCAGAGAGCGTCATGCCACACACCAATGCCCAGTCCAGAGACCGCCATGGCAAAGCACCGCTGAACAGTCCAGAACCGCCATGGCAAAGCACCGCTGAACAGTCCAGAGACCGCCATGGCAAAGCACCGCTGAACAGTCCAGAACCGCCATGGCAAAGCACCGCTGAACAGTCCAAAGACCGCCATGGCAAAGCACCGCTGACCAGTCCAGAGACCGCCATGGCAAAGCACCGCTGAACAGGGCAAGCACCGCTGAACAGGGCATGCACAGCTGAAGAAGGAAATGACCGCCACATCAAGGGCCATATTTATACTTTTTGACGCAAAACTGCGCTAACGCAGTTTTGCGCCCAAAAAATTAGCGCCGGCTAACGCCATTCTGAAGCGCCATGCGGGCGCCGTATTTATTGAATGACGTTAGCCGGCGTTAGCCGCCGGCGCTGTCTGGTGTGCGTTGAAAAAAACGACGTACACCAGGCAGCGCCGGCGTAGGGGGAAATGGCGTATGGGCGTCCACAAATGGTGCAAGTCAGGCTGAGGCAAAAAAATCGCCACAACCCGATTTGCGCCATTTTTTTACGACGCCCATCCCCCATTGAAATGACTCCTGTCTTAGCAAAGACAGGAGTCATGCCCCCTTGCCCAATGGCCATGCCCAGGGGACTTCTGTCCCCTGGCCATGGTCATTGGGCATAGTGGCATGTAGGGGGGCACAAATCAGGCCCCCCTATGCCACAAAAAAAAAAAAAAAAAAATACTTACCTGGACTTACCTTAAGTTCCCTGGGGTGGGTCCCTCCATCCTTGGGTGTCCTCCTGGGGTGGGCAAAGGTGGCAGGGGGTGTCCCTGGGGGCAGGGGAGGGCACCTCTGGGCTCATTCTGAGCCCACAGGTCCCTTAACGCCTGCCCTGACCCAGGCGCTAAAATCCGGCGCTAATGCAGGTTTTTTAGACCCGCCCACTCCCGGGCGTCATTTTTGCCCGGGAGTATAAATACGACGCATATGCATCGGAGTCATTTTTTAAGACGGGAACGCCTACCTTGCATATCATTAACGCAAGGAAGGTGTTCATGCAAAAAAATGACGCTAACTCCATGAACTTTGGCGCTAGACGCGTCTAACGCCAAAGTATAAATATGGAGTTAGTTTTGCTTCGAATTTGCGTTGAAAAAAACAACGCAAATTCGGCGCAAACGGAGTATAAATATGCCCCCAAGCATCGTTATCCCATGTGCAGCTGGGACAGTGACGGGACAGGAACTGTCACGGGGAGACTAATCCAGTCTGGGCACCATTCACCCCCAGAACCAGTGGAGAGATCCATCCACTCTGTCTGTCCTTCACATGATGAAGCACTCTGGGCACCAGTCCCCCTCCAGAACCAGTGGAGGCTGTTATCTACTTGAGAGACTGTGGCTTTGCACTCCCCAGGATGGTACAGTGGGCAAACCACCCACTGTAGAGACTTGAGAGACTGTGGCTTTGCACTCCCCAGGATAATGCAGTGGGCAACCCACCCACTGTAGAGACTTGAGAGACTGTGGCTTTGCACTCCCCAGGATAATGCAGTGGGCAAACCACCCACTGTAGAGACTTGAGAGACTGTGGCTTTGAACTCCCCAGGATGGTACAGTGGGCAAACCACCCACTGTAGAGACTTGAGAGACTGTGGCTTTGCACTCCCCAGGATAATGCAGTGGGCAAACCACCCACTGTAGAGACTTGAGAGACTGTGGCTTTGCACTCCCCAGGATAATGCAGTGGGCAAACCCCCCACTGTAGAGACTTGAGAGACTGTGGCTTTGCACTCCCCAGGATGGTCCAGCGGGCAAGCCACCCACTGTAGAGACTTGAGAGACTGTGGCTTTGCACTCCCCAGGATACATCAATGGGCATGGAGCCCCGTCGTGGATCTGGCTTTGCACTCATCCGGCTGAGGTGCCCCCCCCTTCCCTTCCCCCTGAGTTGCCTGTTGTATTTCTCTCTGATGCCCCGGCAGTGTTCTCGCCGTTTGTGGACAGGTATCTTGTGTGGGCCTTGCCCATGCATTTTTGGACTAGTGGTGCACGGACATTGATATGTGCATATCTGCACTACTTCTCGTAATGTGTATACTTTTGTATAATTTTATGATATACCCGTATACATTTGAGACATGTATATTGATACATTACAATGTTTGAACTGATTTTGTTTTGTCTTTGCATTCTTCCGGGGGGTTGTGGGTTGTTACTGTGATGTTTCTACATGCATTGGTGTGTGTGTTGTACTATGCGAGGGTGGGGGTGGGGGTGTTGCGTGTGTGTCCCCCTAACTTTTGCCTCCTCCCTCCCCTATGTCGTAGGTGCAGTACTCACCGTTGTCTTCGCCGGCGTTGGTCTTTGTAGATGAGTAGGAATACAAGGGCCGGTAGGATTTGTAATTCCGGCTCCATGGTGTCCTCCTTCCTCGTGGGATGTGTTCAGGTGAGCGTTTTCCCATTGCAGAAACTGTTTCCGCCATGTTTTTATCCACAGTGAATCCGCCCCGGAAAAGGTGGCGGATTGGCGGGTTGTGATACTATGGGAGGTACATTGTCTTCCGCCTGTCTGTTGGCGGTGACTGCCGCGCTGCTTGTCTGTACCGCCGTGGCAGGCGGAGTGTTAAAGTGGCTGTCTATGTTGGCAGTTTCCACCACGGTCATAATTCCCATTTTTGTTCCGCCGGCCTGTTTATGGTATTACCGCAGCTTTAACACCGTCCGCCAGGGTTGTAATGACCCCCTATATCTGCTGTGTACTAAATAATATTCTGCATGTCTAAACACTTATAGGGTCTAAAAGGTGAGACCTATTGGCTATGCCAGTGCTTCTTAAAGGTGTTTGCAGGTGCAACTCAATAATAAAAAAGACACACTCCCTGATTTGGATTCACTTTACTGCAGTGTACAGAAGCTACTCCACATTTTCACCAGAGGAAAGCACACTGAATGACAGAACCAGTTAAGAATTTGTGTTCTGTGTAAGCCACTCACCTGAATTCCAGGCATTCCGATGAGGCAATGACATTTCCCCAATCCCAGTGAGGTCTAACATGATTGCGATGAAGTCTACATTGCCCTCTCAATAGTCCTCAAGGGGAAGGGGGTTTGGGAAGAGAAAAAGTGAAAATATCAGTTTCTGCTTCACGGACTGCAGAGTCGGACTGCTGCACCTTGGACTTCATGTTGTGTTGGGCGTCAGGACTTTTGAGTTCTCAAAATACTGGGTTCTTGGTTTTTAGGAATCTGGGCTGCAAAAGGATTACTTCATTAATACATTGAACTTGCATAAACTATTGTGGAATTAACATTGCATAATGTCAATTATTGTCGACAAATTGTGCATTCTTTACATATGTTTCTATTAGGCTGAACAAGTCTCTTCCTCTTTTTACAATAATTTCACAGAGTCTCTGAAGCAATGTCAAAACTCAAAAATAATGAACTTGAATAAAGAGCTCCTTTGTGTTCTGATGTAATCTCTTGCCAGTGCTTGTTACAGGAAATACATCTTTCCTTAATGTCTGTTTAGCGGTATCTTGGATTCCCACCCAAACGATAAATCACAGTATTTCTTATTGTCATAAATTATTTAAGAGACAGAGCTCTGTTTTGTTTGATTTAATTTAGTTCAGCACGCATTTAGCGGTTAATCTTTCTTTACCTTGAAATGAAGTTACTGCTTGAAAACATCTGAAGAACCCCACTGGGGTTTTTCACCTTTCTTATTTTCTCTCTTTTACAGGAGAGACAGGATCCACAACAGAAGATGGAAGAGGAGTGCCAGGACTCCACAAGAGGCTGACAGGAGGGTGAGGATCACCAGAACCTGACTGGAGGCTGTCTGGGGGACAAGAAATGCTAAAACATGATGGGAAGCTGGTCAGATAACGAAGAACATTGGAACTCAACTGGAGGCAGGATGGAGGACAAGGAACTTGTTTTGACTGGAGACAGGTGAGTGGAACAATAGGTATGAATCCATTCAAGCCCTCAGACTCATGAGAATTCTTAATTAATCAAATGTGCACATGTGCCTTTTGACAGTTGATTGTTTGTTTACGAAATTAGCAATTACACCTTGATCGTGGCACATGTTCAATACAGATTACATTGTGAACAGCACACGTTTTGGAAGTTACAATTGGAACAAGATGAAACACAGTCGATTGCTTGTTAAGGAAATGAGCAATTATCCTTCTGATTGTGGCATATGTTCAATACAGATCACATTGTGAAGAGCACATGTTTTAGCATTTACAGTTGGCACAAGTTTAGCAGGTGGGATACAATGTGCATAATCAACAAGCATTGGTAATAAATAAAACATTTAACAAGCTTTAGATATTGCAAACTTGATATTCAATGATATAATGAATATAGGCAATTAAGTCTGAATGTTACAAGCAACAACTCCTTACTGTAATTGAGCTCCTGGATGTGCTAGTGTACCCACAACACCTTGATGGTCTTCACAGTGCTGTGTGATGTGGAGAGGGTAATTGAGATGCTTTTCATTTTGGTACAACATTATACCTGAAAGCAAAGACTGCCTGAGCTAGAAACTTTACCCTCACCATTAATCTCAAAAACATACCCCATCATAGATTGAAAAAGATGATGCAACATGCTGCCACCACTTGAAAATGTCAGTGATGTTTTTCCACCAAAGGTATGGGGTGAAGGAGGTGACACCACACATAGAAAATTATATTATGTGACATTTGACCAGTGTTGTGATCCAGTATGCATGTTTTTTAGTTTTGTTTTTTTCATCAAGTCAATGAGAATAGTAAACACTGACACAGTTCACTAAAGGAAAACCATAGGGCTTGAGGGGAAATAAACCATACTGGACTAGACAGATTTTTTTTTCCCAACTGTTCAGCACCTTTTTTTCTAACTTTGTCACTGTCTTGAGTGAGGGGGGAGAAGAAAATGCAGTATAAGCATCCTGTGAGAAATGTTCGGGCATCAGGTTGCCAGAAAAAGGTATTTTGGTATGGTGTAAGTCACTGAGTTATCTACAGAAAGAAGAAGACGCTAAAAAGTTGATATAACGAAATACTGCATTAATTAAATTGTCAACAAATTGTTGCAGTAATTACTATTGTCTGCCACAAAATGTCCATATTGATTCCACAAAATTTACATACTGATGCTGCAATATCTTGGGATGATTTTTGAGGTTAGATAGGGCCTATGTTGCACCTTTTGTAAAACCAAATATTAGTTTGCTCTTGCAGTGTGTTTTTAAAAATAATTATTTAATTCCTCAGTTTTTATTGGTTTATAAAGTATTTACTCTGCTTAGAAACATTGAACTCACATCACTGTTGTAGAATCCACCTGACATGACCGCCCATCACCCCAAAAGTCAGAAATATGTGGTCAGGCAAGACCTGCAACCTAGGTCTAAAGCAACTGACTGACAGATTACAAGTGAGGTAACACGTAGCCCATAGACAAACATGCAAACAGGAAAAACCCAGATTGATTCCCAGACAGGCAGCAACACTACAAGGGTCCTAGGAGATTGATTGTTGAGAATGTTTGGAATTTTTTTATAACCCTTTAAGAAATGTATAAAAGGACTCTCAGAACTCTGTAACTTTGAGAGACAGTCATCAGACCCCGACTCTGTACTGCACTCCTCTGGCTGCTGTGTTTAATTCAACCAACTGTTCGTGTTTTACCAAATGTCTCTTGTGTTTCATTTCTTTAAGGTAAATCTGCATTTAAGCAACATTTTTGGAAAGCCAAATAGGGAAGATTGTTTCTCTGAGCCTAGACTGAAGCCGAAGGATGTGGACCGCACCCATACAAATTGACATCTGCACAAAGAAGAAAGGTGAGCAGTCACCGCAATTGATTGAAAGTTCTGCTGAATCCATGGGGCAGCGGTCCATCCTGAAGATGCTGTAATTTGGTAAGAGACTACGGGGGTCATTCCGACCCCGGCGGGCGGCGGGCACCGCCCGCCAGAAGACCGCACCGCGGTCAAATGACCGCGGCGGTCATTCTGACTTTCCCGCTGGGCGGGCGGGCGACCGCCAAAAGGCCGCCCGCCCGCCCAGCGGGAAAGCCCCAGCAACGATGAAGCCGGCTCCGAATGGAGCCGGCGGAGTTGCTGGTGTGCGACGGCTGCAGTGGCACCCGTCGCGATTTTCAGTGTCTGCTTTGCAGACACTGAAAATCTGAATGGGGCCCTGTTAGGGGGCCCCTGCAGTGCCCATGCCAGTGGCATGGGCACTGCAGGGGCCCCCAGGGGCCCCACGACACCCGTTCCCGCCAGCCTGTTCCTGGCAGTGTAAACCGCCAGGAACAGGCTGGCGGGAAGGGGGGTCGGAATCCCCATGGCGGCGCTACTTGCAGCGCCGCCGTGGAGGATTCCCTGGGGCAGGGGAAAACCGGTGGGAAACCGCTGGTTCCCCTTTTCTGACCGCGGCTTTACCACCGCGGTCAGAATTGCCCCAGAAGCACCGCCAGCCTGTTGGCGGTGCTTCCTCCGTCCCCGGCCCTGGCGGTCCATGACCGCCAGGGTCGGAATGAGGCCCAACATCTGATCTTTAGTCCCAGCATTTGGTGTATGGCAAACTAGGGCTCCTATTGGACCGCTGGGCGAGACACAGATGGTACGCCTGACCCTGGGTGTGAAACATGGTTCTGTTTGGACCGCTGGGCAAGATACAGATGGTACACATGACCCTTGGCATGGTATAGAGCTCTGCTTGAACTGCTGGGTGAGATACAGATGGTACGCTTGATCTCTGAGTGTGACATAGAGATAGGGGCTCAATGCTTGGACCACTGGGGGTGACACAGACCGTACGCAAAGGCTCTGGGTGTGATATAGGGCCAGCACCCCCATCTTATGTTTTTGTCTAAAAGGGTTATCTCAGTATTACTGGTCCCTTAAACACTGGTGGTGTCTGAAAGAAGTGAGATGTGTTATTCACATGGACTGCTGGGTGTGATCCAGATGGTATGCTGAGATTTGGGTATGAAACAGGGTGAAAGTCGGACGTTAGGGGAAGATTTGGACCTTGGAGATTAGATGTCGCTTGTGCTTGTCCTGTAGTTGTTGAGGTGTTCCTTCTTCTAGATTCCATACACAAGCTAAAAAGCTAGATAAATACTGCTATGAATGGCACACACATACTAAGGCACACACTATCCCCTGGCCAGAGGGGAAAACCTGTGACACCAAAACAATTGAGTTCATGAGAACACACATTCAGAGTAAATTTCATAGGGTGAAAGAAGTCTAAAACAGTAGAACTGTTAGAACTATGGACCATCTTCCAGAGGCCCAACCTGCAATCACCCAGAACACACAAGCAAGGTTTCTGCACCTCCCCTGCCACACGTAAGTACAGAGGTACTCTTTCTGCTACATGCCATTGAAGCCGTTCCTGCGCTAGGTTACAGCACTCCACTGGTTGTGGGGCCTGGGGATCCCCCTGCTGGGTGGGGGGGGCACCAGTCCCAGCCCAGGTTGGTGTTGGGGTTCTCCCAAGCTTGACCACCCATCTGCCACTCTCTGTCATTCAAAACCCAGCAGCGCAAGGAGCATGCACTCCATCCCATCCAGTAGAATGCTCTCAGGTGACTGGGAGGTTCATAGCAGTCCTGAATAGTGGCACCACCAGTGGAGGGGAAGAAAATGTTCCCAACCTTCTAGCGTCCGATGTCAGGAAGAGAACCACAGGGTACGCTCCCCTAAAGTATGGACAGGAAGTAGAAGAGATGACAGAAAGTGAGCTTGAGGGTATGTTCCCTTCAAGGAGAAGCATGCACAGCACAGATCAAAAGAGCAGCCCAGTTGAGAGTTAGAAGAAGTGTGTGGGTTGAAGTGGGAAAGAGAGAGAGCTCTGGCCTGGGAAGCACAAAGGAAGAACAGAACGCAAACACTCCCCTGGGGGAGAGTGGAGTGAACCACAGGGACTCACTCAAAGAGGTGTCTGATGTAGAACCAGAAGGGAGGACCGCACCCCATTGGAACATCAGTGTAGGAGAGGGGCTGACCATGAAATAAAAGATTGGAATAGCCTAGTCCAATCCCAAATAAGACACAGGAGAAACAAAATGGCACATTTAGGCATGCATGAGGAGAGCAGCAATGAAAATGCCTGCAGCCTCCCTCAAACGCACAGGTCAGACAGACTGAGCTCTAGAGAGGTAGTGTCTGGAGAAGAAGGAGAGGCCTTTGAGTGATAATTTTGCCACCTTTTGGCCTGCTGGACTGAACTAGAGGGTCAGTATGATAACCCTTGGCCAGGAGAGGTATCCTTCGAATCAAAGGACATGGGCGTGTGGAAGGCTGCATCCATCATGGAAGGGAAGATCCCAAATGGAAATTCCCCTACCTGCAGGAATGTCTGAGAAGATGGGACCGCTAGATCGAGGAAAAAACGGCGGAGCCACTCTGAGCCAAAATAGCCACACTGTTACAGAAGGGCACATCAGGGACCATCTATATGCCATGGGTGCAGATAAACAAGTAAAGGCTCAGGACCAAATTACCCCAATTGATGGATGGGGCAGGAAAATGGATCTCATGTTTTGAGAAAAACACAACAGGAATAAAGAGTCTGCCTAGCAGCAGCATCGGAGCACAAACAAACAAAGGTGGTCATTCTGACCCTGGCGGTCTTTGACCGCCAGGGCGGAGGACCGCGGGAGCACCGCCGACAGGCCGGCGGTGCTCCAATGGGGATTCCGACCGCGGCGGTAAAGCCGCGGTCGGACCGGCACCACTGGCGGGGTCCCGCCAGTGTACCGCGGCCCCATTGAATCCTCCGCGGCGGCGCAGCTTGCTGCACCGCCGCGGGGATTCCGACCCCCCCTACCGCCATCCAGATCCCGGCGGTCGGACCGCCGAGATCCGGATGGCGGTAGGGGGGGTCGCGGGGCCCCTGGGGGCCCCTGCAGTGCCCATGCCACTGGCATGGGCATTGCAGGGGCCCCCGTAAGAGGGCCCCTACATGTATTTCACTGTCTGCTGCGCAGACAGTGAAATACGCGACGGGTGCAACTGCACCCGTCGCACAGCTTCCACTCCGCCGGCTCGATTCCGAGCCGGCTTCATCGTGGAAGCCTCTTTCCCGCTGGGCTGGCTGGCGGTCTGAAGGAGACCGCCCGCCAGCCCAGCGGGAAAGTCAGAATTACCGCCGCGGTCTTTCGACCGCGGAACGGTAACCTGACGGCGGGACTTTGGCGGGCGGCCTCCGCCGCCCGCCAAGGTCAGAATGAGGGCCAGAGTGTTTTCCTAAGCCCACATCCCAACAGTCAGGCTGATTAATACTGAGCATGACAGGGCCATATTCAATTCATTCAGACACCAGATATAGAGTGCCCTGAGGGAAATGTACCCTGTCTGCCAGATATAGGAGGATTGAGTATGAAGTCTAGGGAAAACATGACTCACTTTCTAGACAGAATGAGGGAACGATGGGGACAAGAGACAAGGCAGCTATGGACTGACATGGGCCCTAATGTTGCATATTTTACAACATTCTAAAAAAGAGGCTGCCACCAAAACACAGAGTGGACTGGGTAGCGTATTAGGATTAGACGCCAACCTTGGCAGGAATTCCAGGCCCACTGATTACATTACCATAGAAAGAAACAGGAAAAGGACATGGAAAGGCGGGAGCAAACCCAGACAGACACTATTAAGCTGATTCCACATAAATTAAAAAAGACCGCCCTCGAGGGGGCTTCGTTTGCCACAAGAATGCAAATGGTACAAGTTTTGAAGGGAGCTTTGCCTCAGGACCCCAAAGGTTTTCCACCCAGTCCTAACGGCAGGGGTCAGGGAGGCTTGGAACTGCCAGACCTCAGAGAGTGCTACTATTACCATAGCATGGGCCACATGGCTGAGTAATTCTGCTTAAAGTTGTATCATGAGCAAAGAGGAATAAGCCTAGTGACATTCAAGTGTCAGGAGTCATGTTCCCTGCACAATTGGGATCATGAACACCCATTAAATTTCCATAGCACATGAATAAAATCAAACACAGATTGCGAAGCATTGCATGGCACCAAGTCAATGGGAAAATTCAATCATCATCTCAGCTCATTACCCGTATAGGGCAAATCTCGACGAGTCCTGATCAGGCACATGACTCCTATCGTAGAAAATGCTCTGCCTCCTCCTCTCCCAATAAAGCTTCCAAATGTTCAAAGTCTGCTCATTGGATCATGTCTCTCCCAACCAGTGAGAGTAGCGTGTTGCTGATTAGAAGTCACAGCTGGGGATGGCAGGCCTAAAACATCCTGGATCCGAGGAGAGGAAGGTGCCGGGAGGGAAAGGAACTCTGTAAATGACCATCATGGCCCCATGCAAGGCCCACGGATATGCTTACCGCCACGTCTGGCCTGTAGGTCAAGTCACACGAGGCCTCCCCCACACACTGTCTGGGGAAGAAATAGGCCTGATCCCAATCATTGCTGCATCAGAATCATACAGGGATAATGGAGCACCTCTCCAACCTCCTTCGGCATAGCAGAATAAAACACAATCACATAAAGATCTAGGTAAGCACCAAGCCACCTGCAAAAAGAAGCCCAGAAGGTAACCCAAAACAAATTTCCAGAAAAGGGGCATGAGCAAAAACACCTAACTTCTTCAAGAAAAACCTCATTGCATGCATGTGCTGGGATTAGAGGGGCATCAACATGTTCAAGGAACATGTAGCAAACACCAGAAACCCCCAAATTGTGAAACGCACCCTTCCTTTCACGTTGCTCCAAACACATGTAGATCAAAAGGCTCCATCCACATCAGTTAGGGAAAATAGCTAAGAAATAACCCCATGATGATCACCCTGTACAAACAATCTCCTCTGCCATAGTGAGTGGAGTGGACCAAATAGTCCATAAATAAAAACTCAAGTGACCCATGACTGAAGCACTCACCACTTCCTGGGGCGACCTCCAAAATAAATGTACAGAACATAAATAAGTAAAAATGAAAGGCACAGGAATCTCCCAAGACTAAACAATGATGTATGTTTTTCTAAGCTAACCCACAACCCACAGTTCTTATCCAACAGGTGTGCCAAAAAAAAAAAAAGAAATGAGGGTACCACCTTTACAGAAGCCCGCCACCTCTTCAGCAACAACTTTCAGAACTCTGGCAAGACTCAAATGTGCAAAGACACAGACCACAGACTGTTTTTTTAAACAGTTTTTTACAGATACTCTTCTACGAACTCTCTCACCAAAGCAAAGACACCCCTGGTACAGCAGCATTTGCCAGAGCAGAAACATCCCAGATCACCAGAATACCACAGATGTTTCCCCAGAAAAACATCCCAAGACCTGCAAAAATTCTAAAGTTATGTATTCTTGCACCATTCTATACCCTCTGTATGTTATGGGTGTGGCCACATCCATCCATAGCCAGAACTCTGCCTAGTCACACTGAACCTACCTCAACATTACTAGAGCGCTTGCATTGGGGCCTTTCCTACAGCACTTACAATTAAACTGAACCTAATGTTAGTATTCCACGTGCACTACAAAGCACACTCTTACACAAGACATAGGCCCTCATTCTGACCTTGGCGGGCGGCGGAGGCCGCCCGCCAAAGTCCCGCCGTCAGGTTACCGTTCCGCGGTCGAAAGACCGCGGCGGTAATTCTGACTTTCCCGCTGGGCTGGCGGGCGGTCGCCTTCAGGCCGCCCGCCAGCCCAGCGGGAAAGAGGCTTCCACGATGAAGCCGGCTCAGAATCGAGCCGGCGGAGTGGAAGCTGTGCGACGGGTGCAGTTGCACCCGTCGCGTATTTCACTGTCTGCGCAGCAGACAGTGAAATACATTTAGGGGCCCTCTTACGGGGGCCCCTGCAATGCCCATGCCAGTGGCATGGGCACTGCAGGGGCCCCCAGGGGCCCCACGACCCCCCCTACCGCCATCCGGATCCCGGCGGTCGGACCGCCGGGATCTGGATGGCGGTAGGGGGGGTCGGAATCCCCTCGGCCTTGGAGGATTCAATGGGGCGGCGGTACACTGGCGGGAGCCCGCCAGTGTTGCCGGTCCGACCGCGGCTTTACCGCCGCGGTCGGAATCCCCATTGGAGCACCGCCGGCCTGTCGGCGGTGCTCCCGCGGTCCTCCGCCCTGGCGGTCTTTGACTGCCAGGGTCAGAATGACCGCCATAGTATCAGCATATGACTGCTGCAGAGACTCAGACATTGGTCAGAGCATGCTATGTCTGTTTAATGATACCATACACTGTAGGTGAAGATAGGCTTTATTTTTCCCAGGAGGTAACCCAGAGAAAGCAAAATGTATCATCCACCTGTACCCTCGTAGAATCAGGGCCAAGATACAATATAGTAGGGTGGAACCCTATAGAGTAGTAGTAAACATCACTCGATATGAGAGCAATCCCACCACATTGTACCTTTATACCGAGTCTAGCAATACTCAAACTGAGCTAGACCGGATGCTCAGATGGGGCGTTGTAGGGGAGGACACTGTTTGGCCCCAAGAGTTTCCCGAAAAGAGGTTCCTAGACGGTAGTAAAACTGCCACACCAGTACACAAACACATCTGCTCCCATCTCTACCTGTGGTCCGAGTGCAGCCCTTAGCATGTCTGGGGTAGTCCTTTGTTCTGCCTTCCTACTTATCTCGTATCAGAGCTTACAGAACATCTCTGGAATGCACTTCTGAGTTCAAAGAAGACCTTTATTGTTGTTAATTCTTCCCCACCCACAAGTTCTTGAGAGACAAATTAATAGATTTCAAGCACAAAAGTGGTCGCAGCAATGAAAACAAAATATATCACAGCACTTCTCAGTTGCAATGTACACAGCAGGTTATATATATAAGATATTCAATGCAAAGCAAAACAAATTAAATTCTTCACCGTGTGAGAACTATTTACAGCTTCATCTTTCTGGGGTCTGCAAGTTGATGACTCCAGTCAACTGCGAGAAAGAGATTATCTACGCACACGGGAGACTGGCAACTGGCACCAAGTTCCAGGCCGAAGTCAAGCAGATTCGAATCTAAATCTTTGAAGCCCCAAGTCATCCTTACAAAAGCGTGCCCCCTCCTCTCAGACTCGGGAAAACTACGCAAGCCTTTGGAGAATGGCCAGATCGCCTAGACTTCTCCTCTTCCCAAGCCTGAGCAGAAAGGAAAACACCAATTGTACTCTCTCTTATCAGGTCTAGTCTGGTGTGATGAAAACATCTTGGTTCATCTTGTGGAAAAACATAGCTTGGAAAAATACAGCTTGGATTCTCAACTGCAATGTCTAACTCCACGTTAAAGGCAATAGGCAGCTAACCTAAATATCAAATGTAATGTCTAATGTCTAATGTCATGTCAAAGCCAATAGGCAGCTGAGCTGAATACAAAATGTGATGTCTAATATCATGTCAAAGCCAAAAGGCAGCGGAGCTGAATACAAAATGTAAGGTCTAATATCATGTCAAAGCCAATAGGCAGCTAGACTGAATACAGCATGTCAAAGCCAATAGGCAGAATACAGACTGTAATGGCTAATGCCATGTCAAAGCCAATAGTCAGCTAAACTGAATACAGCATGTCAAAGCCAATAGGCAGAATACAGAATGTAATGGCTAATGCAATGTCAAAGCCAATAGGCGGTTAAACTGAATACAGAAGGTAATGGCTAATGCCATGCCAAAGCCAATAGGCGGCTAAACTGAACAAAACATACAATGTGCTACTGGTGAACATTGAGCAACTAATATGCGCAGTGGTGAAACACAAAGTCACTGGTCAAACACAATTAATAGCATTACATCTTCTTTAATAACAAGTGGACCCCAGACATTAATTTCCTGCATACTGCCATGTACCTCAATGATACAAGGGGAAATGAGTCTCATAGGGGAGGATTAAATGCCAGCATAGAAAGCCCATGTAAAGAAATCTGGGATATTGACATAGATAGGTATATGTGGTTGGAAGGGAAGGGGCAACCCCTAATTGTTCAGAAGCTTGCACTTAATACAATGTATTTCAGCGGTAAAGTGATGATCCCTCTCAGCACTAATGGAAATTGTGGAACAATACTACATGTACTAGAAATGCACTGGTGCAGCTCCACTCTGATGGACTTCTACTGGCCATGTGGAGAATTTGCATGGCAGGGCCTCTGCTCCCTCGTGACTACCCAACCCTGGTCATCCCCGGAGAAGACCTGTCTGAGATGTTCCAAAATCCATTACGGAAGAAGAAAACAATTCTGTTGCATCAGGTTCCAGAGAAAAGAACTGCTGAATATTTTGGCTGGGTTCAGTACAAGGACATTCCAGAAGAATTCAAACTCCTCACTGACAGTGAACAAGTAAAGGATGGGAGGGTCCCTACCCTTCTACAGAAAATTGTGAAGGCCTATCATCAGGTGGTACATGCTGAAAATGATCAACATGACTGAGCTTGGCCTAAACACTATCAAAGAAGAAATAAGTGCCATCATCCTCATGGTGATGCATAATTGGTATGTGTTGGACTTGATGACCGCTATAGAGGGTAGGGTATGCACCAAGATTGGTGAATACTGTTGTGTATATATACTTGGTAACGACCATGACAATGGTACTCTGGCTTTCACCATCCAAGCACTGCATTGGTCTACAAGCCAACATGAAGAAGGAGGGAGGTGTCCCTGGGCAGGACTCGTTGTTTGATTGGATTTCCTTGCTCACCCGTGAGTGACCAACAGTACTTGTCATTGCTGCCAATTTTCATTCTGGGCTGTTTTTGTGTTGTTTCCTACAAATGGGGGTTTCCTGCTGTAAAAACACAGGCCCTCATTACAACATTGGCGGTAAATGCCACTTACTGCCATGCAGAAGACCGCCAACACACTGCTGCGACCGCGGAATTCTGCCACAGCTATTACAACCCACAGCTCGGAATCCGCCAAAATCTAGACACCCACACAAGTCCGCCACACCAAAGGTCAGTGATAAACTGGCGATAACAAAACCTCCACCGTGACGCCAACAGGAATACGCCCACACTATCACGACCCACGAATCCATGCGGCGGTCTTTCAACCGTGGTATTCCATTGGCGGTACACACCGCCGTGCTCAAAATACACACAAATTTACAAAATACAACCACATTGGACAATTCCAAATACACACACCTGATACACATACACACACCACTCCCACACACCCAATACAATATAAAACACACACCCACATCACCCACAAACCCTTACAACCAAACATTTAGACGAAGGCCAGAGAGACAGCACAGCAAAGACAACACCAGCATACAGAGGCACACAACACCATCACACATACACATCCACGCACAAAACACCACACACCCCTAAACATCACCCCACACATCACAACACACACCACCTCACACATCACCCACACCACCCCATGGCACCACAAAGACACCCCGGGTTTTCTGAGGAGGAGCTCAGGGTCATGGTGGAGGAAATCATCCGGGTAGAGCCACAGCTATTCGGATCACAGGTGCAGCACACCACCATAGCTAGGAAGATGGAGCTATGGTGCAGAATTGTGGACAGGGTCAACGCAGTGGGACAGCACCATAGAACATGGGATGACATCAGCAAGAGGTGGAACGACCTATAGGGGAAGGTGTGTTCCGTGGTCTCAAGACACCACATCGCAGTTCATAGGACTGGCGGCGGACCCCCACCTCCTTCCCCACAAATAACAACATGCGAGGAGCAGGTTTTGTCTATACTGCATCCTGAGGGCCTCGCAGGAGTAGCAGGAGGAATGGACTCTGGTAAGTCAGATCTTAACTATTACAACTCCCATCATACCTGCATGCTATCACATACCCCCACCCTCACCCCCATCACTCCAACTCCTCGCATATGTCCCACTAGCACAAACCACACATCCCAACACCAAGCCCTGCATGCAACAACAAAGCATGGACACCCATCACCAATGCATGGCCACTACACATACCCACACAGATCCCTTCACAATTAGCACACATGGTCCTATAGAGGAATGCAAGCACTGGGGTACAGGGTCAGCCACCGATTGCACACCATGGCACACACAGATGCAATAATCATGCCTTTACATCCCTGCAGGTCCCCTACCCAACGTCACCGGACAGGAGGTTCCAGAGATGGCCACTCCAGCCACAGAAGAGGCCCACAGTGATGACAGCAGCTCTGTCCAACTGGATCTAGAGGACCAGCCCGCCCATCTGGGACCTCAAGACAGTTGGTTCCCCTGACACAGTCACAGGCCACCATAGAGCCTTCCCCCTCTGGAAACACCAGCACAGCACCTACCCAGCAGGCCCATACCTCTGTCCCCAGGACACGTCAAGCAGCAGTGTGTCCACCACTACAGGGAACCCAGGCTAACCCACCACCCCATAGAACAGCAGGGACCTGGGGGCAGTGGTAGTGGGCACACTGTTCAGGGGACAGAGGCCCAGGAACACAGGGGAACTGGGAGGGCTTCTGTGCGACCGGAGGACAGGCCCAGGGAACCCACTCTCCACAAGGCCCTCTCCAACATCATGGGAGCCTACCATCATTCCCAGATGATGGCAACGGTACTGGCCAAGTTTCAGGAGACCCAGCGGCTGCAGGAGGAACAGTATTTGGGGTTCAGGGAAGAACTCAAATCCATCAATACCACCCTGGGCATCATTGTAGGGGTGCTCAAGGAACTCGTGAACACCAGGAGGGACACTGTGGCACAACAAGGGGCCCCTGACACTAGCCTGGACGATTAACTGCCCACCACCTCCGCCGGCGCTAGTGGACAGGAGGCACCACCACAAGACCACGACACCAGCACCCCACCCCCTGCAGATGGAGAACCACCCAGCAAGCGGTCCCTGAGATCCAAGACAAAGACAGAGAACAATGCCAAGACCCCTGCCAAGAAATGAGATCACCCTGATTGTCATCCTTCTGTCCCACTTTGTCACCCTGTCCATCCGAAAACTGCCCCAGCTCCACTTCCTATGCCCCTTTGGACAATGCACCTGTGAGACTAATAGACTGGACTCTGCCATGGACATTCCTCCACCATCACTCCTGACCATTTTACAACCCCCTCCAATATTTAGCACTTACATAAACACCCTTAAATCACAAAACTATCTGCAGTCAGTCTGTGCTTTCACAAATGTGTATTTGCAATAACTGAGGGAAATAGCAATGTCCATTCTATTGTCAACATACCTATGTCACACAGCTCTAGTCCATGAGGTTACATAGCAGAGGTCACACAGTGGGACCCACATCTGAGAAATCGAAAGGGAAAGTGACAAATCAGGGTCCATACACTGGGTGAAAGTAACAGTCAGATGAGAGGTAGAACAATTGTATCAGATGTAGGAGGCAGTGATGTCTTCTTACCTGTGTCTCACTGGAAGTATTGATGGATCACAGTGTTTCTGTTGTATATGTCCTCTTCTTCTGCCTCCTCTTCTTCACTGTCCACAGGCTCCACAGCTGCCACAACACCTCCATCTGGACCATCCTCCTGCAGAAAAGGCACCTGTTGTCGCAAAGCCAAGTTGTGCAGCATACAGCAGGCCACGATGATCTGGCACACCTTCTTTGGTGAGTAGTAGGGGGAACCACCTGTCATATGGAGGCACCGGAACCTGGCCTTCAGGAGGCCGAAGGTCCTTTCTATAACCCTCCTAGTTCACCCATGTGCCTCATTGTAGCTTTCCTCTGCCCTTGTCCTGGGATTCTTCACTGGGGTCAGTAGCCATCCCAGGTTGGGGTACCCAGAGTCACCTGTAAATGTTGAGGGACAACTGTTAGACATACACTAACCCTTAGGGACAACCCCAGACCCAGACAACTATTCACATGGTATAGGGTCCTTGTCCTCACCTAATAGCCACACACGGTGCCTCTGGAGTAGGCCCATCACATAAGGGATGCTACTATTCCTTAGAATGTAAGCGTCATGCACTGAGCCAGGAAACTTGGCGTTCACATGAGAGATGTACTGGTCGACCAAACACACCATCTGCACATTCATGGAATGGTAACTCTTCCGGTGTCTGTACACCTGTTCACTTCTGCGGGGGGTACCAAGGCCACATGTGTCCCATCAATGGCACCTATGATGTTGGGGATATGTCCCAGGGAATAGAAGTCACCTTTCACTGTAGGCAAATCCTCCACCTTAGGGAAAACAATGTAGCTATCCATGTGTTTCAGCAGGGCAGACAACACTCTGGACAACACAATGGAGAACATAGGCTGGGACATCCCGACCGCCAGGGTTGTAATGAGGGCCACAGTCCTCAAATTAGGTAGAATGCAAGTAACTAGGGAAATAGAAGTGGACACAACTGAAACACGTCACAATGTGATTGTCATGAAATTTGGGGTGAAAAAATACTTAAAAATTCAACTAGAGGGGGAATTTTAATATGCAAAAAATAATGCCTAAGTATGTCATGATATGTGCCAGAGTAACAATGAACCCGAATCACTGTTGTCATGTCCTCTCAACATGACCTTGCCATCACCACCAAGTCAGAAATATGTGACAAGACAAGCCCTGAGACCTCGGCCTGAAGCATCTGATTGACAGATCACAGGGAGAGTGACGTAGCCCATAGACAAATGCGCAAACAGAAAAAACCCAGATCAATTCGAGACAGGCAGCAACACCACGAAGGTCCTAGGAGATTGTCCCCCAATAAAACACATTTGGCCAGAGGGGTGCACATTCCTGAAGCACCATAAAAGTCAGATGCTACAGGAAGTTAGGAACATGTAGTTAATGAGAACATAACACACATAGAATACACAGTGATCCGTACTGGCACACATTTTGTCAACCCAAGGTCGAGACCCAACTCAGCACTTTATTTGATGGCCAGACTTACTACTCTGTGACTAGGCCCAAATTCCTTTCTGCAAAAAATTTGTATAATTGTTTTACAACCCTTCAAGAATTATCTAGAAGGACACTCAGAACTCTGTATCTTTGAGGGACAGTAATTAGATGTCAACTCTGTACTGCACTCTCCAGACTGCTGCATTAAATTAAACTGACTGTTCCTGTTTTGCCAAATGCCTCTTGTGTTTAATTTCTTTAAGGTAAATCTGCATTTGCGCAACAAAGTCTTTAGTAATTACAGTTACAAAGTACATCATGAGCATAAAAGGACAAAAACTGAAAGTCAAATTCTCACAGATTAATGTGATATTATTGTGCATGTCCCATAAACAGTCCTGGGCAGAGTTCGCAGAGTTCTATGTAGAGGAACTCCGCGAAGTGACCAAAAAACTCTGCCACACTGCATGGATTTCCACAGGTCGCGGAGTGCGTTAGGTTGCACTGTGCTGGCTGACTTTTAGTGCTGGATGTTTGTCTGCACTGTAAAATAAGTGTGAACGGCACCACATGCAGCACAAGAGGGCATTTCTTATTTTCAGGCACTTGAGTAGATTTTCTACTCAAGTGCGAGTGGCAGCTTCCTTATCGTTAACGGAAGGTTTCTCAATGCAAGCGGTAACGACCATCTATGACTGCCCGCATTGAGAAATCTCACCGGAAGGTGGTCTGGAATAAGATCTTCCTCGCTCATGTTCATCAACTTGACATTGGCAAGTGTGAATGAGGAAAAAACTCCGCTCTGCTCTGCTGCATGGAGTTTTTCGCAACTCTGCCCTCTAAGCGGAGCGTGGGGTGGAAAGAACTATGCAAGCTCCATGAGCTGAGCAGAGTTCTCTACCCAGCCCTACTCATAACAGCTCTAGAGATCAATGCATGCTATATACTCCTCAATACTGGTGGATTTTAGAAGGGAACAGGTGATATTGTCGGACAACAGGGAATCAGTAAGTTGATAAATGCCTAAAGAATAAGTAAGAAAATATTAGGTTCACACTGACAAAAGTAACACAGTATAGGGTCTTATCAATAGTTCCTTCAATTGTTGATCTTATCCCTAGCTGGAACATGGCTAAATCAAATATTGACAAAATACGTTGATTTCTGGCAGTCAACCTATTTGTCAGAAAGCCCATAAGATGCTACATAGCACAGATCTGCAAGTAGAGATTATTTTTCAATGAACAATTTTGCCTCTTAAAAGTTGAAGCATTCACCACTGGATCCACAAAATTATTGACCATGTGTAAAGTCTGCAGCCAATCAGAGCATCAAAAAAGAGAATCAGAATATTGATTTGAGCTAGTTATTGCCAATTCAAAATGAAGGCAAGATGGGAAAGTTACATGCATTATTGAGTACTGCCAGTTGAGAGTAAGCTTCAGGGCTAGATCTCTTATAGATGCCAGATCAATTTCCAGTCTTACCAGTTTCAAGGATGTATTATTCACGAGCTCAAGGAAATTTCACACGTTTTAATCCCTTATGCAATTGGAATATTAAAAATTAGATGCCAGTTAGGTCTCTCATTAATTAAAAATATTATTATTTTTGGTGGGAATTATTTTTTCAATGGATGTAATGAATAGCGACAGGAGGCGAATGGCATTTCCCAGCATACCAACTACAAAGCACAGTGTTTTTCCTCTGTTATTCAATTTTGATGCAATAAGTCACCTCCAAGTAAGTTTTTCCTTGAGAATTCTCAACTTTTAAAAAGTTAGTACTATTTGAAGACTTACCTTGTCTAAATATTAGTGGTGTTTAAAATTAGATTAACCAGATGATAAAAGTTTAGATTGGCATCCATTGACTTTGAAATCATTGGCAGCCTAAGAAAATACCAATATATCAAGAGCAGTTTATAGACCTGTTAGAAATGGGGCTCTTTGATTGGCAGTCAGGTTGTCCCCTGTCCAAACAAGGACCCTCACTCTAGTCAGGGCAATGGAGAAACACACCCGGTTAACCCCTGCTCACCCCCTTGGTAGCTTGGCACAAGCAGAAAGACTTAACCCAAAGTCAGTGTGTAAAATATTTATACCAACACACACAGTATTTCAGTTAAACACTACAAAATGGACACCACACAGTTTTAGAAAAATAATAAATATCTAAATCAAATAAGACCAAATATGATAAAAATCCACCATACACTATCAAAACTGTGACTTTAGCAATTAAAAACACAAAAGTTAAAGCGGTGTTGTGACATATTTGTTTCCCACAATGTGACACCACTGGCATTGTTTACAGAGTCACATGGACCACCAGGTATAGTACCTTAGAAAAACATGTGAAACACAGGCCAGTGCACACAATCGGGGAGCGAGTCGTCATTGGATCCGATGCAGCATCAGTTCTGGAGCTGCCGGGCAACGAAGTGGCGGCGTCACGAAGAGGCATCAGGTCCTTGCTGTGGAGCGGTGGAGGTGAGGCGGTGTCAGTTGTGAGGAGTTGGTCCCTTGGTACCTCTGGCAAAGTTGAATTCTGTTGAAGTCACAATGCTTTGGGGGTAACCTCACAGGGTCGCGATCACGTCTCAGTCAGTTGTAAGACACTCCAACTCCCGAGTTCGTGCAGACATCGGCCGCTGCTGCGACGTTGAGCCTGTGTTGACATGGCGTTGTCGTGGCTCGGCGAGGTCCAAGGATCCAGGTGTATACGGCGTTGCAGACTTCATGCAGTGATGTCTGTAGCGAAGACCCATGGAGTCATCCAGCATTGTTTCACAGGATTTCACCGGAAATTGACTTCCAGGGGCCTAGAAACTGGAATGGAACCCTCTGGCAAGCTAGAGTCCATAGCATGCAGACTCAAAGACTGGTTGGTGAAGCCCTTGCTGTCCCTGAGACTTCAAAAACAGGATGCAAGCTCAGTCCAAGCCCTTGGTGATACCTCTCAAGAATACACAACAAAGTCCAGTCTTTGTCCCCTTTCACAGGCAGAAGCAGCAACTGCAGGATAGGCCAACAAATCACAGTCACAGGCAGGGGCAGCACTTCTCCACAGCTCTTCTCCTGGCAGAAGTTCCTCTTGAATCCCTGAAGTAATCTGAAAATATGTTTTTTTGGGGCCCACTACTTATTCCCCTTTCTGTTCACAAGACCCTGCCCTACCCAGGCCTGGCACCAGACCAGGGAGTTGGAGGTGGCTTTGTGTGGGGACAGGCACAGCTATCTCATATGTAAGTGACCACTCCTCCCTCCAGCCTAGCCCCGTTAGCCCATCAGGATATGTAGTGTACACCCCAGTACCCTTTGTGTCACTGTCTAGTGGAGATGCACAACCAGCCCAACTGTCAGTCTGACCCAGACAAGGAATCAACAAACAGGCAGAGTCACAGAGTGCTGTAAGCAAGAAAATGCCTACTTTCTAAAAGTGGCATTTTCAAACTAACAATGTAAAAACTACCTCCACTAAAAGATGTATTTTCAAATTGTAAGTTCAGAGACCCCTAACTCCAAAATTATATCTGCTGTCAAAGGGAAACTGCACCTTAAGGATATTTAAAGGCAGACCCCAATTTAACCTATGAGAGAGATAAGCCTAGCAACAGTTAAAAACGAATTTGGCAGTATTTCACTGTCAGGCAATGTAAATCACATCAATACTTGTCCTACCTTTAACATACACTGCACCCTGCCCATGTGACTACTTAGGGCCTATCTTAGGGGTGCCTTACATGTATAAAAAGGGAATGTTTGGGCCTGGCAAGTGGGGACACTTGCAAGTCGAATTGGCAGTTAACAAAACTGCACACACAGACACTGCACTGGCAAGGTTGAGCCATGTTTTTAGGGCTAGTCAGGTGGGTGACACAATTAGTGCTGCAGGCCCACTAGTAGCATTTGATTTACAGGCCCTAGGCACCACTAGCACACTTTATTAGGGACTTATTAGTAAATCAAATATGGCAATTATGGTAAAGCCAATTGGGCATATACAATTGCACATAGGGAGCCCTTTAGCACTGGTCAGCAGTGCACAGAGTAACCAAAACAGCAAAAACAGAGTCCAGCACACAGCAACAACCTGGGAGGCAAAAAGTTAGTGGAAACCATGCCAAGGATGCCAGGTCTAACAAGACTTATGCAAGTGTGATCAAGTGGAAAAGGCATCAACAGCATCATAATAACTTTGAAACTATCAATCAATCAATCAGTATTTGTAAATCCTGGCTACTCACCTGTGAGGGTCTCAAGGCACTGGCGAGAGAGAGGGGCCTCATCAGAAGAGCCACGTCTTGAGGTTCTTCCTGATGATGGTGAGCAACGGTCGTTGTCTGGGGTGCAGGGGGAGGTTGTTCCAGCTCTCCACTGCAGTGTAGGTGAAGGGTTGTGCTCCAGCCGTAGTTTTGCGGTTGCGATGGATGGCGGCTAGTGCCATCAGGGCACAGCATCGGGATCTGGCATGGTGTGGAAGGAGACACAGTGGTTCAGGTAGTCTGGTCCTGCGTTGTGTATGGCCCTGTACGTGTGGGTGAGAAGCTTGAAGGTGATTCGCTCCTCGGGTGGTAGCCAGTGGAGGGTCTTCAGGTGTTGGTAAGTGTGTTCTCAGCAAAAGAGGTCCAGAACGAATCTGGCAGTGGCGTTCTTGATGAGTTGTAGTTTTTTTATGTTCCTAATTGAGGTGCCAGGGTAGAGGGCGTTGCCATAGCAAAGCCTGATAGTGACTAAGGCGTGGGTCTCTGTCCTGCAACAGTCTGTTGGGATCCATCTCAAGATCTTCCAAACTTTGCAGAGTGTGTGCCAGCAGGAGGGGGGTGACAGAGTTTACCTGGCGGGTCATGGACAGGGAGGAGTCGAGGATGATTCCTAAGTTGTGGGCATGCTCAGTCAGAGCAGGGGGGGGCAGAGGGATGTGGACCACCAGGAGTAGTCCCAAGCTGAGGTGGCGTTTCCAAAGATGATGAGCTCAGTCTTGTCAGAGTTGTGCGTGAGGCAGCTTTCTCTCATCTGGGTGACGATGGCTTCCATTCCTGAGTGGAAGATCCTTTTGGTCATGTTGGGGTCTTCGGACTGGGAGCTGTCTAGAGAGTTGTTGGCCTCGATAAAATTCTGTAGTTGTGCATTGATTTCTTTCTCCAGTATTTTGGCTGGGTATGGTAGCAGCGAGATAGGCTAGAAATTCTTGAGTTCTGATGGGTCGGCTGGAGGTTTCTTCAGGAGAGTGCGTATTCCGTCGTGTTTCCAGTCCTTGGGGAAGGTGCCTGTATTGATGGAGCAGTTGATTGTGTTCCATAGCTCAGGGGCAATTGATATGCTGATGTATATGTGGTGGTGGCAGGGGTTCGAGTAGGCTCTGGAGTGGAGCTATGAAGGAGTATGTGTGAGTGGTTGGAAGTGAGACATTAAGATCAGTAAAAGAGAAATCAAAAATTCATAGAGCCAGAAAGCATCAAAGTGTCTAACTGCCCTTTATTTCCAAATCTACTGAGCTGTGTTAAATTAAATGGTCCTTACAAAATCCTTGATGTGTAAAAGGAATTATACGATTAGTGCCAATCCACTCAATCAAATGTGATAGCAACATTTTAGTAAAAACATATGTTGGGGACTGAGCATTGAGAGAATTTTAAATGTGTTAGGGTTGAGGTGCAATGCCTTGAGTATGAGAACTGTAACAGCCCCTTTTCAAACTAAGGGAATCTGCTCTTGTGAGAATGTCCATTATTTAAGGAGGATGGTAGTCTACCATTAGTAATGAGATCATTATCTTTTTTTGTTCAATTAAAGCTTTCATTAATTTAGGCTGAGCTCAGTGCCTGTTTGCTATGGCGCAGAGCAGACAGGGTTAACGTGAAGAAAATGTGAAAAAGCATGTAGAAATATCAACACAGTTAAAAAGTAAAAAAACAGAACACAATACAAATTGTGCTTCAATTTATAAAAATAGAAAATAATTCAATGAACAGAATGACACTGAAGCAATACAAATCCAATAAAGAGAACCAAGGTTATGACGTTTAGAAGATTTATGACAAAAAACAGCACCAAAATGCAGTACGTTTCAATGCGTATCAACAGGTGGCAATAGGCAGATGCCCCCGCCCCTCAATAAAATGGGCACAGTCTTTCTGTCCCCCAGGGGCAGATGGTGGTTATTACACCTGATCTACTTCTGGGGGGCAGAAAGCCTACTAGACACCAGGGATATGTTTATGGGCATGCCAGGGAGAGGCCCCATAGGCAAATGTCGCTCCCCGTTTTATGGGCACAATTTTGGCCATTTCTGCCTCTCTTGGGGGGGGGCAGAAAACCCTAGATACCAGCGAACGTTTCTGTTTGCGTGTGAGCAGGAGTTCGGCTGATGGCCTGCGTGTACTGGCATTTGGCTGGCTGTGTGTGTACTGATATTTTGCTGGTGGTGTGTGTGGACTTGCACTTGGCTGTTTTTTGTGTGTAGACCTGCGCTTGGCAGCCGTGTGTGCAGACTGGCACTTATCTGGCAGTGTGTGTGGACTGGTGCTTCTTTGGTGGTGTGCGGAGACTTGTACTTGGCTGGTGATGTGTATGGATAGGGCTTAACTGGCACTGTCCATGGATGGCACTTCGCTGGTGGTGTGCGTGGATGGCACTTGTCTGGCAGTGTGCATGGACAGGCACTTGGCTGGTGGTGTGCGTAGACTGGCACTTGCCTGGCAGTGTACATGGATGGCGGTTTCCTGGTGGTGTGTATGGATTGTGCTTGCCTGGCGGTATGCATGGATGGGCGCTTGGCTTGTGGTGTGCGTGGATGGCTGCTTGGCAGGTAGTATGTGAGGACTGGTGCTTGGCTGGCAGTGTGGCTTGCATGGGTCCTCCAGCATTTTCTTACCCAGTATCCCCTGCAAACCTCAAATTTAGCTAACAAGTTACATTTTCCTCACATTTCTGTATGGAAAGTTGTAGGATCACCGCACAGGCACAAATTTCCTACCACCCACGTTCCCCTCAGTCACCAAATAAAAATGATCCCTCATTTATGTGGGTGCCCAAAGCAGAGTCAGCCTAAAACAATATAAAATGAAAAATGAAGGGGAAAGCAAAGTGGGTCCAAAAGGGCAATCTACAAGTTGTTGGCCCTTCCCTGTCGCAGGTACTTGGCCCACCCACACAAGTGAGTTACCATTTTAATCAGGAGACCAAGGGAAATGCTGGGTGGTAAGAAAAATGGTGCTGGTGATCCTGGAACTTTTCTGCACTGAATTGTGAGAAAGGTGTGGCTTTTATACTTAATGTGAAGTCTGCATGCGATTCTGGGTACGAAAATGTTGGTGGATCAAACCAAGCCACATCTCTCTGGATCCCCCAGGTGTCTAGTTTTCTGAAATATCTCAATTTGGTAGGTTTCCCTAGGTGGCTGCCGAGCCCGGGACTGAAAATGCAGGTGGCCTCCTATCTATCACAAAGCAACGTGTTTATGCAATAGGATAAATTTTATATTTTCAAGATTGCAGCACTTGGAAACTGCCAATTAACTGAAGCTTAACACACCCTAAATTCTTCAAAAGGACTGTCTTACCAAAAAGCATTTGAACTACTACTTTTGCTTCAAAAATGGAGGAAAAATGTTTGTTCATCAGAACGCAAACTAATTTTACCAATGTATCCCAATGTGTCATAAACCATCACTGAATGGCTCACTGAAGAAGCTCATTGACCAGTAGTTTATATTTTTTGGGTTAACTACTTATATTCTTCTCCTTTGCTCAAAGCATTTAGAGAACTTATTCAGTGCCTCCTTGCTAGTTTGATGTGGTGGGGCGGTGAGAAATGGAGTCTCTAGTTGGCAGAGGTATACACCCTTGTCCAAATAGGGACCACAGTCCTAGTCAGGGTAAGTCACACACAATCCAAATTATCCTGTGCCCAGCATGCAAATACTTACATCTTATACCAGGTCCAGTTATACCTTATTAGTGAAATGTAGTCAGTGTCTAAAAGCCAGGATCTCTAGGGGTAGTGTGGATGAGCAGCCAAGGCATAACAAGGAAACATGCAAAGCTCATGCAATACCACTGTGGTCATACAGTGCTCCCAAACATGAAAGAAAATACTCAGTGTTACAAAAGTAAAGGTACTTTATTTTGGTGACACAATAGCCAAAAATACCTTCGAGACTATACTCCCTTAGGTGGTAAGTAATATACAGAGTATATACACTAGAATGCAGAAATAGCTGCAAAACAGTTAAAAAACAGTGCAAACAGTGAGAATCACAATAGTTAGAAGTGGGCGTAGGGGGAACACAAACCATACACTAAAATAGTGGAATGTGAAAGTCGGTTTCCCACCTAGGCAAGTGTAGTGTGTGGAGGAGGCACTGGGAGTATTAGAAAACATAAAACGTAAGTACTAGAACCCACCCCATAGCCCAGGAAAGTAGGCGTATTTCACAGTAACTTTCTTAGAACACACAAGAACACATGATTTTGCAAGAACCAGAAGAGATTGCAAGACACCGATGATGGATTCCTGGACCTGAAGACCTGTGGAAGAAGGGGACCAAGTCCAAGAAGCATTTGAAGAGTCCAGGGAGAACAGGAGCCCCTGCTAACCTGGATGAAAGTGCAAATAAAGGACCACCAGTGAAGAACAGTCAGTATGGCACACAAGAAGATGGATGAGGATTCATGGTTGGTGCAGATGATGTTGCATGCCGGATGGATGATTGCAGTCTGGATTGCGTCTCTGGATTCCACCAACAAGAATTGGCACACACAAAGGTCATGGTTAACAGAAAATGGTGCTGCCTGGGACCAAGAGGGACCTGGTGGCCTCTATCCATAAAGGGGAGGCAGAGAGGGCTCTCATCAACTCACAGAGCCCTCAGAAGACTAGGCAGTGTGCACAGAAGTCCCACAGCACAGGGACAAAAAGGTGCAAAATGAGGCCCATGCAGCACTACACAAAGGGATTGCACGCCGCTGGAGAACCATGCAGGAGGCTGTGCATTGCAGGAAGGCGTGCTGGGGGCAGGAGCTGCACGGTGCACAAAGAACTTCATGGAAGAATGCCAACAAGCCTTGTCAACTGCAAAACACGTGGTCCATGGGGGTACTGTCTTGTGTGTGGAGGCAAGCTCTTACCTCCACCAAATTGGGGCAGCTGGACAGCAAGACCGTCTGGACCATTTCAGTCTGCCACCTGTGTTGCCTGGCCCAGGAACTTCTTCAGGAAAGGGGACCTACGCTACTAGTCATTGTTGCAGAGGGGTGCCTGCTGAAGCAGGGAAGTGACACCTTTACTTAAAGGGAGATTTCTTTGTCTTCAGCCTGCACCAGAAGAACAGTCAGTCCTCGGAGGATGCACCACCTGGAAACACTTGCAGTTGCTGGCAGGAGCTGAAAATACAATGTTGCAGAAGTCATCTTTGCTTCTTTCTTGCAGTTTGTAGAGTTCCTGGAGGGTCCAGATGCAGTTTCTTTGGTAAGAAGGTGAAGTAAGGGATTCAGAGGATTCCTGCTGGAGTCTTGAAATCCGAATCTGAGGAAACACCCAAAGGAGAGACCCTAAATAGCCCTGAAAGGGGGATTGGTCAACTACACAGGTAAGGACCTATTAGGGGAGGGCTCTGACATCACCTGATGGCACTGGCCACTCAGATGCCCTTGGAGTTCCCTACCACCTTGGAATCCAAGATGGCAAATTTCAGGGAACCTCTGTGGGAGATCTGAGAACCACCCTTGGGGTGGTGATGGACAGGGGAGTGGTCACTCCCCTTTCCTTTGTCCAGTTTTGCGCCAGAGCAGGAACTTGGGGTCCCTGAACTGATGTAGACTGAATTATTCAAGGAGGGCACCATCTGTGCCCTTCAAAGCATTTCCAGACGCTCTGGGAGGCTACGCCTCCCATGCCTGTAACACCTATTTCCAAGAGGAGAGGATGTAACCTCCCTCTCCCAAAAGCAATCTTTTGTTCTGTCCTCCTGGGCTTGAGCTGCTCAAGCAACAGGAGGGCAGAAACCTGTCTGTGAGGTGGCAGCTGCTGGGGGCTGCCTGGAAAACCTCAGAAGGCTGTAATGGCAGCCCCCAGAGTGCATGGAATCTTACAACCAATGCTTGCAAAAGCCTTGGGGTATGATTCCAACATGTTTAATAACAAACATGGCCATATTCTGAGTTACCATTGTGAACCTGTACATAGGTAGTGACCTATGTCCAGTGCACACGTAAAATGCCGTCCCCGCACTCATGAAGTCCAGGAAAATGGTCCTGATGACGTAGCGGCACCTCTGCTAGTGGAGGGGTGCCCTCACTCACAGGTACTATGTACCCAGCCTTCAGGGTTGGAAGGCCTAACATACGGGTGACTTATAAGTAACCTGGTGCAGTGTAAATGGCAGTGAAAGGGTGCATGCACCATTTCACACAGGCCGCAATGGCAGTCCTCCAGAAGCCTTTACATGGGCTCCCTATGGGTGGCAAAAGACATGCTGCAGCCCATAGGAATCCCCTGGAATCCCAGTGTCCTGGGTACCTAAGTACCATATAATAGGGACTTATAAGGGGGCACCAGTATGCCAATTGTGGGTGGAATACTGCATTACCAGTATCATATAACCATGATTTAAGGGAGAGAGCATAACTAATGGGATCCTGATGAGCAGAATCCCAGTAGACAAAGTCAAACACACTGACAAACAGGCCAAAAGTGGGGGTAACCATGCTAGAAAGAGGTTACTTTCCTACACAGTAATACAGTGAAAACATCAGAAAAAAACACCACACAGGTTTAGAAAAATAAAGGATATGTATGTGGTTCAATTATGGTCAAAACAATAAAGATTCAATAAGCACAAGTTGAAATATCACTTTTTCAATTTTAAAAATAGTCTTAAATCTTAGAAATCAGCAGGTTGTCTCTTGATTAAACAAAGTACCTGGTTTGCAAACAAAAATAACAGGCACCGAGACCGCAGAGGAAAAGATGTGTGGAAAAATAGGGTGTGCATCGGATCTTCTGGTGTGGCACAGACGATGCATTGGTTCTTTCCACACTGCAAGGGGCTTTGGGTCATTTTTTTAGAATGCAGTCTTGGTTCCTCACTGCGATGTGGGGAACTTTTTTGGCACCCAGGGACGATGCAAGGAAATCCTGGCCATGCGGGAAGAAGTCACAGGCATTGCGTAGGTCCGGTGTGGCGAGATGTTGATTTTCCACTCAGAGAATCAGCTGTGTCATTCCAGTTCGGCTATGCCTTGATCTTGTAGGGCTGTACTTTGAGTTTCTGGTTGCAAGGCAGGAGCTGCATCGAATCTTCACTCAGGAAGTCGGGCTGCATAGTTCCAGCTCGGCTGTGTGGTGATTTCTTGGTCGCAAAAAGGCTGTGTGTCATTTCCAGCAGGCTGTGCATCGGTTTTCAGCAAACAAGGAGTTTTCTGAAGAGATTAAGGGGGTCATTCCAACCCTGGCGGTCGGTGTTAAAGCAGCGGCTAACCCGCCAACAGGCTGGCGGTAAAAAAAATGGAATTCTGACCCTGGCGGAAACCGCCAACAGTGACCGCCACTTAAACACTCCGACCGCCACGGCGGGACAAACAAACAGCGGGCGATCACCGCCAACAGACAGGCGGGAGTCAATGTACCGCCCACCCTATCACAACCCACCAATCCGCCACCTTTTCCGGGGCGGTAGCCCCGCCAATAAAAACACGGCGGAAACAGACATTTCAAACGGAAAACGCTCACCTCCATACACCCCACGAGGAATCTGGACAGCATGGAACCCGAACTACACATCCTACCAGCTATTGTCTTCCTGCTCCTCTACCAGGAGAACGAACGCCGGCGCAGAAGACTACGGTGAGTACTGCACCTACGACACAGGGGAGGGGGGAGGAGAAAATATTACGGGCACACATACGCTACACACCCACCACCACCCTCACCCACTACAACACACACATCAATGCATAGCAATACATCACTGTTACAACCCCCAAACCCCCCGGAAGAATGCAAAGACAAAATGAAATGATCATAAACAGTCCAATATATTGTATTATCGGCATATAAAAATATCACACATTTAAAACTAATATATACATAAATATTAAAAGTCCGATACTTTTAGCAGTCATTGTCCGTGGACCACTGGGCCCAAATCACATGGGCAAGGCCCACACAGGATACCTGACACCAACGGAGAGAACACTGAGGGGCATCAGATAGAAAAACTACAGGCACCTCAGAGGGAAGGGAAGGGGGGCACCTCAGCCACATGAGTACACGACGTCAGATCCACGAGGGGCCTCCATGGCCACTGTCCCATCCTGGGGAGTGCAAAGCCACAGTCTCTCAAGTCCATACAGTGGGTGGCTTGCCCACTGTACCATCCTGGGGAGTGCAAAGCCACAGTCTCTCAAATCCATACAGTGGGTGGCTTGCCCACTGTACCATCCTGGGGAGTTCAAAGCCACAGTCTCTCAAGTCTCTACAGTGGGTGGGTTGCCCACTGTTACATCCTGGGGAGTGCAAAGCCACAGTCTCTCAAGTGGATGACAGTGTCCACTGGTTCTGGAGGGGGACTGGTGCCCAGAGTGCTTCGTGCAGCCCTGCCCGACACAGATGCGGCACTGCCCCTTCCGCCAATGGGCCAGCGGTGCTTGAGACGAAGGGCCCAGTTCAGCGGTGCTTGAGATGAAGGGCCCAGCGGAGCGGTGCTTGAGATGAAGGGCCCAGCGGAGCGGTGCTTGAGACGGCGGTGCCCAGCGGAGCGGTGCTTGAGATGAAGGGCCCAGCGGAGCGGTGCTTGAGATGAAGGGCCCAGCGGAGCGGTTCTTGAGACGGCGGTGCCCAGCGGAGCGGTGCTTGAGATGAAGGGCCCAGCGGAGCGGTGCTTGAGATGAAGGGCCCAGCGGAGCGGTGCTTGAGACGGCGGTGCCCAGCGGAGCGGTGCTTGAGATGAAGGGCCCAGCGGAGCGGTGCTTGAGACGGCGGTGCCCAGCAGAGCGGTGATTGAGATGAAGGGCCCAGCGGAGCGGTGCTTGAGATGAAGGGCCCAGTGCAGCGGTGCTTGCCCTGTTCAGCGGTGCTTGCCTTGGCGGTCCTTGCCCTGTTCAGCGGTGCTTGGCTTGGTGGTCCTTGCCATGTTCGGTGGTCCTTGCCCTGTTCAGCGGTGCTTGCCTTGGCGGTCCTTGCCCTGTTCAGCAGTGCTTGCCTTGGCGGTCCTTGCCATGTTCGGCGGTCCTTGCCCTGTTCAGCGGTGCTTGCCTTGGCGGTCCTTGCCCTGTTCTGCGGTCCTTGCCCTGTTCAGCGGTGCTTGGCTTGGCGGTCCTTGCCATGTTTGGCGGTCCTTGCCCTGTTCAGCGGTGCTTGCCTTGGCGGTCCTTGCCCTGTTCAGCGGTGCTTGCCTTGGCGGTCCTTGCCCTGTTTAGCGGTGCTTGCCTTGGCAGTCCTTGCCCTGTTCGGCGGTCCTTGCCCTGTTCAGCGGTGCTTGCCTTGGCGGTCCTTGCCCTGTTCAGCGGTGCTTGGCTTGGCGGTCCTTGCCATGTTCGGTGGTCCTTGCCCTGTTCAGCGGTGCTTGCCTTGGTGGTCCTTGCCCTGTTCAGCAGTGCTTGCCTTGGCGGTCCTTGCCATGTTCGGCGGTCCTTGCCCTGTTCAGCGGTGCTTGCCTTGGCGGTCCTTGCCCTGTTCTGCGGTCCTTGCCCTGTTCAGCGGTGCTTGGCTTGGCGGTCCTTGCCATGTTTGGCGGTCCTTGCCCTGTTCAGCGGTGCTTGCCTTGGCGGTCCTTGCCCTGTTCAGCGGTGCTTGCCTTGGCGGTCCTTGCCCTGTTCGGCGGTCCTTGCCCTGTTTAGCGGTGCTTGCCTTGGCAGTCCTTGCCCTGTTCGGCGGTCCTTGCCCTGTTCAGCGGTGCTTGCCTTGGCGGTCCTTGCCATGTTCGGCAGTCCCTGCCCTGTTCAGCGGTGCTTGCCTTGGCAGTCCTTGCCATGTTCAGCGGTGCTTGAGTTGGTGCTCCTTCATTGCCCAGCTGGGCTGTGGCTGGCGCTCCTTCATTGCCCAGCTGGGCTGTGGCTGGAGGGGCCCTCCTGGGCAGCTGGGCTGTGGCTGGCGGGGCCCTCCTGGGCTGCCGTACCGGGCCTCTGGGTGTCCTCCTGCACACCTGGGATGGGGCTGGTGGGGCCCTCCTGGGCAGCTGGCCTGCTGCCGGACTTGTCGGGCATGGTGCCCTTCCCACCCTTCCCTGGTCGTCTGTGGCGCTTTCCCACCTTTGGCGGTGTGCCAGGTGGCACCCCACTTCCAGCCGGTGCCAGGGTAGGGATTTTGGTCCCTGGTGTCCTTGGCCTCTCGCGCCGGGCACTGGTGATCTTTGGGTGTTTTTCCGGGGGTGGGCTGGCCGTGCCTTGGCTCCTAGCAGAACTAGTTGCCCTTGAGGGTGGGGGACTCCACAGTCCTTGGACAACAGTTTTGATCGGTCCTGGTTTGGTGGTGGCTGAGGTGCTGATTGCAGTCTTATGAGATGGACGGGGTGGGGGAGTTGTTGGAAAGAGGTCAAGTTTGGAAAGGAAAATCTGTTTGGAAAGAGAGGGACGGGTAGGTGTAGTGGGTATGGGAGTGGAGGAAAAGGATGTGGTTGTAGGAGTGTGAAGTCTGGTGTCTTTGGGTGCAGGTGCTTGGGCTGGAGGCTGTCGTGAGGTGGATGGCTGTTGGGTGGGTGGCTGCCTGCGTTTGTGTGGTTTGGAAGAGGGGGTGACAGACACACTGGGAGAGGACACAGGGGACATGTAAATGGTAGTGGGGGTGGTGACTGTAAGTGTGCAGAGTGTTCTGGTGGGTGTGCTGGTGATGGACGTAGTGGCTGAAGATGTTGTGCATGCAAGTGTGAGTGGAGAAGTCACAGGGAGGGAGGAGGGAGACGAGGAGGAGGGGGACACAGTGGAGGCAGTGGGTGTTGCTGTGTCTGCATGTGGATGTTGCTTGTGTGAATGCTTGTGTGAAGTGTGGTGCTTATGTCTGGATGAGCTTCCCTTGGGTGTTGAGGTGTGTGCAGGCTAGTCTGTAGGTGTGTCTGGGATAGGCAGAGGTACAGGGGATTGGGTCTGGGTGGAGGAAGTTGGAGGGGGGAGGCTAGAGACAGGGACAATTGCTGCCGTCAGTGCTGAGGCCAGAGCGTTGAACGATCGCTGATGGGCAGCCTGACCCGAATGAATGCCCTCCAGGTATGCATTACTCCGGTGCACCTCCCTTTCTACACCCTGGATGGCATTCAAAAGGGTAGACTGCCCAACAATGATAGTCCTCAGGAGGTTAATGACCTCCTCACTGAGGGCAGCAGGGGTGACAGGGGCAGGGCCTGAGGTGCCTGGGGCGAAGGAGATGCCCCCCTTCCTGGGTGAGCGGGCACAGGGCAGACGCTGAGGGGCTGCTGGGAGGGCGGTGCTGGTGCGCTGGGTGGCGGCTGTACCTGTTGTTGTGGGGGGCACGGATGTTGCCGCCACCACAAGGGAGCTCCCTTCAGAGGACGAGTCGCTGCCACTGACATCAGCACGAGTCCCCGCTGTGGAGCTCCCCTCGCCCTCCGTCTCACTTGTGAAATCCGAGTCAGTTGCATGGCCCGGCATGGCCATGTGAGATGCAGCTCCCTCGTGCTCCGATGCCACTTATCCTCCGCCTGATGATGCTAATGCACACATGAACAGGAAGACCACAAAAAGGGGGGGAGGAGAAATAAAGACATGTTGAGTGCATGGATTACCGCTACCGTTGGCGGACAAGACAGACACAGAAGCCCCCTGCACTACGCCGCGCACTTGGGGTCCACTACGCAATCCGTGGGACATGGCCTACAAGCCTATGGATGACAACTGCGCACATAGATGACACAGGGCCATGGATACATGTACTTGGCACCCTACAGAGGTGGGGGGCAGGGGCACAGGGCCATGCCTTACGGAGGGGCCTAGCCTACAGAAATCACCCTGGCCTAGGGATACCCACAGCCCTCCTCCCCCACCCAGACACCTCCACTGCGCGCAAAGTCAGCAGAATGTATTTGTACTCACCCCCTTGTGTCTGCTGTGATGTCCTCACGCGCCCATTCAAATCGGGGTAGGCCACCGCCAGGATATGGACATCAGGGGGGTCAATTGATGACTGGCACCCCTCCTACGTTGGGAGGCCATCCCCAGCAGAGCCTCCGCCGTCTTCCTGCTCCCGCGTCGGATGTCCTCCCACCTCTTCCGGCAGTGGGTGCCCCGTCTGTTGTGGATCCCCAGGGTCCGGACGTCCTTGGCGATGGCACGCCAAATCGCGACTTTCTGGTGGGCGCTGACCTATGTGACATGTACAGGGAGAGAAAAATTGTCATCACCTTCTGCATGCTCGATGTGAGTGGCCCCCCATCCCCACCCTTGCCATGTGGCACATGCACTCATCTGTCGTCTGAAGCATGCCTCAATCTCTCCCCTCCCCACCATCTTTCATCCACCCGACTCAACCCAGGCATTGGCCACAAAGCATGGTCCCAGTGTACTTACCTGTTGGTCTGGAGGACCGTAGAGTAGCGCATACTGGGGGAGGACCCCATCCACGAGTTTCTCCAATTCTTCAGAAGTGAAGGCAGGGGCCCTTTCCCCAGTCGCAGCAGCCATTGTCTCTTCCAGACCGAGGTCACAGCAGCACTTGCAGTGTAGGTCCTCTCCTGTGGAAGATCAGGTATCGAGTGATTAAGCTGATAGAAAATGGCGGTCACACCCGCGGCGGTGCGTACCGCGGCGGTGCGTACCACGACCGCCGGCGCACATCGTCATTGGCTCGTGAAAACCATAGGGTTCAATGTTAACCAATGCGGCTTTGCGCCGCGGTCTTCGACCGCCTACCGCCACGGTGCCACGCCAGCGCATTGACCTCACATCCCATTGTCACACTTCACAGGTCAGGCAGCCGCCATTTCAAGGGCCCACATGGCTTAATTTCTACTGCGTCACACATACCTAGGCCTTGCATCAACACTCATACAGACCATTCAATGCATAGTGAATCGTGTTATGTGCAAGCTGTGGGAACGTACCTGTGGGTTGCTTGACTCTGTGCTCGCTGTTGTCCTTCCTAGGCACCTTCCGCTGGGACATGCGAGGAGATGGAGGAATCTTCCCGTGTACAGACCGCTGGTGGACCTGTCGACAATGGAGGAATGACATGTCATTCTGACATACAATCTTGACCAAGCCACTATACATGAACTGTGTGCCCAGCTGGAGGCAGACCTGATGTCACCCATCCGCCAACCCACAGGGATCCCCCCTCTAGTGCAGGTGCTGTCAGTACTCCATTTCTTAGCAAGTGGGTCATTTCAAACAACAGTGGGCATAGCATCAGGGATGTCCCAGCCTATGTTTTCCAAGGTGTTGTCCAGAGTGTTGTCTGCCCTGCTGAAACACATGCGGAGCTACATCGTTTTCCCTGAGGTGGGGGATTTGCCTACAGTGAAGGGTGATTTCTATGCCCTTGGACATATCCCCAACATCATAGGTGCCATTGATGGGACACATGTGGCTTTGGTACCCCCCAGCAGGAGTGAACAGGTGTACAGGAACAGGAAAAGTTATCATTCCATGAATGTACAGATGGTGTGTTTGGCTGACCAGTACATCTCCCATGTTAATGCCAAGTTCCCTGGGTCAGTGCATGACGCCTACATCCTGTGGAATAGCAGCATCCCGTATGTGATGGGTCAACTCCAGAGGCACCGGGTGTGGCTATTAGGGGACTGTGAATACCCCAACCTGTCCTGGCTACTGACCCCAGTGAGGAATCCCAGGACCAGGGCAGAGGAACACTACAATGAGGCCCATGGGCGGACTAGGAGGGTGATCGAGCGAACCTTTGGCCTCCTAAAGGCCAGGTTCAGGTGCCTCCATATGACAGGTGGATCCCTAATGTACTCACCAAAGAAGGTGTGCCAGATCATCGTGGCCTGCAGTATGCTTCACAACCTGGCTTTGCGACGGCAGGTGCCTTTTCTGCAGGAGGATGGTCCAGATGGTGGTGTTGTAGCAGCTGTGGAGCCTGTGGAGAGTGAAGAGGAGGAAGCAGAAGAGGACGACATAGACAACAGGAACACAGTAATAGAGCAGTATTTTCAATGACACACAGGTAAGAGTAGACACTGGCATATTACATTTCCCTAAAGACTCCTACCTCTCTACTGTCTGACTTATTCCCCCAGTGTATGGTAACAGTGTTGTGACTTTCCCTTCCAATTTCAGAGCTGTGGGCCCCACTGCATGACATCTGCTTTGTTTCCCCATGGACTACAGCTGTATGACAGCGGTTTGTTGACATCACAATGTGAATAAACATTTTGGCACTGTCATGTCTAATACATTTGTTAAAATCACAGACAGACTCCAGATTGTTTCTGTGCAATAAGTGTGTTTATTCAAGTGCTCTAATTTGGATGGGTGGTTGCAAATCGGTGAGGGGTGATGGTGGAGGATTGTCCATGGCAGAGTCCAGACTATCAGTATCACAGGTGCATTGTCCAAATGCCTGTGGAAAGTGGAGCAGGGGCAGTTTAAAGTTGGACAGGGTGACTATGTGGGACAGTGGGATGACAATCAGGGCGGTATCCTTTGCTGGCGGGGGTCTTGACATGTTACTCTGTCTTCTTCCTGGATCTCAGGGCCCGCTTGCGGGGTGGTTCTCCTTCTGCAGGGGGTGGGGTGCTGGTGGCCTGTTGCTCTTGTGTCAGGGCCTCCTGTCCACTAGCGCCGGCGGAGGTGGTAGCCAGTTCTTGGTCCATGCTAGTGACAGGGGCCCTTTGAGGTGCCACAGTGTTCCGCAATGTGGTGATTAACTCATTCAGGGCCACTACGATGGTACCCATGGCAGAACTGATGTTTCTCAGTTCCTCCCTGAACCCCATATACTGTTCCTCCTGCAGAAGCTGGATTTCCTGAAACCTGGCCAGGACCGTCGCCATCGTCTCCTGGGAGCGGTGGTATGCTCCCATGATGGAGGAGAGGGCCTCGTGGAGAGTGGGTTCCCTTGGCCTGTCCCCCCCCTGTTGCACAGCAGCCCTCCCAGTTCCCCTGTTTCCCTGGGCCTCTGTCCCCTGAACCGTGTGCCCACTACCACTGCCCCCTGGTCCCTGTTGTTGTTGGGGTGGTGGGTTAACCTGGGTTCCCTGTAGTGGTGGACACACCGCTGATTGACGTGTCCTGGGGACAGAGGTATGGGCCCGCTGGGTGGGTGCTGTGCTAGTGTTCCCAGAGGGGGGAAGGTTTGCTGTGGCCTGTGACTGTCTGAGGGGAACCGACTGTCCCGAGGTCCCCGATGGACCGGGCTGGTCATCTAGATCCAGGGAGACAGAGCTGCTGTCCTCACTGTGGGCCTCTTCTGGGGGTGGAGTGGACATTTGTGGACCCTCCTGCGCGGTGATGTGGCGTTCGGGTCCTGCAGGGGTATAAAAGTATGGTTATTGCTTCTGTGTGTGCCAATGGCGTGCAATGGGTAGGTGCCCGTGTACCCCGGTGCTGGCATTCCTTTGTGGGGGCTGTTGTGACGGTGTTTTGGGGGGGGTGATGGGTATGTGCATTGGGCATGCTTTGGTGATGGGTGTCCATGCTTTGGGGCCGCATGCAGGGCTAAGTTTTGGGATGGGTGGGTTGTGATGGTGAGACATTTGCAAGGGGTAGTTGTGATGGGGGTGGGGGTGAGGGTGGAGGTATGAGTTGGCATGCAGGTTGGGGTGGGGGGGATGAAGTAGTGAAGATGAGACTTACCAGAGTCCATTCCTCCAGATACTCCTGCAAGGCCCTCAGGATGCAGGATGTTCAAGACTTGCTCCTCCCAAGTTGTAAATTCTGGGGGAGGAGGTGGGGGTCCGCCGCCAGTCTTCTGCACCGCGATGTTGTGCCTGGATACCATGGAATGCACCTTCCCCCGTAGGTCGTTCCACCTCTTCCTGATGTCGTCCCTATTTTTTGGGTGCTGTCCCACAGCGTTGACCCTGTCGACTATTCTGCTCCATAGCTCCATCTTCCTGGCAATGGTGGTGTGCTGCACCTGTGTCCCGAACAGCTGGGGCTCTACTCGTACAATTTCCGCAACCATGACCCTGAGTTCATCATCTGAGAACCTGGGGTGTCTTTGAGGTGCCATGGGGTGGTGTGGGTGATGTGTGGGATGGATTGTGTGGTGCTAAGTGTGGTGATGTGTATTGTTGTGTTGTGTGAAGTGCGTGCTAATATTGCAGGGTGACAGTGAATTGGGCGTCTGGGTGCTCAGATGTCTTTTCTCTGTGCGTGTTCACGGATCTCTAGGAGTGGAAGTTTGTGGGTGATGTGGGTGTGTGTTTTATATTTAATTGGGTGTGTGGGAGTGGTGTGTGTATGTGTATCAGGTGTGTGTATTTCGAATTGGCCAATGTGGTAGTGTTTTGTACGAGTATGTGTATTTCGACTGCGGCGGTGTGTACCGCCAATAGAATACCGCGGTTGAAAGACTGCCGCGTGGATTCGTGGGTCGTAATGGCATGGGCGTATTTCTGTTCGCCTGACGGTGGAGGTTTGGTCATCGCCAGTTTATCGCTGACCTTTGGTGTGGCGGACTATTGTGGATGTCGGTATTTTGGCGGTTTGCCTGTTGTGGGTCAGAATGACTGTGGCGGTTTACCGCGACCGCGGCGGTGTTATGGCGGTCTTCTGTCTGGCGGTAAGCGCATTTTACCGCCGAGGTTGGAATGACCACCTAAGTCATTTTAGCCCTGAGACTTCACAAAACAGGAGGCAAGCTCAATTCAAGCCCTTGTAGAGCACTTCTCAGCAAAGTCAGAGGGTAGCAAGACAACAGCAGGGCAGGACTCCATCTCAGCAAAGCAGTCCAGATGAGTCCTTTGGGCAGCCAGGAAGTTCTCCTTGACAGGTTGCAGGTTCAGGTCGAGAAGTGTTGGGGCCAGGGACCCAGTTAAATACCCAGGAATGCCTTTTAAGTGGGGGGGCTTCAAAGAGTGGTTTTGAAGTGCACAAGTTCCCCCTTCAGTACAGGTCTGTCTGCCACTAGCCTTTGAAATGTAAGTGTCAGGCCCTCCACCCTTCCAGCCCAGGAAGACTGATTCAGTATGCAGATGAGTGCAGGTGTGATTGAGTGTCCTGTGTTTGTGATTGTCTGGGTGAAATGCACAAGGAAGCTGTTAACCAGCCCAGCCAAGATGTTGATTGGAGACAGGCTGTAAGGTACAGGTGGGTTTTAAGTGCTGAAAAATGCTCATTTTCTAAAAGTGCAATTTCTAAAATAATAATGTCAAATCCACCCTCACCAATAAGCAGGATTTTCTATCATCATTCTGGCAATGACAAATATGACCTGGTTACCCCTTTCTGATCAAAATCTACCACTCAAACAATATATGAGGGGATCCCTAATGCTAGCCTATGAAAGGAGCAGGCTTCACAGTAGTGGAAAATGAATGTAGGAGTTTTCCACTACCATGAAATATAAAACTTTTTTATATTTCCTGCCTTTTACCTACATAGCACCCTGTCCTATGGGTAACCTAGGGCCTACCTTAGGGGTGACATATTTGTAGAAAAGGGCAATTTAAGGCTTGGCAAGTACTTATAAATGCCAAGTCAATGTAGCAAAGAAACTACACACACAGGCCTTGCAATAGCAGGCCTGAGACATGGTTAAGGGGCTATTTATGTGTGTGGCGCAATCAATGCTGCAGGCCCACTAGTAGCATTTAAGATACAGGCCCTAGGCACATGCAGCACACTTTACTAGGGACTTAAAAGTAAATCAAATATGACTATTGGGAATGAACCAATGTTACTGTGCTTAAGAGAGAGAGCATATGCACTTCAGCACTGGTTAGCAGTGGTAAAGTGAGCGGAGTTCTAAAACCAGCAAACACTGTGACAGAAAAGTGGAGGGAGACAGGCAAAAGGTTGGGGTGTGACCATCCTAGGGCTGTCAGGTCTAACAGGGGGCAATTCAAATAGATGCATTCTGTCTTCCTGTTGCACATATTTGAAACAAAATCAATTGCATCTCTGGGTTGGGATTGAAATACCAGCAAGCAACTGATTGTGATAGTAATGAATAAGAAAAATTAAAAACAAGGCTATTACCTGTCCTCTAGAGCCCATGGTTAACTGGGGGAGCATCATCTGCAAAAGGATTGTGTTTCAAGGACTGTGTGGCAATGATTTGTGACTGAACACCTCATCAGTAAGTATGCTGGTCTTATCTTGGTTGTTAAATATGAGATTAAAATTAAACATGTCCTGGGCAATCCCATCATCAGCTTTGGAGGCATTCCCAAACTGTGAATGAAAGAATATAAAAAAAAGGAGTCCAGAAGGCAAACATTCTTCACCTGTGTGGTAAAAGTCTAAAACCACACCACTCCCCATTACAGGAACATCCCCACTGTCTTATTATTTAAACAAAATCTGTTCAAAGACCATCTCATTGATCTCTCATAGAGACCTCCAAGCGTGTCTCATTCTTAATGCCCCCTCGTGGTTAAAAACCATCCCATGTCTTTTGTAAAGCATGATTTTATCATTTGCTCATGGTATTGTACAGTTCTCTATTGCTCTCTCGTGAGATATTTCGTTTTTGGTAGTGTTACATTCACATTTACCTTTCTAACTATGGAAATCAAGCAAATAATTGTTAATGTTAGCATGCTATAAACCAGGAATTGATATATAAGCAGTGGTCTAAGGACAGTTTCTTCTTCTGCATTACATCTTTAAATTTGGAATGTCAATATCATAGATTAAATTATATTTCTATAACCTAACTTGGCATTTGTTTAAACACATGCCTGCTAACTAGCAGTTATTTAAATTCATTTTTATTGATGATTATTGATGTTTCATTTGTTCTATATTATTCCTAATATCACTTTGCATTCTCAAATTGTGTTTGTTATATCTCTTTGTTGAATAATTGCTTGGGGTCACATATCTATCTCAATAACTGTCTTATATGGCTATCATTAGTAAACTATTAACCTTAACTGACTCCCCAATTGAAACATCACTTATTGTATACTCTTCATTTTGTTATTTTTTTATTGAGTAGTTGTACAATGCTCAGTCCATTAGCTTCCTGCCATTTTAAATCATAGGCAGATTTGAAATATTCCTTGTGTAGTAAAGTCATAAGACATAAGAGTCCTGTTAGGAGAGACAGGGACTTTAGTGGAATATTGTTCAGCTGAAACACAGGAAATTCAAGTAATCAAATAATACGAAAAGAAGAGGAGTTCTCTCAGTTTGCTGCTAACTCAGAACATGATTGTGTGTTTTTTCAAATTAAATTATTTGTTACTTGTTAAGAATCAATTTCACTAAAGTGATCTGAAAACTAACATTCAACTTTCTAATATTAAGGCCCTCATTACAAATCTGGCGGTTGGTGCAAAACAGGCGGGCGGTAATTACCACCAAATTATGGCCATGGCGGAAAGATCTCAGATAGACAGACACTTTACCACACCGACCACCAGGGCGGAAACAACAGGCACCATGGCGGTAGCTGCCTACAGCCAGGAGGAAGTCAATGTTCCACCCACCATATTAAGACATGCCAATCCACCTCCTTTTCCGGGGTGGTACCAATGACATCAAAAGCCTGGTGGAAACAGAGCTCAGAAGTGAAAAGACTCACCATTGGAGACACAGGGAATAACCATCCCTCCATGGAGCTCGAGATGCATGTCTTCCCCATGCTTTTCTAAGTGCTACTCCACCACGAATGTTAAATGAAAGCGAAAACGACAATTGTGAGTACAGCCGCCTAGCACACAAGGGAGGTAGGGAGAAAAAAGAGAGTGACACACACACACGCACAACACACACACTTAACACCATACACACAACCAGATGCACAAGAAAACAAGTCATTACCCCTAAATCAGCTGAATAATGCAAGGACAAAATGAATGTATTAAAGTGAGTGTAATAAGATCAACACAGTATAAAAATAACTTAGCCAATGTTACAGATATTTACAATTGTACAGCTCAAGGGACACTGCCCAGTCCTCATTTTGCGTGGGCCACTTGGCCACAGGCCAAATTCCAAGGCTCCACTTGTCACCTGCATCAACACGGAGAGAACACTGCATGGGCATCAGTTGGTAAATAGGCAGTTATCTCAGGGAGACTGGGGATGGGGGAGCACCTCAGCCGGGAGATGGAACAACATCACTGGTTCTAGAGGGGGCAACTTGCCCTGTGCTTGGTCCTGGGGAGCGCAAGGCCCCAGTGTCTCAAGTGGGTGAATTGCCCACATGCTGTGGAGGGGCCAACATGCCCTGTGCTTTGTCCTCGGGAGTGCAATGCCAAAGTGTCTCTAGTGGGTGATTTGCCCACATGCTCTGGAGGGGCCAACATGCCCTGTGTTTGGTCCTGGGTAGTGCAAGGCCACAGTCTCTCAAGTGGGTGACTTGCCCACATGCTCTGGAGGGGGTATCGTGCCTTGTGCTCTTGGTCCTGGGGAGGCTGTGGTTGGTGGGTGTCTAACCCACTGGTCCTGGAGGGGGTATTGTACCCTGTGCTCTTGATCCTGGGAATTTTTGGGTTGGTGGGTGTCTAACCAACTGGTTCTGGAGGGGGCATTTTGGCCTTTGCTCTTGATCCTGGGGAGGCTGGAGTTGGTGTGTGTCTTACCCACTGACTCTGGAGGGGACATAGTGCCCTGTCCTCTTGATCCTGGGGAGGCTGGGGTTCGTGGGTGTCTAATCCACTGGTTCTGGAGGGGGCATCGAGCCCTTTGCTCTTGATCCTGGGGAGGCTGAGGTTCGTGGGTGTTTTACCCACTGTTTCTGGAGGGGCATCATGTCCAGTGCTCTTGATCCTGGGGAGGTTGGAGTTGGTGAGTGTCTTACCCACTGGTTCTGGAGGGGGCATTGTGCCCTGTGCTCTTGATCCTGGGGAGTGCAAGGTTACAGTCACTCAGGTTTGGTGTCATTTTCAGGGGGCAGGCCTCACAGCAGCCCATTGAGGCAGGACTACATAATGTCTGCCGGTGGTGACGGCTGCTCAGTGGTGGAAGTGGTGCTGCTGCAGCTGCTGGTGGAGGGAAGCTCCAGCCCATTCTTTGCAGCCTCGGATGGCTGCCCACCTGTGGTGGTGGTGCTGCTGCTGCTGGTGGGGAAAGCTCCAGCCCATCCCCTGCAGCCTCGGATGGCTGCTCCCGAGGCCCCTTTACCTTCCTTCCTGCTCGTGCTGGTCCCTTGCTCTTCCTGGCATCAGCTGGTGCAGGCTCCTTGCTATTCCTGGCAGCAGCTGGGGCAGGCTCATCGCTTTTCCTGGGAGCAGCTGGGGCAGGCTCCTTACCCTTGAGGCTGCCTGGTGCAGGCTCCTTCACCCTCAGGACATGTGCCCTGGATCCTTTCCCACCACGATTGGGTCTGGTGACTGCTGGGCCAGTGGGCTGGGTGGCTGAGGTGCTTGGCTGGGTTTTTGCCACCCTGGCCAGACGGGCAGGTTACAGAGGGGTTGGGAAGAGGTCAATGGTGGATAGGAAAAGCTTTTAAGGGAAATTGGGGTGGGAAGAGTGAGAAGGTTTGGGAGTGGAGGAAGAGGAAGTGGTTGTAGGAGGTTTCTGTCTGCTGATTTTGGGTCCAAGTGCATGGGCTGGATGCAGTTGTGAGGTGGATGGCTGTTGGGTGTCTGAGTGCGCAAGTAGTATATTTGGAAACTGTACTCACCCCCTTGTGGCTGCTTTGATGCCCTCAAGCACTCATCCAGCTCCAGATAGCCACCACCAGTATGCGGGCCATCAGGGGAGTCAGGGTTCGATGGGCACCCCTTCCTCGTTGGGAGGGCATCCTCATTTGGGTCTCCACCATCCTCCATCTCAGGTCCTCTCACCATTTCCGACAAGGGGTCCTCCGTCTGCCGTAGACCCCCAGGGTCAGCACGTCCTTGGTGATGGCAAGCCACATACCCTTTTTCTGATGGGCGCTGACCTGCAGAAAAATGCACATAGAAAAAAGGTATCAGTCAGACCGTCCGGCCTGTTACACTCATGTCCCACCATAGTCCTCCCATCCCCTTACGCACAGACATTGCCCACCATACAGGCACCACGCCGTCCAGGACCCTTCCACCAACACCCCCTTACACAAGGCCCAGCATCGTGCTCACAGTATACTCACCTGTTGGAGGCCCATACAGCATTCGTTACTGGGGTAGGACCCCATCCACCAGTCTATCCAACTCTGCAGCTGTGAAGGCAGGGGCCCTTTTTCCAGTCACACGAGCCAAAGTCAGTTCCAGACACAGGTCACAGCAGAGCTTGCAGTGTAGGTACTCTCCTGTTGAAGGTCATGTAGCAAGTGGGTGAACAGATAGAAAATGGCATTCACGTTTGCGGCGGTGCGTACCATCACCTCCGGCGTACACCACCATTGGCCACTGTAACCCATAGGGCCCAATGGGATCCAATGAGGAGTTGCACTGCTGTTTTCGACCGCCTCCTGCAACGGCTCACAACGTCAGCGAAATTACCTAATTTCCACATGTCACTCCATATAGGACAGGCTGCGTCACAGTATATATATGCAACATTTGCAACATTTGGGACTATACAACAATCGTGTGTTACAGTCACAACATGCAATGCAGTGTAGTGTTTTGACATGTGGGATACTGACCAGCTACTTTTGCCCCCTAGATTCCAACCGCTGCAGATGAATTGGAAATGGAGACATCCCACTGTGTACAGGCCCCTGGTGGACTTGTCATCAATGGAGGACAGGCACATTGTCCTCACCTATAGACTGGACAGGGCCACAATCACAGAACTGTGTGCCCAATTGGAACCTGACCTCATATCTGCTATCTGTCAGCCCACCGGGCTCCCCCCTCTTGTGCAAGTCCTGTCTGTGCTCCATTTCCTGGCAAGTGGCTCCTTCCAAGTGACAGTGGGCTTGGCAGCAAGAATGTCTCAGCCAATGTTCTCAATAGTGCTGACCACAGTGTTGTCTGCCCTGATTAAACACATGTGCAGCTACATCGTTTTCCTCTAGGTGGAGGATTTGGCCACAGTGAAAGTTGATTTCTATGCTATGGGACATATCCCCAACATTATTGGGGCTATTGATGGTACACATCTTGCATTTGCCCCCCCCCCCAGAGAAATAAACAGGTGTTCAGAAATCGAAAGAGCTTTCACTCCATGAATATGTAGATAGTGTACCTGGCGGACCAGTACATCTCCCATGTCAATGAAAAGTATCCTAGGTCTGTACATGATGCCTTTATCCTGAGGATTAGCAGCATCCCATATGTGATGGCTCAACTCCAGAGGCACCTGGTGTGGCTAATAGATGAGCCCTAGTTCTCACCCAGTGGATGTTGATGTATGGGTATAGTGTGGGCCCTAAGGGTTAGTGTGTGTCTAAGAGTTGTCCCTTGATATTGGCAGGTGACTCTGGTTACCCCACCCTCTCATGGCTACTGACCCCTGTGAGGAGTCCCAGGACAAGGGCAGAGGAACGTTACAATGAGGCACAAGAAGAAGAATAGAAAGGACATTCGGCCTCCTGAATGCCAGGTTTCGTTGCCTGCATCTAACAAGTGGATCCCTGTGCTACTCACCCAAGAAGGTGTGCCAGATCATCGTGGTATGCAGTATGTTGCACAACCTTGCCTTACATCACCAAGTGCCTTTTCTGCAGGAGGATGAGGCTGGAGATGGGCGTGTGGCAGCAGTGGACCCTGTGGACAGTGAAGATGAGGAGGCAGAGGATGAGGACAACTTAAGTTCTATTATAAGATAGTACTTACAATGACACACATGTAGGACACTGTAATTACAATTTACATTGACAGTTTTGTATTTGACATTGTCACTGGCAGGCTAATTTTTAAAATTCTATGCTCACTTACTGTACCCTTTGTCATCTCTATTTTCAGATATTTGTGTCCCACTATCGCTCCTGGTGTGTCGATTGCAGCCAACTACAGGTCATTCCTATGTATACAATACTGTACAGTTATATTGCAGTGTTTAAAGCTTGTTAAACGAATACATGGTTAAATGATTTGGCAGATTCCATACATGTATTTTTTCAAATGGTGTTTATTTAAGTGCTAATGATTAGAGAGGGATGTGCAATGGGCTGGGTGACGATGGAGTAAAGTCCAGGTTGTAGTCCAGTCTATTTGTTTCACAGGTGCATTGTCCAAGGGGGTATGGGTAGGGGAGAAATCGCAGTTGAAGGTGCACAGGGTGACAGAGAGGGACACAAGGGTGACATTCAGGAGAGTCTTATTTCCTGGCTAAGGTCTTGGCAATGTTCTCTGGTGTCTGCCTAGATCGCAGGGACTGTTTGTGGGGTGGTTCTCCTTCTGCAGGGGGTGGGGCGCTGTTGGCCTGTTGGTCCTGTTGTGGGGCCTCCTGTCCACTAGCAGCAGCGGAGGTGAAAGGCTGTTCATCGGTTTTGCTAGTGTCAGGGGCCCAGTGGTGTTCCACTGCCTCACTCATGATGTTGGCCATGTCTGCCAGCACCCCTGAAATAATGACCAGGGTGGTGTTGATGTCCTTCAAGTTCTCCCGATCCTCAGGTACTGTCCCTCCTGCAGCCACTGGGTCTCCTGCAACTCGTCCAGTATCTGGCCCATCGTCTCCTGGGAATGGTGGTATGCTCCCAGGATGTTGGTAAGTGCCTCCTGGAGAGTCGGTTTCCTGGGCCTGCCCTCCCCCTGTCACACAGCAGTCCTCCCAGCTTCCCTGTTGTCCTGTGCCTCTGTCCCCAGAACTTTGTGCCCACTGCCATTGACCCCAGGTCCCTGATAATCCTGTGTTGGTGGGGTGGCCTGGGGTTCCTGTAGTGGTGGACACACTGCTGATTGACGTTTCCTGGGGACAGAGGTATGGGCCCACTGGGTGGGTACTGTGGTGGTGTTTCCTGAGGGGAGAAGCTCCGTGGTGGTATGGGACTGTGCCTGGGTAACCGAATGTCCGGATAACCCTGATGGGCCAGGTTGGTCATTCAGATCCAGAGCTGCTGTCATCACTGTGGGCCTCTTCTGGGGGTGGACTGGAAGCTGCTATTGCCTCCTCTCCGGTGTCGTTGGGTGGGGGATTTGTAGGGATGTAAATGTAGTGTTATTGTTTCCGTGTGTGTCATCGTGTGCATGGGTGTGTTGCCCTGTATGGTTGTTATTGCCCTGGCAGATTTGCCTTTGAGTGAGTAGCTATTTGGTGGGCTAGGTGATTCTCTCCAGTGTACATGCAGTGGTGATAGGTGCCCATGCAGGTCTGTGAGTGGTGTCCATGCATTGGTGTTACATGCAGAGCTTGGTATTGAGATGAGTGGGTTGTGATGGTGGGGAATGTGGGAGATTGTGAAGTGATGGGAGTGAGTGTAGGGGTGGGGGTTGTGATGGCATGCAGCTGGGGGGGTAGTAATAGAGATTTGACTTACCAGAGTCCAGTCCCCCTCCTACTCCTGCCAGGCCCTCAGGATGCATGATTGCCAAGACTTGCTCCTCCCATGTTGTTAGTTGTGGGGGAAGAGATGGAGGTCCACTGCCAGTCCTCTGTACAGCTAGTTGGTGTCTTGCTGCTGTGGAACGTACCTTACCCTGTAGGTCGTTCCACCTCTTCCTAATGTCATCCCTTGTTCTGGGGTGATGTCCCACAAGGTTGACCCTGTCCACGATTCTCCACCATAGCTCCATCTTCCTTTCAATGGACGTCTGCTGCACCTGTGGTGCAAATAGCTGTTGCTCTACCCGGATGATTTCCTCCACCATGACCATTTGCTACTCCTCAGTTAACCTGGGGTGTCGTTGCGGTGCCATGGGTGTTGTGTGAGTGGTGTGGGTGAGGGTGTGTGGGGTGCTGTGTTGGGGTGTATGAAGTGAGGTAATTCTGCTGATGTGTGCCATTGTGGGAGGTGGTCGGGAACCGCGTGCAATCCCTCATTGCTTATAATGGAGCCTTATGGGGTACAGAGGCCAATGGTGATGTACGCTGGCGGTGACAGTATGCACCGCCACGGACGTGACCGCCATTTTATATATGATTCCTCACTTGCTACCTGACCTTCAGCAGGAGAGGACCTATAATGCATGTGCTGCTGTGACCCCTGTCAGGAACCTACCATGGCTTGTGTGACTGGGGAAGGGGCCCCTCCTTCACTTTGGCGGAGTTAGACAGACTGGTGGATGGGGTTCTACTCCAGTACGGACTGCTGAACGGGCCTCCAGACCAACAGGTGAGTACACTGTGGGCATGATGCATGTGGCATGAATGCATGGAGTGGGGTGTGAAGGCATTGTGTAAGAGGGGTGGGTGGATGTCCCCTGGGCAGCCTACAGGTTGTGTGCTGGGCCATATGTGTGTAAATGGTGATGTGAAGGGGTATGGTGGGCCATAAGTGTAACAGACAGGACTGACTGACTGATATTATTTTTCTGTGTGTATTCCTTCTGCAGATCAGCGCCCATCAAAAGAAGGGTATATGGCGTGCCATCACCAAGAAGTGCGGCCTTGAGGTGCTAGGCTTGGAAGACGGCGGAGGCCCAGCTGGGGATGGCCTCCCAACGAGGAAGGGGTGCCCGTCGAACCCTGACCCCCCTGATGGCCCACATACTGGTGATGGCCTATAAAGAGCTGGATGGGTGCTTGAGGGCATCACAGCAGCCACAAGGGGGTGAGTACAGTGCCCATTGTTATAACTTATGCATGGTAGGGTGGTATCCGGGTGGGGGATGTGTGTCAGTGGGTGCCCCTCGGCCATGCCTGACATTGCTGCATAGGCCCCCTGGTGGCTAGGGTCCTGAAGAGATAATCCTGCTACCTAGGTCGTAAATCCACTACTGGTCGACACTGCGTGAGTCCCAGGTGTGTTGGATATGATGGTGTGTGCCTCTCCCCATGCCTTGTTGGCTAGCAATATCACTGGTAGTGCAATGCATAGTGCGTAGGCCTGCACCATCTGTGTGAGTGTGGTGTGTATGCCAACGGTGGTGATGGTGCAGCCATTGACCCAGAGTATCCTTTTTCTCTCTTCCCCCCTTTTTATTTTGTCACCCTGTCCTTATGTGCATTAGCATAATCTGGCAGAGGAGCAGAGGCACCGGCGATGGAGGGAGCTGCATCCCACAGGGTTGGTGAGGGCACCAGTGGGACAGAGAGTGAGGGGAGCACCACGGCAGAGACTGGAGGGGACAGTTCGGACACAGATACCTCCTCCAATGGAAGCTCCCTGGTGGTGATGGACACCTCTGTGGCCACCCCAACTACAGGTACAACCGCCACCCCCATACAAGCACCGCCCTCCCAGCAGCCCCTCAGTGAGTTTCCCATGCCCGCTCACCCAGGAGGGTGGGCATCTCCTTTGCCCAAGGCATCTCAGGCCCTGCCCCAGTGATCCCTGCTGCCCTGAGTGAGGAGGCTATTGACCTCCTGCGATCTATCTCTGTTGGGCAGTCAACCATTGTGAATGCCACTCAAGGCCTGGCAGCCTATTTTCAACAAACAAATGCATTCCTGGGGGGCATTCACTCTGCCATGGCGGTCCAACAGAGATCAATCCAGGCTCTGTGTCCTCCTCTATGAAGGCTGCCATTGTCCCTGTTTTTAGCCTTCCCCCTCTAACTTCCTCTACCCAGTCCCTTTTCCCTCAACCCCAACCTATCCCAAGCAACCCGGCAGACCAGCATGCACCCAGGACAGCACACAGGAGCGGTTCAGGCAAACACAAGCATCACACAGGCACTCACACAAACACCATCCAGATGCAGACACACCAACATCCACTGCCTCCACTGTGTCCCCCTCCTCCTCCTTATCCACCTCCCTCCCAGTAGTGTCTACACACACACCTATCACTACACACCCCTCACTGACAGTCACCACCCACACATCTATGCACACGTCCCCTGTGTTCTCTCCCACTGTGTCTGTGCCCCCTCGTCCCAAACTACACAAACGCAAGCACTCAGACACCCAACAGCCATCCACCTCACAAAAGCATCCAGCCTATGCACCTGCACCCAAACACAGCAGTCAGACACCTCCTAAAACCACTTCCTCTTCCTCCACTCCCAAACCTTCAGCCTCTTCCACCCCAATGTCCCTAAGAAGCTTTTCTTCTCCACTTTTGACCTCCTCCCTGTCCTTCATGTCGGGCCAGGGTGGTCAGAACCTAGGCGAGCACCTCAGCCAACCAGTCCACGGCCATAGTAGTGTTGACAGCTATTGCAGGTGGGAGAGGATCCCGGGAACCAGCCAGCAGTACTGGAAGTGTGCATGCACCAGGTGCATCAAGGAAGGGCAAGGAGGCACCACCAGCTGCGAAAGGGAAGGGCAAGGAGGCACCACCAGCTGCACTCATTCGGTGCCCCCAATACCTACCATGGCGGTTCAGCCACTGGAGGCTGCAGGGGAAGGGCTGGAGCCTCCCCCCATATTGCAAGCCCCACAACCAGCACTGCCACCAGCACCACTGCCAGCAGCAGTAGCCCCACTGGGCAGCTGTCCGAGGCTGCAGGGGAAGGGCTGGAGCCTCCCCCCACCACTGCCAGCACCGCCACCAGCACTGCCGCTAGCATCGACACCTGCACCGCCACCAGCAGCAGCAGCCCCAGTAGGCAGCCTTCCAAGGCTGCAAGGGTAGGGCTGGAGCATCCCCTCACCACTGCCAGCGCCGCCACCAGCACCACTGTGAGCAGCAGCAGCACCAGTGGGCAGCCGTCTGAGGCTGCATGGGATGGGCTGAAGCCTCCCCCCACCCCTGCCAGCCCGACACCAGACCTGTCCACTGCCACCACTTAGAAGCCATCACCGCGGGTGGGCAGTGTGTAGTACTGCCTACGTGGGCTGTAGTGCGTCCCGGCCCCTGGAAATTCTGTAGTGTGACACCCAGGTTAGAGACTGTGACCTTGCACTCCCCATGATCTGCATCACAGAGCAAAATGCCCCCTCCAGAACCAGTGTAGGAAACCATCCACTCACCCCATCCTTCCCAGGATGAAGCACACTGGGCACAAGGCCCCCTCCAGAACCAGTGGAAGAAGCCATCCACTCAATCCATCCTTCCCAGGATGAAGCACACTGGGCACAATGCCCCCTCCAGAACCAGTGGAAGAAGCCATCCACTCACCACATCCTTTCCAGGATGAAGCACACTGGGCACAAGGCCCCCTAAAGAACCAGTGGAAGAAGCCATCCACTCACCCCATCTTTCCCAGGATGAAGTACACTAGGCACAAGGCCCCCTCCAGCCCCAGTGGAGAAGCCATCCACTAATGGGACTGTGGCCTTGCACTCCCGAGGACCAAGCAGTGGGCAATCCACCCACTTGTGAAACTGTGGCCTTGCACTCCACAGGACCAAGCACAGGGCATGTTGCCCTCTCCAGAGCATGTGGGCAAGTCACCCAATTGAGAGACTGTGGCCTTGCACTCCTCAGGACCAAGCAGTGGACAAACCACCCACTTGAGAGACTGTGGCCTAGCACTCCCCAGGACCAAGCAGTGGGCAAACCACCCACTTGAGAGACTGTGGCCTTGCACTCCCCAGGACATCGCACAGGGCATGTAGCTCCCTCCAGGACAAGTGACGTTGTGCCATTTTCAGGCTGAAAATATGTATACACGTTTGTATTTTGATGGACTTATTCATGTTATTTTATCTTATTACACTCACTTTCTTCCAATCTTTTTGTCCTTCCATTATTCCTGAGGGGTAGGGGGTGATTATGTAATGTTACTGCATCTGGTTGTTTGTTTGGTGTTAGGGGTGGGGCTGTTGCTGGTGTGTGTCACTCTCTTTTTCCTACCCCCTCCCTTGTGTGCTGGGCAGCAGTACTCACTGTGGTCATATTCGCCGGCGTTGCTGCTCGTAATGAAGGCAGAGGTAGACGAGGATGGAGAAAATGTGCAACTCGGACTCCATGGCATCGTGGTTGTTCCCTGAGTGCCCAGAGGTGTGTCCTTTGATTTCTGTGTTCTGTTTCCACCGTGCTTTTGATGTTGTTAGAACAGCCCCGGAATAGGAGGCGGATAGGCCTGTCTTAATACAGTGGGCGGTACATTGTCTTACGCCTGCAGCAGGTGGTTACCGCCGTGGTACCTGTTGCTACCGCCGTGGCGGTCAGAGTGTTAAAGTGGCTGTCTGTCTGAGCAGTTTCCGGTTTGGTCAAAATTCAATTTTTTTAACCGCCGGCCAGTTGACGGTATTGCCGCAGCTTTATCACTGACCGCCAGGGTTGTCGTGAGGGCCTATGTCCTTTGGTCTAGTGATCACTTCAAAGTATCACTTTCAACTTAAGTTGTCAATCACATAGTCAATTGTGATTAATCTTACTTTATTCTGAATACATTTTCAGTCAATAGCAGACAATTTCCCTTTCAAAAGATCAACCTTGTTCATTTTCTTTGCCCTATGCAAAACATTCTCCACTGGGTGTACAGGATAACCTTGAGGAAGGAACGTATTCTCTTTAGCCTGTGGTTCTGCTTCAATTGTTGCCTTGTTAACATTTTATCTTCTTGCAATCAGGAGTTTTGTTTAAATATTGCCTGCTATCTATCTCTTAGATTAACTTTAGGATGTGTGTAATTCAATCTTTCCTACAGTAAATTTGTAATTTTAGTCTGGTATTCAATATAGATTTGACGATCTAAAAATGCTTTGGAAATGTTACTGTTTGAAATATAATTTGCCATTAATATTTTTTGTATTTAAGATTTTGGAGATGTAATTTAGTTTTTTTACATCATCTTTGCAAATTAGAACTATGTCATCTATATTCCAAATAATCACTCTTTCATAGGAAAAATGAAAGATATAATTCCATGGCAATTTCCTCACATAGTAGCTCGTAAGTAGATAGGCATAGGAGAGTGTGACCTGAGAACTTACAGTCATCCATTTGATCAGTACAAATTTGTCATTTTTTTGTATATTATTGTATGCTTCATGTTACTGATTCAATCAATCAATCAATCATTAAATTTATAAAGCGCGCTATGTACCCGTTAGGGTTTCAAGGCGCAGAGGGGGGGGGGGCAGCTGCTATCGGTCGAAGAGCCATGTCTTGAGGAGTCTCCTGAAGGTGAGGAGGTCCTGGGTCTGGCGCAGGGAGGTCGGGAGTGAGTTCCAGGTCTTGGTGGCGAGGTAGGAGAAGGATCTGCCGCCGGAGGTCTTTCGTTGTATTCGTGGAACGATGGCGAGGGAGAGATTGGCAGAGCGGAGTTGGCGGGGGGGGGACGTAGAAGTTGAGTCTGCTGTTCAGGTAGGCGGGTCCGGCGTCGTGTAGTGCTTTGTGCGCGTGGGTGAGAAGTTTAAAGGTGATCCTCTTGTCCACGGGGAGCCAGTGGAGGTCCTTCAGGTGATGGGAGATGTGGCAACGGCGGGGTATGTCGAGGATCAGGCGGGCGGATGCGTTCTGGATGCGTTGGAGTCGTTGGATGTCTTTTGCTGGGATGCCTGTGTAGAGTGCGTTGCCGTAGTCAAGTTTGCTACTGACGAGGGCCTGGGTCACCGTTTTTCTGGTTTCCGTCGGGATCCACTTGTAGATTCTACGGAGCATGCGGAGGGTGTTGAAACAGGAGGAGGAGACTGCGTTGACCTGTTTGGACATGGTGAGAGCGGAGACGAGGATGAAGCCGAGGTTGCGTGCGTGGTTGGCTGGAGTAGGTGGGAGTCCCAGCGCGGTGGGCCACCATGTGTTGTCCCAGGCCGAGGGGTAGCGTCCGAGGATGAGGACTTCCGTCTTATCGGAGTTTAATTTCAGGCGGCTGCTTCTCATCCACTCGGCGATGGATTTCAGTCCCTCGTGGAGGTTGGCTTTGGCCGTGTGTGTATCTTTAGTAAGGGAGAGGATGAGCTGGGTGTCGTCGGCGTAGGAGAGGATGCTGAGGTTGTGCTGACGGGCCAGTTGTGCGAGGGGTGCCATGTAGATGTTGAACAGCGTTGGGCTTAGCGAGGAGCCTTGGGGGACGCCGCAGATGAGGTTGGTGGCTTCGGAGCGGAAGGGTGAGAGTCGGACTCTCTGGGTTCTGCCAGAGAGAAAAGAGGAGATCCAGTTGAGGGCTTTGTCTTGTATTCCGGCTTCGTGGAGACGAGTTAGTAGGGTGCGGTGGCAGACCGTATCGAAGGCGGCGGATAGGTCTAGGAGGATGAGGGCTGAAGTTTCACCGTAGTCCATTTGCTGTCTGATGTCGTCTGTGGCGGCGAGGAGTGCAGTCTCGGTGCTGTGATTGCGTCTGAATCCGGATTGGGAGGGGTCTAGGATGGAGTTGTCTTCGAGGTAGTGGGTGAGCTGGGCGTTGACGATCTTCTCGATGACCTTCGCTGGGAAGGGGAGGAGGGAGATCAGGCGGAAGTTTTTGAGGTCGTTGAGGTCAGCCTTGGGTTTCTTGAGGAGGGCTTGGATATCGGCGTGCTTCCAGCTGTCCGGAAAGGTTGCGGTGTCGAAGGATAGGTTGATGATCTTACGAAGTTGGGGGGTGATGGTGGAGTCGGCTTTGTTGTAGACGTGGTGTGGGCAGGGGTTTGAGGGGGATCCTGAGTGGATGGAGTTCATGGTCTTTTGGGTTTCGGCGTCATCTACGTGGGTCCAGGAGTGAGGCAGTCAGCGTAGGAGGAGTTGTCGGGGTGGGGTCTGGTGGAGGTGTGGTGTTGAGGCTGTCGTGGATGGCGGCGATTTTCTGGTAGAAAAAGGTGGAGAGTGTGTCGCAGAGTTTCTGGGATGGCGGGACGTCGTTGACGTTGGCGCTGGGGTTGGAGAGCTCCTTCACGATGCAGAAGAGCTCCTTGTTGTCGTGTGCGTTGTTGTTTAGGTGTTCTGTGAAGTGGGAGCGTTTGGCGAGTCAGATAGGTTGGTGGTGCTTGCGGGTGGCTTTCATGTGGGTTGCCAGGCTGTCGGGTGTGCGCTCGAGAAGCCATTTTTTCTTGAGTTTCTGATTGAGACTGTGCTGAAAGATGCTTCAATAACTCTTAGTCCTAAATCAAGTTACATGCATGCATATTAACTTGCAACATCCATGATAGCATACAGCTAGACATCTTTCCAAGGAATGCCATAAATATGTTGAAGAAATTCCTTTTTGTCTTGGATATACGATTGCAAGTTTTTAACCGTGGCTTATCAAAAAATGTTGTTTTAATCAGAGAGTCTCGCTGTCAGAGGCCTCATAATAATTGGCTGACATGCTGGAGTTTTTGTCTGCTTGTTTATTTATATATATATTTTAGACAAAAAGTAAATTAATAGAGTCAAGTTCTGAATTTTTAGATAATGAAATTCATCACGAGAAGCTGACTAACTTAACCAGTATTTTTAGAATGTTAACAAAAATTCAAAACAGGTTTTTACCATTCAGTACTATTCAAATAATAGTTCTTAGAGCCAGACATGGGTGCAGATATCCCATAGCAATAATCAGTAAAAATCATCATAGCAATATTACCTTCTTTAACTGCACGTCATGCAATATGTCAATAATTCTGCTAATTTCTTGAAGTTACCAACTCCTCTTCATTGAAGATCTTACTTCTTCAACACATGAGGAAATAATCCAGCTTTTCCATGATTGCCTTATAGAAAGAGATAGGAGAATGTTTACTTAAAGCTCTTGAGGCAAAGGTTGATTTATTATTTGAACCACTCTCACTCTGAAGGGCTACATTCACATTGAAAGCTATACTAATATATTTTTAATTGTGCTGATCCAAACTTAATAAAGTTTTCACGCTTTTCACTCTTGTATAGTGAAAGGTGATTATTCTTCCTTAATGACTATTGTGTTTTCCTGTCTAGTAGTAGACAAAAAACTGTTTTAGATTTAGCTTCTGAACAAATCTACAACTGTTAATCTTCAACTCCTAAATATTTGCTTATTCAGGGCAACAAATGAAAGTCATGTGTTCAAAATAACAATCAGTCCATTGTTAATTATTCTGTCACAAATATTGTTCACTAAATGTGTATTGGTTGCCAATCCTTAAATGTATTGTTACACTTGGTCTTCCCTGTTAACTAGTAGATCTTTTCTTTTTCAACTCCCTGCCTTGTCTATCTTCTTTGTCATTTTTCTAGTCCAGTGGCTTTTTTTTAAATGACATTTTGTTTTCCATTTATCACGTTTTCTCATGTTCCTCTGAAAAAGCCATTTTTCCTTACAGTGGGATCTTCCAGTTCGGTTGTATTGTCTAAAGTTGCATTGTTGCTTATACCTTCGCTCCCTATAGAAGTGGCACCTTAGTGACAAGCATTGATTTGATAATACCATTTCACTAAAATATTCTCAGGCGTAACTGGCACTTCTCAAACAATGGATTGTTTCAACTGATGAAATTTGATATTTTCTGCTCAAGATCCAAGTTTTGTAACTGTCGGAGACTTGTTGTATGAAGCCTAGAAAATACATATGTGTTTAGAAACTGATAATCAACCAAAAATGTGTTAGAAAAATATAATTAAACTGACAATGATGCTGTCACAAAAGCAGTAAAGTGGTATTTTAGCACCTATAGCACCAGACATTCCCACAAATCACCGTTTTAGGATTCACAAAATATAGTTCAGTCTCGCCCCCAAATATGCACTGAGATCAGACTAAGATGAGCTACAACTGGTGGGATATCTTTTTTTCTTGAAGCAAATATATTCTCACTATATCCTCAGGCTTACACATGGTGGATTCAACAGCTTTAGTCCCTCGACCCACAGCGTTCTCCCGTCATGTTTCTGCCACATGAAAGTTTATTGTTTGATTATATGTACCATTTTAGAGTGTGGTTTCCTGTTTGATTTACTGTAGCTGCAGGAGAAAAACAACTGTAAGTGACTGCCAACAGTGTATGGGCTCTCTCCTCAGGTAAGGCTTGTATTTGAATGGATGGTAACTAACAACTGTTATTATCCAGAGCTGCTGCAAAACAACAATTTATTAAGGAAATTTGAAGAAAAAACAGCATTTAAATGCTATTTTAATAATTCTGTATTCGATCTCTCTTTCCTGAAATTCTACTCGAAAGGTCATCGAGTTCAGAATATCAATAAGCAGTGGTGAGATTGCTGTTACAGTTTCATAAAATATATCCACTACATTTGCACAGTGTGGGTTATTCTGCCTGTATGTGATTCAACAAAAATATCCTATTATGCATCTCTCTAGCTCTTGTATGGCACATGATATTCCTAGGGCAATGAGCCTTGAATATTAATAATAATAATAATAATAATAATGATAATTATAATAATAACAAAAATAATAATAATAATATCAATATGAAGACGAAGATGGAGAAGAAGAAAAAGAAGAAATTATTTGCTGTATTCGATGCAGCGCTACATATAAATATTGACATCTGTCTGAAATAGCCCTCTCCGCAGGGTCACTGACAAATGTTTTGCCTTTTAACCTCCACTTTTTGCTGAAGTTATCTTTGTGGGCTTTAGGACTCAGTGCACTTTACCACTGCTAACCTGTAGTAAAGTGCTAGTGCTCATTCCCCTAAACATATGTTTGACTGGTATATACCTGATTGACATATTTAATTTACATATAAGTATCTTGTAAAGAGGTATATCATATACCCAGCACCTGTAAATGATATGCTACTAATGGTCAGCTCTAAGGTAGGCCCTGGGTAGCTCCTAGGACAGGGTGTTGTGTAATTAAAATGTAGGGTATGTGCTTTTACGTTTTACATGTCCTGTTAGTGAAAAACACCCAAATGTGTTTTTCACTACTATGAAGCCTACCTTTCCTATAGAATAACATTGGGGATTCATTATTACATGTATTATTACACATAATGAACTACTGTAAGAGAGGCTGAATAAAATATAGAAGGAGATCACCAACTTCGAAGATCATGGCAGACAGAGGAATCCCTCTATGTGGGTTTTAGACTTGGCATCCATGGAGTGGTCTCCCCTAACTTTTTGCCTCTGCTTCCCAGGTTATTTCTGTGTGCTGGACTCTGTTGTTGCTCCTTTTGTTTGCTCTGGACACTTTAACACTGCTGACCAGTGCTAAAGTGTAAGTGTTCCCTGTAGAAATTACATGTGTAAATTGGCTTATCCATTATTGGCATATTTGTTTTGCATCACTGGCATTGTTGCTTATACCTTCACTCCCTATAGAAGTGGCACCTTAGTGACAAGCACTGATTTGATAATACCATTTCACTTTAATATTCTCAGGCGTAACAATGGATTGTTTCAACTGATGAAATCTGATATTTTCTACTCAAGATCCAAGTTTTGAAACTGTCGGAGACTTGTTATATGAAACCTAAACAATACATGTGTTTAAAAACTGATAATCAACCAAATAAATATCATTAAACTGACTATGACACTGTCGCAAGAGCAGTAAAGTGGTATTTTAGCACCTATAGCACCTGACGTTTTACGATTCACAAAATATAGTTGAGTCTGGCCCCCAAATATGCACTGAGATCAGACTAAGATGAGCAACAACTGGTGGGGTATCTTTTTTTCTTGAAGCAAATTTATTTTCACTATATCCTCAGGCTTACACATGGTGGATTCAACAGCTTCAGTCACTCGACCCACAATGTTCTCCTGTCATGTTTCTGCCACATGAAAGTTTATCGTTTGATTATATGTACCATTTTAGAGTGTTTGTTTTACTGTAGCTGCAGGAGAAAAACATGTATGTGACTGCGAACAGTGTATGGGCTCTCTCCTCAGGTTAGACTTGTATTTGAATGGATGGTGACTAACAACTGTTACTGTCCGGTGCTGCTGCAAAACAACAATTTATTAAGCAATTTTGAAAAAAAACAGCATTTAAATGCTGTTTTAATAATTCTGTGTTCGATCTCGCTTTCCTGAAATTCTACTCGAAAGGGCATTAACTGAGTTCAGAATATCAATAAGCAGTGGAGAGATTGCTGTTACAGTTGCATAAAATATATCCACTACATTTGCATAGAGTGTGGGTTATTCTGCCTGTATGTGATTCAACAAAAATATCCTATTATGCATCTCTCTGGCTCCTGTATGGCACATGATATTCCTAGGGCAATGAGCCTTGAATCAAATTTATAATAATAATAATAATAATAACAAGAAGAAGACGAAGATGGAGAAGAAGAAAAAGAAGAAATTATTTGCTGTATTTGATACAGCACTACATATAAATGTTGACATCTGTTTGAAATAGCTCTCTCTGCAGGGTCACTGCCAAACGTTTGCCTTTTAACCTCCACTTTTTGCTGAAGTTATTTTTGTGGGTGTTAGAAATGGGGTTTTTGGTTGGCAGTCAGGTTACCCTCTGTCCAAGCAAGAACCCTCACTCTAGTCAGGGTAAGTCACACACAATCCAAGATTATCCTGTGCCCACCCTCTGGTAGCTTGCACGAGCAGTCAGACTTAACTTAGAAGGCAATGTGTAAAGTATTTGTGCAATAAATCATACAATAACATAATATAGCACCACAAAAATACACCACACAGTGTTTAGAAAAATATAAATATTTATCAGGATAATTGTAGGTCAAAATGAATAAAGATGCAATGTGAAATTGTAGAGATATCACTGAAAAGTGATATAAAGTGTCTTAAGTCTTTAAAAAGCAAACAAAGTCTCTTTCAAGCACAAAGTACCTGGTTTGGAGTGGAAAATCTCCGCAAAGGGCCGCAGAAGAAGAGATACGTGGAAAAATGGTGTGTGCGTCGATTTCTCCCCAGCACACACAGACTTGCGTTGTTATTTTTCACACGGGGAAGTCGTGCGTCGTTTTCCGGCGCACTGACATTCTCTTTCTGTGGATCGCGGGGATTACCAGATGTCCCGGGTCTGTGCGTGGATTCTCCTGCTGGTTTTCTGGCTGCGCGTCGTTCCGCGGGACTGTGCGTCGAAGTTTCGCTCTCACGGCAGGCGTTGCGCCAATTTCTCCTCTGGAAGTCGGGCGGCGTTGTCCTTGCGAGGCCGTGCGTCGAAGTTCCGGTCGCCCCGAAGGCGTCGAGTCAATCAGCGCCGGTGTGCGGCATTTTTCTCGCCGCGGAACAAGCTGTGCGTCGAAATTTTCGGCGCACGAAGAGTCCAAATGAAAAAAAGAAGTCTTTTTGGTCCTGAGACTTCAGGGAACAGGAGGCAAGCTCTATCCAAGCCCTTGGAGAGCCCTTTTACAGCCAGACAAGCAAGGCAGCAGGGCAACAGCAAGGCAGCAGTCCTTTGTAGAAAGCAGTCAGGTGAGTCGTTAGGCAGCCAGGCAGTTCTTCTTGGCAGGATGCAGGTTCTGGTTCAGGTTCAGGTTTCTTCTCCAGCAAGTGTCTGATGAGGTAGGGTAGAGGCCCTATTTTATACCCAAATGTGCCTTTGAAGTGGGGGAGACTTCAAAGAGTGGCTAAGAAGTGCACCAGGTCCCCTTTCAGTTCAATCCTGTCTGCCAGGGTCCCAGTAGGGGGAGTGGCAGTCCTTTGTGTGAGAGCAGGCCCTCCACCTTCTCAGCTCAGGAAGACCCATTCAAAATGCAGATGTATGCAGGTGAGGCTGAGTACCCTGTGTTTGGGGTGTGTCTGAGTGAATGCACAAGGAGCTGTCAACCAAGTCCAGCCAGATGTGGATTGTAAGGCACAGAAAGATTTAAGTGCAAAGAAATGCTCACTTTCTAAAAGTGGCATTTCTAGAATAGTAATATTAAATCCAACTTCACCAGTCAGCAGGATTCGGTATTACCATTCTGGCGATACTAAATATGACCTTCCTACTCCTTTCAGATCAGCAGATACCACTCCAATACTGTATGAGGGCAGCCCCAATGTTAGCCTATGAAGGGAGCAGGCCTCACAGTAGTGCAAAAACGAATTTAGGAGTTTTACACTACCAGGACATGTAAACTACACCAGTACATGTCCTGCCTTTCACCCACACAGCACCCTGCTCTAGGGGTTACCTAGGGCACACATTAGAGGTGATTTATATGTGGAGAAAGGGGAGGTTTAGGCTTGGCAAGTACTTTTAAATGCCAAGTTGAGGTGACAGTGAAACTGCACTCACAGGCCTTGCAATGGCAGGCCTGAGACAAGGTAAAGGGGCTACTTAAGTGGGTGGCACAACCAGTGCTGCAGGCCCACTAGTAGCATTTAATCTACAGGCCCTAGGCCCATCTAGTGCACATTACTACGGACTTATAAGTAAATTAAATAGTCCAATCAGGTTATGATCCAAGGTTACCATGTTTAAAGGGAGAAAGCATATGCACTTTAGCACTAGTTAGCAGTGATAAAGTGCGCAGAGTCTAAAAACCAGCAAAAACAGTGTCCAAAAAGTGGAGTTAGGCAGGCAAAAAGTTAGGGGTGACCACCCTAAGGCTGTCAGGTCTAACAGTGGGCCTTAGGACTCAGTGCACTTTACCACTGCTAACCTGTAGTAAAGTGCTTGTGCTCATTCCCCTAAACAAGGTTTGACTGGTATATACCCTAAGGTAGGCCCTAGGTAGACTCATAGGCTGGATGTAGTGTATGTTAAAGGTGGGACATGTACTGATGTGTGTTACTTGTCCTAACAGTGAAATACTGCCATATTTGTTTTTCACTGTTGCAAGACCTATCTCTCTCATAGATTAACATGTGGGCTGCCTTTAAATATTATAGTGCAGATTCCCTTTGGGAGCAGATAGGAATCTGGAGTTTGGGGTCTCTGAACTCACAATTTGAAAATACATCTTTTGGTAAAGGTTGTTTTTAGATTGTGTGTTTGAAAATGCCACTTTTTGAAAGTAGGCATTTTCTTGCTTAAATCATTCTGTGACTCTGCCTGATTGTGGATTCCCTGTCTAGGTCAGTTTGACAGTTGTGCTGTTTGCACCTCTCCTCTAGACAGTGACACAAAGGGAACTATGGTGTAGCCTGCGTATCCTGATGAGCCATCGGGGCTGGAGGGGAGGAGTGGTCACTTACTGTGCCTGCCCTCACACATTGCAGTCTCCAACACCCTGGTATGTGTCTGGGGCCTGGCCTGGGTAAGGCAGGATCTTGTGAACAACAGAGACTTCCTTTGAAGTAGGCCTACTTCTTAGGCAGAAAGGGGTATAAGTATTGGACCCAAAATCCCTGAAAATTAGATTACTTCTGGAAACAAGAGGAACCTCTGCCAAGGAGAAGAGCTGGAGGAGGAGTACTGCTCCTTTGCCTGTGACTGCGGTTTGCTGGGTTGGTTTGCACTAACTTCTTCTGCCTGAGAAAGGACAACAACTGACTTTGGTGTGACTCCCCACTGGTGATGAATCTCCAGGGGCTTGAACTGAGCTTGCCTCCTGTTGTTGAAGTCTCAGGGACATCAAAGTCTTCTTTCTGCCAGCATCTGGAATTTCTGCTGAGACTCCTAAAGTTAAGCCTGCCTGCTCATGCAAAGCTAACAAGAGGGTGACTAGGGGTTAACTGCGGGTGATTCTGCTTTACCCTGACTAGAGTGAATGTCCTTGATTGGACAGGGGGCAACCTGAATGCCAACCAAAGACCCCATTTCTAACAGTAGGTCTGCCTGGAAGGAGTGGAAAGTGATGATATTTCTTGTGTAGAGTTTTGGAGACATGATACCCCATACACTGGGTCTAACTTTCTCAGTGGAGTCACAAACCTAAAGATTTTGTATGGTCCCATAGGAAAAAAAACTAAGAAAGAGAAGGGTGCATAAATCCATGATAATTAGACCAATGAGGATTCAGCATATGGAACAAATTGTGAACCTTATGAAGAAAACAAGAGTTTGACATGGGAAGGTTCCAGAAATGGCATCACCCAAAACTTTGCTGATGACTCGGCCCTTGCATTAAACGTTTTTCGTGCTCTACGAGAAAGCTCAAGGAAATCAACCTTCTATTTTTTTCTTTATGGGCCTATTGTTGCTCACAGTACATTACAAATTAAGGTCTTCACTATTCCACAAGACAGCCAAGTTGGAGATGCTTCAGGCAAATACAGTACGCACTATCTGCCATGGAAAACTGAGCTTCTCACAAGAAATATCTTCTTGATCATACACAGTCTGTCTTGAGTCAACATAATGGAAAAATATTTGGCCTCTGCATTGTATGTTTAAGAATCTTAAAATTGCTTTGTTAGAATATGCTGGAAAAGTTTGTCTGTGCCAGCACTCTGAACCTGATTGCTGTTGGGTATTTTACCAAAGCAAGTCATGAACCACCAAAGAGACTGCTCCCTTCCAATGAATACCAAAAGGGAAAAAACACAAATGTGTAGTAAAGTGAACACTCTCTGTGCTTCAGCCCATTGATGAATGCTATAGAAATGGGAAAAGGCAGTTCTGGACTACATCTATCATGGTCCATTTGAGGAAGGCTATTACAGGCTTGCCAATCAGCGTGTGACCCATCCATTGAAATTTACTTCATAAGAAGACATGGTAAAACCCTCTGTGTCAATGGAGGCAAGAGTCTGCAAGACAAATATTGAAGTACTAATACCCATGGATCAAAATTGTGGGGTCTTTTATCACTACTAGACCGGGGTCAGGTGACCCTGCGCACAGAAAAAGATAAATGCTGCTGCAGAGGAACTGTCCGTTCTTTTGTCTGGTACCAATCTAGAATGTGGGTTCTCCTTTTCTAGGATCCACAAAATCACAACTTATAATTTAAGAAAAATATATCTTATGGCAATGTATATCATATGCAGGTACAGCATTAGAAATATGATTATCCATCCATGTGCTTGGTGGTTTTTAAGCAGGACCTCCTGGAGCTAGAGACCGAAGAATGTGCAATTGACCAGTGTAGGATTACAATATACAAACAGTTTAATTTTATTACATTTTCATAGTTTATTTTGTGGAAAGCACATAAAACTTTGCCATATATAAAACATAAATCTAGACATTTAATGCTGAGACAACTAACAGGAAAAAACGTGAGAAACGGAAAAGGACGTGTGCATTCTCAATAAAATCTGGAGTCTAGCACTTCTTAAACCTTTGAATTCTATAGACGTAAGTATTTTTTAGGGTGTTAACCAGAAAAGAATACATAAAAAATATAGGAACAAGTATTCATCAGACATATATAATTTACAACATGTTTTATTTAATTCACAAACAAAAAGTACAAATTCTAATTGTACTGGGAAGGTTGGAGCATTTCAATATTTGGTTTTAGTTCTAAAATATGAAGCAATATGCTGGATTCTAGCAGATCATGTTATTTATTTTCCTCTTAATGCATGCTGCCTTTTTTCCTCTTAACGCATGTTCACTTTATTTGAGGCCACCAATCGATAATACTAGATGCTGCTTGATGTATTTGTGTTGCTCCCACAAATTAAGCTAAGTATCCCAACTTCATTTTTAGTCTTAAATTTCAAATCCCTTCACATTTGCAGAAAGTTTAAAAATATTCACTTTAATGTTTTCATTCTTATGTGTGTATAAATACTTTAATAATCTGGAAAACATTAATTTCTAAACTGTTGCAGATCCCCATGGGAGGGTTTCTGGAGTTTGGGTTAATTAACGTTGCTCTACCTAATAGGACCTCCAAATAGCAAGAGCCATACCTCAAATTCCCCTCCAAGAAAGTAGACATGCTGTCATTTAAAGTGTGATATTTTCTACCAACTGAAAACAGAGATGCCCCTGCCTTCCTAACTATGACTCTGAGACAAAATAATATAACTGGATTCCTCAGCTGTAACAAGAACATTCCTAAAACATAGACCCATCAATGATATTCCTTCAATGCAACATTGACCAAAACATGCACTGCAGTGTCTGTGTGTGCAGTTTTTAACTGTAAATTCGACTTGGCAAGTGTACCCACTTACCAGGCCTAAAACCTCACTTTTCTTACAAATAAGGCACCATTAATGTCGGCCCTAGGTAGCCTCAAGGGCAGGGTGCAGTGTATGGTTAAGGAAGGACATATAGTAATGTGTTGTATATGTCCTGGCAGTTAAATATTGCTAAATTCATTTTCACTGTTGCAAGACCTGTCCTTTCCCTAGGTTAACATAGGGGCTACATTTAAATATGATTAACATGTAGATTCCCTTTGGGAGCGGATGGACATGTGGAGGTTGGGGTCTCTGAGCTCACAATTTAAAAATACATCTTTTAGTAAAGTTGATTTTAAGATTGTGTGTTTGAAAATGCCAATTTTAGAAAGTGGGCATTTTCTTGTTTAAACCATTTCTGTGACTCTGCCTGTTTGTGGATTCCCTGTCTGGGTCAGTTTGACAGTTGGGCTGGTTGCACCTCTTACTAGTCAGTGACAGAAAGGGAGATTGGGTGTAGTCTGCATTTCCTGATGAGCCATCTGTGCTAAGAGGGAGGGGAGGAGTGGTCACTCACACCTGAAAGGACTGTGCCTGCCCTCACACCATGCAGTCTCCAACCCCCTGTTGAGTGTCTGGGGCCTGGCCTGAGCAATGCAGGATTTCACAATCAAGAGAGACTTTCCTTTGAAGTAAGCCTACTTCAAAGGGCAAAATGGGTGTAAGAAGGGCACCCAAAACTACAGACTTTAGAACACTTATGGAAACCTGGAGGAGGGCTGAAGAGCTGAGGAAGAAGAGCTGCCCTGCCTGTGACTGTGCTTTGCGGAGCCATACTGCAGTTGCAGGGAGAGCAAAGATTTCTCTCTGCCAGCACCTCTGGAGAGACTCCTACTCTGCCAAATGGTGCCCATCCAGTTCCTGGGACCCTGAAAGGTGAAGCTGGCAACCTAAGAGGAAGAAATGCACGCACAGAATGCCCTGCGGGGAAAAGATCAACATGACTACGATCTGGGGCTGTTAAATTGACACACCGCTGGCATTGCAGCTGAAAATCGGCCCTCGCCTGCAACGCGACCCGAAGATCGACGCCCGGGGCTAGAGAAACGACGCACAGCATCGCTGACAGAGGCCGGTGAGATCGCAACACGTGGTGCGTGGTTTTCAAGTCATGGTGCGGCTGGATTTCAGACGCAAGTACAGCTGGGTGTTTAAAAACAAAGCAAGGCTTCTCTGACCCGAGAGTGCTGACCGGAAAGACGCATTGCTCTCCTACAGTGAGAAGAAACGACACACCCCAACCCGATGAAAGGAGAAACGACGCAAGGTCTCACTTGTGAGTGAAATCGACGCATCGCAAGCCCTTTTTGATGCACACTCGCCCGTGCTGGGTTATTTTTGATGCACCCAAGGTACATTTTCACGCTAACAGTGTTATTGTGTGTTTAAAACTACCTGAAGACTCTTTTTGCATTTTTAGTGATAACTTGACTTGTGTATTGTGGATTTTTGTTGTTTTGGTCTTGTTTTGTTTAGATAAATATTTTCTATTTTTCTAAACCTGTGTTGTGTCATGTTGTAGTGTTTTCATTGAATTATTGTGAGTGTTGGTACAAATACTTTACACCTAGCACTCTGAAGTTAAGCCTACTGCTCGTGCCAAGCTACCAAGGGTGTAAGCAGGGGTTAGCTGAGGGTGATTCTATTTTTACCTTGACTAGAGTGAGGGTCCTTGCTTGGACAGGGGGTAACCTGACAGCCAACCAAAGACCCCATTTCTAATAAATACTTACCACTTCATTGATTTAAATCTAATCATACAGCTCATCCTCAAATGAGGAAAATAAGGGCTGATACGTTATGCCACAACACCAGGAAAAATAGGGTAAAGGAAGGCAGAAGGAAGCACCATAAGAGATCTACTCATTGGAACACAGCAGAAGCACTGGTGCACCAGGATCCTAGTGGAATTAAAGACATTTCTTTTCAATTGCTCTATTTTCATTCTTTTCCTATTTTGCTGCTACCTGAAGGAGTTTATTGTTGGGTTAGGGTTATTCAATGAGCCCATCACAGCTAAAATAAATAAAATAAATAAAAAACTGCTGTCAACTCATGTGGCTTAAGCATTACCCAGAGAGATATAAGATTTGCTTTTTTAGGTATCACATCAATGGATTCCCAAACCATTTAGATAGACTTTCTCTCCTTGAGATGTTCCTTACAACTCACCTAGTCATGTATTCATCTTCTCTCAGGTCTATGTAACATGTCCTCAGCTGCCTGATGACCTTATCCTCTGTGTCATTGTGATACATTTTGTGTCAGTTACAGATCTAATCACAGTCAGTGGTAGAGCATGGCTACTGTATTCAGGTGTTTTAGAACGCCACCATACACAGCTGGTCACTTGATCATAGCAAATTGTACGAAAATGTGCCTTGCAGCGAAAAGAAGAGCATCAAGCTTGGAGGTTAGAAGGGCTGTCCTTCCCTCATTATCATGCACATATAAATACATTAGTAATCAACAGAAGCCCCGTGCTTAATTTGAAGCAGTGGTTTCAGATGCTCGTCACCAGTACTTACATGTCAACACAGACACTTGTTGCAGTTCGCCAAATGCTGGCACTGTTTGTCTAACTTAGAGACAAGCACAGCAACAGTTGTTTACTAATTAATTTGTCACCTGACAAGATCCAAGGCGCCTATTTTTTTTTTTTTACAAATCAAGCACTGCAGAGGCCATTCAATTTATGTTAAGTTATTGTGATAGCACTATTACACGTTAAATTATTTGACTGGGAGAGACTCGTGTAACTTTTAAAATAAAGCATGGGAACTGTAGGTTAAGAAACTGCGTGTAATTTAGTAGCATTCACATAATCTCTCCCGGGGCTCCTGCATTTAAAATAGGTACATTTTACGTTAATGAACAACATGCATTGCCAACCATCAAAAACAATGACTTTTCAAATTGAAAATACGTTTTTTTTCTCATTTTACCTGCAGGGTGAAGCAGAAACACAGTCTGTTCTAATGGCTGCTCTTTGCCTGACGGCATTTTATTAACTGCAACAGTATGTTGTCTTCGAACCTGACTAACATCAGCAGTTCTCCGGAAGCCCTACGTCATAGCCTCTCTGAATTTACTTGCAAGTTCGCAGCTGACTTGAAAACAGGGTTTTTCTATCGGAAAAAGAAAGTCATAATGACGAGCTTTAACGCACTGACAAAACCCCACGCCACCAGTTTAAGCTGGGACCTGGTTTTCTACCACAGTATAACAACTAAGAAACTCGCCTTCCGCGTGAAATACATTCTTGACCTAGTCAGTAAAAATGGTTTATTTATTTTATAAAAGTTATACAGTTCTTGGAAATTCTGCTGCAGAGACCTGAGATTTTCCGTTTGCTAATCAAAATGTCAGCAAGAGTAAGCACATTCCTGAAAGAAACGTAGGAAATTGCAGCTTGATTTAATGTCCCCGCTTCTAATCCGTTCCCCTTCCGACATCTTTCTATACGACTTTTTCAGTTTGTCAAAATGTGCACGACTCCCATATATCTACCTCGTGTGGTTTTAAATTAGTCTATCATTTGTTTTTGACGGAGGAAGGCATTGGTAGAAGCATTGTGGGCCGAGATCTGACGGGTTGAGTCACACAAAAAGTAGTGGAATCATGCCTACAAAGCTGCACCAGCCTGTTATCAACTTTCTGTGAAAGAGTGTTGCACCAGTTATTTCACAAAATAACACTGTAGACATACATATTCCAGTGCTTGTTAAGAGTGGTGATCAGCTGGGTGCCAGCTTTGTTAGCTCTTTTATTCTTTTTACATTTTTTATATAGCCTGAACTAGAGCAGAAGATATTAGAGCGCTGTTCACGGGCACCTATTACATTACACAAGAGCACATTCATTTATGTAGGCATGGAGACATTGATCAGAATCACAGAATGTTGAGCCTACGCCGAGACTTTTGGCAGCTCTGGCCATTACCCCACATCACTCTGTTGGTATCCTCTCCACAGAGCTGGTACACCATTCCCTGCCGGCCCCAGTGAGTTATCCTGACTGCTCGCGGACACTTAAAGCATTCTATGGGATCACACACATTCATTTTTCGCAGTGCAGAGCTGCAAAATGCAGGTATGCAGTGGATCTTATTTTACTTCCAGTGCAGCTGATCAGCAAATGCCTCACTTTGCAGATAATAAGTAACTGCTTTTTAATGCGGGTCCTGCTGGGAGCATCTCGAAATCAAACGAAGAACAGTTTGTACCTTGCCTCCAGATTGAGCAGCAGAGGTGTTCTCGGGTATGAGTTCAAAAGTTTCCAACATATAAAGAGAGATTTGAAAACCATTATTGACTCAAGCTCTCTGTACATGTAATAAATTAGGAGTATGTCTTTGTAAGGATGTCACATATGCAATGCACGGAGCATGGTTGAAACTGCACTTTTAAGAACAAACACAAAACTTGGCTTTTCCTTCTGCTTTTTTCTAGCTGAATAACAGGAAGCAGAAAGGAGCACGGACAAAGATTCACCAAAATGTCAGGGGTAGCAGACGTCATATCACACAACCTTTGACTTAATTACATTAAAAGAAGTGATATCATATGAACCCTGACCCATGATATGCTGAGTTAACATCCACCTAAATTGTAGAAATTGTGCGAAGTGAGTCTGACATCTTCTAGGGTGGTTTGAAGGGTGGGTGGGATTTTCCCCTCTGAGAAAATAGTGAAAGAAATGGGCTCTAATAATACATGTTAAAGTATAATTTTCACATCAGTTTCCTAAAACCGCATATGTTCTGACATTTTTAAAATATCCTTTTTTGCCACTGTGTGTTAAATGTTACCTCTATTGTTAGGTTCAGCATTTTGTCATGGGTGTCACACTTGCCCATAACGTACAATGTGCCTGATTTTTCTAAATACTATCATCCATTTTCTATGGGTGACCCTTATGTCACCTTTAAAGTTTATCATATCAGGGATCATATTTGCTCGTGGATGCCCCATGAAAAGTGCCATGGTTATCCTCAATTATGCCAATAATATTCTTCAATGTGCCAGCCCAGGATTTTGTCACTGGTGCTACCTGTTAAAGGAATTTCCTCCAGTATGCCTGCACCAACATTTTTCCATGGGTGTTGCATGCCAAGATTTAAAACCTGTGTGCCAGCACAAGCATTTTGCCATGGGCACTCCATATGCAAGTATTACCTCCAGGTTGCCAATGGCAGCATTTTGCATGGGTGCCACTATCAGCCAAGAACTATGCCAGGTCTAATAGCAGACTTTAAAATTATAACAACACATTCTCAGTCATGCTCACTTAAATTCACCTATTCAAACTTATTCTCATTGCTCCCACTCACCCTTGCTCACTCATTTGGACTTACTTGCACTCATTCATTTTCACTCAGTGTTTAGCACTCATGTTAACCCTGTCTCACAGTCTCTCACTCCGACTCATTTATATTTTCTCACTCACTGACTTTCACTCATAAACACAATCTCACATAAAACATACATTATGACGCATACACATGCCCTCTCACGCAAACTTACTTTTACCCACATGCACATAACATACATTTAAAATGTAAAAGCTTTTTATTTAAAATTGTATGTCACTTATCTAAGATGCCAGTGAAGGACCTGTTTCAGATCCTTCTGTTCAACTATTTATTACACTGATCTTGAATCATAGACACCTATTGACTTTTCATGTGATAAAATATGAGCAGAAAACAAGGAGGTTGGGGCATGAAACTGATGAGAGAGCGTAGTTTAAATATTACATATGCTACACGTGAAATGCTTAAATCAAAAGATCAATAATGCTGCATAGAAAACGATAATAATTAGAGTAATGCTTAAATATGCATCTGAAAATTCGATTATAACGTGTGTGGTCACAATTAGATACGTGAAGCTAACAATGATAAATAAAACTGTTCATGCTATGGTTTATATTAACATTTATGATATTGCATTGTATAGAAAAATCTCTTAGGCCTTAAAGTTTGCGTAAGTTGAAGATTTAGCTGTGTAGCTCTCATATTAAAGCATATTTTCTGTTTTTCAGTGTGCTGATTCGTAAAGGGCCATGACCCTGCAATTGTTCTTTTTCTTAGTTTTATGTAACAAATTCCATCCTGTTCCCATCCGCATGCTAGCTGCCTTAGTATGAGTTTTATACAGATTTTGAAACAAAAGTAAATGAAAGAATGTACAAGGACATTTGACCATGGACAAAAGGAACTCATGACCCAAGAAACGTGCCAAAACGGTCAAGTAACCCCGGATGTGCCACCTACAAAGACGTCAATTATGAAGACCAATCAAAAGTAAATGAAAGAATGTACAAGGACATTTGACCATGGACAAAAGGAACTCATGACCCGAGAAACATGCCAAAACGGTCAAGTAACCCCGGATGTGCCACCTACGAAGACGTCAATTATGAAGACCAATAAAAGTGTTATAAATTATCGTGGGGTGACAATTGGGATTACTTAATGTATAATTTGATAGGTTAAAGATAGTGGGGTATAGTGGATATCCAATAGAATTTTTGGGGAAGGTATTACGGAAAGGGATAAAAACTCATGACACAGAAGGGACGGAAGAACTAGGTAGGGAATTCTGTCGATTTTATCCAGAAACTTTGTCACTCTGTTTGGTGACTTTGAGACTTAATAAACTATCCCCAACCATAGTCTGCCCTTTTTTGCTTCTCCTCCTTATGAGGGAAGTGTCCCTTCTCCTCTAGACGAAGTTAGACTGATGTCGATTCGACTGATGTCCTGAAGACGAAGACTGATCCTGTGTGCTGACTTAATCCTTGGAGGGTAATTATGACAATGCTATTGTAATTTGTCTGTTTGCTTTTCCTTTCTAGGTACCAACTGCTGTATTTTTGAATAGAGGCCATAGTTAGATGTTTTCTAAATTGGTGTTCTAAATTATTTTGCATGAAGCCCAACATGCTGATGCTAATTAGTGGTTAGGCTGGGTGATCACTCGGACTGACACAAATAGACAAAGACTGACGTTGCGCTATGCTGAACTGAGACTTACGTAAAATTCTTTGTATTCTGATCTATGTTTACACCGTGTTATGTTCTTATGTTTGTGATTCTTGCATTAATGAAATCTTATCACAGTTGCCATGTTGTGACTATGCTCTTATGCTTCTTGGTTCTGAGACTGACACTTCTGCTAGTAGATTGTAATCAATAGGGAATAAAATTCATAAAATTCTATCAAGAGGTGTGGTTATTCATCGCTGAAAGGTCATGGTTGCGTCGACAGTTTGATCAATGTCTTTATCCAAAGTAAAGTGTATTGTGGTGATAAATATTGGTGACATCATTGATATATTGCTTGACATATTGATCAGTTATCTCGTCCTACGGTGTCTCACCACTGGGTCAAAAGATTCATTGGCCTAAAACGAGTCCTAATGTGTATAAAATTGACATAGAAGGACGCGTTAACACTGATAATTCAAGGAACCCCTGTGTTTATGGCACTGATGTTGCCAATCTAAAGCTATGGGTCGCAAAGGCAGTATCAGGTATTGCAAGGGGCAATTTAAGTGCCGCATCTGCGACCCCTGGCATTCCTAAATGACAACCATGGAATGGAGATATAGATGTCAACACATTTACTCCACCATTTAGGTAATTGTAGGAAAGATAGATTCACTCTGTGTATTCTTACATGTTTTTAAATCTAGCATGATTTGAAATCTGTCTTGTAAACCGATTCTAATATATTTTTGCCACAAATATCTGTTTTTTGCTGAGTTTAATTTTCCACCAGTGATTTTAATTTTATTCTTCATGTTCATGAACATCCTATTGCTTTCATATGAATGAGCATCATTCGAAGAACTTAAATCTTTTGTTCGATTTTGTTAGAAGGGTTATGGTGTGCTGTACAATAGAAGGATTTTCCAAGTCACCCTGGAGTTCCACAACTTTACACATGAGCGCAACCTTCGGCCTCCTTTGTCTATACGAGCATTAAACTTTTTGGTGACCTGCAGTATCCATATAATGAGTGGCAAGAAATATTTTATCCCTTTCAATATTATTATTATTATTAGTAGTAGTAGTATTAATATTATTCTTAGTGTTATTATTAGGAATGTTATTATTATTATTATTATTATTTAGAAAGGATCACTGCGATGCAGACTTGCCTACCAGTGCTGCAGAGACTAGTGTTTTTAATTGCCCAGGCCCACCGTCATGTTCTGCCTGCTGTATTTGCCCTTTTTGCTACCTTGCAGCCATAAGTGCCAGAGGACCTCATTACTCGTAGAGATAAAGGGTGGGAGTATAGAGGGAGCCAAGGCGACTTGTACGCGAGGCTCTCCCAGCTCAAGCATGTTCCTAACTAGCCACAAAACCAGTAAAGCTGTAGCGCACATTTGGAGACTGGTCAGGTGGGTGTGCTGTGACATGCCATCCTTGCTGTACAGCCCAGATCACAGGCAGGATCGGATATCAACCAGCATTTAGTGCACTGACCCCCAACTCTGCTTGGTGGCGGAGAGCTATTACTGGTCCCCAGGGTAAAATGGACCATTTCAGCTTGATTTGTTTCATCCTAAAAGAGCTCTCATGTTTAGCTGGCCCGTGGTTCTCTTGGAGGCATGTTTCTATAAGGGTTAGATTTTCAATTTGCTTTTCCCACAAATAAATGCTTCTTTAATATTTTTAGATAAGAGAAGCATTTTTATCAACTAACATAATATACTTTGTGTGGGAATACTTCAGGCTCAATGTGCACTAGGCCTTACAGCACAGAGACTGATTCAGACAAATGAAGACTTTGGCCCTCATTATGTTTTTGCACAGGGATCGTAATTTAGCAATTAGCATGTAATGAGGACCTATGTAATAGCATTTTCTTTTCTCTTAGTTAAATGGTGGTTAGTGACTAATTGGTGCATTGGCCTAGAATGACATTGCTTCTCTTTGGAAGTGACTTTAAAGTATATACAGCCAGTTGCATACCAGGAATCTCAACTCTACCCGGTGTCACTTAACCAGTAAAGTTGTAATTGGACTGATGGGACGATATATTAAAATTGAAGCCTCTGCCATCAATAGATGCCTCAAGCCTCATATCATTGTCTCAAAAGAAGACATTGCACACCCAAATTATGGTAATCCTAAACCTGGCAAAGGTGAAGATAACTTAAATTACTAACGAGGATGCACATTATTCTCATACAAATGTTTTACCAAACTACCCCGAATATTTTAACAGAACCCCTGGTATAATTTTCACCACATACAGAATATGGTGACTACAAAAGGAAATGTTAATCATTGTTCGACCTATGTCACTAAGCATATAACCATTATCTTGTGAAGTGTACCCAAATGACAAATGACACAGTCTATGGCACATGTGTGATGTGCACATACACTCTAGACATGAAGGACAACCTTATCTCAATAAACGTGGAAGGGTAGCTACAGATAATCAGTGAAACACTCTTTGGCCATGATTTTGAGTTGTTCAGAATGAAGGTGCTATTTGTCGATTCAGATTATTAACAACGCTCTCAAGTATGTTATTTATTAGGTGCAATAAAGTACAGATTTAGATTTTTTGGTGAATAACATTACGATTTTGGGGCTAACAGCTCCAAACACAGCATGCTGCAGTATGTACCATACTGTTCCGGCAAGTTTGAGCTGCCGAAATCCAGTGAAAGGTGACATATTTGATGCACCTGGCAATTACCACTCAACTCAGGATTTCAATGTTTGCATCACAAGCGTTCTCAATTTTTAAAAGGGTTGGTGATGCCACAGAAGACAAAAGGATGAAATTATATTTTAGAATTAGAATTTTGCTCTCTTTTCTGAAAGCACTGCATTTTACCACGAGGATAAAGGTAAACTGATAAACTGCTAGACACATATATATCAAACTTTCAAGCAGTGCAAGCAACCTTGCTGTGCTGCACTGCACTGTTCTAAAGGGAAAGAGCAGAAATGTGCTGTATTTAACATTACACTGCACATTCCTGTCCTTTCATGGCCCTGGTGCATGATGTGCTGCCTAGCACCCATGCAGATATTCTCGCAGTGTGCTACAAGGGTGCCTGTGTTGCAGACATTATTTATGTGCAGGAGGGGCACCTTCCTGCACAAAAATAATCTTCTGAGTAATTTCCCTCATTGTATATGTGTTGCAGAATGCAGCACACACAGAGAAAACAATTAGGAGAAATAAAGATATTTCTCCTTTTTACGCCTCATCTGGGGAGGCATAGCATTTTGACACATTCCCAGGTCTACTGGTAATGTTAAATCTGGGAATGCACCAAATTAATGAATGGATCCATGGGAACAAACTCTTTCCACCCATGGAATGCCTTCCTGTTGTAGAGTAACAAAATACAGCAATTTGAGCTGCTTTGCGTTACTTTGGATTTATGAAGCCACACAAGGGGGTCTTGCATGGCTTGATAAATCTGACTTAGTAGTTGCATTGTCTTGCACTCCCCTGCGTGGCACAAGGGCAACCCAACTTGTTGATAAATCTACCCCTAGTGCTTTGTTTTAGCATTAGCACAGTGGTGTAATATAAAATGATGGGACAGATTGTGTAGAGGGGCACCTGTGTTTCCCATATCTCACAGATATTCATTGGCCGTAGATGAAATGTGGCGACTCTGAAGGATTTTAGGACACCTGAAGGGTTGGGGTCTATCTTCCACCTCGCGGCCTCCAAGGGCTTCCGTAATGCCCCTGTTTTGACACCAGACTAGTAGTTTATTTCCACAGAAATGTACATATTGACTAATGAGATTTGTCTCTACCAAATTTCGAGCAACATATCTGCATAGGTTTCTGAACAAAGTACAATCCATGCTCTTCTGTCAGGTTAGCCAACAGTTGTTCAGGATAAAAATAGTTGTTATAAAACAGTCGAAAGTGATACCGATGTAATTTTCATTTTTAAACAAATGTACATTAACATCAAAAATGTGATTTAGTGATGTTAATTGTCCATTACTGCAATAAGGTGAGGTTATTTTTCTCTAGGATCCTAGATTATTTTTCAATTGGCAGTGTATTTGCTCTGTGTGATTTGATGGAACACAATTGAGAACAGAAACTGCAGGGCAGGAATTGCTTGGAGGCGACATTCCAAAAAAGGGTTCTTTTGAAGTCATTGCCCTCTTAGCGAAATTACGACAGGCGTGCATGCTCTCCGTCCATTACGGGAAAACGCACTTCCCAGTACCAGTGCTAATAATCCATAGCACAGGCACCGGCAGCCAGCAGAACCCGGTACCAGCTGCCTACTCAGAAAATGTTCACATAAAGGTCGACCGGAAACAATAAGTAGGACTCATTTTCATTGCGTTTGGTGCAGTAATTGTAATCTGAGCTAAAATGAGTTCCCGGGGACAGTATATAACTGCAGAAAACAGGTTGCAAATGTAATTACAATGCATTGTAGTGTATATACAGGAAATTCTATTCACTGTGCACTTTTGTCTAATTGCATCACCAGGTGTTCTTGTACTCAAATGCATTTCAGTTTTACTGGAACAGACTACTATCCAGCAATAAGGTTAGCTAATATTTGAGAAAAACGAAATTCAGAAATGTAACTCTGTAAATGGTACAGAAATTAAGCTTTTATTTGAAGCCTTGTAGAGCAGTGTACAAGTTTATTTCTTTGAAATGAGAAATATAGAAAATAAAAGAAAATGACCCGTAGATTTGTCTTCCCGCACTCTCCTCTCTGGCTCTAAACATTCCTAAAACCTTTCAGCACATCTACTTATATTCTGCCTCACAATTCACATTGCATAACTATTAGGTAGATCCTTGCCACCTTCACCTTTGCCCTGGTGTGGGACATTGGGTTGTTGGTTCAATGGGGTATAAACCTTGCTCAAGCAACAGCTGCAATCCTTGTCAGGTTCAACCACAAAAGTAACTAAATTAACCAGTGCTTAACCCTTTGGAGGTTTGGCACAAAAGCGGTCCAGCTTATTTTAAAGGTAATATGTAAAGTATTTACACAACACACAAACAGTAGTTAAGTGAAAACACACCACAAGAAAAATCCTACACCAATTTAGAAAAATAGAGTACATTTTAATACATTATTTGACATGAAAACAACAAACACCAAATCAGTAGAACCAGAGTTCAAAGTTTAAGGTAATAACTAGGCCCTGAAAGATCAAAGCACCAATTGCAGACAACTAGTCATGCAAAATCAGGTCAAAGTTGAAAAATATAGCTGACTGCAAAGAAGCACGAGTCGGATACAAGTAGTGGATTGGGCCCAGTTGACACGCTTCTTCAAAATTAGAAGAAATTATAACGAAAGGTCTCTGAGAAGGTAGAAGTTCAGTGTGGCAAGGCTGCAGTCCAAGGTGTCCAAGGAGATGGCATTGCTGTCAGCGAGCTGCTGGAAGAAGCCACCATGAAGATTTCCATGTTCAAACTTATTTTTTTTCTGGAAGTCCAATATCTCCGGGACGACAAGGCTGTAGCAGTCGAGAGTTACACGAGGCCATATACCCCTTTGAGAAAGGACCTCTGAACAGGACTTGAGGCTTCTGAGAAGACTGTAGCAGGAGCTTCCATTAAGTCAGACTAACAAGGGGTGCACCTTGGGCAAATAGACATGCAGCTTGGACTCAAACTCTTTTTTTTTTTTTTTTGTCCTCATTTCACCACCCACGCTTTGGCTAGGAAGAAAAAGGCAAGGGCCGAGGCACTTATAGTATGATTCCAGGTGTGCTGTCCGCAGCGCTGCTGGGCCGCCCCACCTGTTCTACATATTGCACTTTTCCCAATCGACTGCCATCGAACAAGTCTTACTGTTTTCTTCGAGACCTGATCATAACCAAAGCGGCACCCAATAAGGTGAGGGGAGTTCTAATCATTGGACTTAAATTCCAGGAGGAGGAGACCAAACAAAGGTACCACAAAGCAAGAATTATACAACTGAAACGACTCCACACTTATAAGCTAGTGATAAACATTTTCCCAATCCACCCAAAAATTATCTCTTCTAGTAAGAGGACTACATTGTTCCATTTTACACAATCGATTTACTGATGATTGCCAATCCTGAGCAAGGGGGGGCAATGGATCCACCCATTTACAACATATTTCCAGTCTAGCCAAAAGCATTAATACAAACAACAAGTGCTCCTGTTGTGCTGACATTTTCTGATAATTTATGCCCGGTTCACAAACCCCAAACACCACCATAAGAAGGTTTATTCTTAAGTTTACATCAAAAATTACCCTCAGAATACTTCCTATATCCTTCCAATAATTAATCAACATTGAACATTGCCAAAACATGTGAACATCATCTGCATTGTCTTCCCCACACTGTGGACAGTTTTTCTTCAATTTCCCAATAGCTGTTAATCTAGCAGGTGAACAATAAACCCTATGTAGTGTAAACAAATGGTTTTTCTTCAACCCTGCAAGTTTAGTAGTAAACCACAGTTCTGAACATGACTTATGCCACAAAGCTGTAACTTCTAGGGTTGGAAAAATCCTCCCCCATTTCAACAAAGGGAGGGAAGGAACGTCATCTACTGTTTCCAACAGAGCATGATACCAAAAAGCAATTTCTTTTTTAATAGCTATCTGGTTTAGTTTCCCTTCCCATGAGCTCCTCCCTATTTCTCCTACTCGTCGGGACTTAACCCAACTAGATAACTGAAGGTACTTAAATTTAGAGATTGTCCCTCTAGTACACTCCTGCAATGCAGACCAGGTTAACAATTCAGAACCTTCTATAATCTGACCCCATCTTACCATCCCGCTTGTTCTCAAAGGAATTGATAGTTTGTCAATAAGACATTCAGGAGTACCGGGTGAGTCCCAGATAGGAGCGGAACTACAGTAGTAAGGTATCCCTAGCACCTTCCGAAGATGAATCCAAACATTACAAGCCTGTCTGGGGAGCTTCAAACGCACCTTCTTGAAGTACTTTGGGTGTCCAAATTTATATAAGAAATAATCCGCTCCTTCCTCAAGATGTGCTGTCAAAGCTCTCCAGACCAATGAGTACTCTGACTTCTAATTCAATAACATTCTGATAATTTTTAGTTGAAAAGCCAGATAGTACCTAAAAACATCTGGAGATGCAATACCCCCCCACTCTTTCTTTCTACTCATCTTTTTCCAAGAAATCCTTACTCCCTTGGAGGCCCAAACAAACGAGGATAAATCCCCCTGTAGTTTTTTAAACCAGCTCCCCTTAAATTCTAATGGGATCGTATTGAATAAGAAAGTGAACTTTGGAAGAATACACATCTTCAAGATATTAGATCTTCCAATTATAGAAAGTGGGAGAGCAGCCCACGCCTTTAACAGTTTTTTAGTTTCCCTATAAGCTATGTCAAAATTTAACTTAGCTACATCATTAAGATCAGTTGTAAACCGAATTCCCAAGTATTTGATCTCCTGTTTAACTAAGGGAGAAACATAAGCAATATTCCAACACATAACTTCCGTCTTTTCTGTATTTATTCTATAACCTGAAAATCTACCAAATTGCTCCATCAATGTATTGACAATAGGTAAAGTAGTCATCACATCACTAGTGTATAGCATAAGATCGTCCGCATATAATGCTACTTTCTTTTCCCAACCCCCAACCCGAAACGGGGAATGTCCTTACAAACCCGTAATAACATTGCCAAAGGTTCAATATATAAATTAAAAAGCAAGGGAGATAAAGGACAACCCTGTCGCGTACCCGACTAATCCTGAATTTCTGTGATAGCTGAAACATCAACCAAGATTTTCGCAGAAGGGCATCTATACAGTTCCCTAACAGCCCTGATAAAAGGAATTCCCAAGCCACCTATTTCCAACGCGACCCCCAAGAAGGACCAGTTAACACGATCAAAAGCTTTCGCTGCATCAAAAGTCAGTACCGCTAATGGAGCCTTTTCTTGTTCCGCCAGGTCTACTGCAGCGAATAACTTGTGATTTAACTCATAGAGTTGTCTACCCTTCATAAATCCCTTTTGATCTGAGTGAATCAAGTTGCCTATAACTTTCCCCAGTCTCCTAGATAAGATCCCTGTATACAGTTTGTAATCCGAATTCAACAGGGAAATGGGTCTGTACGATGAGCAAGACATTGAGGGCCTCATTCCAACCCTGGCGGTCTATGACCGCCAGGGTGGAGGATGCCGGAAGCACCGCCAACAGGCTGGCGGTGCTTCATATGGCATTCTGACCGTGGCTGTAAAGCCGCGGTCTCCCAGCCGGGTCCGGCGGTTTCCCGCCGGATTTCCCCCGGCTGGGGGAATCCTCCATGGCGGCGCTGCTTGCAGCGCCGCCATGGGGATTCCGACCCCCTTCCCGCCAGCCTGTTTCTGGCGGTTTTCACTGCCAGAAACAGGATAGCGGGAACGGGTGTTGTGGGGCCCCTGGGGGCCCCTGCACTGCCCATGCCACAGGCATGGGCAGTGCAGGGGCCCCCTAACAGGGCCCCAGCAGGATTTTCACTGTCTGCTTTGCAGACAGTGAAAATCGCGACGGGTGCCACTGCACCCGTCGCACCCCTGCAACTCCGCCGGCTCCATTCGGAGCCGGCTTCCTTGTTGCAGGGTCTTTCCTGCTGGGCCGGCGGGCGCCCTTTTGGCGGTCGCCCGCCGGCCCAGCGGGAAAGTCGGAATGACCCCTGCGGTCTCTTGACCGCAGAGCGGTCTTCCGACGGGGTTACTTTGGCGGCGCCTCCGCCGCCCGCCAAAGTCGGGATGACCCCCTGAGTCCTTACCTGGTTTTAACAATAAACAAATTATAGCTTCTCTCCAGGATTTAGGTACCTGTGCCCCTTCTAAAAGCATAGAGTTGAATAATTCCAGTAAAATCGGAGTAAATTCTTCCCCCAGTACCTTATATAGCTCATTAGGTAAATTATCTGGGCCAACTGCCTTCCCTTTCTTCAAAGCTTTTATGACTTCAGCCAGCTCAGCCCCACTTATCTCACAATTCAATGACTGCTTTGCTGATTCATCCAAAACTGGAAGATGCACTTTTTCCAAAAATGCTCTAATCGACTCCTCTGAATTTACCAAACTTTCTGAATACATTTCTTGAAAAAAAGATACAAATGCCCCCTCAATCTCATCTTGCTCCACACAAATCTGATTCGTATGGTCTGATTTAACCGATAAGATATGCCTTTTAGAAAAATCTGACTTAACCTTCCAAGCTAACAGTTTGCTACAACCTTCTCCGTATTCATAATGTGCATATCGACTACTTTCCCACTTTAACCTATTGCGCTTCTCCAAAAAAAAGTCTAAATCAATCTGAACCTTTTCCTCTTGGCGTATCAACTCCTCTAGTAATTCTTCCTTCCCTTCTCTTCGTGCATTATGAATTAAAACTTGAAAAGTACTTAAAGATGATTCCATACCCCCCAGCTTCTCCCTTTCTTCGCGACGCTTGTATATTGCCAGGCTCACAAGCCTCCCTCTAATATAGGCCTTATAGGCATCCCAGACACACCATAAACTTGCTGTTCCTCGATTTAAGTAGAAAAAATCTCTTGTATCTTTCTTTAACACCTCTACTATTAAATCATCTAAGAGTAAAGAGCGATTGATTGTACTCCTAATACCCTGACTTACGATCCTGATATCCAAATGTAGTTTTACAGCTGAGTGGTCCGAGAGGTGTGCTGGGTTGTGGGCTGCCTTTATCACCTCTGAACATAAACTCTTATGTATTAAAAAGAAATCTATTCTAGATCTATGTCTATATTTTTTATTGTGGAATGTGTATCTATCCCCTTCACCCCCTTTCCAGTGCCATATATCTATCAGTCCTAAATCCCGCATGGCTTGCTTCACCTGTGCCCTAGTTTTAGGTGAATTAACCGTACCCCGGTAGGTTGATTTATCAAGAGCAGGATCTAACAGTATATTAAAATCCCCACCTAACACCATTGGGTACCTAGCTAGGAGTAAAATATTAAATAGTTCTTGAAATGGTGTCGGGTCATCCAGATTTGGGCCGTAGTAACCTGCAACTGTGACCCAGTAGCCGCATACACACACTTCTACCACTACCCATCTACCCCTGGAGTCTACTTGCACCTCTCCTATCTTAGACCTTATAGACTTTTTAATCAGAACTGCCACACCTTTAATCGCGCCAGTTTGGGAAGAACAGACACTAAATAAAACCCAATTCAATCGTTTAAGCCAACTCTCCCACTCCTCTCGTTGAAGATGAGTTTCCTGCAGTATAATAATCTCCTCCTCAGCCAATCTTAAAGACTCAAAAATCTTCCTCCTCCTATGTAGCACCCTTAGGCCATTAACATTCCAAGAAAGAAATTTTAACCGTAAATTACCATACTTAGTAATTCCCAGAAAGAATAAAAAAGGCTTGAGCACAAACCTCCCCCCTCCTATCTAAGCAAACTATAAGGACTTTCCTATTTTTATCATTTTCAACCCACCTACCCCAAACCCAGCCCCTACACCCAGTGCCACCCTCACCCTCCACCAACACCAACACCAACACGCACCCAATACCCCCCCCCAAGGGAACCCTCCCTATTTCTCCTAGGATAGCCATCCTGTTATCCTTTGTTCGAACTCCCCGTCGGACGGGATTTTCCCAGATCTCACTAAGACGCCTTAATCTGATCTATAAAAGCGCTAACCTCTCCCGGATCTCTCATATTATACATTTTGTTTTTCCACATAACACGTAGAGCAGCCGGAAACCTTAGTTGAACCATAGCCCCAAGAGAACAGAGCTCCAGCATTAAAATTTCCCAATTCCCACTGCCTATCTAACGTTGCTTTAAACACATCCGATATTACACAGAAGGACCAGTCTCCTTTGGAGAAGACTCCAACTTTAAGGGCTTCAGACAAAATTCTCTCCTTAATTGTATATGTACTGAAGTTTATCAAAATCCTCCTGGGGTTTTTCCTTCCGGGGTTCTTCTTGAACGGATCTCGATGGACTCTTTGGATATCCTCCTCTAAATTAAGCAATGCTATGCTCGGGATAGCCTCCTTGATTAGAGCAATCACGTAGCCTTTAATATCCTCCCCTTCCATTCCCTCAGGAACTCCCAAAAGCCTAATATTGTTTCCCCTCATGTTATTTTCCAATGGCTCTAGCTTATCCTGCAACATCTTTCCTCAGCGTTTTAACTGTGAAATATCCTTAGATTGTACTATCAACTGCTCCTCCTGAGCCTCCACCACAGCCTCCAGCTTACCCAACCGGTCTGATAACAGATTAATTTTGCTTTCCAAAACTTCACAGGCTTCCCGGATTCTGGCTTGATTATTTTCTGAGATCTCAAATTTCTCCCTAATCTCTTTACTAAGGGAAATTAACAAAACCTGTACATCCATACTGTAAGTCGCTGAACCGCCAGGGGGGATACCCTCTGCTTCCGGCAAGGTTAATGTAATGGAAGAATCCTCCCTCTGCCCTTCTAACTCCTTTACTGCTTGATCTGACATATTTTTGTCCGAACTCGCAGCTAGTTTTGATGCTCCCAAATCACCTAAAAGAGGTTGAGCATTTGCCATAACCTGCGGGGGGAGGGTTGTGTTCCGAAAGTACCTTGTAATCAAAGACTCACTCTTTCTCAGAGGCTCAATTCGGACTTCCTCTAGGGAGAGTTGGGGCAGTTCCAAATGTGACACTGTATGCTCAATCCCCCTCACTGAACCATCACCACGAGTCTCTAATCCTGCACTTACAATAGCTGCTGCTGTGGTCTCCGGTAGATGGGGATTAATACTCGCCCCCGGGGGGCCAGGCTTAACTTTCTTCACACCTACCAACTCGTTAACCTCTGCCCGGACACCCCTGGGGCGACGCTTGACTGGCGACATACACTGTGAAGCTCCAACACCGTTCCGTTCTCCTCTTATCAAACTTCGATTTAACTTCCTCCTAGTTGAAAACCCCGGAGTCTCTGGTAATCCTCCACAAAGAGAACAGCGAGAGGTGTATGATCTCCCGCGTCACACACCCCTCACTGCTTCTGCCCAAATGCTGGAGTCCGATACGCGCTTCCAGCCCACCACCTCACCACCTTTCGCCGGAGCACGTGACTCCCCCCTCCTATCCGCCGTTTCTCCAGCCCATCAGAGATCAGAGCTGTGGCAGAAGGAAGAAAGAAAAAAAAAAACACTCCAACTATTTCTTTAATCCTTGTGCGACTCAGTAAAAAAAAAAAAAAAAAAAAGCATATACTCCTGTGGTTCCCTGAAGGATTAAAAAAAAAAAAAAAAAGGAGGAGTAAAGATCCGGTGGCAGCATTAGATTAATTTCTTGATGCACTGAGGGGGAACATGGCGGCCAGTTAGAGGACTGGACCGCGAGATCTCCGTCGGACGGGAGACGTCGGAAACGTAGTGCCGCGTCGTGCTGTGCCCGGAGCATCGGAGCTCCCAGGCCGGCGTTTGGGAAGCCGCCCTGCCGTTGCTGTTGCTTCTTTGCAGCGGCAGACCTTGAGCCACGGGGAACGGATTTGGCTGGAGCCCGTTCCGCGGAAAAGACGCGGAGCAGGATCGAATCAGCAGGTTTTCATTTTTTCTTTTTTCTCTTTGCCGTGCGGCCCGGCACGGAGTGGTTTCTTTCGGGGGGGGGGGTTTGTTTGTGCTCCCCCGGCGCGGCAGTGTTTTCTGTGGGCGCTGGGGGCAGACTCAAGCAGTTAATCACGTCTTTTGATTTCAGTCCTATGTTTAATCAGAAAGCAGCCATTAATAAGGCCACATGTTATCTTTCTTAAGTCAGCGTCCTCATTCTCCTAAGACAATGCTGGGGGGGGCACGGATGGATCTGGATTGAGGCATTGTCCCGGGCTCCCAAGCGTACATATTTACCTCTGGCGTAATTAACAAGGTCTTTTTCGGAATACATAGGCCATTACAGACTTGTGGATATAAACAAAAGACCTTATTTTTTTTTTTGGTTTTTTTTTTTGGACTCAATCTCATCTCAATTCTAGGTGCAGTTGTTAGCCAAACAATGTCCTAAGACACATGTTTGGGTTTTGCCTATCCAGCCACATATAGCACAACCACCCAGGGTCCAGAACTAGAGAGACACCACTTGGGGGCTGAGGACTCACTCAGGCTGGGTCTAGGTGTGGATCCAAGATTGTTGGAACCTTTTTTTATGTCCCTGAGGCTCTGATCAGGAGGCCTGTCAACTAGCTCTTGTTGCCAGTCAACTAGCCCTCTGAGTCACTCTGGTAATCCTGTGTTCAAGCACAAGCAGTGGAAAAGGGCTCAAGCAGCAGAGCAGGCCTCTGAGGGTTCAAGGCAGGCTTTAGACAGTGAAGAAGTCATTCCAGGTGCAGCCAAGCAGCTTTGAGGCTTAACAACAGGTCACAGAACTAGGCAATCCTCTGAGATTCTGTCCGCAGGTCCAAAAAGTGAATTGAAAAGTGAGTCTGAAGGCCATACTTTTTATAACTGGTGCATCTCAGAAGAAGGAGACGTTTATAAAGAATTCCCTTTGAAGTTCCTGAAGTTTTGTGCCTCTCCTGCCTTGCCTCCAAGCTGGCTGCATTAACAATGCAGTGATGACAAGTTCTTTGTGTAAAGTGAGGGCACTGCCTACAGGTTTGCAAGTGGGGTTGTGCCCACCTCTGCCCCCCCATCTTGCCAGTGATGGCCAATCGAGGCACACCTAATCCCTCTATGTGTTGCTGTCTGGGAGGAATAAGCAAAGTCCAACTTATAACTATACCCAGTCATGTGACCCAGGACCAGGCTGAAGGCACCAAACAGCTAGGGCAGGGAAATGGCAACTTTCTAAAAATGACTTTTTCAGATTTGTGATTGAAAATAAGATTTAACCATTAAAGAGGATATTAACTACAATTTCTCAGACACCAAAACATGACATCTTCACCCTATCCCAATCAAAGATTAATACTTCTTAAATGTAAATAGGCACCCCACTGTTATCCTATGGGAGAATTAGGCCTCACAGTAGTGAAAAGCATATGTATGGGTTTTTCACTACAAGGACATCTGAAACTTAAAAATACATGTTCAACCTGTTAATTGCAATTCTTCATTTGTGACTGCCATATAGCCACAAACGTATAGCTATCATGTGTAAATGTCTTTACTGCTATGTGATAGTATGCCACAACTGTATAGTAAAGCTTATGCAAGAGCTTGGGCGTGGGATGATTCAAGGTGTGGTTTTCCATGAAAGTTTGTTAATTCTCACAAACTAGTGCATTTGTTGACAAACTCCTCTCTGACCAATACCCATGCTGCAAATGGCTGTCGATTTACACAAGCAAAAAGCTGGCAAGAGTAACGAAACACCCACATAGGTCTTTCGGGTATAGGGCAATGGGGTTCTTCTCTGGAAAAATATTTTTTCTTGTGAAGAAAATGTGAATTTTTCAAAGTAGATATCTTTTCCAATGAGGCATTGTACTGTTTTAACAACACTGAACTGGAGAACTAGCAAAGTCATGTTTCATTCCAATGAGTATACCTGGTGAGCTAACTGGCATAACAATAAACATGAACTTGCCTGAAGAAGTACTAATACAAGTACACATTCACTACTTTCTTTGTGAATTGGACTTGTATTATTTTTTATGAGGCCTCACCACTCGTGTAGTGCTATAACAAATTACATTTATATAAAGATTTTTTTTTAAAATCCCTTCTAAATTAAATTGTGTGTAATTATTTATTATTTAGTGTGAGGCATTTGGGTTATTTCGTTGACTGATGTGCAAGCCCTGGTCCAGCAACAGCCACAATCAACTGCAGAGTGAACCACAATATGTCACTAATTTAACCAGTGCATAACCCTGGGTAACTTGGCATAAAAAGCAGTCAGGCTAAACTCAGAGGCAACGTGTTAAGTATTTATGCAGAACACAAAAAACAATAGAGTGAAAATACAATACAATAAAACTCCCAAACCAATTGAGAACAATAGCAACAGAGAAAATGGTGCAAGGCTGCACCCCTTTGTGGCCACTGACCACAAGGTGTGCAGTTAGCACCTGTATTGCACCACCTTGTTTATGCTCTGCCATGACTCTGGGAGGGGGGAAAAAAGAAATAGGAAATCGAAGAAATGGAAATGAAGAAAGGACAAAGTAAAGGGGAGCAAGAAGGACAAAATGCCACAGAATAAAAGTCAAAAACGTAAAATACGTAAACACAAATACACACACTAATATAATAAAGGTAAAACAGGGGTCGATAAATGGGATAGGGGAAGGATTACAGAGATTGAGGGTGGATTAAAAATTAGTCTCAGCATCATGCACATAACAGGTATAACTAACTGGCTGTGTGTGCATGCAACTGTAGGGCGGTACATGATACTCACACCAATCAGTGGCAATGGGCAGCTGAGCACAGCTCCACTTGTTTTCTAGTCTCTCCACAGAATTCTGCATAACAGAATTTCAAGCCTACTTCTGGCCACAAACAGTTGCAAGGCCCACATTGAAAAATCTCGCCAGAGGTCCTCCTAGTGACTGAAAATTGCACTAGGAGAGGCCAAATCCAACTCACCAACTTACTGCTGTGGATCTGCATTTGAGAATTTGATTTTGCCATGCAGCAATTGGCAGAATTTTGCAATTCCACTAATTCCACCAGCACAACAGAACATTCTGCCCACCCCTACCAAATAGGCTTTAGAACTCACATAGTAAAGGTGCCATGTATTTAACAGTGGTATATGAAAGATTTTATTGTTAAAACGTGCATTTAGTGACTAGTCCCCAATATTCATTTTCACTGTAAAAAGCTGTAGCTGCACTATGAGAAAACTAGAGTTTGAAATAAAACCATACCCCTTCTATCTCTGGCTCTCTACTAAGTTAATTACCATTGGCCTTCTGACAGATGGCCCTGGTAATGATTCAATTTAATGAGATGTGAAAACTGCTCAATGGCTTAGGCTTTTAGCAGGAAGATACAGTTGTGAGTTATGTGACTTGTTAGAATTTAGGTCTCTAGTTGGCAGGGGTATGCACCCTGTCCATATAGGGACCACAATCCTAGTCAGGGCAAGTCAGTTTCACAACCTGAATAACCTGTGCCCACCCTCTGGCATAATGCACAGAGCAGTCAGGCTTAAATGAAGAGGCAATGTGTATTTGGCATAGTAAGACAGTAAAAGACTCCAAAAAGACTCAATGCCAGGATAGAAAAATAGATAATATTTATCTGATTAAAACAAGACAAAAACATAAAAAAAGTAGATGCTGGGACATGAATTTTTAAAGATTAAGGCGGTCATTTTGAACATGGCGGGCTGAACTGCCACATTATGAAATGGATGGTCACCCACTGCCATGCTCACGCCGCCAGGCAGCCTGCCGGCTGGATGAAACACCATCAGCCAGGGTAGCTGTGCTACCCTGCGGATAGTGTTTCAAATGCCACCAGCCTTTTCCTGGTGGGATATCCCGCCAGGAAAAGATTGGCGGAGGGGTGCCCCGGGGCACCCCTGGAAACCCCTGCACTGCCCATGCACTTTGCATGGGCAGTGCAGGAGCCCCCGTGCAGGCCCACCTCGCGCATGTCACTGCCCGATTTACAGGCAGTGACATGCGCGACGGGTGCTGCTGCACCTGCCGCACACGAACATTGGCGGCGGCTCCTCATGGAGCCGCCCTCAATGTTGCGGCCGTGTTCCCTGCCAGACTGGCGGGTGCAGACACTGTCTTCGCCCACCGGCCTGGCGAGGAAAACATTATACGTCCGGCAGGTTTTCCAGGAGGCTGGCGGTCGATGGAAAGACCGCCAGCCCGAACACGGCAGGAAATCCCTCCGTGTTCAAAATGACCGCCTAAATGTGAAACAGTGCTTAAAAGTCACCAGTGGTCAAAAGGTTACTTGAGCTTGTAAGGGACTGGTACAAATCCAAAATCCAGGCTGACCGCGATGAAGGGTAGGCTGGCTACAGAACCCATGGAGGATCTGCTGAACAGTACCTTTGAGCAATGCATCGACAGTGAAGGTGCAGTGTTTTGGCATTTTCACCATACTTGGGGCACTACATCATTGTTGTGCTCCATATAGGTGAAGGTGATGTGTTGTTATGGGCTGCACAGAGCGTCGTTGTCAGGCTTACAGGCTGTGAGTCCATGATCGTTGGGCAGCCGCTATGCCCATGTTGGGGATGCAATGCACCTATTTTTCTGTCACAATCTGGATGATGCATCACTTTTCGAGGACCTTCTCTGTGGACTGGACCGGGCTCTCAGGAAAGGGTAGGCATCACAGATAGCAGAGTCCAGCAGCACCTGAAAAGCTGCAGGCAAGCCAGAAAGCCCTTGAAGATTCTTGGGTTAAAAAATGTAGAGAGCAGGTCTAGTCCTTCTCACTGCAAGCAAGAGACAGCAGGCCAATGCAGCAAAGCAACTAGCAAAGTGGCAGTCCCTCCTACAGCAGCAGCATTAGGCTCACACAGCAATGCAGTTGCAGAGTAGCAGCCCCTCCTGGCAGCAAAGCAGTTCTTCTTCCTAGCAGAGTGTCCTTGGTTCCAGTAGAGATTTGATTTGCTGTGATTTAGGGTCCATTACTTATACTCAATTGGGCCTTTTATAGTGGAGAATAATTCACAGCGGGCTTTTCAAAATTACAAGGTCCTTTCCTGGCTCCAGACACTCTACTGGGTAGTATGCACACCATTCTGTGAGGAGAGGCACAGCTCTGTTCAGAAGTAAGTGTCATTTCCTCCCACAAGATGGCAGAGCGAAACCTGAGGGGGCCCCCTGCAAAATTTATGGAGGGGTCCCCCGCGCTCCAGACCCAGTCAGGAGCTCTCAGACCAGGGGCTCACCACACATACACAGTGCAGAGGGAGCTCCCTGGAGCTCAGAACCCCATGCACCGCAGAGGCTACAGGGGCTATTGTTACACAAGTGCCTCCCACCCATCTAACCCAGGAGGGCCATCAGCCTGGTGATGGGCCATCAGGATACAATTGTCACACCTAAGCTCCCTTTGTGTATGACTGTCTAGAAGAAATGCACAAATCTCAGCTGTCAACAAACTCAGATGTTTATTTAGAGATAGGCCGAGGCACAGAATGGTTAAGACAAGAAAATGCCAACTTTCTAAAAGTGACATTTTCAGACTTACAATTTAAAAACCGACTTCACCATAAGTTGTGATTTTAAATTGTGAGTCCAGAGACACCAAACTCTATATTTCTATCTTTCCCAATGAGGAATTAGACTTAGAGGATGTTTTGAGGTAATCCCAGTGCTAACCCAGGGAAAGATAGTCCTTGCAATAGCAAAAAAACACAATGTAAGAGTTTTCCCCTATCTGGATAAAAGTGCATGTCAAATATTTTTAAAACCACTGAGCCCTGCCCTTGGGGCTATCTAGGGCCTACCTTGGGGATGCCTTACATGTAATGAATAGGAAGGTTTGGGCCTGGAAAGGAGGTGGACTTGCCAGGTCAAAATGACAGTTAAAAACTGCACATACTAACTGCAGTGGCAGGCCAGTGACATTTTTGAAAGGCTACTGTAGTGGGTGGCACAATCAGGGCTGCAGGCCCAATAATAACATTTAATTTATACGCCCTGGGCATATGTAGTGTACTTTACTAGGGACTTACAAGTAAATGTAGTATCCCAATTGTGAGGAAGCGAAGAATACCGGTTTTAGAGTACAGACCATCTGCACTTTAGCACTGGTTGGCAGTGGTAAAGTGCCTAGAATCCTATAAGTCAGCAACATTGAAGTCAGAAAACAGGAAGTTAGAGGGAAAAAAGTTAGGGGAAACCACAGCAAGGATAACATGTCAGGCATTTCTCAAATTAGCTCAGGAATGTAAGTTGGGGAGGCTTCAGGAACTTGATTAACTTTAATGGGACCATGTTTAGTATGCCCATATATAGTTAACTTTAATTGAAGGAGTAAGGAAGGGAAGATGTTCCTCCCTGGACTCTCTGTAGCCTGTTTGGAACCAGCCCAGTGGGTTGGGAGCCAGGGTAGATTGTGACAGATATCAGTTGGGGAGGGTCCAGAAAGTTCAGGAACTTGAAAGGGACCAGGGTGAGGTGTGATGATGGTCAGTTAAGTATAAAGGAAGAGATGGGGAAGAGTAACATTTTGTTCCATAGGCCCTCTGTAGCCACATTGACACCCGACCAGTGGGACAGAAGCTGTTTACAAACCAGTTTGGTGTAACTGAGAAGGAGGGGACAGCTCATTTCCGTATACGTACCCCTGACTGGTATACAAGCTCCCTTTGCGGGCAGCAAGATTCTGCCATATTGAATTTTACTCAGAATAGTGCATTGTAGGATTGTTTGCAGTATGGCAAACAGGATGTGCTGCAAACGTGGGAAGAGTTGCTCCTGGGAGCTATTTCTCTTTGGTTAGGGAGTGCCCCGGATTTATCCCACCTAGTAGCTATTGAAGCCTACAAAGCTGGCATCTTTCCCAAATCTCTTCAGAACAATGTCTCTCTACCTACAGAAGAACGGAATAGGGCTTGACCTACTTTTTGAGACATTTGTGGGGTCTAGAAAGCCTGGACCTGCTCCACTCTGTACCCAGGACTAAGAAGTGAACTCCAAGAATCAGTAAGTTAACCTCCTGTGTGGCTTCAGGCACACAACCAGCCTCAGAGGGATTTTTTTTCCAAAGAGTCTAGCTGACCAGTGGCAACTGAAAGTAGATTGGACCATCAGTGTTTCCTCTGCTGAAGTAAATACACATCCACAAAATTTGGATTTCTCCTGCTCAGGGATTTTCCATACAAAATCCACAGCTTCCGTGGTACCTCTTTTAGTGGTTATCCACTTTCGAGAAGACTTTGGCAGATACAGCCTGCAACCTTGTCCCACTGGAAGATTTTGACTTCCACAGACTGCATCGGAAGTTTGAATCTCTGACTGACTCTAGCTCCAATGTGATCAGCCTGAAATAGTGCCTAGATCCTAGTCCTCCATGAATAGTGATCACTAATTGCACTTTTACTTTTTTTGTGATTTTTGACTTAAATCTCATTGTGTTGTGTTTTGATTTTTTAAGTTTTGTTGCTGCTATATACTTCAAATACTTACCTAAGTTAAGTCGGTCTGCTCAGTGCCTTAGCTAAAATTAGTTTTATCCAAGGGTTACATTATTGAACCTGTGTTTTACCCTAACAAGTGTGTGGCTCTATTGTTCTGTTTGAATTAAATAATCCCCCATTATTGATCCATTGTCTTACATCTTTAGTCATCAGATCAGAATTCTTTTTAAATTATTTTTCACAAAAAATAAGCTGGGGTATTAAATATTTTACATACCTATCTTATTATAGCTCCATAGGCTTCAAAAGCCACAGATATTACCTAATTCCATATGGAGAGTATGTAATGGAAGACTTTTATGCACTCTGAATAAATGTATAACAATTTTCTTTTACAACATTCCCAAAAAGGCATAATGCCTATGATTGCACATTCAATGCCATAAAGTAGAGGTGGAGGTATTGGAGCATTGCAGACAGATTCTACTAACCTTGGATTATTTTGCAAATGAATCAGGCACTAATAAGAGGCCAACAGGACCTTACGAACCTTTAGTTGAAATACAATGTGCCTTTGTTAAGTGACCCAGATTTGATTAAATAGTGAATCCTAAATGTGTATATGTTTCGGATACATTCTGACTTTATCTTATGTTGATGCCCAAAAAATATAAGGCTTTCTTCACTATTTAAAAACTATAGCCATTACAGTTTTATTTTCAGAACGTGGTAAGGTATAATTCCTGTGTACTACACATTCAATGCCATAAAGTATTGTCAGAGATATCTTGGCATTTCAGACAGACACTGAATACCATTTTTTTCCATGCTCATATAGGACTAATTGTAAACTTCAAGACTATAGCTTGTCTGCATAAATAATGATATAACAGTGGTCATATTATGTGTGATATACACCCAGATGTATGCTGTGTCTGTTTTTGCTTGCTGTAGAAATCTATGTTCTTTACCTCTGCTAACAAGGAGGAAAGTGCTTGTGCCCCCCCTTTCAACATGATGAAATTGGAATACCCCTAATTGTCATAGTTAATTTACCTAAAAGTCCATAGTATATGCGGGGCCCTGAGCCTGTGAGTTTATTGTCAGTGATGAATGGTTGCAGTACTGATTGCACCACTCACTGCACCTACAATGGAAACATGACTGCAGTCTCACCATTTGTAGCCAGACTGTGCAAGATATTTAATAGTAGGATATGTAAAATGGTGATATTAAACACGTCTGTACAGTGAAAAAGCCTACGCGTTATTTTTACTGCAGCAGGGTTGGCTGTTCCATAGGAAAGCATTGAGAAGCACTATTCAATTTTATAATTTTATCTCTGGCTAGAAAACGGCTGCAAAATTAATTGTTAGAATTTCTGACAAACTTAATTCACTTGTAAATTAAGTCAGATTTATATTTAATATTTTTGGAAAGGTACTTTTAAAAAGGCACCTTTCCCCTGCTTAAGGCCTCTATAGGCCCATTTCCATGTGCTTCAGCTGTCACCTGATAGCTGAATAGACCCCTTGCTAGGGTCTGAACTTGCTGCCAAGGCAGAGACAAAATCCTTGGGTGTAGGAAGGTGTTCTGTTCTTCTGGCAGGCTTACCATCTAGGCTGTGCTGTGTAACTTCAATAACTTAAAAGAGACCTCCCCTGTCATATGCAAATGTTAGCTGGCACATGGGCAGAGCTCTTCCTTGTTCCCTGAGTCAGACCGGTACCAATACCAGTGAGAGAGGAGGTGACCCTAAAACAGGTTTAGTGTGACTAGAGGGGAAGGGTTTTTCTTTTCCCTGACCACACCTTTTAGGAGGGCACAGAAGTTCTGCACATGGGAGGAATGGTTCTAAGGTAGTGAGGGGCATTGTGACATTGATTGCAGTAGAACAAATAGAAAATGCTGGAAAAGTGGGTAGGGTCACCGTTGCAAACTTGATCCTCATTTATTAGAGAGTAGCCAGTACTTTCCTTCACTCACAGCTTGGTGTCAGACATAAATGTGTCATCCCTATTATACTTCTCAGAACACTTTATGGACATGTTGTAGAACCGAAGAGGACTGGACCTGCTGTCTATACCCAGAGAGGAATGTAGAAGACCGGGCATACTCTCCCAGTTGCACCTAGGGAAAAGAAGTGGAGTTCAATGGTCATAAAGCTGACCTCATTTTCAAGCTACAGGGACAGAAAAAGATACAAAAATGTATTTTCTCAAAATGTCCAACTGACTATTTGACCCTCCTAAGTGTTTTCCTTAGTTTCTTTACCATTGACTGGTGTCAAAGTATAACACACCTAACTTCTCCTGAATCATGGCTACTAGAAACGTTTGGTTCCAAAGACCAGCTGACCAGAACTAATCTGTCAAGCAGATTCATTGCTGTAGGGACACAGATTGCCATAGCTCTCACTCTGAGCTTTTCCACAGCAGAAACTCCATTAAAATGGAACCTCCTGACAATTGTATCCAGTGTCATGGAGCACTCTTTATCAATTGCCTGCAGCCTTGCCCCACTGAAGAAATTCAAGCTCCAAAATGTGACTAATTCCGAACTTATAAATCTTTTCCAGACAAAGGTGCGAAAGTATCTGGCAGGCGAGGGAATTTCTTTTTGTTTGAAATTTGAATTTCTCCCACTCTTAGCTTTCCAACAAAAGTCAACGGCTTCACCAAGACCTCACCCAGAAGACATCCATCATGTGGAGCCCCCCTTTGGCCTCTGCCTGCTGCTTTGCCCTGCTAAGGATCATTGACTTCCATTTCAGAGAAAGCAAGACTTCCTACCCAGTGAAACCTCGTTTAGATATCCAACTCTCTCCAACATGGTCAGCCTTAACTTGCACGTAGGTACCGATCAAGCACAACCTGACTGAGATTGGTGCTTAGTACTTTTTGGTGCTATTTTGAACCTCAAATTTTACTAAACAAATCATAACTCAATTTTCCCATTATTTGAATGGTATCATTTTTATGTAATTTTATTTATTACATTTTACTCTACTTTTCTAAATTAGTTGGAGATTTTTGGTGTTGTAATTTGACTTTATTATCGTTTTGGTACTGCCTAAATGCTTTACATATTTCTTCTACATTAAACCTGTCTGCTCTGTGCCAGAGCTTCCAGAGAGTAGAGTTCAAGTTTATTTAGTGATTTTAGGGGTTCACCCTAAAAAGAGATGTGTATACCCCAATTTCTTCCAACTAACAATTTTGGGTGGGAACCTGGGTAGATGATTACATACTGTTAGGACATCATTTAAGTAAAGTAGGAATAACAGAGGTACAAAGAGACAGCCTGTTTCCTATCCATTTGTATTTGTAATTTGCCATGGAAGCCTACCTAATGAACCCAAAGGCACTGTAGGGCAATTGTCAAAATGCAAGGCAATTAGGATTCTCAGATGGTCAGAGGTAAAATTCAGGGCAGCTAGCTTACGCCACAAATACTATGTGTCAAACATATCAAGTGTTGTTGAAAAAGATACACCGTCTAACTTTTTCAGAAGCCAATTTGTTCCTGTGGGGGGATCTTTTTTATCTGCTACCCAGAAACGAAGATGTTCCAAAACTGAGTAAGCAAAGACATTCCCAGAAGGGCTATCTGTTGATAATTTTGGATGTTCAGCATGGAATTCTATCCTATGAAAAGGTACGATTATTGAATCATTCTAGGATTCTGTAATCTTACTTTATTTGGGGGTTCCTTGTAAGAGCAATATCGGTAGGCAATCCCTGTTCTACTCCTTGAATGGTCTTGTAGTTTTTATGATCTTTTTAATCTTTAAATAGGAAAGTGGGAAAATGACAGCAGGAGTGATGAGGAAACACCTTTCTTCTATGTTTTGAAATTGAGAAGTATAGAATAGAGATGTACTTTATTCAATTTTTCTTGCAAACTCCTTCAACCAATATCAGTGAGGTCCAAGCGTAGTCAGTGCTGATCTCATTGTTTGTTTCATTCTTCTAATATGTCTTCTGAGATGTGAACACTGTTCACTTTTCACCAAACTAAACTTTCAATATTATCTAATTCGCTATTTTCTAACTTTCTGCATACTTTTCTTCCAAAAAGCAGGTAGAAACCCTATTTTCAATGTCTTCCTTTAGACTTCAATTTTGTCCCATTATTAGTAACTATCAATTTAGTAAATCTTTCATAATTTATGATTGCTTCACTCCCCAGGCATGAATCCAGACATGTTATTGACAAGAATGGATATAAACATAAGTTAATGATACTATGTGGGAGGAAAAAGCCAGTTGTAGAAGATGTATACGTAGAGAACCCTAGATAACATCCATGTGGAGGTCTGTTTGATAATGGAATATTACTAAACTCGTTTTTAAACAGATAGAGGATATAACATACATCAAAGGGAGATTAGTAAATATAATTTCAATAAGGTTAGAAGAAAGGAGGTCTCTATCAAGTAACTTTTCATGGCATTTGGGAATTGGTGTGCTTTACAGTTTACAGAACTGATTAGACTTACTGTCTGCTCTTCAATGGGTAAATACTAAATTATAATACTGGACCATTGGAGTTGGACTACCACCCACTCTGAAATATTTTCCACCAAAAACATAATAGGGCTGATTCACAAAGACATATTTAAGTACGGAAAACAGTACTAAGGGAGTTCTATTTTACATATTCTTACATACCTATTTGAATAGACCTTATAGCATCCAACTCCATGTTAGTAGAAGTGAAAAAACAGCATATCCTTTCTATTCATACGAACTGCAGATGAATATTTCCAGAATACTCCTTTACTGCAGGCCTGCTTCAAAAAGGTAAATTGCACTTTTGTGTAAATTTACAATTTTTTGCTATTCACAAATGCATTTTGCTAGTAGTATCTTTATGACTGTGTAGCCTCCACACATAAGTCTAACTTCATAACTTTTTGATATTCAGAAAGGTAAGGTATAAGTTGTATCTTTACATCCGCCTTGATGTAGACATAAAGCTACAATTATTAAATTACCTTTCTGAATACCGAAAAGTCGCAAAAGTTAGACTTTAGCTCTAAACTTAGACCAAAAGTCCAAGTTTACCTTTGTGAATCGGATCCATAGGACTGGACTGCCTTATCTTTTTTTTGTGCAGAGACTCCTCAGCCATAAAGATATTGCTCGTAAAATACATTTGTAAATAGCAACAAATCGTAAATGTAAACAAAAGTGTAAGTTAAGCTTTATGAATTAGGCCTGCACTCTAATGATTTTGTGAATATGCCACATAGACTGTTGTAATGCACAATTGGTGATACCTACACGCTGTTGGATATAAATCCTTGGCATGCAAGGTGATAGGAGTATTCAAGACTGCAGGAAGCTTTAGACAATCCAATAAAACATGAAAACATCTTAAAACTAACCCCATGGGTGCCTGGGGCAAGGTGGCCTTGTCCTCAGGCATGGTTCTTGCCTGACAGCGACGAGACCAGCTCGTCCTGCACCCGGCCCACTGTGCTCCCCCATGAGTCTCCCACCCACACACCCCCATCAGGGATGGAACGGGAATCGCTTCCCCTTCCACCCCCGTGACGTCTGATGGAGAAAGCATTTCTCTGTCCGATCAGGGGCTGGGGGCGAGAGAGGCATCAAAGGAAAGGAAAGACCTTTCCTTTTCTTTGATGTCTCTCTGACCATTTCTGCAGCCCGATGGTGAAGCAATTGGGCTCCAGAAATGCCCACTAGACACAAGGGAGTTGTTTTTTTATATGTATGTATAAGAGGAGCAGCCCCTTCGGCAAGGGCCGCTCCCCAGGGGGGGCACATTTTTTTAAGGCCTACTATAATTAGGCTTATCTACCGCCTCTAGATGCCAGGGATTGTTTACTTTTTTTTTTTTTTTACAGGACGGACCCCATAGACAAGGGTCGTTCCCCTGGGGGCAAATTTTGGAGGCAGAAACCACTAGACACCAGGGATTTTTTTTCAGTCAGTTTCACGCAAGAGGAGCGACCCTTTAGGCAAGGGTCACTTCCCTGGGGGCACATTTAATTTAGGCCATTTCTGCACCCCTGGGGGCAGATTGGCCTATTTTAATTAGGCTGATGTGCCCCCAAGGGGGTCAGAAACCACTTGGCACCAGTGACTTTTTTTTATTTTTATTTTTTTACAGACGGTGCATGACCCCTTAGGCAAGGGTCGCTCCCCTGGGGGACAATTTTATTTTAGGCCATTTCTGCCCACTTTGGGGACAGATCGGCCTATTTTTCTTAGTCCAATCTGCCCCCAAGGGGGGAAGAAACCACTAGTCACCAGATATTTTGTTTTTGTCAGTTTCACTCAAGAGGAGTGACCTCTTAAGCAAGGGCCTCTCCTCTGGGGGAAAATTTGATTTAGGCCATTTCTGCCCCCCCTTGGGTGTAGATCAGCTTATTTTAATGAGGCCGATCTGCCCTCAAGGGGGCAGAAACCACTAGGCACCAGGGAGTTTTTTTTTTTTTACAGACGGTGAGCGACCCCTCAGGCAAGGGCCACTCCCCTGGGGGGCAAGTATATATTTTAGGCCATTTCTGCCCACCTTGGGCACAGATCGACCTATTTTTCTTGGGCAAATCTGTCACCAAGCGGGGCAGAAACCACTAGACACCAGGGATTTTTTTTTTTTACTTCAGTTTCACGCAAGGGGAGCAACCCCTGGGGGGCAAATATATTTTAGGCCATTTCTGCCCCAAGGGGGATAGAAACCTCTAGGCACCAGGGATTTTTTTAATGTATTTTTATTTTTTTACTAAGGGGGGGGTGACCCCTTAGGCAAGGGTCCCTCCCCCGGCGGGAAATTTAATTTTAGGCCATTTCTGTCCCCCTTGGGGGCAGATAGGCCTATTTCTATTAGGCAGATATGCCTCCAGGGGGAAAAAAAAAACACTTATGCACCAGGGACTGGTGTGTGTGTGTTTATTTTGGGGGGGCAGCCCCTTGGGCAAGGGTCACATCCCATGGGGGCACATTACTTTTGGCCATTTCTGCCCCCCTTGGGGGCAGAGCAGCCTATTTTTGTAAGGCCCATCTTCCCCCAAGGGAGGCAGAAAGCCCACCAGAGACCAAGGAAGATTTTATTTAAAAAAAAGAGGGTGGGGGTATGGCCATACCCCAACCCCAATTAAATGGGGACAAAGTTGTTCTGCCGAATGGTAGGAAGATGGGGCAATTACCCATAATCCACTCCCCAGGGGGGCAGAAAGCCTACTAGATGCCAGGGAATGTAAAAAAAAAGAAAAAAAATAGTGGGGTGGTGGCTAGAAACAAATGTGGGCATGGTAATGCCCCCATCGCAACTGAAGGGGTAATAGTCTTTCAGCTCTCCCCCCGCACACTAACACATCTTATCCCACAGCAAGCAAGAGGACATTTGATTGCCATGTAGGAAAATCTACGAGACCTAGACACATCTGAAAACAAAACATCTAGATGAGTCCAGGGTTGTGTGCTTCACATGCATCCCACACTATTTTCTTACCCATAATTTACTGTAAACCTTCAACTTTGCTGTAAATTACACATTTTTGTGATGGAACCTTCCGGAATCTGCAGGAATCCATAAAATTCCTACTACCCAGCATTGTCGCATCCATACTGATAAAAAGTCTGCCGCACTTGTGATCCTAAAAACAGTATTTTTTAAACTGCCCTTTTGGACTCTCTTTGGTTCCCCCTCATTTCGACATGTTTATGACTCTTTCGTGTCACAGACACTTGGCCCACCTACACAAGTGAGGCATCATTTTTACTGGGAGGCTGAGGGGAACATTGGGTGGTAGGAAATTTGTTCCGGTGCGGTGATCCCACACACAAAAGTGGGGAAAATTTGTTTTTTTTAACCTGAATTTGAGGTTTGCTGAGGATTCTGTGTAAGAAAACAACGGGGGATCCACGCAAGTCACACCTCCCTGGTCTCCCTTGGGTGTCTAGTTGTCAGAAATGTTTGGGTTTGGTAGGTTTCCCTAGATGGCTGCTGTGCCCAGGACCAAAAACGCAGGTGTCCTCCCCTGCAAATGCAGGTAGTTTTGTATTTGATCATTTTGATGTGTCTGCACAGTGTTTTGGGGCTTTCCTGTCGTGGGCACTAGGCGAACCCCCACGAGTGAGGTACCATTTTTATCAGGAGACCTGGGGAAATGCTGGGTAGATGGAAATTTGTGTCTCCCCTCAGATTCCACAACTTTCTGTCACCGAAATGTGAGGAAAAAGTGTTTTTATTGCCACATTTTGAGGTTTGCTAACGATTGTGGGTAACAGAAATTTGGTGAGAGCCCCACAAGTCATCCCATCTTGGATTCTCCTAGGTGTCTAGTATTCACAGACGCACAGGTTTGGTAGGTTTCTCTAGGTTCCGGCTGAGCTAGAGACCAAAATCCACAGCTAGGCACTTTGCAAAAAACTGGTCTGTTTTCTTTGGGAAAATGTGATGTGTCCACGTTTTGTTTTGGGGTATTTCCTGTCGCGGGCACTAGGCCTACCCACACAAGTGAGTTACCATTTATATCAGGAGACTTGGGAGAATGCTAGGTGTAAGGAAATGTGTGGCTCCTGTCAGATTACAAAACTTTCTATCACTGAAATGTGAGAAAAAATGTTTTTTTTGTTGCCAAATGTTGATGCTTACAAAGGGTTCTGGGTAACAGAACCTGGTGAGAGCCCCAGAAGTCACCCCATCTTGGAATCCTCTAGATGTTCTAGTATTAAAAAATGCACATGTGTGGTAGGTTTCCTAGGTGCTGGCAGAGCTAGAGGCCAAGATCCACAGCTAGGCACTTTGCAAAAAACACGTCAGATTTCAGTGTACAAATGTGATGTGTCCATGTTGAGTGTCCTGTTGCCGGCACTATACCTACCCACACAAGTGAGGTATCATTTTTATCGGGAGACTTGGGGGAACACAGAATAGCAGAACACGTGTTATTGCCCCTTGTGTTTCTCCTCTTTTTTTCCTTCCAAATGTAAGACAGTGTGTAAAAAACACATCTGTTTGAGAAATGCCCTGTAATTCACATGCTAGTATGTGGACCCCAGAATTCAGAGATGTTCAAATAACCACTGCTCCTCAACACCTTATCTTGTGCCTATTTTGGAAATACAAAGGTTTCGTTGATACCTATTTTTCACTTTTATATTTCAACAAATGAATTGCAGTATTCCTGGTATACAATGAAAACTGATTGCAAGGTGCAGCTCATTTATTGGCTCTGGATACCTAGGGTTCTTGATGAACCTACAAGCCCTATATATCCCTACAACCACGAGAGTCCAAAAGATGTTACGGTGTATTGCTTTTCAAAATCTGACATTGCAGGAAAAAGTTACAGAGTAAAACATGGAGAAAAATTGCTGTTTTTTGAACCTCTATTCCAATATTTTTTATTTTAGCTGATATTGTCCGTAGGAAAACCTTGTAGGATCTACACAAATTATCTCTTTCTGAATTCAGAATTTTGTCTAATTTTCAGAAATGTTTAGCTCTCCGGGATCCAGCATTGGTTTCACACCCATTTCTGTCACTAACTGGAAGGAGGCTAAAATCACAAAAATGGTAAAAACGGGGTCTGTCCCAGTAAATTGCTAAAATTGTGTTGAAAATGTGTTTTTCTGATTCAAGTCTGCCTAGTCTTGAAATCTGGGAAAATTGTGATTTTAGCACCGCAAACCCTTTTTTGATGCTATTTTCAGGTGAAAATGAACACAAGCCTTCTTCTGCAGCCCTTTTTCCCATTTTGTTTTAAAAAAAAGAAAGTTTTGCTGTATTTTGGCTAATTTCTTAGTCTCTTCCAGGAGAACCCACAAACTCTGTGGGGCATATTTATACTCCGTTTGCGCCGGAATTGCGTAGTTTTTTTTGACGCAATTTCGACGCAAAACTAACTCCATATTTATACTTTGGCGTTAGACGCGTCTAGCGCCAAAGTCCATGGAGTTAGCGTCATTTTTTAGCGTGGACACCTACTTTGCGTTAATTATATGCAAGGTAGGCATTCCCGTCTAAAAAATCGACTCCGAGGCATGTGCGTCGGATTTATACTCCCGGGCAAAAATCACGCCCGGGAGTGGGCGGGACCAAAAAAATTACGTACGGCCGCTTTTGCGCCGTTTTTTAGCGCCTGCAAAAGGCAGGCGTTAAGGGACCTGTGGGCTCTGAAGGAGCCCAGAGGTGCCCTCCCATGCCCCCAGGGACACCCCCTGTCATCCTTGCCCACCCCAGGAGGACACCCAAGGCTGGAGGGACCCATCCCAGGGACATTAAGGTAAGTTCAGGTAAGTATTTTTTTAAAAATAATTTGTGGCATAGGGGGGCCTGATTTGTGCCCCCCTACATGCCACTATGCCCAATGACCATGCCCAGGGGACATAAGTCCCCTGGGCATGGCCATTGGGCAAGGGGGCATGACTCCTGTCTTTGCTAAGACAGGAGTCATTTCTATGGGGGTTGGGAGTCGTAAAAAATGGCGCAAATCGGGTTGAGGCGAAAAAATTGCCTCAGCCTGACTTGCCCCATTTCTTGACGCCCAAGCTCCATTTTCCCCTACGCCGGCGCTGCCTGGTGTACGTCGTTTTTTTTAACGCACACCAGACGGCGCCGGCGGCTAACGCCGGCTAACCTCAATCAATAAATACGGCGCCCGCATGGCGCTTCAGAATGGCGTTAGCCGGCACTAATTTTTTTGACGCAAAACTGCGTTAGCGCTGTTTTGCGTCAAAAAGTATAAATATGGGCCTGTGTACCTCTAGGAGCCTAAGCACAAACTGCCCCATATAGCTAAGAAAGGCCTGGCACCTGAGGGAGGAAAAGGCCTGGCAGCAAAGGGGTTAAAGAAAGTGTTCTACCATTTATGAGGCTGTATCCTACATCCATCATACAGTTTGTTCTTAAGAAGCAATGCACTAGCAGGCAAGAGTCACATTAGAAAGTTGTAATATGAGGCAACGGTTCAGTTGTTGATGATGAGGCTGTGAGAACAGAAGCAATATCTGCTTAACTGGTGGTTTCGTGTATGTTACTGCGAAAAAGGGTGAAAGTTTACTAGAAAGGCAGGGGCTAATTGGATAGTGTGAATGAAAAGTTGCATTACCTCTGCAGATTCAGCTGGTAATAGGTTTCAACAGGAGTAGCAGGCTAATGTTTGTGCGTTTTCAGGTGTTTGCAAGGATACCTAAGTGGTTATGCTTAGGGGGCTTTTGCTAACGTAAAGGTTCCTTGTTGTCCTAATTTCACACCGGGAAACACCCAGAACAGCGAGTCCTTAACCACAAAGTCATGGAAAACGAAAGCAAAACAAAGCTTTTGTTTTCCACAACTTCCTTGTTTTAGTGCCTTAACCACGCATGTGTGAACCACGTACATGCGTGGTTAAGGCACAGAAGAAGGGAGTGAAGGCGATTAAGGAGGAGGTAAGTTGGGCTGGGACTGGGGTTGTTTTTTTGGGGGTGGGGTGGGGGGCTGGGGGTGATTAGGGTTTAGGGGCAGGGGAGGTGGGGTTAGGGTTTACGGTTTAGGGGTGGGTTGGGGGTTTGGGGTGCTTTAGGTTTTAGGGGTGGGGACTCTGGGTATTTTTAGTTTTTGGGGTGGGATGGGGGTCTTGGGTTGATTAGGGTTTAGGGGTGGGGGAGGGGGTTAGGGTTTAGGTTTTAGAGGTGGGTTGGGGTGGGTTGGCAGTGGGGATGCATGCTGATCACTAATGCCTTTACCAGGAATACCTTTACAACGAAAATAAATTGTTAAGGCATTCATGGTAAAGGCATTAGTGATAACAACAAGGTCGTTGTTCCGACCCCCTTGTTTAGGCATGGGTGGTTGAAGCACTCGTTGTTTCAACATATAACCTTTCACACCACATCCCATTCAGAGACTCCCTCACCTATCTTCTGATGTGTGGTGCTAATTTAAAATTGTGCTATCTGAGCTGTCCACATTGTTTGGCAATGTATTTCCTGTGCCTTTTCCATACCAGCCGTTTGCATAAAACATACAAATTAACTATTCAGAATTTTATCTAAGTATGTTGTGTTCCATGAATAATGTTTTATAGTCACCCCCGAATAACAACTTAGCAAAATAATCACAAAATCATACTTTTGTAAAAAGCTTACAATTTCTATAAAAGCACCGGCAAATTAAAGCGAAACAAAACATAAAACAACTCTCTCTTTGTTTTGGCCTTACACGGCCTTTGGGACAAATAAAGGCAGAATTGCAAGTTTGAATGCGATGTGTTGCTTGCACTTCCTCTTATGATGCCAGATCACTCAGCCCAACAGGCACTGCCTGGTTCTTAACTTACCAAAAATGAACAAGCCCTGCCACAACAAGATAAATTGACTTCTGGAAAAAAGGACTTACTATTAGGGATGTAAATGTCCCAGACTGCTGCCCTCTAGACACCATGGACAATTTTGACACTGTCTCCAGCTCTACCTGCTCCCTCCCCCATTGCTCCATAGCTCTCTCCTGGGTTCTTTTCTCCATCAATAGTTCCTTGGGCCCAGTGCTTCCAAGCGCCTGATGGCCCGAGCGCTACCATCAACATGTACTCAGTCCTCAATTGCCAAGTGTGTAACTGTCAATAGTGCAACAAATGTAGTTGCAACAAGGTACATGGGTGTGAGGGGCCCTGCTATCAAATATGACTGTTTATTCACTACCCAATGCACTAGCCTAAGCAGGAGGTATTTTCCTATGTTTGCTTTAGGGCCCAGGGCACTCATGCTGCACTAGATCCCCAGGCACCTTAGCTTCTGTCCTATCCTCACTATTGCAAGTCCAGTGGTGATCCTGTGGGCAGCCCGGCAACAGGTTCCTCTGTACACTTCATGTTAAAGATGCATTTGCTAGTGATGCATACCCGATCACCACTAGTAAGGAAATTATTTCAGCCCTCAAGAAGATCATTCTTCACAAGGCAGCAGGCATTGACAAGATCCAGACGATCTGTTTTTTACTGAGACTGAGGACGGGGGGTCTATATTTAAAGCTACTATTGAATGCCATTATGGGTGGGTTGCCTATTCCAGCATCTTGGGCAGGGGCTGAAAGAATAATACCTATACATAAGAAGGGTTCGCCGTTGATGCCAACCAATTATAGACCCATTAGCCTCATTGACACTACGCAAACATTAATAGTCATTCTTGAAAAGATTACAAAAGTGGATGTAGACTAATGATATCCTTAGTCCCCTGCAAGCAGGATTCTGTAAATGCACGTCCACTGTAGACCAAGTGTTTAGGTTGGTATGTGTAGTCCTGAGATCTGCATTCAATCTGGTCCCCAGAAAAGTTTTGTGGCAGGTGCTGGCTCAGATGGGTGTTCTTACTTACACATAGCATTGAAAGACTCCATCATCAGAATTTTGCTCATGTTCGATGTGGTCAGCTTTGAGAAGTGACCAAACTATTTCTGGTTAACAGAGGCATAAGGCAGGGCTGTGTCCTTGCCCCAACAATCTTTATGCTGTATATTAATGATTTGGTAATCCACCTGAACAGATATGACAATGACGTTCCTAGGCTAGCTAATCTGAAGGTGCCTGAGTGAATAGTCAGTGATGACACACTCCTTCTATCTATATTTCCCATGGGCATCCAGAAAATCCTGGATACATTTAGCAGCTTTTGCGCAGGGAGGGGCCTGAAAATGAATGTGGGAAAAACACAATATATGGTATTCAATGCGAGCTGTTGGATTGAGCAGCACACATGTTCAAACAAAGGCTCAATCTGTAGCAACATGTTGGTGGGTTGCCGAATGTTCATCGGGGGTCCTTCTATAAACCAGTTTCCCCGGTAAGACAGATTTATACTTATCAAGCACTGGGCTTCAATCTTTAAGTTGCGGAGCTTCGGGAACATAAGGCTGTCAGTACCCTAGAAGTGGTAGAGAATTGTTTTTTGAGGCAGATGTTGAGTCTCATGGTTAGCACTCCAACAATCCATCTGAGGTTGATTGTGGGGCTGCAGCCAATTTCTGAAGGGTTTGCCTTACGACCATTATTGTACTGGAGAAGAGTCTAGGCAACCCCTGAGTTGCTTTACTATCTCCATGGGCTGGAAGAGATACTTGGTCTTCCAGGAGCAGGTGATCTCCTCTCGGTTGAATATATAAGAGAATACCTGGATACATATGGAGAAAGAAAGGCTCTGTGAAGATCCCGGGGGGAATAGTATACTACTCACCAAATTGGAACGTAAAAGAAGCTTTAAGACTTTCAAATTGAATACTAGTATAACTAGATAAGCCCTGGGCACACTGACAAACTCTTTCTTATGGGTAAAAGAGTACTATAAAACCAGACAGTTTCTTGATTAAATTGTCTAGAAAGCTTTATGTACAATTTAAATATGGTTCTTTGCCAGTGCCCACATTTACTTGAAAGTGGGCATGTTCCTACAGACCAGCAGAGTCAGATTGCCGGTCCTGTAGACTTGATGCTGAAACTGTCATACATGCCTTCTTTTTTTGCAAAGAGTATAGAAAGTCTAGGGCTAAATGGTTGGTCTCAATCTGCAGGAATCTTGGAACCACGCAACACTTGGAAGCCTAAAGAATTTTGCAATCAGACACTAGCAAATGCATTGTTTTCACTATGTCAAGGTACCCATTTGCAATGTGGCGAATTTGGGAAAAAAACATTTTGCTACCAGCAATTGGAATGGATGTAGAGGTTGAGCTGCCGTAAGAGTAAAATTATGTAGCACCAATGGACTTCCGTATATTGCTCTGACAATAAATTAGGTACTCATCATTTTGTTGCCTCTTTTTAGCATTAGGTAGGCCTGGGCACTGAGTCCAACTCCGAGGAATTCTGCGGGTTAAAAAACAAAAACTCCATTGAATTCCACTGAGTTGGCAGGCCGGAACACAAGAGGACTGAAACAGCAGCATTCACTGCCTACGGCCCTGACCTAAATTCAGGTCATTTTTAATGAAGTCTTTAATGCGCTCAAGAGTAAGAGATACAAAGACAAATCTATAGACATAGAAACGAGTACATTTGATCTGACACCTGTTGGACTTTTGCCCTTTCTGTAGGGTCATCCCAGGCCTTTTTGCCTTCCTCCTCTCATGTTTTTGCTCCTTTCGTTTTTGATGGCTTTTAAGACACTATGGGGGTTATTCTAACTTTGGAGGAGTGTTAATCCGTCCCAAAAGTGATGGTAAAGTGACGGATATACCACCAGCCGTATTACGAGTTCCATAGGATATAATGGACTCGTAATACGGCTGGTGGTAAATCCGTCACTTTTCCGTCACTTTTGGGATGGATTAACACCTCCTCCAAAGTTAGAATAACCCCCTATGCTCTTTACCACTGCTAACCAGTGCTAAAGTGCTTGTGCTCTCCCCTTAAAATGCATTGAATTGGCTTATACCCAATCAGCATATTTAATTTACTTGTACGTTCCTAGTAAAGCTTGCACTACTAATGCCCAGGGCATGCAAATTAAATTCTACTAGTGAACTTGCAGCATTGATTGTGCCACTCACTTCAGCAGGCATTTGAATATGTCTCAGGCTGGCCATTGCAGCCTGTCTGTCTGCAATTTTAAACTGTCATTTTGACCTGGCAAAATAAACCTGTTGGCAGGCCCAAACCTTCCGTTTTAATACATATGTCACCCCAGACTAGGCCCTAGGCTGCCCGATTGGCATGGTGCAATCTATTTAAAACATGGGACATGTCCTAGTGGTGAAAAACTATTAAATTATTTTTTTCCTACCGTAAGACCTTCCTCTCCCATAGGATAACATTGAAGTTACCTTATTACATTTAATAAGTGTAATTTCCAAATGGGGATAGGTAATCACATCACCTATATCCTGTACCAGCCACTTAACCAAGCTACAGCAAGTTCCTGAACCCCAAGTGGTGCCTCTCAGGTCCTGGACCCTTGGTATTGCTCAAGGGCACTGAAATCAAGCTTGTGGGTTCTTTGCAACTGTGAACAGGCCCATTGGCACTGAAATCTCACCTCTCGCAGCGCAAATCACCAGAAAGCTCCATCAGCCTGACCCTTCACACTGTAGCATCAACCACTCTCAGAGACCTCCAATGTGAAGCTCCAGCTCCAGCATTCGCTGAGAGCCTGCAGTGATGCTCTCCCTGCTCCTCGCGGCCTTCTTCAATTCAAATGGAACCTGATGAACAAGTTCAACCTGCAGATGGCCCAGTTAAGAATGGAAGAGAAGAAAATGACTGTGGGGGAAAGGGGACTGGCTATTGAGCAGAGAATTACTTTAGAGTGTTTGGCTCATGAAAGTAGTCTTAAGGAGCTGGACATCAAGGCAGACAGACAGTACAGCAATGATGGTGGCAGCATTTCTACAGCAACCTCTGGAGACAAGAGGGTTCATATTCCCAAAAGTCTGGTGCCTGAATTGTTGTGGGTGATGTGACATTGATAATTGGTTCAACACTTCTGAGAGTCCTTTAGATATGCACAGGATCCCTGAGGAAGACTGAGGAGGCTAGTCTGTGGAAGCATATTCCTAAAGAAGAGAGGAACACTCTACTGGCCCTAGAGAAGAGGGATCGGATGAGGTATCCCCCATGAAGGAATGCCTTGTCAGGGAGTAAGACCTTACCACAGGGAAGTACAGGTAGAAATTTAGAGACAGCCAAAAAGCCATCCAAGCAATCCTGTGTTGGGTGGATTTTGTTTTTTTTATGCAAGGCAATGGATGGTTAGGTGAAGTGTTCTGTTATGTTATAAAATGTATAGATCTCATATCTACCCAAAGGCCTCTCAGCGCTACAAGTAAAAGATTATCAGGTGCTGTACAATCTGATTGCAAGAGAGCACATAATGAGTCATTCTTTTGCAGATATTTGCTAACACCTGATGTATAGTAAACTCACTGACCCCTGGGAGCTTGCTAAGGAGTTGGGCCACTAGCTCAGCACCAGAATTCATAAGAAGGTACCTGGGAGCGACCCAAAGAAGGGTGGTTAAGATTTCCCCCCAGCAGAGTTCCAGGGAGGTCAAAGGAGATGCAGAGAAGTCATCGACTAAGGAGGGGGGGAGTAAAAGGTTCCTATGCCCCTTCTGAGAAACAGGGAGACGTTTCTGGTAGGCCGTGGCCCAGAGTGCCCCATTTCCAACCCCATTGTTTTGATTTTTCCCAGCTAAGACACAATCAGGAGGACTCTGTCCTAAGAATCCACTCACTGGTGGGAGGTCTATAGGGATGGCCAATGTGGCCTTAGGGGAAAGTAGTCCCCAGGGGCAGGTAATTGACCATGCCATGATCTCCCTTAGCTGGTGATAACCTCAAAGCGAGCTTGTGAGCCCTGAGGGTTGAAGTCATCACTTCCACCACGTGAAAGTGAATGAGCCCCAGTCACTGATATGAGGGACACCGGTGCTAGTCAGATCATGAAAGTGAAAAAGCTGTTCTCCCCAGAGCATTAAACCTGTCAGGTGTATAGGGTAGCTCAGGCCCATGGGCAAGACTTCTGTCCTGTGGCCCTTTTATCACTGGAGTAGGGTGGGAGGTGACCCAGAGAAGGGTCATAGTTAGTCCCCAGATGCCCATAGATTGCATAATGTAGAATAAATTGTACACAGTGTTAAGAGCACTGGAAGGGGTAACTGACCAGGGCGCCTTGACGGTTCAGTTATCTGGGGGAACCAATCTCAAGTGGAAAGTGTAGGAAAGCAGAGGGAGGGGTGGGGTGAAGGAAGACTCACCCCAGTGCCCTGCTCAACCTCAGGTTACAGCACCGGGGCTGAGTGGCTAATCTCAGGATACCACCCCTGATCTGGTGGGAGGTAGAGTGGAAGTATGGTACAAAACACCTAAATCATAAAGCCCTGGATGTCCTGGGGTCTGGTTCTTGACACTGACAGCTATCAGTGGCCTCTGCTGGTTACTGTCCTTATGAGCAGAGTTTTCCTTAGGTCAGGAAATGAAGTCTGATCCAAGTGGTGAAATGGGCGACATCACTTTGTTAGCTATGATATTACTGTCTGTCTACTGGGATGCCATTGTGAGCAAGCTAAGGTTAGGGGCTGCACAGATGGTGTCCACTGGTGATGGGAAGGGTTCCCTACTGCTCATTTCAGTGGCTCAAGAAAGTATAGGAAGAGGGATCTAACGGATTACTCCCTTGGAGTAGAGGAGCTGCTTCCCTGCATCTGCAGTCAATACAAGAAAGAACTGTAAGGACTGGAACTGCCAAAAACCCGATGCCGGACATCACCACTGCTCCTGTGCCATCTAACCTGAGTTGAAGTGGGTCATCCACAGACAAAGCCCACCTTGTGTTGACTCACTGTGCACTGCCCAACAGCACTTGCAGCCTCTTTCTGAAGGCCGCCGCCAACCACGAATATCCACAAAACTTGATGCCAAAAGACACCACTGCACCCAAGCCTAACAGCCTGAGAAGAAGTGGGCCATAGTTGTCCATACAAGCCAGAGGATCTCACGGGTCAAGCCCTCCTGTGGGTTTCCCCGTGGACTGACCACCAAGTCCATGCTGGAGTCTCTTTCTGACTGGACCAATCTCCATTGAAGTGAATGATACACCCAATGCCATAACACACCTCTGCATCTGAACGCCCCAGAGCACCCCGAGGTCAACTGTTGGTGTGGAGTGCTAGTTCAGGAACAAGGGTTTGCTACAGCTCAGGAACGAGGATAGCTACAGTTCGGAAACAGGAAATAACAATAAGAAAAGCTCAGGAAACAAAAGAGGAATTACTAAGGCTCTTGAACAGGAACAAATAAATAACTATAGCTGAGAAACTTCACAAAAAATGGTCTGTCTCATAGAAAAACAGCTACAAATGACCAACCTCGGGATGAAGGGAGCTGAGGCTTTAAAGGGCTTACAGTAATCACATGCATTAAGTGTGAGCATGCTAGCAGCAGCCAGCCAAACGTGTTGACTTCCTACACCCATCCCTGGCCTGCAGTGGCGGAGATGAAGCAGTGAGCAAGGAATTCTAGCTGGAGTTCCAAGCATGAGCAAACTGGCTTCCACAAAACCAGGTATGGATTGAGAATGGATGGTAATTTGCAAATAGTGCCCAAGTGACTGGAAGTCAGGATATGCATGCATGGGTAGGTCTAGAAGCTTAGGAGCACATTGGAAAGCCCCACATGTTGGCTCTCTAGTGATGGGCAAGAGAGATCGCGTGGAGCAAATTGTAACATTGTACCCCGTCCCATGGCCGGCTCCTGTTATCTGTGACTGGATTTAGAGGCTTTGGTCCTATGTAATAAGTCAGTTGCCATCAAAGTTTTAGTGCAAGGATCAAGGGGACGGCTGAAAACATATTGGGGGTGATTCTAAGTCCGGCGGGCGGCGGAGGCCGCCCGCCAGACTTCCCCCACCAAAATACCGCTCCGCGGTCGAAAGACCGCTGAGGGTATTTTGGGATTTGCCCTGGGCTGGCGGGCGGCCGCCAAAAGGCCGCCCGCCAGCCCAGGGCAAATCAACCTTCCCACGAGGACGCCGGCTCAGAATTGAGCCGGCGTAGTGGGAAGGTGCGACGGGTGCAGTGGCACCCGTCGCGTATTTCAGTGTCTGCAAAGCAGACACTGAAACACTTTGTGGGGCCCTCTTACGGGGGCCCGCGGCACCCCCTACCACCATCCTGTTCCTGGCAGGAGAACCGCCAGGAACAGGATGGCGGTAGGGGGTGTCAGAATCCCCATGGCGGCGGAGCGCGCTCCGCCGCCATGGAGGATTCTGCAGGGCAGCGGGAAACGGGCGGGAGGCCGCTGGTTTCCCGCATCTGACCGCGGCCGAACCGCCGCGGTCAGAATGCCCTGCGGGGCACCGCCGGTCTGTCGGCAGTGCTCCCGCCGACCCTGGCCCCGGCGGTCTCTGACCGCCGGGGTCAGAATGACCCCCATTATGTTCTGGAAGGTAGATTAGTAGGCAGTAAATTAGTAGCAGAATTAGAGGCAGACTTTTGAAGAGGGAAGGCACTGACGTCAAAGGCAAGCTGATGGAAGACAAAAGAGATAACAGGAAACAGACTTGAAGCTTTTCCCCTGGAGGAAAACATACACCAGACTCAGATGCAGTTGACTCAGGAAGCAGATATGCAGGAGAACAGCACCCTGTAGGCATACATGCTGAGATTTGTTTCTCCGTGGCTGGAAACTCAGTCTCTAAAAGTATACGTGCTGAATCCTCCGAAGGCTGGCAGACTGAAAGCACAGGGTCCGAAAAAAGGTAAGCTAGAGATTCTGACTCCAAAGGTGGACAGGCTGAAGCTTGTGGTCAGGATACAGGCCGACTGGAAGCTCAGGATCAGAAGGGAGGGAAAATGGAAACTCAGGATGCGAAACAGGCAAACTAGAAGCCCTGATGGCAGGCAGGGTGGAGGCCTTGAAGGCAGACCGCCTGGAGGCTCTAAAGGTAGACAGGTTGGAGTCTCTGAAGCAGACAGGCTGGAGGCTCCTTCTCTGTAAGCAGGCTATTTGGATACTCTGGCTCTGTAAGCAGGCTATTTGATGTCACTAGATCCATAAGCAGGCTCTTTGAAGGCTCTGTAAGCAGGATCTTTGGATGGTCTGGCTCTGTACGTAGGTAAAATGAGGGTTCAGACTCTGAAGGCAGACAGGCTACAGTCTCGGGCATAGATAGCAGACAGGATGGAGGCTTGAGCATAAATGGCAGGCGGGATGCAGCCTTTACTTCAGGAAGGAGGGGGGCTGAGGACTCTGGCTCTAAAGACAGCAGACTGGCTGAGGACTCTGACTATGAAGGCAGCAGGCTGGCAGAGGACTCTGGCTCTGAAAGCAGTAGGCTGGCTTAGGACTCTTTAGTCTCTGCAAGAAGACAGCTGAAGACGAAAAGTGGCACATTGCTGAATGGCTTTAACCTCTGAGAATGGTAGTAGTTCATGAACAGTAGATTCCCTGTTGTCAGTAGTGAAATCGCCACAGCTCCTTGGCACATTACAACACACTGAAGCTCTTTCTTCAGGATGGATAAGAATAAAGCTTATTTTAGAGTCCCTGATGACTGGGCTTCCTTTACCATTTGGCAGTTCACATCACTTAGGCAGAGGAAATAAGTCAGAGATTACTTGGTCATAGGATATCCTTTCATTTTCTTCTGCATTACAAGGTGGTACAGCATCATCAGAGCACAGATTACTAATATTTCCTGACTTTTCAATTTGTGGTGTGCTTGAAGGCAACAGAGCAACTAAGGGGTCAGGATTTTGTTCCTTCTCAGTGAGGAGGTTGGCTTCAGTTGCAGCAGGTAAATCAGAAGAGTGGTCGGAGTCACAAAATATTGTCACATCAGGGTTTGTCTGGGGCACTGGTTCAGGTTTTTACTGTACCTCATTGGTCGGTATTTGTACTACCTCTGGGGTGGAACTGATTTTACCTTTAGGAAGAGAAAGCAAGGATATGTTTAGAGATTTGCCTGAAATTTGGGGTTCCTTAAAAGTGGAGAGACACATCTCAGATGTAGCGCCTCAACATAATTTAGCACTAGAAGAGAAAACATCAAAGGAGTTAGAAAATTCAGAATTGAAAAAAAAATCATTAACTGCAATTGGAGACAAGGCACCTTGGCTATATTAAGTGGAATCTGGGTTGTGAGCCACAGTATTATTCACACAACAACGGGACCAGCTCTGAGGGTACCACAATAGAGAACACAAAGTTTTATCCTCCATTATCAAGGAATCTAAGATAGATGCAGGAAAGTTGTTTTGTACAAGGATTTTAGATTCCCACTTGAATTCTGGGTTATCATTTTTCAACAGGGTCTGAAACATTTTATCTTCTTGTTGTATTTCCAGAATCTTAGATTTAATGATATCGTTTGAAGACTGTAGATCTTTCTCTAAAGGACAGTGGTGGGATTGGCAACTATACAAGCAAACAGCACAAAACCTTGGATTTTGTTTACATTTTTACTAGCTACCTAGGTTCTAGTAGGTTTTTTCTCTCTTTTGCTAGATTGATCATTGTTTACCTTATACGTTGTTTTAAATATTGTCTCATTAGCATCAGGGACTGTGATCTTTTCTAGGTCAAAGGACTGAGCTGTATCATTTAAATGGTAAACTGAGGTTATGAAATGCATATGTTCTTTCATTGGTTGTTGTCTGGTTGAAGATTGTATATTACAACCACTTTCAGCAGACTCACGAAAATCTGAATCTTTGTTCAGGAAATTGATTAAGGTATTATTCTCTTTCGGCAATGCTGACACAGTCATTGAATCTGGATCAGAAAAGAAGTTTAAGTCAGGATCTGGCAAAGAGGTGTTTGAGAAACAGTTAGTAAAATATTCAGTTCGTAAATGTCCTATCTCATAAGAACATTCTTTGTTTCAGGACTGCAGTTAACTTCCTCAAATCTTAAGTTACGCACTAAGGGCATAATTAAGAAATGTGGCACTGCACTGTGTGCAGCACCAACTTTCTTGCGCCCTTTACCGACCCCCTATTGCCACCATGTGTGTGCTGTATTTAAGATACGGCACACCATAGAGCAGCGTACGGGGAAATAATATAATTTTATATAGATGTACTCTGCAGGAGTAGTGCCAAAACCGTGGTGCTACTCCTGCATAGTACATAGGGGCCCATTGTATAAAATGTCATGCCCCCTTTTAACTCCTGCTCTTAGTAGGCGTTAAAAGTATCAATGAAAATGACACAAGGAAATCTGTTAAATTTCTTTGCACCATTTTTCCATACCCCCTAATGGGGGAACGTCCCCTTTGCATACATTAAGCCTGCTGCAGGCTTAATGTAGTGCAAAGGGTTACAAAGTAGTGCAATTCATGTATTTAGCCACTTTGTAAATATGGTGCAGCGTTTTTGGCCTTCTAACGCCACAAAAGCATAAAAAATGACCCTATTGTGGCATTAGAATGGTGGTAGTAGCTCCTAAATATGCCCCTAAATGCCTTTCATTGTAAGGCACTGGGGAACTACCTTGCACAAACATAATTGAAGTTCTTGTGGAAATGCAAGAAATGTCACAGGTAATCCTGGAAATGCGGTTTGGTCATTCTTTAAGGATCTGTTGGGGGGTGCAGGCTAGACTGGTGGCAGGGAAGACAAAGGAGGAAGAATACTGGAAGAGAGGTGCCCAAGATCACACAAAGAGTCAGAGGAAAGAGTGGACTCAAAGGGGAAGCTCTATTTAATGAATAGGAGATATACGGGTTCAGAAAGGACAGGCATTCAAGAGACAATGTGGCACCCAGACTAATTAACATCCCAGGACAAACATGCAAGACATATATATATAAGAGCATAAGCAATAGAGGGAATGTGGGGTAAAGCACTTCGAGCTCTACATAGGACAGACACTCAGTATGTTCCTCAATCACAGTTGCTGTTACAGGTTCTGACTGCTAATACCCATATACTGGATATACATGCAAATGCTGGGTCTGTGGAGCCGACACCTAAGGCGATGTTATAAACCTAACTGAAAGACAACACTCACAGTGGACAAGAACAACCAATTATATTGTCAGCTGAGTTCAAGGATCCTGGGGATCAAACAGGAACATGAAGGCAGTAACAGTAAGGGTGTAGAACTTAACACAACTATGATAGACAAAGAGCTAGCAAGGAGGAGTGCTTAACACAAAGGAAGGAAAAACAGAGGCACTCCTGGCAGAAATCAAGTAACAAACTAAAAATAAGACAGCAGGAAAACAACCAACTACGAATTGGAAGCAGGAAATTGCCTGGGAGGAGATTCTCTCTTCGAAGTGCCCCAGGGGAACCTGCTTCTCGGCCCTGCAACACGGTCGGTGTTTCGACGATTTGAGAACTCTGCCACCTCCCCAGTAGATAACTTTGCCAGCTCAAAAGACGACTCGTGCTCTGGATCAGTAATAGTCACTCTGTTACACTTAGGAACTCAGGAAATAAGAATAACAAAAGCTCAGGAAACTGGAGTAATAACCAAGGGTCTAGAACAGGAATACGTATGGCTCAGAAACGTCAGGAAACAAGAGTCGGCCTCACCCAAAAACAGCTACAATGACCAGCCCTGGGCTGAGGGTAGCTGAGGCTTAAAATGGCTTACAGTAATCACATGCATCAGGTTTGAGCAGGCTAGCAGCAGCCAGCCACAGTTGTGCTGAATTCCTCCGTCCATCCTTGGCCTGCAGGGGTGGAGACAAAGCAGTGAGCAGGATATTTTCGGTAGTGGACTTCCAAGTATGAGAAGACTGGCTTCCACAAAACCCAGCATGGTTTGAGACTGGAGGGTAACTTCCAAATAGCATCCAAATGACTAGAAGTCAGGATATGCATACACAGGAAGGTTTGGAAGCCTATTAGAGCTTGGAAAAGTCCTACAGTTTGCCCCTTGGTGATAGGCATGAGAGCACAGGGAGCAAATTGTTACAGTCACAGCTAACTACCCATATACAGTACATTTTTCCCCCATAGGATAACATTATAGTGCCAAAAATTGCACTGTCAACTTTTGGAAACTGTAAAAATGTATAACTCAAGAGTACTCACCTGATTCCGATGATCTTGGTGTAAAAATGTATATGAAAGTATGTGTTATTTTTATAAATTGGTGTCAGAGTTCCTTATTGAGTGTGTGTCTTGCCTACTGCCTTTTTGTATGGAATACATGCTTTGCACTAACCACTGATATGCCTACCAGAAAATAAGAGCATTTGGGGTGTCATTTGTGCCTCTCTGATTCCTCTGGGGTTTGCTTGGACTCTTTGCACAGTGTAACGCTTTTTGCTCCACTATGTAAAGAGCCAGATTCCTACAATAGACACTAATGGGTTCTGCAGCACTAATTGTTCCACCCTCTTAAGTAGCCCTTTAAACATATCTCAGGCCTGCCATTGAAGCCTGTGTGTGTGCAGTTTTAAACTGCCTTTTCAACTGGTAAAATAAACCTTTTGCCTGGCCCAAACCTTTAGTCCTAACTTATATGTCACCCCTAGTGTAGGCCCTGGACATCCCAGAGTACAGGGTGCGATGGATTCAATAGGTAGGAGATGTACTTTTACGTTTTACATGCCTTGGTAGTGAAAAACTCATACATTTGCTTTTCACTACTGCAAGACCTATGTCTCTCACTGAATAACACTGGAGTTGCCTTATTACATTTTATAAGTGTAACTAAAGACCCTCCTGTAAGAAAGTGAGAGAGTAACAGAACATAAACTGATCAGTCATCTCCCAAGCTAGGAGTGAGATACAGTTGCCCTATGCTCCTTCAGTGGTCCAGTTCTGTACTCTAGAAAGAGGTAGCAACAACCTTTGCACTGGAAGAATTAAATTAAAACTGGCTTTGTAGGAGTGCGAGACCATAGTGGCTTGTGATAAGACTTTGCGGGCATCAGCGTCCAGCAAGAATGGTGGAAGCAATATTGAAGTTCAAAGGAAGAGGAGTTATTTACAACAGAGACTTCCTAAAAGTATTATTGTGTGGTTGGGGAAGGTACTGATATGTGGTTTCCCAAATAGGATGTTACCTTGAAAAAGCACATAAGCCTACCTTGGGGAAAGATGAGCCTTGTGACGGTAAAAAATATTCAGAGGAGGATCATTACATGCACATGAAGGCAGTCCTAATTCACAATTTGATCAATTTCTGAAAGTTTAGGGCAACACCAAAGAAATCACAGCAGTCCTGATATTATTTTGTCGCTGCATCATTGGGTGAGGGACAGCAAATTATTGATTATAATAGGCTAAATAACTTGCTTATGAAAGAACACATTTCCATGTTTTTGTAGAGTTTCCCCTCCTAGGGAGCTTGGAAAAAGGGTGACCCCTGGCTTAGTACCATAATGTCCAAGTAGGGATACTTGGTAAACAACAACAAGGTTGGGACAGGCCCTCATCAAATAGCTAAAACTGAGAACTCCCTGGCTCCCCAAACTTTATAGAAGCTCCCATAAACAAAACAGGAAGGTGGGAACCAAGAGGTAACAGTGCTATGACTGTCATCAGTAAAGGAAAAAATAAGAAATTCCTTGTGCCCCAGGAAGGCACTAACTAGGGGGAATACCACGGATGTGGCTATTGTAGCACTGTGAGAGGTTGTTTCTGGGTGGGGGAGGGGTACCGCATGTTATATTTGCCCTTAGTTGGAATGTGGACTCAGAAGGTAAGCTGGTAATCCCTTAGCATTCCAGAGACTATTTCCAGAGAGTCTCATTGAATGGATTCCTTTCACTACTCTGCGTATCTAGACAGCAAAACCCTGGTGGTGGAACAGCTGGTTTCACAAGAATAGAATGAGAAGGGAGAGACATGTTGCATAAGGAATATCTAAAGAGGGAATGATTGGCCTATATCCAATGTCTGCTTAGGGTGGAGGAGAACAGCCGCCTAGAGGAAAGTAGCTGTATGTCCCTGCTTACCTACTGATTGCATGTCTGGCAGTGCGCTACCACAGGAGTGGCGGGCAGAGTGTGAAAGCATATAGGTTAGCCCACCATAGATCTCAGAGGGTAGAAACACAATGGTTGGGGTTCAGGTAGCCAAGAGGAAAGTAACCAGTAGGAAGAAGGGGCCACAAGCAGTAGAAGGGCAAGTGGGTGAGTAGTGGTTTGCCCTGGAGGTGTTTTCTGAAGTGTTAAAGAGACAGATAACTGAACACTTTGAACAGACCGACCCCTGTGTGACACAGACAGAGTGTACAATCATCGACATGGCTGTGTGTCTACTTCCGAAGTACTAGTCTGCTGAGCAAGTGTGCATTTTCAGGTACAGCTTCTGAGTTGATAAGTCACTCTCTTGTTGTTGCCCCTTAGATGGTTGACATGTTAGTGGATGGAAGGAGGTGTCTGCGACTTGAGGCAGTACCCCCACCTTTATCGCAATAGGTGCTTAGCAAGGCCTCAGGAAATGTCCTTATCCAGCAACAATTGGAGTGACTGTCAAGGGAAATGTATATCAGGAGCGTCCTGTATAGTCACCACAAGAGACTATAAAAGACTCGTGTGTGGGTCCTGTCAAGACACAAGAGAATAGAGTCTTAGACCCTGTGCTCCAATCTGGCCTGAAAGGCATGGCACCGATATGTGTAGTTCCCTAGAGCTGGCTGAGTGTGGAACATTTATGGATTGGCCCTTGGGAACTTGTTGGTAACTTTTTTTTAGCATTTTCCCTAGAGCAAATGGGCCAGTTACATGACGCATAGACTGATAGCTGTAGGAGGCTGGCCTGGTGTGTAGTGGGTACCTAAGCTACTTACACCTCATTCCAGGTCCAGTTATCCCTTATTAGTGAAATGTAGACAGTGTCTAGAAGCCAGGCTCACTAGGGGTAGCTGGAGCTGAAGCGCAAAGGCTTGTCTAGGAGACATGTAAAGCTCATGCAATACCACTTTTGTCACACAGTACTGACAAACGTGACAGAAAATACTCAGTGTTACAAAAATAAAGGTACTTTATTTTGATGACACAAATGCCAAAAATACCATAGAGACTATCCTTCCTTAGGAGGTACCTAATACACAAATGATATACACTAGTATGCAGAAATAGCTTTAAGAACAGTTAGAAAACATTGCAAATAGTGAAAATCACAATTGTTAGAAATGGGCCTAGGGGGAACACAAACCATATACTAAGAAAGTGGAATGTGAATGTCGGTTTCCCACCTAAGAAAGTGTAGTGTGTAGAGGGGTGCTGGGAGTATTAGAAAACACCAAAGGTAAGTAATAGATCCTACCTCAGAACCCAGGAAAGCAGTAGTAAATCACAGTAACTTTCCTAGAACACACAAGAACATGAGAAAGAAGATAATGCAAGAACCAGAACAGACTGCAAGACACCAATAGTGGATTCCTGGACCTGTAGACCTTTGGAAGAAGGGAACCAAGTCCAAGAAGCCCAGGGAGAACACAAGCCCCTGCTAACCCAGATGAAGGTGTAAAAGCAGAAACACCGGTGAAGAACAACAGTCAGTACTGCACCCAAGAAGACGGATGCGGGTTCCTGGTTAGTGCAGATTAATTCCCATGCTGGATGGATGATTGCAGTCTGGTTTGCATCCCTGGATTCCACCAATGATCCTTGGTACATGCAAAGCTCTCACTTAGTGGTAAATGGCGCTGCCCGGGACCAGGAGGGACCTAGTACACTCTACCTGGGGGGCTTAGGAAGCTCTCAACAACTCAGAGAGCCCTCAGAAGACCAGGCAGCATGCTCAGGAGTCCCACAGCATGGGGACAAAGAAGTTGCAAAAGGAGGTCCACACAACTCTTCAACAAAGGGTCCCACACCACTGGAGAACCACACAGGAAGCTGTGGGTCACAGAATAGAGTGCTGGGGGTGGGAGGTGCATGTATGAAGAACTTCATTGAAGGATGCCAACAAGCCTTGTCAACTGCAAAACATGCGGAGCATGGGGGTCTTGCATGGGGGGGCAAGCTCTTACCTCCACCAAAGTTAGACAGTAGGAAGTCAGGACCAACTGGACCACTTCCGTCCACCACCTGTGAGGTAGGATCCAGGCAGCTTGTCAGGAGAGGGTACCCATGCACCGGTTGTCTTTGCAGAGAGCTGCCTACTGAAGCAGGGGAGTGACTCCTTCACTCCAACTGAGATTCCTTTGTTCTTCTGGTGCAGGCTGAAGACAGGCTGTCCTCTGAGGATGCATGACTGGGAAACAGTTGCAGTTGTTGGCAGGAGCTGAAGATACAATGTTGCAGAATTCGTCTTTGCTTCTTTCTTGCAGTCTGCTGAGGTTCTGGAGGGTCCAGATGCAGTTTTTTTGGTGAGAAGGTTAAGTAAAGGATGCAGAGGATTCCTGCTGGAGTCTTGCAATCCGAATCTGAAGAACCAGCCAATAGAGAGAGACGCTAAATTCCCCTAAAATGGGAATTGGTCAGCTACGCAGGTAAGCACCTATTAGGGGAGGGCTCTTCACCTACTGGCACTGGATTCCAAGATGGCAAAACCCAGGGACCCTCTAGAGGAGCTCTGAACACCATCCTTTGGGTGGTGACGGCCAGGGGAGTAGTCACTCCCCTTTCATTTGTCCAGTTTCATGCTAGAGCAGGGATTGGGGTCCCTGAACTGGTGTAGACTGGATTATGCAAGGAGGGCACCAAATGTGCCCTTCAAAGCATTTCCAGTGGCTTGGGAAGGCTACCCCTCCCAAGCCTGTAACACCTATTTCCAAAGGGAATCCTTTGTTCTGCCTTGCTGGGCTTGAGCTGTTCAAGCATCAGGAGGGCAGAAACCTGTCTCAGAGGTGGCATCAGCTGGGGCTGCCTGGAAAACCTCAGAAGGCTGGAATGGTAATACTCAGGGTCCTCTAAGGAACCCCCAGAGTGCATGGAATCTTACAAACAATGCTTTCAAAATCCTTGGGGACCTTCTAGAGGAGCTCCGAACACCATCCTTTGGGTGGTGACGGCCAGGGGAGTGGTCACTCCCCTTTCATTTGTCCAGTTTCATGCTAGACCAGGGATTGAGGTCCCTGAACTGGTGTAGACTGGATTATGCAAGGAGGGCACCAAATGTGCCCTTCAAAGCATTTCCAGGGGCTTGGGAAGGCTACCCCTCCCAAGCCTGTAACACCTATTTCCAAAGGGAATCCTTTGTTCTGCCTTGCTGGGCTTGAGCTGTTCAAGGATCAGGAGGGCAGAAACCTGTCTGAGAGGTGGCAGCAGCTGGGGCTGCCTGGAAAACCTCAGAAGGCTGGAATGGTAATACTCAGGGTCCTCTTAGGAACCCCCAGAGTGCATGGAATCTTACAAACAATGCTCTCAAAATCCTTGGGGTATGACTCCAACACATCTGATACCAAATATCCCTATGCTCAGAGTTACCATTATGTAGCTGGACATAGGTAGTGACCTATGTCCAGTACACGCGTAAAATGTTGTCCCCACACTCACAAAGTCTGGGAAAATGGTCCTAGTGCAGGGTTGCCCTCACACAGAGGTACTCTGCACCCTGCCCTCGGGGCTGGAGGGCCTTCTCTAGGAGTGACTTATAAGTGACCAGGTGCAGTGTAATGGCAGTGAAAGGGTGCATGCACCTTTTCACACAGGCTGAAATGGCAGTCCTTTAGAAGCCTTTGCATGGGCTCCATATGGGTGGCAAAGGAAATGCTGCAGCCCATAGGGATTCTCTGGAACCCCAATGCCCTGGGTACCTAGGTACCATATACTAGGGACTTATAAGGGGGCACCAGTATGTCAATTTTGGATGAAATGCTGGGTTACCAGTATGCAGTGACAACATTTAGAGGAGAGGGAGCATAATCACTGGGGTCCTGGTTTGCAGGATCCTAGTGACCACAGTCATGCACACTGACATCAGGCAGAAAATAGGGGTAACCATGGCAAAAAGAGGGTACTTTCCTACAATAGCTAATATTTATATGTGTCTGTTGATTGTCCTGTGGTCAGAACTGTTCCTTTGGTAAAGACAGGTATCCGTTATGGGAGGCAAAATGAGCCTCATAATCTGGTGGGCTATCATGGTACCGTTCACAGATTAGGATGTATCTATGAGTAGTCTAAAACAGGTCTTCTCACAGGTGGGGTTATAGATGAGGGGAGATGCCCATTGAAAGAACTAGTGACTAGGGTAGACCTTGACAGAGGGGCACTGGTAAGACCAGAAAGGCTTACAGAACATACAAGGTGATAATTATCCTTCTTCTTTTGCCTGAGCAGGGATGTCAAATCAAAGGATTGATTGGCCTTCATTAGCCCTACAGTGGAAGTAGTATGCATAACAAATGTTTCTTTGCTGCATTGTTACCAAAAACCTTTAGCCTTTTATCCTTATGCTATGACTCTGTGCATCATGGCGCTGCCAGTCAATGACATAGTGTGGGTGTTTCGCTCCTAACACATTAATGTAAAATTGATTTCACCCACTTAATTAATTTTACTTTCCAATAAGACCATAAAGACAAACCAATGGTTGGAAGTTAAATACATGAGGGTAAATGGTATAATATATACCTCCAGTTGGGCTGCAATTTAAAAGCACCACAATATGCATGGCAAGAAAAAATGTGTTTTCTGTGTAGAAAAAAATATGTTTCTTTATATCAGATAAGGCGCTACTATAGTGTGCGTTGTAAGCCCAAAGGGCTGGGAGCTCCAAAATTATTAATCGGGTTGTCAGATACTAAAAAACATGTGAAGAAAAAAATATGTTTCTTTAGATCAGATAAGGCACTACTATAGTGTGCGTTGTAAGCCCAAAGGGCTGGGAGTTCCAAAATTATTAATCAGGCATATCAGATACTAAAAAACATGGTCCCGAACAGTTCACAATTACAAAAAAGCTGTTTTCGCTATGTAGGTAAAGCTGCCTTCTCCAGGCCTAGTGAGGAATAAAATCCCTTCTTCTTATCTAGGCATGTAAAATTCCTAGAGGACTCTACACCATCTTTTTTTTGTCTTTGTTGGTAAATTTTTGCTACCTCTAGTGTAAAAATGGGTAAGTAACTTTAAAAAATTTAATTTGTGTTAGATTAGAAGTTGTTTGCCTTTATGCACTTCTCCATGGACTGAATATACAACTTGGCTAACTTCTTAAGGGCTCTGCTCCTGGCATAAAATGACTTGGACTCATGCAGTAGGAAGGCAATTGTGGTGTAAAGAGTGGCCACGCGCCAAAGAACAGTCATCTGGGAAGTAGAGAAGACCGGTTGTCAATATAAAAGGGCTGCTTTTACAGACACTAGTAGGAACTGTAACCATTGAATCCCAAATCTCTTCAATGTATCTCCAACAATTGTAGCATGGACAGAAGCAAGTTGTGGGCAGTGCTATTTTGGTGGTTATCAATGAAAAAACAACATACCAGGAGGACCTAATTTTAAGTTGTTTCTGTAGTTCTAGTTACTCATACCCAGTGTATTAATCTGTTAAATGCATGATAGGAAACATATTTTTTGGGATGTTTCTAATATTCCATGGGCTTAAGTTGCACAATATTTTGTGAAACTGTCACAACACATTCAATATAACTTTGATCAGACCATGAGAATGATTTCGGTAGGATATCTTCAGGAGAAATTGTTGTGGTGAACATTCACCATGTATCCTCTGTTATGAGTAAGGGGGCAACTATATTTATTTGACACTATAGCAACAAGAGTGTCAATATGTAAGTGCCAAACGGTAGCCTGGCCATACATTTATCACATACGTTTGAGTACATTTATACACGAATGCGTGGATGCTTCATGGCTAATTGCACTGCGCTAGAGGATTAGTTAAATGTAAATGCATCACTTGAGAATATAAAAAAAAAAATAGGATACTCATTAAAAAACTGATGGATCACTTAACAAAATCACACAATTTTCCTTTTCCCCCCAAATTTGCTACTGCTTGTATTAGGCACTTGGGGTTTACGCAAAAGTAGGTAGCAAACCTTATTTGGCTGTACCTGGGATCTGTGGGGGAGTTTGCGATGTTTGTGCACCATTGGATTCTATTTGCATACCTTGCCAGGAGTTTGGTCCTACAAAATGAAAAAGTAGTTTTGGGCTGAGCTTAAGTCAACTGTTCCGTGCAAAATCCTTCTGCATGATGAAGTTGATTGATAGTTCGTGTCATTAAAGCGCTGGCAATAAAGATGAGAAAGTCTGACTCTAACTTTGAGATAGTGCATGTACTGTACACAAATCATCTGGGCTTAGAAACACATACTGGTAATTGGTGCTCCAAGCTGCCATGCTGGGATGTGTACATAGCATGTGCTAACTAAATGCTCCAGACGGGACAATTTCCTTTGTAAGATAGAGTTAACTCTATCTGCACGTATACATATGCACAAAAAGCCATGATATCCCGAGTTAGGGAATTACTTCACTAGAGTGTGGTAAGTCTTAAATTCCCCTGGAAATAAATCTGATTCTGGAGCTAGCTGTTCCTGCCCCCCACTACAATCATCTCTGTTTAACGGCAAATGTTTCCAAGCAATTGTATCATATAGTGAAGATGCTTAATTGCATGATTATTCCTAACACATTCTGTTTAGCTTAGATCACCAACTTCAGAGATAGGGTTGTCTTTGATAAAGACCACTACATCTCCAAAGAATGTAATATGTCTCTCTAAAATAAGAGCGTTAATCATACAATAACTGCCTTCATGAAGACATGAGCATGTTACTGCAAACAATTCAGTTTGTGCCCGATTAAAAGGTTCCGGTCATTTCTGTGGAGCAAAACCTGTATTAATAAAGGCACATTAAAGTGTTTTTTCCAGTTGTTTTCTGTCGCTTTTTCTGATTTTGTTTTGTTGAATTGCAAACAGACCAGCTATCATAGTGTATGGGGATCACGAAAGTAGACTGCATTGACTTGGAAACTCTCTGATATCCATGAAAAAATCAGGGATTATTTCTGCCTTGGCACCAGATAAACCCATACGCAGAACAGTGGACATGCAAAAGTGTCAGATTAACATGCTTTTGTCGATATCAATTAAAAATATCAGAAAGTGTCTCTCCCTTCCCTATGTTTAAATTATATCAGGGTGTCAATGTGGGTGTCTATTAGCCAAGGTGTTATTGGGTGCCATTCAGCTGATGTGGCAGTAAGCAAACAAGGGCTCGCTGTTTTCATCAATGAATATTGCAATAGAGGTCATAGAGTAGAAGAAGAGAAAATCACCCAAACGACAGAACAATAAGTCAAAGAATAGTGCCTTCATCATAAACAATAATAAATGCATTTGTGAAAATGACATATATTTGTGATATAGTTTCACTCAAAAAAGGGCATGCTGTCTGTTTGCCAACACGTCCCTTCACACAACAGGTGATCTCTGAGAAGACCTAAGTTAACCGCTTAGCTGCTGACACTTTTCATCAACCTCTTCCCAGCTTTCAGGAACAAACAGAGTATAAAAGACACCCATTTTAGCAAACATTTTTCTATTTCTTGCAGTTTCAACCTACTTTCAGTTTGCAGTAGAACGTGGTATGAAAAGCACAGGTGAACCTGGGCAACTATAGCTTTCTGACAACTAGCCAAAATTAAAAAAGACTCATTGTGTAGATTCATGGTTTTCCAAAAGAACTCATTGTTGAAAAAACAATGACAATAAGTAACTATATTTGTGCATGCGTATATATTTTTACAACAAATGGTCTAAAATGCGGAGCACTCTTTGCTGCTGGTGCCAGTATAGAGTTAAGACCATGACCCTTATAAAACATTGCCAAACAAGAATTGCTGCATTCCCAGAGGCTTGCCTTTAGCAGATGTCATTTATTCACAGAGCAGCACATCAAACACCGTGATGTGTTTCACCATTCTGTCTTCCTGAGGTGGTTTCCGTTTGTAAGCACACATAGGCCCTCATTATCACCCTGTCTGTCTGAAGACCACTAGGGCTGTTGTGGTGACCCGTCGGCGGTGAAGCCTGCCACATTACGAGTGTGGTGGTTTGTCCTCTGCCAAACTGCCACATCTCAGCTGGTACCTCCAAGGTGGTAGGACACCTGGCCCAGAGTACAGCACCTCCAGGTCGGCGATCCTCTGAAGACCGCCGGCGGTGTGACGAGTTGCCTTTCTGCCACGGTTTCTGTGATGGTAGCACCGCCACGAAACCCTGGTGGAAAGACTGCCAGTGACAGAAAATTCCTTTCCTGCCACCGGCAGATGACTCCCTGAACACCTCCCTTAAATTCCATGACCCCCCACCCCCTTCTATGACAGCATCCCCCTACCCCGCATATGCACACACACATGCACCCCACCATACACGCATTCACCACTACTGGCATACAGACATTCACCAACACTGACATACACGCATTCACCAACACTTACAGACATGCATTCACCCACACGCCTGCATACACTCATTCACTCACACCAACAGACACGCATTCACACAAACATACCAACACGCACTCAATTCAACATTCAAACATGCATACACACACACATACACACATGCACACATGCAGACATACACCCACTTTCACACACAACACCCCCCACCCTCTCACCCCACTCCCCTGTCGGACGATCAACTTACCTTGTCCGGCAAGGAGGTCGTCTGCCAGGGAACGGGACCCGGCGCTTCCACCGCTGGCAGGGCTCCACCATCAGGACACTGCCAAGCCGTATTACTGCTCATAATAGGCAGGCAGAGTCACTTTGGCATGGTGGGGACGGCAGTGGAAGCGCCTCTGCACTGCCGACTGCCAGCACGACTGCCGACGGATTTCCACAAAACTTGTGGCAGAAATCCTTCAGTAATCATAATATGACGGTCCGAAGACCACCAGCACTGGCGGTCTTCTGGCACCTGCGGCTTTGGCGGTCTTAGGAAAAGACCATCAAAGTCTTAATGAGGGCCATTGTTCTCATTAACCATCCTTTTATCGTCTCAGGGGCATTCCGGGAGTTTTAGTGCAAAGTGCCTCCTTTCAGAATCCTTATTCCACTATAGCTGATAAGCCCACATTCTGCTAATTTCACTGGCATTCAAACCTTTATGGGTCATTGCATTCTCTTAGTTATTTTTGCTCAGGGCTTTTAAACTTGTGCTCCACTAATAAAGACAACACTCTCATATAGTTGATTTATCTGCAGAACGTGTGTTTAAACATCTCAATAAAGCTTTCTCTGCAGGCACACTGTTCAGATTTCATCTTCACATACCCCTTTAGCTCTGTTTACATGACAATTGATATATATATATATAAGTATTCGTATTACATTTTGTAGTACACCACTATACATAGCTATGACAAAAATGGCAAAACACTATAATATTGGCTAATTAATAACTTTACAAAAATAAAGAGGAAGCCATATTGTTTAGTCCATACTTTGGCTGTGTTATGGGTTTGTAAGTGTGGTAGAGCTAAGTAGCATGTTTTTAGGCTACAGTAAGACATTAAGGCCCTCATTTCAACATTGGCGGTCAGCCGAGGCCGACCGCCAATATTGTACCGACAGTCCGCCGCCTATGCGGGCAGGAACTTGCCGGCCACATTTGGACATCCCCGCTGGGCCGGTGGGCGTAAACAGAGTTTCTGCCCTCCGTCTCAACGGGGAGCAGGGCTGTAACATTGCAGCCAGCACCTAATGGAGCCGGCGGCAATGTGGTGGTGCGACGGGTGGAAATCACGATGGTGCTGCCTGGGGGCCCCGGCCGCGCTGCACTGGCGGATTGCAACCGCCAGGCCCACAATGGCGGTATATCGCGGGGCCCGGAGGTATGACCATGGCGCTACAGCCACGTTCATGATATGGCTGGAAGTACCGCTAGCCTGTTGGTGGTACTTCCGCCACTGTAACCCTGGCGGTCACCGACCGCCAGGGTTAAAATGAGGGCCTAAGACATGAGGCAGTTTAGAGTAGTGGCTATATGCAGGTAAAGTATTAACGTTGCTTCGATATTTTTTAAAAAAATTCATAGTACCACTATTCTCCCTCAAAAAGTACTGCACTACTTAGAAATGTTAAAAGAATAAGGGATGCAAGTAGATGGGTGTTATATTACACACTACACAACTCTGCAATAAGACACTACACTGTGCGCAGTTTACTTTGCACTGATGCCTTTTCGTGCAGCTTGTCATTAAAATCTGCTTCTCAAAGTGAATGCCAGTTAGTTATAGTTAGTTACACCCTTGACCTACCACCCGCTGTAAAGATATTGACCATTGGGGGGCATGCTGCTGTTCCTTATATTGCATACAGATATCTAGATAAACAATTACTTATCTTCAGTATAAGTTAGTTACGTGCTAACTAAACTAGATTCCTTTACTCTATAGTTTTCTTACCTGCATAGATGAAGTGATGGCTGCTACCCCTCTCAACCTTCCAAAACCTTACTGGGGGTTTACCAAGGTACCCTATTAATGGTAGTTGTAGTGCACTAGCAGGGAAGGTATCACAAGCGAGGTTCCTCTCCCACATAGGTGAGCTCCAACTGTAGGTTTAATCAGAAGGATTATCCATCACAGACAACAAAATTGGAAGAAAAACACAGAGTTAGTGGGTTATACATTTATAGCATAGCTTTAGAAAGACTGAGACCAGACTACTACCACCATGACACAACAGATATTACAACAAACACTAGCAATAGTAAATTATGCTGATCTAAGGGGAGCATGAATTTAATGATAACCAAAGTTACGAAATCCTCAAGTCAGGAAACATGTACTCAAAGTCTAGAGTGGACATGTTATGTGTTTATGCCTAACAAAGGGCTGAATGATGATGTTGACAAATGAAGTTCTTGTATGCATGGTTGGGAAAGGGGATATAGAGAAAGGTGTTATAAAGACAAACACTACACAACATAACACAACAATAATATACATCAAGGTGATGAGCCGCACATCATCATCAATCTGTTGTAAAAGGAAATGAAGGAATTGGTATGACATAGTTCAGTTAAATGCATTGCAAAAAGTCCTTCTGACCCCCCCCGAGACCCAAGTTATTATTAGATATCTAAATAGTCGTTCATCTAGGTTTTAAAAATATATATTATCGAAGAGTGAAATGCACCCACCTAGTTCTAAAACTCTATTGAAAAACTGATTGTGCATCTGAATCTTTCTCAGAATGTCCATCATTCTTGGGTGTCTGGCTGAACTGGTCTTGTAGGTAAGTAGGTAAGAAGAAGTGCTAAGCCCATCTTTTGACTTTCATTAATGCAGGAGAAGGCCTGTTGATTTATAAAACAGAAACTGTATTGTAGAGTCAAGGAGAAAGATAGAAAGAAGATAAGCTTCATGAGGAGTGTACGAAGAAGACTCAGAGACAGAGCAAAAACAAGAGGAGTTTCACATTTGCCAGCACTGCAGCACAAACACTATACAGCATTTTTTAAATCAAGGCAATCTCTCTCTTCCTTCCACAGAGCTAGGTACTAGGCCTCAGAGTCGTCATCATCATCATCATGGGTTCTTTGAAGTCAATGACTTCTTTCTTCTGGCTGCTGAGGTAGTCCTGCCCTGAGTCCTTCCATCTTTACCCTGACTCCAGCAAGTGAGATAGACCTGTAGTGCACTGCTGTTAAAGAACAAGTAGATTAACAGAAATTGAATATTTTGTGTGGATTTGTGTTTGTTAACTAAAGTAACTGGTCTGGTGTCTGAAGCACCAGGAAAAAAGAGTTGTACATCTTCACTAAGTTTGAACGTGCTAATCACCTTCAGAAAAAATGATCACCCATCAGGCCCCAAACATTGAAAGTAATCTAAATCAAGTTTACCAATTAGTTGAAACCCTTCCTCATTTTCTGTCAAAATCATCAATCATCACTCACAATCACTCAATAATATATCATCACTCATTGGTGTAATAGTTACCTCTTCCAATCCAAGCACAGTGGTAGGTACACAATTGTATTTCCTCTTTCATGCAAGCAGTACATTTGAATTTGGCAGTCTTGTAAATCAATGATCTTTTGGGGCACCCCTGTTATGTGATGCAACAAATGGATAGACACGGGACACATTGTCTATAATATTCTACAGGGAATGGTAAGACTTCTTCACTGTACATTAGTCCAAATCCAAAGTGACCATACATTAGACTAAAAATGGTGGGGCAGCATAAACATAATGTTCCACTAGCTATATATATTGTTTGGTAATGAAAGAAGTTTGATGATAAAGTACTATGGTGAAAGAAGTAGAGTTCATCCTCGAAATCAGGAGGTTCGCCCAAAAGTTGCTCAGCTAACTCACTAGATTGTGACCATCATCCTCCTCCTCCTCCATCTGTGCTGTTTCAGGAACAGTAAAATAGTATGGTATGAAATGTTGGTTCATTTTATTCATGGTCAATCTCTCCATGAAAGACTGGTCCCTCTCACTGTGACAACTGCAGTCACACTGGTTACAGGACAAACCAGAAACCTAATTGCCAGCCTTCTGTGTGCTGGTCATTGGCACTACTTCCCATATCAATACACCAATGGGTTTTGATCTACATTGACCTTTTTTGGATCATCCAGATACACCTAGAACATCCTCTGAATGGTCATTGGTGCTGCTACTTGCTCAACCTCTTTTTCCTTCACCTCTGCACTGGTCATAAAACCTGTCACTTGAAACCAAGCCAATGCAGAGCTTGGGGACAATTCTTCTCTTTCTGTTCTTATAGGTGTTGCTGGTGTTCTTGTTGCTGGTGCTGACTGCTGTGAGACGAGGCTGCCCTCTCTGGAAGTTGAAGGCAGCACCCCAGAACTTTAGAGTCAGACTCTAAGTTCAAGCTGTTCTTCTTCCAGGTCTCTGGTTTGCTCAACAATCCACCTCTTATATTTTGAAACATCCCCTTGAGAAAAAGAAATGAAACGAAAGTAGCCAGAATTTGTTTTAACCAAAGGATCAAGTAGTGTGGCACAGGCGTACTCTTCGAACAACATAATGCCATTTTGCAGCCTCGATTAACAGCTAAGTGAAGGAATAAGCACACAACCAAGGCGTCCATTTCTGCATTTTCGTTCACACCTGCAAGTGCAAAACTGTCAGGCACCTTTTGTTACTGCTCCTGTAGCAGAGGCACCAACGTGATAACTTGGCCCATTGTACTGTCCTCCTTGATAACCTGTGTTAAAACCTTAAAAGATAGTAGCATCTGTGTCAGAAATTTGACTAGACTCCATTTGTCTGTATCCATGGTCATACTTTTCCCAATTGCATCCCCTCCTCTTTGAATGACATAGTCATGTATCTGTCTGTACTGCTCAAGCAGAAGTTGAAAGTTGTATTAGGTGGACACCCTGTCTGTGTAGGGACCATACTCCTAGTAAGTGTAAATAAGTTACACTCCCTAAATTAACCTGTGCTTATGCTTTAGTAGCTTGACGCAGAGCAGACAGACCTAACTTAAGAGGCAATGTGTAAAGTATTTTTGCAACACACTTGAAGTACAGTAGTTCAATGAAAACACCACAAAAAGACTCAACAGTGGTTTAAAAATATAGATAGCATTTATCTGATTAAAGCAAGACTAAAATGACAAAAATCCAAATATTAGATCACAAGTTATTTACTTTAGCATTCATCAAAGCAGTGCTTTGAAAAATCATCTAGCCTCGTACTAAAGATTTTGCGGTAATGTCTTAAAACTGACACAGTGACTGTTGTACGTATTGTAGTGGCTCTCTATGGTCTTGAAAGAGACAGGAATATCATTCCCCTATCTTCCCTCAACTTCCCTAACTTCTCAGGATGTCATGGGGATGGCAGCATATCACACAGACCCAGTGAGCACAGTACCTGTTGTAGAAGGACATCCACTGTCAGCTGATTCTGTAGCAACCTGGGTGGAGGTGAGGCACGCAGCTGTGCAGTCCAGCAGAGGCTGGAGAGAGAGCTCCCATGTGAGTGGTGCCTGGAGTGAGAAATGCTGGTCTTTGGGTGATCAGCCACAGAGAGACACTCCTCCTCGAGTGCTCAGGGAGCCCCGGGGGGCAATAGAATAATCATGAAAACTGACTGATGCTTTTGTGTGTGAAGTAAACCACTCTATGGGAGGCAAGGGATTCAGGTGGAAATGAAATATTACCTAAAAAAATGAATGCTTTTGTGCGACTGTGCACCTATGGCAGTCTGAGGGTAGGTGGATAATAGATAAAGGCATAAAGCAAAAAAAAACAACAATAAATAAATGAAAAACAAATATAAAAATTAAAATTAAATAAAAAAAGGTAAAACAAAAAAACTGAAATAAAAATTTAAAAAAACAAAATGAATTGCTGATGTTTGTACTACTGAAGTATGAGAAACCTATCAGAAGGCAAGGAGGTGCAGGTGAAAAATGCAAAAAAGTGCATTCAGTTTAAAGCACTTTTCATTATATTTATATTCATACTATTCATATACTACAATGATCCTCAAGCATATTATTAAATTGATATCACATGCAAGTCAATGGCAAAATTACACTGGATGGCTGCACAAAATGGCCATGGGCTACATGGTCAAACAACAACGGCGAACAAGGAGGCATGGAGAACAAAGAATACATGCAAGCCTATAGAAAAAGGACTCTGGTTGAGTACCCAAAGTGGCCTCCGGCCACATGGTCAAATCTACAACAGCAAGCAAGAGGAATGGACAACAAAAAACACATGCAAACCTATGAAAAAAGCACACCCGCTGGCTGCATAAAATCGCCACCAGCCACATGGTCAAACAACAACAGTAAGCAAGGTGGCATGGAGAATGATAGAAATTGGGTATTTGGTTGGCAATCAGGTTACCCCCTGTCCAAGCCAGGACCCTCACTCTAGTCAGGGTAAAAGAGAATCACCCTCAGCTAACCCCCGCTCACCCCTTTGGTAGCTTGGCACAAGCAGTAGGCTTAACTTCAGAGTGCTAGGTGTAAAGTATTTGTACTGTATTTGTAACACACAGTAACTTAATGAAAACACTACAAAATGACACAGCACAGGTTTAGAAAAATAGAAAATATTTATCTAAACAAAACAAAAGCAAAACAACAAAAACCCACAATACACACATCAAGTTATCAATTAAAAAGCAAAAAGAACATTCATGTATTTTTAAACACAACGCTAATGGTGTTAGCGTGGAAATGTAGCTGGGTGCATCAAAAATAACCGTGCATGAGCGAGTGTGCGTCAAAAAGGGTTTGCGATGCGTCGATTTCACTCACGAGTGAGACCTTGCATCGTTTCTCTTTCACTCAAGCCAGCGTGCATTGATTCTTCTCTCCGCAGAAGAACGAAGCATCCATTTGTTCCGCACTCTCCAATCTGGGCAGGCCTTGCGCTGTTTTTGCATGCCCAGCGATGTTTGTGTGAGAAATCCTGCCGCACGATGATCCAAAAACCACTCAGCGCAGGTTGCGATCTCACCGGTCTCCGTGGCTGGAGAATCGATGCTGCGCGTCATTTCTCCAGCCACGGATGTCGATCTTCTGGTAGCGTGGCAGTCAAGCATCGATTGTCAGCCGCGGAGCTGGCAGCACATTGATTTTTCAGCCGCAGATCGGAGTAACGTAAATCTTTTCCCCGCACAGCAGTCGTGCATGGATTTCTCACTCTTGGGCTGCCAGCTTCTCCTTTCAGGGTCCCAGGAACTGGATGGGCACCACTTGGCAGAGTAGGAATCTCTCCCGAGACTCCAGGTGCTGGCAGAGAGAAATCTTCGCTGTCCCTGATACTTTAAACAACAGGAGGCAAGCTCTAAATCAAGCCCTTGGAGAGTTCTTCACAAGAAAGAAGGCAACACAAAATCCGGTCTTTGTCCTCTAGCACAGGCAGAAGCAGCAACTGCAGGCTAGCTCCACAAAGCTCAGTCACAAGCAGGGCAGCTCTTCTTCCTCAGCTCTTCTCCAGGCAGAGGTTCCTCTTGGTTTCGAGAAGTGTTCTAAAGTCTGTGGTTTTGGGTGCCCTTCTTATACCCATTTTGCCCTTTGAAGTAGGCTTACTTCAAAGGACAGTCTCTCTTATTTGTGAAATCCTGCCTTGCCCAGGCCAGGCCCCAGATACAAACCCGGGGGTTGGAGACTGCATTGTGTGAGGACAGGCACAGCCCTTTCAGGTGTGAGTGACAACTCCTCCCCTCCCTCCAAGCACAGATGGCTCATCAGGAAATGCAGACTAAACCCCAGCTCCCTTTGTATCACTGTCTAGAGAGAGGTACAAACAGTCCAACTGTCAAACTGACCCAGACAGTGATTCCACAAACAGGCAGAGTCACCGAAATGGTTTAGTCAAGAAAATGCTAACTTCTAAAAGTGGCATTTTCAAACACAAAATATTAAAATCAACTTTACTAAAAGATGTATTTTTAAATTGTGAGCTGAGAGATCCCAAACTCCACAAGGGAATCTACACTTCAAACATATTTAAAGGTATCCCCCATGTTAACCTATGAGAGGGACAGGCCTTGCAACAGTGAAAAACGAATTTAGCAGTATTTCAACGTCAGCACATTAAAAACCCATTACTATATGTCTTACCATAATCATACACTGCACCCTCCCCTTTGGGCTACCTAGGGCCTACCTTAGGGGTGCCTTACATGTAAGAAAAGGGAAGGTTTAGGCCTGGCAAGTGGGTACACTTGCCAAGTCAAATTTACAATTTACAACTGCACACATAGACACTGCAGTGGCAGGTCTGGCCATGTTTACAGAGCTACTAATGTGGGTGGCACAACCAGTGCTGCAGGCTCACTGGTAGCATTTGATTTACAGGCCCTGAGCACCTCTGGTGCACTGTACTACGGACTTACTAGTGAATCAAATATGTCAATCATGGATGAACCAATTACATACACATTTTGTTTAGGGGCACTTGCACTTTAGAACTGATTAGAAGTGGTAAAGTGCCAAGAGTAACAAAAACAGCAAAAACAGAGTCCAGCACACATCAACAACCTGGGAAACAGAGGCAAAAAGTTAAGCAAGACCACACCAAGGATGAAACGTCTAACAGAGAACAAAAACACATGCAAGCCTATTGCGAAAGCACACTGGCTAAGTATACAAAATGGCCTCCAGTCACTTCGTCAAACAAGGAGGCATGGAGAAAAAAGAACCCATGCAAGCCTATGCAAAGCACACTGGTTGACTGCACAAAATGTCCGCAGTTTACTTTGTCACACAAAAATAGCCTGCAAGGAGGCATGGAGAAAAAATAACACATCCAGGTCTGTTGCAAAATCACACTGGTTGGCTACACAAAATGGCCAACAGTCTCATGGTCAAACACCAACAAGGAGTAAGGAGGCATAGAGAACAAAGAATAGATTCAGGCCTATGGACACAGACTACACAAAATGGCCTCTGGCAACAATGTATGGAGAGCAAAGACAAATGGTAGCTGATGACAAACATACTCACAAACACACTGGTAGGACAAAGGAGGCACAGTAACAATGAAGAAAAAACTACCATTAATTCAGCAATGCCAAACAAGAAAAGTTATTGATCTATAAAATTTCTACAACAATACACATCCTCTTACAACATCAAATATTACCCAACATATACAATTTGTGAAGAAAAAGTACAGTAGTGGGCCTACTGGCCAGATGGACTGTTTGCAGACTACATCACATAGTAAAATATTGCAAATGTAACAAACATGGATAAAAGGTACTGAACTGCACAACATTTTTGCTTTACAAAAGGTGAAGAATAAAATGCAAAAAAAACTAGACCCCTACTGAAATTCCAGCCCATCCACCATAATGAAATTTAAAATTCAAATAAAAGTACAAAGAAATACTGGTGCATGCCCTATCGAACAAACACCACCCTTAATAGTTGTTTAACTTACTTTTGTGATTAAATCACCAAACCAAAGTCCTTAAATCCAAAAATAGATATACAGCAGACAAAGAGAGTGACCCTTCCACATCAAAGTCCAGGTGATAAGTGACAAGGACAAAGCACCTGGAGAGCCTGCTGGACAGGAACAGGAAATTGGAGTTTCTCGAGCACTTCTGTCCTGTTTCTAAAAACTTTTTTAAAAAGGCTTGTCGCACCAAAAAACAACTTGAATGGTCTGTTGGAGTAGAAAACCCACTCAAAAACATCTTTTCAAGCAGATTTAGCTGCTTCTCTAGTGAAGAATGTGCTTGAGGTGCACCTGCGGTCACTCACGAGCGGCACTGTAATGACGCCGTCGCAGCCAGGAGCTGTGCTAGTGGACATGAAATCTTGTGTGTGCTTGCAAGCACCCTGAGACTATTGTGGCACTTTCAAAGGAGTTCCAAAAACAACTCTTGCATGCGCTAACGGCAAAAATAATTCCACCTAGGGCCTGAGAGCAGAATTTGGGACCCGGATTGCCTGAATTCTGCAAAATCAGCAAGAGGGGTGAATTTTACCACACCAGCCTAGTCAGAGGCTCTTGTTCAAGTAGAAAATCATTAGTAGTTGAGCCCTCTGGCATGCTACATGGTGTGGTTGATACTGATTTTATTTTTTATGTAACTCTGAGGAATTCCACAGAATCAAATTCCAAGAGTTCCGCCCACCCCTACTATTTTGCTGTGATTTCAATAATATTTAATATGAAAGCTATTTCATGTCAAAAAGGGTTACTTTTTCAAATTTGTATGCATGTTGGAATGTTGCAGGAGTCAAGCTAGACATGTTATAGTTGTACTTCTTGAGCCACACTATGGGCATACTGGGAAGTTATGTTTGACAATTAGGAGTCAGCCAATTATACCACATTTTAAGGGGTCAGAGCACATACACTGGGGACTGGACAGCAGTTCCTCACTGTGAGTAGTTAAAGTACTACATGCATTTCATCAGGTTTTGGGGAGTCACATAACATACAATGGGGACTGGATAGTAGTACTCCACTGTGCAGAGTTAAAATACCAGCTGCATTCGTCCAAAATATGGAAATGACTGTGCAAAAAGAGGCACTTTGTAATACTAAGAAGTATACTGTGCTTCTGCATTTGATAAATTGGAATTAAATATTGATTCAAATGTCCTGCTCTTTCCAAAGCATTTGAAAGATTAATGACAAGATTAACTAAAAAGATGAGTCATAAAAATGACAAAAATCGACTGTACTCAGGAAGTTCACCAGCAAATGGAATGCAGAAATTGAAAAAATACAATACATGTTGATACTAAGGGGGTTATTCCAACTTTGGAGGAAGTGGTAATCCGTCCCAAAAGTGACGGTAAAGTGACGGATATACCACCAGTCGTATTACGAGTCCATTATATCCTATGAACTCGTAATACGGCTGGTGGTAAATCCGTCACATTTGGGACGGATTACCACCTCCTCCAAAGTTGGAATAACCCCCTAAGTGTTCACACTTTGGGCCTGATTTAGAATTTGACGGATGGGGTTACTCTGCCAGAAACGTGAGAGGTATTCCGTCCGCAGTATTATGATCCCATTATATCCTATCGTAAGCGTAATACAGCGGACAGGATGGCAGAGTAACCCATCCACCAAACTCTAAATCAGGCCCTTTATGTTGATTTGTTCTCAACCTAAGAACAAAGTGATTGCCTACAATTACAAATATGGTGAAATGGTATCCAAACAGGGCTTTTGCTTGACCTGTTCTCTGTGTAATTTAGCAGTACAAAATGTAAAGCACGCTGTACACCTTCTCCATACTCTAAGCCTAAGGCTTCGAAGATAGAACATTTTATGCAAGGTAGTTATCTATAATGGGTTTTTAAATGCTCAACAAGCTTTAACATTTATATATAATCCAATGATAGTAACAAATATATGCAAAATGTTAACACTTTTTAAAAGCCTTTTACTGCTGTAATTTTAACTACCTCATGTTGCATTTTTTATGTTTGTCTTTTTTTCGTATTCTGGGAGGTTTGTTTGTTCACAGTACTATGAGTTGTATACCAAAGTGGACTTGAACTGCAACCGGCTTTTTCTTTTTGTACCCACTGCCCAGGCCAGCTCACAGTCTAGAGACACAGGAACAACAAGCAAAACAGAGGTACAAGGGGCAGAAATAAAATGGAGCTTTACTAGATCCAGTTTATTTTCTGTAATTCTTACAACCAAGTGTGTGCAAGCTGTCAGCATAAACCACAAGGCCTGTAGATGTTTACATTTGTAGAAGGCTACATGAAAGTAAGCATCGACCTGAAGTGAAATATGTACAGAAAGCAATCCAGATGCACACATTCATCCCCAAACATGTATACTAATATGTTTCTGTGCCTGTTACTTATCAGGTAGCTTGTTCTACATATTTAAAAGAGCATTGGCAAAGCCATTGTGCCTATCTTTGATGTTGTCATACATGCAATTATTGTTTGCACATGCCTATGCTTAACAGTAACATTAAAGTCAGATGGAGAGAAATGGTCAGAAAATGAACATTACTATGTCCCTGATGGAAAGTTATCTTGGAAAGCAACAAGAACAATGTCAATTGTAAATGACAGCCCAATGATGAAGCAATGCACCCACCTGGTTGTGTGAGGGCTTTTGCTTCTGAGCAATCGGATCTCCAGATCTGCTTGGCCAATTCTCACTCTGACTGCTTTGTCCTTCCCTTCTAAGTAACTGCATACGTTTTGTATGAAATAGAAATTAATAAACATTATTCTGCTTGAGCGTGTGCTGCAAAGTAAAAAATGGTGAACATGTAGGAGGACATCTACATTTTGAACAAGATGGCTTTGAAGCCTGAGGCCTACTGAACATAACCTAGAAAAAAAGCACTTTAACAAGTCATAGCAAAATGCAACAGCTAAAGAGAGAGTGGGGCTGAGAGCGCTTATAGGCCCAGCAAATAAGCTCCATAAAACACTAAGTAGTACAATAGGTATGCATTTCTAAAGAAGGGAGAATGGGAAGAAGAAGATAAAGAAAGTTTAGGCCAGGGAAACTGAGGCAACAGATCTAGGGCACTATCCAAGGGGTTCATGTTGTGTGTGTCACTTTACTGAGCCCACCAAAGAAATAACACTTGACCATACTCACACTTGGATAGAAAAAAGCACATACCAATTGCAATATGAAAACCTGCATTTATACAATCTCTTGCACCTGCACTAAATGCTACATTGGTATGACCACTTGACCGATGAAAGTCAAGATCAGGGAATACCATAGTGGGATCTGCTGCAAAAATACCATGACTAGGATGAGTGCCCACTATCTGAGCCTAAACTATACCTCTGATGATATGCAGTGGACCATTGTAGAAGCACTCCCTTGTGCGAACAAGCAGTCCTTATTCAGGAGGGGAGAAAAATTTATTTTTTTCATTTGACCCCCCATTTAACTGGCCAAAACTATGAAATTTCCAGCAGTGAAATGGGCACTTGGCAGTACACTTTCTTCTTTAACCCTGGGTTTCCATGCACAGCATACACATATACTTTTTTGTAACTCAGAACCACTCTAGTTTGGTGGTGTCACACCCCACCTTTTTTACCTGTGATCTTCTTACTGTGATTATACCCCTGAGCCTTCTACTTCACACTGACTATATATCTTACTCAAGAAACAATTCAATTATGAATATGCCTTCAAGTCTCCAGGTGGCCTTCTCAGAACTGGCATCTCCTGAGCCCTTCTAAGTGGTGGCCGCTCTTACTCTCCCTTCCAGGAGACCTGAGCTTGCTGCCATCTGCCACACCTTGGCAAACCTACTTCCACTGCTTGTTGTGAGATATCAGCAACCCCTGTAAATATGTGTTAGTGTGCCAGTTAGCCCCTTCACCTCCTCAGGTAATATTTCTATTGTTATTATGCCGGCCTTTATGTGACCATATACTGGAATCAGTAACCCTGGTGCGGTCCAAAATGGTAGCAACTCTAGAGGTCCCTTTCAGGAGACCTAAGCATGCTGCTGCTTTGGCATCGCTATTTTCTTTGGCATTATGTAACCAACTACACATTAGGATTAGGTACCGGCCACTCCTGTGGATAATTGCTAATTTAATCCAAGTGCATTTTAAGCAAATGTTTTTAGTGTGGTTGTGCCATGAGCCTCTCAGTGGCCACAATATGATTGGCAGCTCTGGTGCCATTTCAAGTTGGTGGCTGCTCCAGATTTCCCTTCCAAGAGACCCAAGCATGTCGCCATTGCCAACAGGGCTTCACAGCACTGTGTGGCCATCACCTGTTTAGCCCGCATGCAACTCTCTGCCACCTCCTATGGAATGCCTCCATCCCTAGTGCTTGCACGGCTGCCACACTTGACACTCATCCACTGACCACTGCCTGTGATAATTACAATCAGGATTCCTCCCCAACATGTGGGCTGCTTTGTTCCACTAATTTAATGTGATATGACATCCCACCTTCCCCTAAACTAGCTTCGCAGAGCACTTGTAGCCAATTTCTGCTTTCCCTCCAGCATAAAGACTGCCCTCTCATTCACTCACTTCACCTCCAGGGTGGCAGACAAGTTGTAGGTCACCGCTAAATTAGCATGCTGGAAACTGTGAGTATTATGGGTCCCTGCCTGGAGATACTTCTACATTTAAGGAGTCACTCAGGTCTAACTTGACCTCTCTTCCTCAGTTTTGTTCCGCAGCTAGCACGGTCTCTTCCATCCATCACTTAAGGGGTCAGTACCGTACAAAACCTGGGGAAGCACTGATGCAATTTGTAGGCAATATTCAAATGGTATTTTATCGTTGTCATGTGCACTGCATCACTTCACCTGTGTGACACCTCCTTGTTTTGATGTGTGCTTGTTCTTGTCATGCTAATCTGCACTGGCATGGCTAATTATGTGTTACACTGTGGCATGAAATTATTATCTTATTTACATTCATTATGGCTGTGACTATTGAACACCCTTAATGAACTCGTGTTACATATTTACTATAGTGGTGCAATTTCTTTTGGTTGTCCTTATGTTTTTTTCTAGGTCAGGCTTTAGACATCCACTAGTATATTGTACTGTGAGGATTTGGATATGTGGATTGGGCTATTTCTTGTTAAAGTTACACCTATTCTCACCCATCACAAGCAAATTACGTTTTCGTTTTTTGGTCCTGAAGAATTGCCCAGATCGATAACAACACTTGAGGCAAGAAACATAACGGCCATATGAGCTGAATGGGACCATAGCTTCCACATTCAGCCACCCACCGCTTTTAACCATAACAAAATAACTCACCCATTAAATTTATTTTGGTATCTCTTAGATATTTTTAATCCACTATTCACATTACACCAATCTAAATCCAGAGCACCGTCACCATACATCTCACATTGGCATCTCTGGCTCATAAGACCGCTGGCAAGGAGGCCCTTGGGAGGCCTGTGGGGCATTGCAGCTCTGGCCCAATGAGGATCTGCCCGATGATGAAGCACAACACCCACGAGGTTGTGCAAGGGCTCTTGCTTCTGAGCAATCAGCCTCAGTCACCCTAGCCTAGACCTTCTTTCTCTTCCCTTTATCTTTTTTTAGGAACTGGATACCTATTGTACTACATAAAATGCAGCAGCGCCATGCCAGTGTTTACATGTACATTTGAGAATACATCCACATATTCTGCACGTTGTTAATACTGCACAAATTAGTAAATACACAAAAACGTTTACAGGTCCATGAAGACATTCTGCAGAGAACTGGTAGCGTGTGGCAGAAAAGTGTGAGACTAGCTCTTGTGTACACAGATACCTACTGCATATGGATGCCATCTGTATCTTGCAATAATACAGATGTGAATAGCCACTTTTTATAGTGCTCTGTGAAAATATAGATGATTTTTCATTCTTTTATCCTTTCAGTAATACAGTTCTATATTTTAGCCATCCGAACAAACCAGAGTGGAGGGCGCAAGTGCAGACTTTCTGTCGAAGTAGAAGTAGAAGTCAGTGTAATGAATTGCTTGGTGTGTTACATATTTCTAATCTGTTTGGTCGTTGCAAAGATTAAGTAAGGGAGATATGTGAATGAAATTGGCAATAAAAACTGTTTAGGAAATTCTTAGACTAATAGGTAACATACATCACTTCAGAAAAAAAACGTGCCCAACAATAAGAAGATTTAAGAGTAGGATAAAACATCTCTTCACTAACATATTTGGCACAAAAGATGTAAAAAAAGCAAGGCCGTTCTTGTGAGAAGAACCAGTAGGAGGTAAACATAAATACCACACTTGGATATATTCATACATGCGGCTTTAAGGACTGCTGTGTTTTCTGCTTTTAAAAAATATATATTTTCCTGTAGCTTGATGTGCAGATTAATGTTCGACGATGTTTGACCTGTGATCAGGGCCCCTGAAATTATGTGGCATGCGAGGGCTAAATGATGCAGCAGGATTGAATAAATTATGTGGCAAGAAGAAAAACAAATTATGCAATGTAATGTAGCGCATTTTCCAGTAGTATTACTTCATATTTTTGTTATTTTTAATCGTGTTGCCACTGTCTGGGCATAGGTTGTACCTCAGTTTAACACCCAAACATAGCAATAAGTAACAGTTCGCTTTTGGAAAGGACCTTCCACTGTGGTGCAAAACTTCACTGCAATTTTAGTAACTTTTGAATCGCTTGAGCTAGAAACAATTGTGTTTTTTAAAATCTCCAGATTATGCAGCAGATGGTTGATTATGGGGCAAATGCAGCAGATACATAATTATGAGTAAAACGCTGAGTCCGTACAACTGCACTGTTGCAGTGAACTTGAGTATGATAGAGGTGTGGTAGGCATTAATATCTCTCAAATAGGTTGAAAATTACCTTAACTTTGGCGATTTTTTGTAAGCAGTGGACTTTATCAGAAAAACTAACGTTTTATTGTCAGTTGAGGGAAGGTGATTAGTTTTAATCATCATATCTTTTCATGCAGTATGCGAGCTGAGAACAGTTTTATAGTTTTAAATAGAGGTAACAGTTTTCAGTAAAGAGGTTCACAGCAGAAGTACCGGTAGTGTAAATTTGCACACAGGAGTTGTAAGGTCGAGAAAATGAATGGAGGACATGCTTATGGTTCTTGGTCTAAGTTGAAGCAGAGATTCTGGCTGCTTCATCCATGTTAACTGAACGGAATTTGTCTAAGATGTTGATAGGAGTGTAAATAATTGATTACCTTTTAAAGGAAATAAACTGATCAAATATCATTGGTTAAAAGCAAATTTGATAGATCCTATGGTACCCAATGAGCCACAGGATCATTTACAACTTGATGATTTACAACTTGGCAGTGACTGGAGCTTTGTAGCTTACACATGTATGCACAATTGGTTATTGCTTTTAATGAACACTGCAACACGTTTATCTGATGCTCTCCACATCTGATGCTCTCCACATAGCATCATAGAAAATGAATGTCTTATTAAAATATGAGGAGTTGTTTGGATACTGTTCGGTATAGTAATATGTGCCCGGAGCTTCCTGGTCTGCCATTAAAGTCATTTAGTTAATTCATCAATTTTGCAACTTACAGTCTAAAGATAGAGCTAGTAAATATTATTTGGCTGCAAATAACTGTCTTTTTCAACTTTCTCTTCTTGTCAGAGCTCAACCTTTATGAATCAACACACTTATCAGTTGTTTGTCTTGCCATTATCAGTCCTTCTCTAATCGTCATCAGCAAAAAATCTGCAAAAGTAAATAATAATAGCCAAGAGAAAAATGGATAACCTTATAAATTAGAAGAAACGCTTCACAAATTAGCAACCCTAAGTAAGACCTCATTTTTTATGATTTCTTTAAAGTCATTGTTTAACTATTGCATTTAAAGCCCTGAACTACTCTTATTTCTTATTTTCTCCAGGCTAGGTGTACTTTTTCGAGTCATGGTGACATTTACCACTCTGACTGGAAACAGTTTTGGCCTCTTTCTGACCAGCTTCCATGACAGGGACAAACAAATGAACAAGAAGAGAGAATGCACCCCTACTCCCTGCCAAATAACCATGCTCCACATGGTAGATGATTGTGAACCCGTTCCTACCTCTATTGTCTCAAAGAAACCTAAGCAGTACTTCATGACGATTGTTGCAGGACAAAGATTCCCATAGGTGGCAATCCAAGAACACATCCTAGTTGGCATCAGCCTCCTTAGCATCTTTGTGACTTTCTGACTTCTTTTGCTCTCTGCAAACAACTTGTATTGAGCACAGTTCCTTGTTTCTTCTGTTTCCAGGTGCAGTACTTCCCTCTGGGCTCGAAGAACTTGTTCCAGGTCCAGCATTTAACTTGCCTGTGTTGGTGTCTGTGGGCTCCTGGGCCAAGTCCTCCAACTGAGAGAGAAAATCAAGAAAAGATGAGGGGGACTGGACATAAAAGAGAGGTGACAGACTGCATTGTTCTATCTCTGATCTAAGTCTTTCTTCCCTCTCAATACATTTTTAAACTAGCCCCTTCTCCATTTTTATTCCCTCACAGTTTCTTTCAGATGCTACATTATTCACAAGGACAGAGCATCACGGGGAACCTACCTAATGTAATTCTAAGCCACAGGTGTCTATTGCAATATGCTTTTCTGAGTACATAAAGTAGTACTTCACTTCAGCTCTGCCTGGCCTCCTTAATGTGTGTGGAGATTCTTTAGTACAAATGCAGAGAACTTCACATGTATAAATATTTAGTGTAAATGAGGGAATTAAAATAGGAGGTGTAAGACAATAGTGTATTTCTAGTTTTAAATGTGCAGAGTAAAGGGAAAATAAGAATGGACTCAGGAAGAGACAGCTAAGCACTAAGACACAGCAACAGAATTGTAAGATAATTGCAGTATTGCCCATCAATCTGCTACAGTAGTTTTTTCTGGATAAAAATCTCACATCTATTTCAGGCAGTGGGTTTGAAGAGTGCACGTTTGCTATCAAGAACTGTAAATAAGGCATGCATGTTTATAACGAGGTATATAACATGTATTTAGCATGAAGAATTTTATGTGACAGTGCCATAGTATGAATGCATCAATTGCTTGTCAGCTAATTTTTTCATCATGAAGGAGTTCTACCACTTTGAATTGCAGTTGTTTTACAAATCTTATATTTACTTGACTGGAACAAGAAGAGAAAATGATTGAGTCATACAATGCTTGCTAGGACAATGACAATTTTGGAAGTATAACTCAAGTGAAACATTTAAAAATAGATAGAATAGATATTAAACATGGAAATTACTCATTTTTAATTTAGGCCACAGAAGTAAACTGTAAACTTGATCCTTTAATAATATTGCTGGAAAATTGATTCAAACACATGAAAAAGCCACCTTTCTTATTCAGATTATCTAGGGATTATTTGCTCCATTGATCACCAGGGCAGGGCTTTCTTTCATATTTTAATGCACCCTGCATTTGGCCACTGGGTTTAGGACAGCCTCAATAAATATAAGAAAACAATAATTAGATTATTTTGCAGAAAAGAAATATAGAGATGTTTGCTGACCTCCATCATAAAAGCCTGAAGATGCTCCTCTCCACCATTCAAAAGGCATTCACAATAATGTGGCCTCCTGATGCATGCCCTTCAACTGAAAGTGACCTCCTGGAAGATCAATTGCTAAGGGTGAGATTTGCCCCTGACACACCAGAGCTCTCATGCATTATTCTCCCACTGGCCCCTGAGTTACGTGCTCAAGGTTGCCTTCCAGGAAGTCATAAAGCACTGACTTGTCAGTAACCAATCTCTCATCGCCTCCAAGAGGTTGCAGGGGAGGTGACGAGGTGTATGCTTAATGCCACAGAGGGCTGTGCTGCCTCCTGTCCTCCTCACTGCAGACATAACCTCATATTTATTGTCCCGACCCACACCTACCTACCGGTGTTGTTGCTTCTCCTAGTATATCTTCCACCTACCCTTATACCTCCAGACACTGAGGTGGTGTCTTGTGTTATCCCACTGACCCCTGAGCCTGCATCTCTGAAAGAGGCACTTGTCATGGTCTCTGAAAATCAGACATAAATTGACCAGGGATTTTTTCCCTCAACCCAGGAAAGCATTTCCAACAACCTCATTAAAGCTGTGGTTTTGATCTTATATATAACGTAGACTTTTGACTTTAATATTCAGCTTAAACATTAGTTTCCGATATTTATTCAGCTGTAGTTGAAGCTACCTCCTTTGATTCATGCTCTAATTGTGTTATCTAATCACCTACCAAGGACAGTTGACTTTTATAATAAGTACACAATCACAATTCAATTTCTATTTTTCTTTGGTAAGACACCTTCATTATTCAATTTAAAAGTAGTTCTGTTCGTATTTCTTATTCCTGTCTATGCATATAGCAATGCTTTTAGACATATGTGATTGTTCTAGGTTTATAGATAAGGTACCACACTGTGTTACAAATGTCATTATATCACGAGAATGCACACCTATGCACACAAGACATGACAAACAGATTAAAGGTAAGTGTAAGTGATATTTATTTAATGAGCTAAACATTAGTAGATATGTAAAGCAATAAGAGTTTAACTTATGTTTGAAAACACTATTAATTCACTGAAAAAAATACTGAATTGTCTTTCCAATAATCTAAAAACTACTGTTTGAAAACATCAGTGGTGACATTAATAATGTAATTTGAGATGTCATCAGTGACATGCAATGTGACGTTATACGTCGGGTCAAAAACAGTTCACATCGGGGCGCAATTTATAGTTAGCTCAGTAAACTAGATATGGTGAATGTCAGTTTTTTATTTTTTATTTAGTTTTTATATTATTATGTATAATATTTCAACTTCCTATCAATATTGAGCCAAGATATACAGAACTCCAGGATATTATAGTATCATTGATATCATACTAGCTTACCTATGTACGGAGGTGGGATTCTTTTAGACACATGCCCTGGTTGTTGCCCTCACATCGTAGATGGTATTCCTGGTCCTGTTGTTGCTATCAATGTACTTCAAATGGCAACTTTATGAAAATGAGTGCATTAACATACCTCTAAACATGAAAAAATATGAAAAGGGAAGAGTTTAAGCTGTGTGAAAGTTAGAATGGTTAATTGTGATGTTTTACATGGGGACGGTGTGTGAATTGAATGTGAAGTAATAATGTAGTGGTCAATTAAAGTGGTATTGTTTAGTTCCTGGCATTTTGTTGGCACTTATTGGAACAAGCAGGCCATTTAGCAGGCCAAATTGCATTGTAGAGAGGCTATGTTCTTTGAGAAGGAAAAGTCATAGAAGGCATCAAGTCTGCTTTCACAAAAAATGTTGCCAACCCTATCCTGGAGAACTTCACCTTCACTCACGTTCTTCTTATCTTGCCAGTTATTTTTCATGTCCCCTATGGTTGTTACTCCATGCCCAATGCATTGACAGCATCTGTCACCTCCTGGCACATGGCAGATTCTCTGCTCCATTGATGGTATATGGAGGTAGACCATGTTGTTCACTGTAGTGTTCTCAAACATATGTAGCTACAAGATCTGTCCATTCATTAGTAAGTGGATTTGGTTGCATCCTGGCAGCTGTAGCTAGTCATCAGGTCACAGTCAGGTAGCAAAGTAACACTGTTCAAGGGGAACAGAGCAGAGCTGAGAGGGTTGGCTGTATTTATGTGCAAGGTGAATACTGCTTTACTATACTTTCTCATTCTGAGTTTTTCACAATGGAGGCAGAGCTCTGCCTATAGGCATTCTTGTCATAAAGTGAATTCAGTTGAAAGAGTCGGCACATCTTTGTGTAAGGTGGTGGAGGCTCATACATTTTTCTGCTAAGCTGAGATTTCCACTGAAGTGGTGAGTACAATCCAGGCAGATATCTCCACTCACTCATAGGCCGAAATCTACTTGTGCAGAGATCTTCACATATAGACTTCCCTCTGTGAACTGATTTCTTAGTGTCAATAAAAATCTTTTGGAAAAAGCTTGAGGAAATTGGCAAGAATTTGCTAAATGCAAAGGGGCATAATTATGATTGCGCCGCATCACCCTTGCATGGTGCAAGGGGGTGCAAGGGTGACAAAACTACTAACTCAGATTAATCAAGTCACACAAGGCCACCTTGCATGGCTCTGCTTGGCTTGATAAATCTTGAGTAACTCATCCCTACCTGAACAAAAACAATCCTGTCTGAAACACAGGCATCCTGCATCATGGTGCAAGGATGCCTGCATTGGAGGTGGGCAGCCAAAAGGGTGTCAGTGCAAGGAAAGGATAGGAATGTGCTGTATAATGTTAAATACAGAGCATTCCCGCTTTTTCCCTTTCATGCAGCACAGCAAGGTGGCTTGCTGCGCTCCTTGAAAGTTTGATAAATCTGCCCCAAAGTATATAAATCAGATTTAAAGATAATGAAATTACACAGAGAGAATTTGTTTGTCATAAGACTTTCTATCCACACACCTCAGGTGAATACAATAGTTAGTCATGGAGTCCTGTACAAAAAAAGATAAATGTAAATTATTAGGCCTGAGTGAACTTTTCAGTATGCCAACAAAACCGTCATGATTCCAGTAATTTTGTGCAACGGAATGTATGTGTATTTACTGAGACTACTCCATTACGCCACATAATGTGAGAAAAATCTTATTTTGTGAAAAACAGTAACATAAGAATTAGTGAAACAATGTGATTACCATGAACCCGTGGTTCATCTTCCCAAATTGTGTGGTGTTTCTTTAACCCCTTGGGTGCCTTGGATGAGCTGTTCTTGCCCTCGGCCACAGCACTCATGTGCTGAGGACAAGACCAGCTCGACCGGCATTCAGCCCATGGGAGCGCTAGCATTCCCCCCATGAGCCTCCTCCCCCAGGGCAGGGATGGAAGAGGAATCACTTCCCCTTCAACCTCCAACCTTCGCCCAAACTCCCAGGGGCAAATTGCACGCTGACGTCATCAGAGGTCAACTCCCATTCCAACCCAATGTGGCAGAGAAATGCTAAGCATTTCTCTTCTGATCGGGAAGTGGGGGCAGGCAGAGGCATAAAAGGAAAGAAAAGGCCTTTCCCTTCCTTTCATGTCTCTGTAAGCATTTCTGCAGCCCGATCGTGATGCAATCGGGCTGCAGAAATGCACAGTAGGCACCAGGGATGATTTTTGTTTTGTTTGTCTCTTTACACAAGAGGGGAGCGGCCAATTGGGCAAGGGCTGCTCCCCACAGAGGGTTTAATTATTAGGCTTTTTTTGCCCCCCCGGGGGGGACAGATCAGCCTATTCAAATTAGGCCAATCTGCCCCGAGGGGGTGCAGAAGCCACTTGAAACCAGGGATAATAATTATTTTTATTTTTTTAGAGTTGGAGAGCGACTCCTTAGGCAAGGGTCGCTCCCTGCGGGGAAAACTAATTTTATGCTATTTCTACCTCCTTTGGGGGCAGATCAGCCTATTTTTATTAGGCCAATCTGCCCCCAAGGGGGGCAGAAACCACTAGACACTAGGGATTTTTATTTTTTTTATGTCAATTTCACGCAAGGGGAACGACCCTTAGGCATGGGTCGCTCCTCTGGGGGGGGCAAACTTATCTTAGGCCATTTCTGCCCCCCTCGAGGGCAGGTCAGCCTATTTTTACTAATCAGAAAGGTACAACAATGACAGTGGCCCTCCTTTCATCAAGTTGAAACCTCCAGGTGGCCGCCAATGCGGCCGCACTCCTACAGGGTCTATTTGGAGATCCCCACTGGGCTGGCGGGCGGAAACCAGGTTTCCTCCCGCCGGCCCAGTGAGGTTCTCGGCCGCAACACGGGAGCCGGCTCCAAATGGAGCTGGCCGTGTTGCGGCTGTGCGATGGGTGCAGTTGCACCCATCGCGCTTTTCACTGTCTGCTATGCAAACAGTGAAAAGCTGCATGGGGCCGTGGCAGGGGGCCCCTGCAGTGCCCATGCCAGTGGCATGGGCCGTGCAGGGGCCTGCGACTCCCCTTTCTGCCAGCCTTTTTATGGCGTATCAAACCGCCATGAAAAGGCTGGCGGGAGGGGGACTTGGAATCCCCGGGGCAGCACTGCAAGCAGCGCTGCCCTGGGGGATTTAAACCGGTGGGACAAAAGTGGCGGGAAACCGCCAGTCCCAGTGGTGCGACCGCGGCACTTTCACCATGGTTGTAATTCCAGTGAAGCACCACCAGCCTGTTGGCGGTGCTTCCCACGAAACAGCCCTGGCGGTCAAAGACCGCCAGGGTTGTAGTGAGGGCCCATGTCTTCACTCATCATAAAGAAACATAAACATTTCTTCTTTATAGTCCCTGTGAGCTATTATCATTGCCGCATCCAAGCATAATGCTTGAGACTTGTGAATAGCGACAGCATAGACCAAACATAAAGGAAGCTGTTGTCTTTTCACATAGAGATCTTTTACCAGGAGGAATCGGGCAGTGAACCGTCAAGTTTTTTCCTTCCTTGATCAAATTTCATCAAAATATATCCATAGTCTGTTTTGCTTGGGTATGTAATGAAGTCTATCACATTGCCCATTGCACCATTCACTAATCCCTTCTCGATATTCAGATTTCATTGCAAAATTATTCTGCAATTATTACAGAGGTTTAAAGTATTTTCTAAGCCAGCAGTACGTGAATATGTTTTCTCTAGTGACTTCAGGTTCTTTTCCACTGAATGAGATAGTGGCAAGTTTAAACCTTGATGTTCCATTATATCTTTACTACTACGAGTCAGTATCTCCTTTTTATTTTAAATTAAGCATAGCTATGTTAATTTGTGTGCACTCATCCAATGTTGACAGCAGGCACACAATATGTTTTTGAGTTTTTATAAGGTGTTGGATTATAGAAGCTGGTGACTTCTTATGCAGGAATAGAGATCGAGAAGCAACAGCGTTCTTACCTTAGATATATTCCTATACTTTACACCTGCTGCCTGTGTCATATTTTCTGTCAATTCAGTGTATTGGAAATGTAACCATATGTTAACATTAGCTGTACTCCCTAATGGCTTTTTAGTTTCTTCATGAACACATTTTTAAACAGTGGTTGAACTTGGAGAGGAGATATCTGTAGAAGGACACCAAAAAGGATAATATGTTTTCCACCAAAGAGAACATCATAATCAGTAATGAGGACCTCTTGCATCCTTAGATGAATAAAAGCTAGCATAAGGATCAATACCTTGCTAAATTCATCAATAATGAGAACTTTTAATCAATCAATCAGTCATTCAGAGCAGTTTTAAAGTGCACTACTCACCTGTCAGGGTATCAAGGCACTGATGGGAGGGAGGGCTGCTACTACTCGAACAGCCATGTCTTGAGGTGCCTCCGGAAGGTAAGTAGGTCCTGTGTCTGTCGCAGGTAGGTGGGAAGAGTGTTCCATGTTTTGGCGGTGAGGTGGTAGAATGATCTGCCACTGGCGGTCGTTCTGTAGATGCGTGGGATGGTGGCAAGGGCAAGGTCGGCGGAGCGGAGCTGTCGGGTCGGCTTGTAGAAGGAGAGCCGTCTGTTGAGGTATTATGGTCCATTGTTGTGCAGGGCCTTGTGGGCATTGGTGAGGAGTTTGAATGTGAGTCTGTTGTTGACGGGGAGCCAGTGTAGGTCTCTCAGGGTGCTGTGATGTGACAGTGGCAGGGGATGAGGCCTGCAGAGGAGTTCTGTATGCATTGCATTCTTTTCTCTGGAGCTTGGCTGTGGTTCCTGCGTAGAGGGCATTGCCATAGTCCAGTTTGCTGCTTACGAGGGTTTAGGTGACTGTCTTTCTGGTTTGAGTGGGTATCCATTTGTAGATCTCCCGAAGCATGCGGAAAGTGTAGAACCAGGAGGAAGAGATGGCATTGACTTGCTGGGTCATTGATAGTGATGAGTCCAGGATGAACCCCAGTTTACGTGCTTGGTCGGTGGGTGTTGGTGCCGTTCCCAGTGTGGCAGGCCACTACGAGTCATCCCATAAGGAGGGGGTGGAGCCGAGGATGAGGACCTCAGTTTTTTTGGAATTCAGTTTCAGTCAGTTGTTCTTCATCCTTTCAGTGATGGCCTTCATTCCTTCATGGAGGTTGGTTTTGCAATGAGGGGGTCCTTGGTTAAAGAGGGTCAGGCTGAGGGACAATCCCTGGGATATGCCACAGATGGTTTTGGTGGCTTCAGAGTGGAATGGAGGGAGGCGGACTCTCTGAAATCTGCCAGTGAGGAAGGAGGTGATCCAGTCCAGGGGTCTGTCGTGGATCCCTACGTTGTTGAGACGTGTGCATAAAGTGTGGTGACAGACATTGTCGAACGCAGCTGAGAGGTCCAGGAGGATGAGGGCTGCGGTTTCGCCATAAAGTATGGTCCTGATATCGTGGCGGCGGTGATGAGGGGGTTTCGGTGCTATGGTTGCTGCAGAATCTGGATTGGGAAGGGTAGAGAGTGTTGTTCTCCTCAAGGAAACGGGTCAGTTGTTTGTTTACAATTTTCTCTACTTTTGCTGGGAAGGGGATCAGGGAGAGGGGCTAGACGTTCTTGAGGTCCTTTGGGTCCGCCTTGGGGGGGATATTTATACTCTGTTTGCGCCGGAATTGCGTCGTTTTTTTTTACGCAATTCCGACACAAAACTAACTCCATATTTATACTTTGGCATTAGACGCGTCTAGCGCCAAAGTCCATGGAGTTTGCGTCCTTTTTTAGCGTGGACACCTACTTTGCGCTAATGATATGCAAGGTAGGCGTTCCCGTCTAAAAAATTGACTCCGAGGCATGTGCGCCGTATTTACACTCCCGGGCAAAAATCACGCCCGGGAGTGGGCGGGTCAAAAAAAATGATGTCCAGCCGCTTTTGCGTGGTTTTCTGGCGCCTGGTCAGGGCAGGCGCTAAGGGACCTGTGGGCTCGGAAGGAGCCCAGAGGTGCCCTCCCATGCCCCCAGGGACACCCCCTGTCACCCTTGCCCACCCCAGGAGGACGCCTAAGGATGGAGGGACCCATCCCAGGGAACATAAGGTAAGTTCAGGCAAGTAATTATTATTATTGTATTGTGGCATAGGGGGGCCTGATTTGTGCCCCCCTACATGCCACTATGCCCAATGACCATGCCCAGGGGACATAAGTCCCCTGGGCATGGCCATTAGGCAAGGGGGCATGACTCCTGTCTTTGCTAAGACAGGAGTCATTTCAATGGGGGTTGGGAGACGAAAAAAATGGCGCAAATCGGTTTGAGGCGATAATTTTGCCTCAGCCTGACTTGCCCCATTTTTTGGCGCCCAAGCTCCATATTCCCCTACGCCGGCGCTGCCTGGTGTACGTAATTTTTTTTTACACACACCAGGCAGCGCCGCCGGCTAACGCCGGCTAACGTCGGCTAACGCCAGCTAACGTCATTGAATAAATACGGCGCCCGCATGGCGCTACAGAATGGCGTTAGCCGGCGTTAGATTTTTTGACGCACAACTGCGTTGGCGCAGTTGTGCGTCGAAAAGTATAACTATGGCCCTGGGTTTCTTGAGGAGGGCATTGATCTCAACGTGTTTCCAGCTCTGTGGGAAGGTGGTGGTCTCGAAGGAACTGTTGATGATCTTCTGGAGTTGGGGTGCGATGACGGAGCTTGCTTTGTTGAAGATGTGGTGAGGGCAGGGGTTGGATGGTGAGGCAGAATGGATGGTGTTCATGATTTTGATAGCGTCCTCATGGATGACGTGAGTCCAGGAGGGCAGGAGGCTGGTGGGCGGTGAATCTGTGGGGACGGTGGTTGACGCCGGGTCTGAGTATTGAAGCTCTCATGGATGTCTGCGATCCTGCAGTAGAAGAAGGTGGCTAGGGAGTCTCAGAGGTCTTGGGATGGTGGGATGTTGTTGATGTTGGTGCCGGGGTTGGAGAGCTCCTTCACGATGTTGAAGAGCTCCTTGTAGCTGTGTGCCTTGTTGTCAATGCGTTCTTTGAAGGAGGTTCTTTTGGCTGTTTAGATGAGTTGGTGGTGTCTGCGGATGGCGTTCTTGAAGGCTGTGTGGTTGTCCGGTGTCTGATCTTGGCGCCACTTCTTCTTGAGTCTTTGGCGTGTTTGCTTGGATTCTTGGAGGTTGGTGGTGAACCATAAGGCCTTTCTGTCGGTGTGTCTGTCAGAAGGTTTCTTGGTCGGGGTGAGAGTGTTGGCACAGTCATCGATCCATTGCCTGAGGCTGGGGCCTGCTGTGTCGGTGGTGTTGATAGGTGGGTTCAGGAAGAGGGTAGTGATCAACTGGACTTCGGTGACTTTGTTCCATCTGCGATCAAATCAAATCAAATCATTAGCATTTATAAAGCGCGCTACTCACCTGTGCGGGTCTCAAGGCGCTAGGGACAAAGGGGGTGGTTATCGCTGCTCGAACAGCCAGGTCTTTAGGAGTCTCCGGAAAGCGGAGTGGTCCTGGGTGGTCCTGAGGCTGGTGGGGAGGGAGTTCCAGGTCTTGGCCGCCAGGAAGGAGAAAGATCTCCCACCCGCCGTGGAGCGTCGGATGCGAGGGACGGCGGCGAGTGCGAGGCCAGAGGAGCGGAGGGGGCGGGTGGGGACGTAGAAGTTGAGCCGTCTGTTGAGGTATTCCGGTCCCTTGTCGTGGAGGGCTTTGTGTGCGTGGGTGAGAAGTCGGAAGGTGATCCTTTTGCTGACTGGAAGCCAATGCAGGTGTCTCAGGTGTGCGGAGATGTGGCTGTTGCGGGGTACGTCGAGGATGAGGCGGGCTGAGGCGTTTTGAATGCGTTGCAGGCGATTTTGGAGTTTGGCGGTGGTCCCAGCGTAGAGGGTGTTGCCGTAGTCCAGGCGGCTCGTGACGAGGGCGTGGGTCACGGTTTTTCTGGTGTCGGCGGGGATCCAGCGGAAGATCTTGCGGAGCATGCAGAGGGTGAGGAAGCAGGCGGAGGACACGGCGTTGTCTTGCTTGGTCATGGTGAGAAGGGGGTCCAAGATGAAGCCGAGGTTGCGGGCGTGGTCTGCGGGGGTCGGTGCGGTGCCGAGGGCCACCAGGAGTCGTCCCAGGCGGACGGGGTGTTGCCGAGGATGAGGACTTCAGTTTTTTCAGAGGGGAATCCGTTGCGGGTGATGGCACGTTGTGGGTTTCTCAAGGGAGAAGTCCATGCAGCGGTGGTCAGGCCAGTGGAGTTTGGTGGTGTGGCTCAAGGAGACGTGTTTGCTGGAGAAGAAACTGAGGTCAAGCGTGTGTCCTGCAGAATGGGTGGGTGTTGTCATGAGTTACTTGAGGCCGAGGTTGTCGAGGTTGTTGAGCAGGGTTGTTGGTGTTGGTGTTCTCGAGGTGGAAGTTCAGGTCCCCGAGGAGTATGTAGTTTGTGGATGCGCATGCATGCTGATGACGTCAGAGATGGAGTCGCTGAACTGCTGTCGGGGGCTTGTGGGTCTGTAAATGAGGGTCCCTCTCAGGGTGGTGTTTGGGTCAGTATGGATCTGGAAGTGCAGGTGTTCGGCGGTGCTGAGGGTGTCTTCGGTGCTGGTGGTCATTCTGAAGGTATTCTTGTGGACAATGGCGATGCCTCCTCCTGGTCTGTTGGTGCGATCCCTGCGGGTGATCTTGTAGCTGTCTGGGGTGGCTCTGGCAATGTCAGACACAGAGGAGGGGTTCATCCAGATCTCGGTCAGGAAGGCAACGTCTGTGGAGGCTGAGTCGAGTAGATTTCAGAGTTTGACACGTGTTTGTGGATGGAGCGGGTGTTGAGTAGGATGCATCTGAAATGGTTGCATCCTGCCTTGGTAGGTGGGTCTTTGGCATGGAGGCTGGCGAAGGTACAGGTCCGGCAGGAGAAGTGTCCGTGTGTGAGCTGCTGGGTGGCCTGATGGCAGGTTGATGAGCGATGGGTGTTGTGTGCGTGGAGGGTGGTGGTGTCATAGCAGAGTCAAGTGTTGTAGCAGTGGGGTGCGAGAACCACGGGTTCGGATGCTGGGCGCGGTCCAGGCACGGGCGGGGGCATAAGGGCTTGCCTTAGGTGAACCTTCCGTGCCCCAGCAGCTGCCATTAGATATGGGGAGGAGGAGAGGACAGCTGGGAGGCAGGAGCAGGGGTGAAAATGGCGTGAAAAAAGGCGGCGGGGCCACAGGGGCAGCATCGGCGGGAGTGCAGCGTGAGACAGATGAGGGGCCGGGGCCACATGGACAGCAGTGGAGGAACAGAGAGAGGTGGGAGAGAGAGAGAGGGTGAGAGCAAGAGTGAGAGAGAGAAAGCGGAGTGAGAAAAGCAAAGAAAGAGTGTAAACCAGAAGCAAGGCAAAAAGAGCACTGTGGAGATCGAAAGGCAAAAGCAGCACAAAAGGGACGGACACAGAAGAGAAAGCACACATAGAGCGAAGAAGAAAAAAGGAGGAGAGAGGTAGAGGGCAACCTACTAGGAAAGCAGAGCTCTCCCACTACACACCAGGAATGAGGCGTAGGCAAAAGTCAGCAGGTGGAGGAGGGCCTCGAAATCCTGACAGAGGTCAGAAGTTCAGAGGAACGAGGACTCTACTTACAGGTGGAGCAACAGGAGGCAGAGCAGTTCACTGACCAGGTCAGTGGTATTGCTCCATCACTGGAGTAATACCACAGTAAATTTAACCATCATACTGGAGAAAAATTAGAATTATTTTACTGCAGTCATTTGCAACTTTTCGAAACCTTGCCATTCAGAAACAGAACTGCTACGTGACTATGACTGGTGTGAAGATGTTTTTGATGCAGTCAAAGATAGCTTTCAATGTGAAGTGCTTCCCACATATAAAAAAATATCAAATGATGAAATCCAACAGGACAAAACTATTGCTATAGAAGTTGCAAAGGACAGTCCACAAGACGCTCAGGTTCTAATAGTCAAGATCTGATTGGCCAGCCTATCATTGAAAATGAGGCGCCCATAACTGTGAATGAAGTGGGAAATGGCCTAGATTAAGTGAGAAGTCAGAGCACTGATTTAGAAAGTTTGATCTTTCAACTAAATGAAAAAGCTAAAATTTGTTTTAGCAAATTACAAAATCTGAATGTAATTGTAAAACATTCAAGATGGCACTTCTCCATGTTAGTGGGCAGGCAGGTACAAGGAACCGTTTTCTGATTAAAGTTCTGATTGCATTAGTTCACAGAAGAAATTACCTGTGATCTACAATGTGTTGTGACTGCTCTTACTGGGCTGGCTGCTCACAAAATTAAAGGAATCACATTGTGCAGACTAAGGGGGTCATTCTGACCCTGGCGGTCATGGACCGCCAGGGTCAGCGACCGCGGGAGCACCGCCAACAGGCTGGCGGTGCTCCCATGGGCATTCTGACCGCGGCGGTACAGCCGCGGTCAGAAACGGGAAACCAGCGGTGTCCCGCCGGTTTCCCGCTGCCCAAGGGAATCCTCCATGGCGGCGCTGCAAGCAGCGCCGCCATGGGGATTCCGACCCCCTTACCGCCAGCCTGGTTCTGGCGCAGCGGTATTCTGACGGTTCCCGCTTGGCGGGCGGCGGGCTCAGAATGACCCCCTAAGTATGTTACCTGTGGAACATGACAACAAACTAGAAAAACTAAAGGATCCTTGTAATGCTTGTCATGAAGTGTCCAGAGTTCTCAAATAATGGAAACTTCTTCAGTAGTTCATACAAACAGGGGTTTTCTAGATAGACACTTCAATTTGGGTAATAAGTATACGTTATATTTGTTTAAAGTAGCTATGTGCCTTCTGGATAAAATTGAGCAAGAGACTCAGGTGGTCATTCCGAGTTTGGCAGTAACCGGACCGCCACGCCACCGGGTGGCGGTGTAGACCGCCATATAACGAATAAGGTGGTGAACCCAAAGCAACACCGACAACTTACCACCAGTACCGCCACTGCCAACGAGCAACAGCCAGTGGCGGTAGCCAACTTCAGGCTGGCAGGAAAAAATGGGACACTGGCTGCCATCAACGAGGAGGCCAGAGCCTGAAACGATATCTATAGGCCAGACAAGGCACCGTGAATGCATTCCAGGTAGGCATTGGACTGCTGCATCTGGGATGCCAGTCCCTGGATGGCATTCACAATGGTTGTCTGCCCCTCAGGAGATCTATAGCCTCCTCATTGAGGGCAGCAGGGCTGACTGGGGCAGGGGCAGAAGTGCCTGCAGCGAAGGACATGCCCACCCTCCTGGGTGAGCAGGCACAGGCAACTGGATGGGGAGCTACAGGGAGGATGGTGCTGGTAAGGGGGTGGCAGACAAGGATGGGGCTGGAGTGGTCCCAGATGCCTCCACCACCACCAAGTAACTATCATTGAAGGAGGAATCTGAATTAGATGTGGTGGTAGCTCCAGTCTTCCCCATGGTACTCCCCTCGCCTTCCGTCCCACTGGTCCCCTCGGCTTGCTGGTGCCAGCCTCCTGGCTCCTGTGGGCTGCTGCGTCCCCACATGCTGGTGCCCTTCCTCCTTTGCCAGGTGATGCTAATGCACACATAGAGGTGGACAGAGAAGGGGGTGGGAGCAAAATAAAGAGAGAAAATGATAAAAACCTACACATCCACTTCACATACAAACAATACATACATTTGCCCCTGTCGGGAAAACAAGAGCCCATATTGCAGTCATGAACAATAGAGTCCTGCAAGCCATATCCAAACTTATCTCTGATTACCTTATCCCTGCAACCTAGACACATGATTCAAAACTCCTACATGCCTGTCAACTGGCTAACTGACTAAACCAACAATTTAATCCATGAACATACCCAACTACATGTCAATCATGACAAGATGTAACAAATCTGACCTCAGAGGAACTGTGATCACAAACTAACTGGCAGGTAAGTGTGGATTACATGCTGTACAGATGCCCAATGAATATATCAATTGCAATGCAAACTAAACCTACCTACCAATACCCTAATTCTGTGCCAACAAGATCTCTTTGGACTACTACAGTATACGCAGAGATGGAGTATGAAGCCAGTAAAATGCCTGTACATTTGAGTAACTCATATGCACAGTAGAATGTGTGGTACAGTACCAACACTTCTGTTCCCGCATGGCTTTATGTAGCTAACGTATCACACTCCAACATGATTGGGGTGACAACCAGGACTGTATACTCCCCAAATTTCATCTCACCATGTAAATCCCAAGTCGAGTGAGGGTCACAGTAGACAACCATGCAGAAGTCACCTAACAGTCCACACTTCCCCCATTGTGGCTGCTGTGCTGCCCTCAAGCGCCAATCCAACTCTGGGTAGGCCACCACCAGTATGTGGGCCAGGGTCCGACGGGATGCCATCCCCAGCTGGGCCTCTGCGGTCTTCCTGGCCCAGCGTCTCAGGTCCTCCCACTGCTTCCTGCTGCGGGTGCTCCGCCAGCTATGGACCCCAGGCACCGCAGTTCCTTGGCGAGGGCTCTCCATGGCCTTTTTTGTTCTGGTGGGAGCTGACCTGCATTTGAAACATTGAGAAAATGAAGAACATGATGTAAATGATACCAATACAGCTGCAACCTTTGGTGGCACACAACATACACGGCCCATGCACATTGCCAATATACCCCACACATCATGGGCATGCAAAAGCCCAAATCAGTCATCACATGTCAATGTGCACACACATTCACCATCAAACACCACCCAAAATGTCTGAAAAAGGACGATGTACTGACCTGTTGCCGTGAAGCCCCATACAACTGCCCATACAGGGGTAGGACCCCTTCCACCAGTTTCTCAAGCTCCTCAGCTGTGAAGGCGAGGGCTTTATCCCTGTAGTGCATGCCATCATGGCTCCATGTTTCAGGACGCAGCAGCACACAAAGTGGATGTCGTCCTTGCCCGAATGCCAAGAGTCAGATGAGCTTGCCCATACAAAATGGTGGTTATGACTGTCAGCGCCCACGGTGATCATCGTTGGTCCCAGTTTCCCATAGACTTCAATTAACCAATGAGGAGTTCCACGTCGGTTCTGACCGCTTTCCACCATGAGGACTGCCACTGGTGTGATGAGGTCACGTCCATCCGTCCTATCCATGCAGGACAGGCGGATGCCATTTTAGTATGTTACTTGACTGCCCTGGGTTGACGCTGCATCATTACCTGCATATCGTCACAAAATGAATCATGCAGTTTACATTTTGAGAACAATCATATATGTAGTGGGTGTGAGGTGACATCACCACACTTGTAAGTACATATGTTTGTATTGACAATCCGTAAGGTGGAACACATGGGAAGTCTTCGTTTTCACATCACTACATGTTCTGTACATGTTCCTTGTCAAAGGTATGGCATTATGTGGCATTGTCTGGGTAGGAACAGAGTGTGGAGTAATGTGTCTTTCCACAACATGATAGTCAACTTACATGACCAATACTTCATAATTGTCATATGTCATACATGTTTCACAACATTGTGAGATGTGCCTAGATTGTTGTTTATCTCCCTGCCTAGATACCACCAAAATGGAGAAATGAGAAATGCACCAGCCTACTGGCTCCCAGTAGATCTTGAAACCATGGAATAGTGACACATCATCATGATCTATCGACTGAACCGTGTGTCCATCAGGGAATTAGTCGCCGAGTTAGAGCCAGACCTCCTGCCGGCTTTGAGAAATCCCCATGCCATCCCTCCAACAATCCAGGTGTTGGCAGTCCTGCATTTTCTGGTCAGTGGCTCATTTCAGGTGCCTTTGGGACTGGCTGCAGGGATGTCACAGCTCAAGTTCAGTAAGGTGTTATAGGATGTGTGTGTGCCCTACTCAAGCATGTGAACAGGTACATAAGGTTTCCTCAACTTGCTGAATTGCCCACTGTTAAAGCAGCCTTATACAATACATCACATATCCCACTTATAATAGGAGCTGTTGATGGGACTCACATCGCCTGGGTACCTCCAAGGACCAATCAACAGGTCTACAGAAACTAGAAGAGTACATATTTGTTCAATGTACAAGTGGTGTGTCTTGCAGATGAGTACAAAGAACATGTAACAGCAAAATTCCCTGGTTCAGTACATGATTCCTACGTCCTGAGGAACAGCAGTGTCCCTGCATTGATGTTACAGCTACAGGGAGAAAGGGCCTGGCTAATTGGTATGTGTACTGCTCTCCATGTCAGATGTTTGATATCCCTCCTCACACAGTCTGCACTATGCCTAGCATTATTACCTATTGTCATATCTCCTTTTCTACACAGGTGACTCCGGACAACCAACCTGCCATGGCTCCTGACACCTGTTAGACAAACAACCACAGGAGGGGAGAACAGGTACAATGAGGCACATGGCTAGACGAGACGGGTGACTCAGAAGACTTTTGGGGGCATATTTATACTCTGTTTGCGCCGGATTTGCGTCGTTTTTTTTTACGCAAATCCGACGCAAAACTAACTCCATATTTATACTTTGGCGTTAGACCCGTCTAGCGCCAAAGATCTTGGAGTTTGCGTCATTTTTTAGCGTGAACACCTTCCTTGCGTTAATGATATGCAAGGTAGGCGTTCCCTTCTAAAAAAAAATTCTGAGGCATGTGCGCCATATTTACACTCCCGGGCAAAAATGACGCCCGGGAGTGGGCGGGTCCAAAAAAATAACGTCCTGCCGCTTTAGCGTAATTTTTTAACGCCTGGTCAGGGCAGGCGTTAAGGGACCTGTGGGCTCGGAAGGAGCCCAGAGGTGCCCTCCCATGCCCCCAGGGACACCCCCTGCCACCCTTGCCCACCCCAGGAGGACGCCCAAGGATGGAGGGACCCATCCCAGGGAACTTAAGGTAAGTTCAGGTAAGTATTTTTTTCTTGTGGCATAGGGGGGCCTGATTTGTGCCCCACTACATGCCACTATGCCCAATGACCATGCCCAGGGGACATAAGTCCCCTGGGCATGGCAATTGGGCAAGGGGGCATGACTCCTGTCTTTGCTAAGACAGGAGTCATTTAAATGGGGGTTGGGAGTAAAAACAAATGGCGCTAATTGGGTTGAGGCGAAAATTTTGCCTCAGCCTGACTTGCCCCATTTTTTGACGCCCAAGCTCCATTTTCCCCTATGCCGGCGCTGCCTGGTGTAAGTCATTTTTTTTTACGCACACCAGGCAGCTCCGCCGGCTAACGTCATTCCATAAATAAGGCAGCCGCATGGCGCTTTGGAATGGCGTTAAATTTTTTGACGCACAACTGCGTTGGCGCAGTTGTGCGCCAAAAAGTATAAATACGGCCCTTGGCCTTTTGAAAGCTAGATTTCGTTGCCACCATGTGTCCGATGGTGCCCTAAAATACCAAGCAGGAAAAGTCTGCAAGATCGTGGTTGAATGCTGCATGCTCCATTATCTTGCCCTCAGAAGGCACACCCCACTGTTGGAGGAGGGGTACATTGATGCTGGAGCAGTGGTTGAGGCCGGTGACTCTGATACTGAGGAGGAGCAGATGAGGATGAGGTACATGACAACTGGATCGACCTGATTCATCATTATTTTCGATGATAAACAGGTATGTGTGATTTGGATGTCATGTGCACTTTGACTATGTATTGGTAAAGCTAGCCTGTACTCAGATTTTGCATGCATCAAGGTGTGTGTGGAGTCTTCTGCCTTCCATCTTGGTGTCTGACCCTGAGAGGTAGCTGAGTACCAGGAGGCGTAGTGGAAATGCATTGCTGACAATGACGTGTGAAATACTGGTGCCATAACGAAACATCCTTATGGTTAGACCAAAGGTTTTGGATCCTCAGTCTGACTGTTTGGGTAAATGTAAGGGACACTTATCTGACTTGTCCTGCTGTGTGGGCCTATTATGCTGCATTGTCAACTGCTGTGTGACAACTACATGTTCCTGATTACGCAAGGAGGTGAACAGTAGAGGATGTCACCTATGTGAAATCTTTACTTTCCTACACACGTATGTCAGTGAAAATGTAGGCCTTTACATGTGTGGTATCATAGCTGCTGGGGCAATCTTCCTGTGTTGGTGTTCTACTGCTGTTGATGTATGGACATGGACTACATTCCTTACAACATTGAGCCTTATTCCATGTCATTTTACCTCTTCAGGTCCAATGTCTGTTTGCAAGTTGATTACTGCCATGAATGTTGGCACCCTTGTCACAGGATGTAACTTTAATATGGATGTACTTACACACCTGCTGGAAATTCCTACTACATCTGTCACTTTGACATTCTTGTAGTGCCGATATGTGTATTTGATTGTTGCTTGTAAACAGAAATGCCACTTTAAACAATGAAAACACATGCATCATGACTTGTGCTAATTGGTGTTTATTGAGAGTTTCACATCACAGTCCAGAGGAGAGGGGACATGGTTTAGGTGAAGATCAGAGTGGGTGGTCCAGCTGTATGTTTCACAGGTCCTGTATCCATTAGCCTTGGGATGATGGGAAGTTGGCATTGGACAACCAACAGGGTGTAACAGTGGCACACAAGGGTGACGGTTCAGTAGAGGTATCACTGCCTGATGGGGGGATTGCTTTTTGCCCCAGATCCTGTAGGATGACTGAATGGCCGACCTCTTTTACGGAGGGATCCCTCAGGTGCAGGGGTAGGGGCGCTGGTGGCCTGTGGGTCCTCCTGCTGGGCCTCCATTTTAGTAGCAGGTACTGATGTAGAGGGCAGTGGTGGTGTATGACTTCTGGATGGGGCCTACTGTTTGATAGAGTACGTGCGCAGGATGGCGTTGAGTCTTTTGAACTTCCTAACAAGGAGACCATGGTGGCATTGAGTACTTGCCACTGTTGCATGGCCTCCTGGTGGTATTCCCCCTGCAGCCTTTAGGTCTCCTGCAGGGTGCTGAGTATCTGGTCCATCTTGTCCTGGGATTGCTGGTAGGCTCCCAGGACCCTGGAGACGCCTTCTGGCCAGTCGTATCCTGTTGCTGCCTCATCCTTTGGACCACAATTGCCCTCTCACTGGCCCTTGTCCCCTGTGTCTGTGCCCTTGGTGCAGTGTGTCCCTTCCCACTGACACCAGGACTGTCATTGTCTTTGGATTGCAATGTTGACTCATGCCACTGTACTGCAGGGCACACTGATGTTTGATGTGACCTTGGGACACAGGTTTGGGAAGGTGGGCTCTGCTGTGCAATGGAAGCCACAGTGGAAGTGGTTTCAGTTGTGGGCAGGGTGAGGCTGATGGTGGTGTACTGACCACTTGTGCCTGATGGGTGAGGTACGTCATTCTCTATTGGACGTGCTTTTAGGGCTGGGCTTTCTCTCACTGGCATCCTCTGCTTTGTGGCAGTACTTTGGGTGACCTGTGGAATGAGAGCTATTTTGTCACATGAGGGTATTGTACAGGTGGTACACATGTTTGTATGCCACCATAGTCTGGATTGGCAGGGCAGAAATGTCATTAACAGTTACTAGACTACTGCTTGTGTATTTTGAATAAAAGTTGGTATTGGTCCTGCTACTGTCATTGCCATGTACTGAGGTACATTCCAATTACTTATTGGTGAAGGGGGGTGACATGGTTTTACGTGCAGGTGCACAGATTGGAAGTGGATTTAGCAGTCATGAAAGGGTACGGAGTGTTGCATTGTGGTAGTTGTAGTACTTGCTGCAGTGTGGGGAATCCATGTACTAGTTGGGCCTGTAAAGGGAATGGTGTTAGTAGGGAGCTGTGGCATGCAAGGGTGGGTTTTGGGTCCATGATTAGTTTGTCACATTAGGGTGGTGTGAGGGGGTGAGAGGGTGGTGGGGGTACATGCTGTGCAGAGGTACATGTTGGCTGTAAAGTGTAGTTGACTTACCATGATCCAGTCTACTAGGTATCCCCGCCAGCCCCTCTGGGTGTAGGATAGCCAACACATTCTCCTCCCACAATGATAATTCTGGGGAGGTGGTGGGGGCCCACCACCAGTCTTCATGACAACAATTTGGTGTTGTCATGCAATGGCCCGGAACTTCCCCCGTAGGTCATTCTACCTCTTCCTAATGTCATCCCTTTTGTGTGGAGGGTTTCACACTGACAACAATCCTCTGCCATAAGTCCATTTTCCAGGCTATGGATGTCTGCTGGACTGGTGCTCCTGTGGTCCACTCTGGTGATTTTGTCAACCATGACCCTCAGCTCCTCGTCTGTGAATCATGTTTTTTTGTGGTACTATGGTGGTTGTATTGTGGGTGATGAAGTGTGTGCTGTGAAAGGATGCTGGGTGTGCTGTTTGGTAGTGTGAGTTTGAGTACTAGGATGTGCGTGTGGTTTGTGGTGATTGGGTTCAGTGGTGATATGTGTGTTGTGTTGCTCTTGATTATGTGTTGTGTGTAGCGTGTTCAGTGTGATGATGGCTGTGGTATCCAGGTGCAATGCCTTCTGTCAGTGTACTCATGCCTTGTTATGTCAATATTTCTAGGTGCAAATGATTCTGTGTATGTGTGGGGATGTGTATTGTAGTGCTGTCGCCAGGTGTGTGTGGTGTGTTTATGTGTATCAGGTGTGGGGTATTGGTATTGTCCAGTGTGGTACAGTGTTCTGGTGGAGTTGTGTCTGCAGTGGTTCTGACCGCCAATGGATTGCCGCTGTGCTAAGACCGCCGTGCTGATTTGTGATTTGTGATTGGGAGGGTGGGATGTTGATGGCCTGGCAGTGCTGGTGGTGCAGACACCTCTTTCACGCCATCATTCAGGCCAATGGTGTTATTTTTTTAGGACTTTTTTTGCAATGTTGTGTTGGTGACTCATAATACGGCGGTCTTTCGGCACCTGCTTACACAGTGGTCTTTGATAAAGACTGCCGAAGTCACAATGACCACCTCAATATCAGGAAATGGTCTCAACACACATTTTTGAGTTGATGCCAGGCCTAAACATGCCCAAATTATTGATTTGGACTTCCTGATTTAGCTTGAAGAACTGAGTTTGTCAGAAGATTCAAAAGAACAAATTTCTCTGTATGAGAGCATCTTTAAACTGAAACTGTAAAGCATTTTATTTTTAGACTTTTCTTGCTACTATCTCTTCCCATACAACATTAATTTCGGTCTTTTTTTACTTTGTTTTATATGTGAAGAGATGTATCAACCGACAACAATGGAATTCTCTGCTACAAACGGAAAATCCATATTTGCATTCCACATGGACAGGATTACAAGACTGTAACCATTGATAAGTTTTAAAGTCTCAATTCCTTTCAGCTTATGTGTTTGTAATGGGTTCTTTATCCCGAAACAAATAAAGGGGATATTGGAATAATATGACAGGCGCAGAAGGTGAGGGTTTAGCTAATTTATTCTTGCTTTGGTTTTAAGGATGGAGCTTTTTATCCCATGTTTCTTGTTCACAAGGATAACGCACTTGTAGTCCAAAGAAATTAACAAAGTTCCCTTTTTCTTCTCTTTCAGGGTTTTGGTGATAGTCCACAAGTGACCGGGTCCAGCTTTGGGAAGGTCTCCGATCTTCCTCTACGTCAGTGGGCCAGGCTCTCAAAAAAAATAGAAGAAGGACAACAAAACAGGTAAGTGGGATATATATACTGTCAGTAGATAGGGTTAGTAGGGTGGTGGGGGGAATAGGTATGAGTGACGGAAAGTGAGGGTAAAACTGTCCTTTAGTTTGTGGTTTTCCCTATAAGTGTTCTCAGACATTCCCTTCTTTGCAGAAATCCTCTGGCTGTCGGTTTCTTTGTGAGGTTAGATTTACTTTAGGGCTTTCTGTCATATGGTCTCCCCTTCCTTGCAGGACCTCCCTCTCTTTCCCTTATCCCCCCCTATTCCTAATAACCACCCTCTCGCAAACCCCCAGCTGTGGTACGAACGTACCTGAGGTGGCCACGCCGCTCCAGGGACGCGGCCGGCACTTTGGCAGTCTCCCGGCTTTTCTCTGACGGGGGCGGGAGGGCCCCGGTGCTTTTCTCTCTCCTTCGGATCGCCCGATCCTTCGACGGGTTCCTTCCTCTCCGTCCTCGGTGTCCGGGTTTCCTTTTCTTCGGGTCGCGCTTGCCAAGCGTCTTCCTCCGTCTCTCTCTCTCCTTTTCCTTTTGGTCCGTCTTTTCTTTCGGTCGTCGTCCAGATGCCGAAGGCGTCTGACGTCATAGGCTTGCGTCCCTCTCGAATGTGTCGGGCCCCATTAATGGCGGCCGTCACAATATTTTGAAGACCGGCGTCCGGAGACGTCCGGTTACACATCCCCTCCCTTGAATGGGGCTGTTCGAGACCCAAAGGTCCTGGGAACCGGGATAAATAGTCAGCCTGTCCCATAAGATCACCAGGGAGATGGCAAACCTGGAAGGAGAAAGGTTGAAGCTCCATAAACCATCTCAATATGCGACTGTTAGTATCTTTATATCTCGAGAGCCAGGTGAGGGGAGCGTGATCCGTATATAATAGAAAGGATCTTCCTAGGAGGTAATATTGGAGGCTTTCAATTGCCCACTTGATGGCGAGACATTCTCGTTCTATAATGGGATATTTTTGCTCCCTGGGAAAAAGTTTACGACTAATAAAGACCACGGGGTGACTAATATCTCTCTCATCTTTCTGAAAAAGTACAGCCCCCAGACCCACGTCTGAGGCATCCGTTTGGAGGTGAAAGGGGATAGTGAAGTCAGGACATTTTAAAATCGGTTGGGTAGTGAGATATCTTTGTAGGGTATGGTAACTATGGGATTGTACTGGGTTTAAATTCGTGATATTTTTGGATTGGCCTTTCCTCAGGAGATCGGTTAGGGGGGCGGCCACGGTGGAATAATGCGGTATAAATCTTCGATAATACCCTACCAAGCCTAAGAATGACCGGACCTCCTTTTTCGTTGTGGGTGTATCTATCCGTAGGATGGCTTCAACTTTATTCATTTGTGGTCTAAGTATACCTTTCCCTATATGATATCCTAGATAAGAGATCTCATTGAATGCCAACCGGCTTTTGGAGGCATTGGCTGTTAATCCAGCCCCTCGTAACGCTGTAAAGATTTTGTTTAAATGTGCCAAGTGGTCTTCCCAAGTCTCGCTGTGAATAACGATATCATCCAGATACGCGGCAGCGTACCTGGTATGAGGTCGTAGAATGGTGTCGATGAGACGCTGGGAGGTGGCGGGTGCCCCATGTAACCCGAAAGGGAGAACATTAAAATGATATAGCCCAGAGGGAGTAGAGAAAGCCGTTTTCTCTTTATCTTCTGGCGTCAAAGGAATCTGCCAGTAACCTTTGGTCAAGTCGAGTGTAGACATGTACTTAGCTTTTCCCAACTTCTCTAAGAGTTCGTCAACCCTTGGAAGGGGATATGTGTCAAACTGGGATATAGAATTGACTCGTCTAAAGTCAATACAGAAACGTATAGACCCATCTGGCTTTGGCACTAATACCACCGGTGAACACCAGGGACTCTGGGAAGGCTCTATAATGCCTAGGTCTAACATCTTTTCTATTTCGTTTTCTACCAGGATCTTTCTAGCTTCAGGGATACAATATGGCCGTAAGTGTATGACCTTGCCAGGTGGGGTTATGATTTGATGATGCACCAACTTGGTCCTGCCTGGTATCGAGGAGAACACATGGGCATGATCATGGAGGAGCTGGGTTAATTGCTCACTCTGTTGGATCGAGATTTCACTATTTATGGGAGGCATCTCGTTTCCGCTAGGCTGCTCAGTGGGACACCACCCTATCTCCAATTCCTTAACGGTGTTAACTACGCATCCCCTGGTTGGTTCTCCCTGTGGTTCTTCCCACTTTTTTAATAGATTGACATGAAAGATCTGTGACCGGTTGGAACTGTCTGTGAGCTGGACCTTCTAGGTCACGGGTGTTACTACCCCTATCACTTTATAGGGTCCCTGCCACTTTGCCAGCAACTTGTTGTCTGAACTGGGGAGAAGCACTAACACCTTATCACCTAGGGTAAAGGTCCTTAATTGAGTAATCCTGTCGTAATCTTTTCTGCTTTTCTTGAGCCTTCTCCATATGTTCCCTCACGTTTTCCCACACATTTTGGATGTTGGTTTTTAACTCCTGGGTATATTCTAAGAGGGATTTTTCTCCATCCTCCTCCTCCCATAACTCTGCAGCCATATCTAACAAGGTCCTGGGCTGTCGTCCGAACAATAATTCAAATGGACTATGGCCCGTGGATGCTTGCTCATGGGTCCTGATAGCGTATAACACTAATGGGAGTTTTCTATCCCAGTCCTTACCTGTCTCTGAAATAGATTTCTTTAGTAGAGTTTTCAGAGTGCGGTTATACCTTTCCACCAAACCATCCGTTTGAGGATGATAAACCGCTGTTCGCAACTGTTTGATCCCCAGAAGTTGACATATTTGTGCCATCAAGTTGGACATGAACTGGGTACCTTGGTCTGTTAAGATTTCTCGGGGAAAGCCTATTCGAGAGAAGAACCCTATCATTGCATGGGCTATGCTCTTGGAGTTAATACTGCTGAGTGGGATGGCTTCTGGGTATCTGGTGGCATAATCTACCAATACTAGTATATAACGGTATCCTCTAGAAGAAGGTAGGAGAGGGCCTACAATGTCTATTCCTATTCTTGAAAAAGGGATGTCTATAATGGGAAGCGGTTGCAAGGGAGCTCTTCTTTTGGGACCAGGATCAATCAATTGGCATTTAGGACATTGCTGACAGAATCTCCTAATTTGTGAAAAAAACCCGGCCAGTAGAACTTCCTCAACAGATATTCTTCTGTTTTCTCTCTTCCATAGTGACCCCCCCCCCCGGCTGGCTATAGGCTAGGTGTAGGACTTGTGGTCTATAAGGTTCGGGGACTAATAACTGCTTCTTTTCTTCTCGGTTGTTACCAGTGACACGGTATAACAGATTTTTGATTATGGTAAAAGAAGGGCTTTTGTCTTGGGGGTTCCGGGGTAGTGCACTTTTCCAGGCATGGATCAAACTCGGATCTTCTCTTTGACAACTACGGAATGGGGGAAGGTCAGTAAGGGTAAGGACCTTTGTAATTACCCTATTTGGACTCATGTTTCCTTGGGCGTAGACTTTTCTGGTTTCTCTTTTTTCTTTTCGGAGGGTCTGTATCTAACCACCGGTGGTGTTATAGGCGTACTAGAAAAAGGAGCTCTTTTCCACCATGTACTCATGTCTTCAGAGTCTTTTGTACTGTCAAGAAGTTCCGAAAAGTCAGGGAAGTCGGTTCCTATGATAGCTTCTTCGACTAGTCTTTCCACCACCCCCATCCTTATGGGGACTTCTTTTCCATCCCAGGACAGGGTTGTCCAGATTAGGGGATATTCTTTTGTATCTCAATGAATACAACATATGGATACCGTAAGTCCTGAAGTAAAAGGGGGGCTTTCCAGTAAATCAGCACGAATTACAGACTGACTGCAACCTGAGTCAATGAGTGCCACTGTGGTTCTTCCATTGACAACAAGTCTCTTCTTGTATCGGGTTTCCTTTCCGCCTGTATAGAAGACTCTCCCCCTAGTGACTCCTATTTCCATCGGTTCTGATTTTTCAGTTTTCAGCGGGCAAACCTGGGCGATATGTCCCCACTCTCCACAGCTAAAACACTGTGGTTGTTGCATATAGGATCTTTCTAATCCTCGCAATTTTCCCGGATCCTCGGTTGGTTTCCGCCCCAGGGATGGGGAGGGTCCGGGGTTCTGTCGGATGGGGTTAAGTGTTGGCCGTACGGGAGGGATTTTGAACTCGAGGGAGCGGTGTAAGGCACAGGCTAATTCAATAGTGGTGTTAGTATCTGGACTTGGGTGTTGCTTGATCCAATTACGGGTATTGGTAGGTAGGGCGTCTAGATATTGTTCTAAGAGAACAACCTCAATGATATCCTCCCTATTGGTCCCAATGGGACCTAGCCATTTGAGTCCCAAGTCCTTAATCCGGAAATACAGGGCCCGGGGATTCTCGGAGGGTCCCCATTTGGCTTTCCTGAACCGGACCCGGTAATGTTCGGTATCAAAGCCCACTCGCTCTAGGATACTCTTTTTAATATCCTGATAGGGTGTCATTCCGCCTGGGTTTACCGCTTGATACGCCGCTTGGAGAGTTCCTGTTAATAACGGGGCGATATATTGGCCCCACCTATACTGGGGCCAGGTGGCGGAAGTAGCAACCCGCTCGAAATTGGTGAAAAAGGCATCCGGGTCTTCGCCTTCCTGATATCGCTGCAGGACCGAACTGGGTACGTTCGGATGCACCCGGGTGGCGGCAATAGTGTCCGTGAGGTTTTTGATTGCAGTCTCATGGACCAACTGATTGTTGGCCATGATAGTGGCCTGACTTTTAAGAGCGCTTTGTAGGGCCTCCCTTTCCACTTTAGCCTCCTTCTGTTGCTCTTCCCACACTACTTGTAGATGCCTCTGCCCTGCGGCTAGCTGCTGCATCATCTCTGATAGGGTGGGTGTACCCTCCATCGTCTTAGGTTACCTGTCGTTGTTCCAATATCCCACTTCTGACACCACTGTAATGGGTTCTTTATCCCAAAACAAATAAAGGGGATATTGGAATAATATGACAGGCGCAGAAGGTGAGGGTTTAGCTAATTTATTCTTGCTTTGGTTTTAAGGATGGAGCTTTTTATCCCATGTTTCTTGTTCACAAGGATAACGCACTTGTAGTCCAAAGAAATTAACAAAGTTCCCTTTTTCTTCTCTTTCAGGGTTTTGGTGATAGTCCACAAGTGACCGGGTCCAGCTTTGGGAAGGTCTCCGATCTTCCTCTACGTCAGTGGGCCAGGCTCTCAAAAAAAATAGAAGAAGGACAACAAAACAGGTAAGTGGGATATATATACTGTCAGTATATAGGGTTAGTAGGGTGATGGGGGGAATAGGTATGAGTGACGGAAAGTGAGGGTATAACTGTCCTTTAGTTTGTGGTTTTCCCTATAAGTGTTCTCAGACATTCCCTTCTTTGCAGAAATCCTCTGGCTGTCGGTTTCTTTGTGAGGTTAGATTTACTTTAGGGCTTTCTGTCATATGGTCTCCCCTTCCTTGCAGGACCTCCCTCTCTTTCCCTTATCCCCTCCTACTCCTAATAACCACCCTCTCGCAAACCCCCAGCTGTGGTACGAACGTGCTCCTCCAGGGACGCGGCCGGCACTTTGGCAGTCTCCCGGCTTTTCTCTGACGGGGGCGGGAGGGCCCCGGTGCTTTTCTCTCTCCTTCGGATCTCCCGATCCTTCGACGGGTTCCTTCCTCTCCGTCCTCGGTGTCCGGGTTTCCTTTTCTTCGGGTCGCGCTTGCCGAGCGTCTTCCTCCGTCTCTCTCTCTCCTTTTCCTTTTGGTCCGTCTTTTCTTTCGGTCGTCGTCCAGACGCCAAAGGCGTCTGACGTCATAGGCTTGCGTCCCTCTCGAGTGTGTCGGGCCCCATTAATGGCGGCCGTCACAATATTTTGAAGACCGGCGTCCGGAGACGTCCGGTTACAGTGTTCTTTCAGGTGTTTTCACAGTAACAGATTGTCTGTCTTCAGGCATAACACTGTTCATTCTTCCTTTTGAGATTACAGACCCTTTGGAATCCAAAACAATACCTAGTATAGTATATCCCTTTTACTCTGTCTCTCCGTTGGCAATACTCTCCACATTTATGGAATTGGAATCACAAAACTTATTGTCTAAGAGTTCTTTTCTGAGACTCTTCTGCAATGATATAAGATGCATATTGCTCAATAAATGACAACACTGAGTCATCAGAATCTTGACCAAACATTGGTACACGTGGTGCTCCTCTAGCTTGGTATTCTTTTTTCCAAAAGAAGTCCACAAACTCACCTACTGGTAGTTTTGTTTTGTTTCACACAAGATGAAGCATGGCTTCAAATCTATGTCTGAAGTATCAACAAATATTTTCAAGATCAATGGAACACATTTAACCTGCAGATGTGAAATCAGTCCTTGGAGTGTTTGCAATAGATTGCCTACGAAAGTCATGAAGATCATCATAAGCATGCTCTTCAGAGTTCAAAGTAATAAACTAGGTATGTGCACCTAGATTTTCAGCTCACCATGATATTGAAACCAATTTTCACTTGTACCACATTGGCAAGTTATACAATTAATCAAATTACTTTCTGGTGCCTCATTTTTACCATATATATTTTACAACACATTTCTCACAGTGATGGCATTAAACTATGTGCCTTTTCTCATAACATGGCCCACAGCATACAATGGGACTTACAGATCACTCTCAAACAAAAGGTGGACAATGTATGGTATATTTGCCTAAAGCAGGAACTTTCAAATTATAATCTACTGATTGTATTCTGATGCAGGAATCGGCAGTGGACACTCATCATACTGACCACCTTCTCCTGTAGGAAATACCATTGGAAAACACTGTGCTTATAAGCTTGTTTTCAACACACGTATTGGTCCTCTTTCTGTTTGCTTCATTTGTTACAATTCTAAAGCATTACCCATCATATCTCTGGAATGAGAGGGTGGATTCTGTAATGTTCATATATATATTCTCTTCTACTTAAATCAACTTTTTTAAACAGAGCAGAAGGAGCTTGTGTGGAAATATCTATTCTAAAACAGGTAACATGCTACATCACTACCATTGTGAAACACATGCTCACATATCCTGGCAATTATTTTTTCTTTGGTAGGTACTACCTCTACTAGAATCACTAGTGGATCTTCTCTTTCTCAATCTACTCCTAGAATTTCAATATTCTTTTTCATATTGGAAGGCAAATACATTCCTTCACCTTTCAGACCTTTTAGTAGTTCAGAAGGAGGTAATTTCTTATTTTTGGGATTTGAAGCTCTGCAGAAACTGGGAACACTTCCAATATGTTATGAATTCCTCTAGCAGGAATTATATTATTGTCCAGTTTTTCAAAACAATATTTACAGACAATCTGGCTTAACCCCTTCCCCGCCACGGACGTAATGGTTACGTCCATGGCAGCGCCCGTGTGGCGCCATGGACGTAACCATTACGTCCTGGGACTGGCAGTCGGGGGAAGCGCAAACGCTTCCCCCGAGGGCCGCCCCCCCACCCCTCAGGCCAGGGCTGAAAGGGGAATCCCTTCCCCTTTCACCCCCACTACCCCCACCCCCCCATGACGTCAGCGCGCGATCGTGCGCTGATTTCATGGAAAGGGGGAAAGACGCGCTGGAAGCCATTTGCTTCCAGCGCGTCTAAGGGAGAAGGTGAGTTTTTCACCTTCGTGTGGGGGGGGATGCTCTGAAAGAGGCATTGAGGGAAAGGAAAGGGTTCCTTTCCCCGGATGTCTCTTTGAGCATTCCTGCTGCCCGATCGCGATGCGATCGGGCAGCAGGAATGCCCACTAGACACCAGGGATTTGTTTATGTGTGTGTGTGTGCTTGTTTATTGTGTGGGGGAGCGACCCCTTGGGCAAGGGTCGCTCCCCTTTGGGGGCAAATGTATTTATCATCGTTTCTGCCCCCCTTGGGGGCAGATTGGCCCTATTTTTAGGCCAATCTGCCCCCAAGGGGGGCAGAAAGCCACTAGACACCAGGGATTTTATTGTTGGTTTTTATTTTTTGTGTTGGGGGGCGGCCCCTTGGGCAAGGGTCGCCCCCAGGGGCCCATATGTATTATTGGACAGTTCTGCCCCCTTGGGGGCAGATATGCCTATTTTTTTAGGCCTTTCTGTCCCCAAGGGGGGCAGAATCCCCATAGTGCCAGGGATACTATATGTGTGTGTGTGTGTGTGTGCTTTGTGTGGGGGTGTGGCCCCTTGGGCAAGGGTCGCCCCCCCCAAAGGGTGCAATGTACTCTGGGCGATTTCTGCCCCTCCCCCCCCCCCCCCCCCCTTGGGGGTAGATTGGCCTATTTTTTTTTTAGGCCCATCTTCCCCCAAGCAGAGAACACTAAACACAATGGAAAATTAAAAAATGGTTAGTGGCGGAGTGTTTGTCAACTGGCGAAGTATTTGCTTTTATGATAATAACAGTTTTTCTCCTTTTTGTTCTAGTTCAAAGCTTTTGCTGACTTTGCTGTGGCTTGTTGCAGTTTTGGCAGTAGTTGTCCTGCGGTTTGCATAGTTGCATGTTTTAGGTAAGTAAATACATTTACTCCAAGTGAGTATTGTTGCCATGCATCAATGACATGTTTGTAGGTGGTGTACTGAATGCAGGATTGTGTGTGAAATTGTCCTTAGATTTATGCACAATGATTATTGTGTTGTCTTATGTCTAATTTGCTTTTTTTTTTCTCTTTTTAGTGGGATATCGTTGGTGATTGCTGTGGCTGTGCAGAGTAGTTGCTGGTGAGTCAAGCTTTTTCAGGCAAGTGAGCAGTATAGTTTTTGAGTTTATAACTCTTAGTGATAAAGCTATACTTTGTTACTTATCTTACACAGTGCTGGTTGTTGGTGGTGTATTTGTCCAGTTAATTTTTGTAGGAAGGATCATGGCTAGTCGTAGGATGACCGCTCAGCAGGTTGTTAGTGTGCTTTTTGAGTCATCTTCTGACCATGAATATGAGACTGACTCTGCATCTGAAGCAGAGGAGGAAGTGCAGGATTCTGGAAGTGAATTTTCTGTCAGAGATGAATCATCTGATGATGAAGCTACTCTCAGTGCTGATGAAGGGCCTGTTTTAGAGGAGGACAGTGACGTGCCAATGGTGCAGGAGCCAGCGGCTGAAAGTGTTTACTGGTTTTCCAGGGTGTCGAGTTAATACGGAAAACTTTTTGCCCGTCAACTTTTTTGAGTTGTTTATGGACGATATATTTTTGGAAGAGATTGTTGAGCAGACTAATTTGTATGCAGAGCAGTTTTTGAGGGACAACGCTGCCAGACTTAGGCCACACTCTAGAGCTAGCCGGTGGATTCCCACAAATCTGGAAGAGTTGAAAAAGTTCTTGGGTTTAACTTTTTTGATGGGGCTGATAAGGAAGCCATCGCTGTCTTCATATTGGTCTACTAGTCCCTTGATGGCAACTGCTATATTTCCTGCCATCATGAGTCATAACCGGTATGAGCTTCTTCTTCGGATGTTGCATTTTGTAGATAATGTTTTAGCCTTGCCACAAGATAATCCTGATTCTGACCGTCTTTTTAAGATTAGACCTGTCCTTGATCATTTGGTAGATGGGTTTTCAGAGATCTATGTTCCAGGGAAAGAAATATCTGTAGATGAGTCTTTGCTGCTGTTCAAGGGTCGTTTGGTTTTTAGGCAGTACATTCCTAGCAAGAGGGCACGGTATGGAATTAAATTGTATATGCTGTCAGAAAGTAGTACAGGATATGTTTATAATTTCCGGGTCTACACTGGTAGGGATTCCAATATTGACCCCCCTGGTTGTCCACCCACTTTTGGAGTTAGTGAGAATATTGTGTGGGAACTTGGTAGACGACTGTTTAACAAAGGTCACCATTTATATGTAGATAACTTCTACACTGGAGTTCGGTTGTTCAAGGAGTTGTTCAGAGTGGACACTGTTGCTTGTGGCACAATCCGCTCTAATCGGAAAGGCTATCCAAAAGAGCTTGTCTGTAAAAAACTTGAGAAGGGATAGTGCAGTGCCTTGCGGAATGATAAGCTGCTAGCTCTGAAATTTGTAGACAAGAGGGATGTATACATGCTAAGCACCATCCATGATGAGAGTACTTCACCTGTGGCAGTTTGGGGTCAGGTTGCCGAAGTGCGCAAACCTGTGTGCATCTTAGACTATAATAAGCACATGGGTGGTGTTGATAGAGTAGATCAGAGGTTAGAACCTTACACTGCTGCTCGTAAGTCTTATGTGTGGTATAAGAAATTAGCAGTTCACTTGTTCCACTTGGCAACTTTTAATGCTTTTGTTGTGTTCAAGGATAGTTCTCCAGAGTCAAGGATGACATTTGTGAAATTTCAGGAGTCTATCATAGCTAGCCTTGTTGTGCTGGAACAGGCAAGAGTTCTTAGAGAAGCAGTGGTGGAGGATGTGGCTAGATTGAAAGATCGTCACTTTGCTGAGAACATTCCTCCCACGGGCAAAAAAAACTTTCCTGCTAAGAGATGTAGAGTCTGTGCTCGAAGAGGTATCAGGAAGGAGACTAGGATGTACTGCCCTGATTGTCCTTCAAAGCCTGGGCTGTGTGTGGGTGGCTGTTTCAGGAGCTACCACACACAGAAGAATTATTGGGAAATTCCGTGAGCGTAAACTGCTGTTTTATATTTTTATATGTTCGGTTTCACGGTTGGCATTAGTCATGTATTCAGTTAGAGCTTTTGTGTTTGTAGTTTTGTACTAATTTATGATTAGTGGTTTCTTTGTTGTTTAAAAACAAAAAAAAGGGATGGTATGTGTAGGGTGGTGCTTGGCTGGCGGTGTGCGTGGGGTGGCGCTTGGCTGGCGTTTTGGGTGGGGTGGCACTTGGCTGGCGGTGTGGGTGGGCGGGTGCAGTGGCGCTTGGCTGGCGGTGTGGGTAGGTGGGGTGGCGCTTGGCTGGCAGTGTGTGTGGGGTGGCGCTTGGCTGGTGGTGTGGGTGGGGTGGCGCTTGGCTGGCGGTGTGGGTGAGGTGGTGCTTGGCTGGCAGTGTGTGTGGGGTGGCGCTTGGCTGGTGGTGTAGGTGGGGTGGCGCTTGGCTGGCGGTGTGGGTGAGGTGGTGCTTGGCTGGCGGTGTGGGTGGGGTGGCGCTGGGCTGGCGGTGTGGGTGGGGTGGCGCTTGGCAGGCGGTGTGGGTGGGTGGGGTGGCGCTTGACTGGCGGTGCCAGCCAAACGCCAGTCCACACACTCATCAGCTGGTGTGATTGCTGTATCAGGCATGTGGGCGTATGAAAGTGATGGGCCCTTGACTGGCGCTGTCTGTGGATGCGAGTCTTGTAATGTGCTGGGCCCGTGGCTGGCGGCGTCAATGGTCTTGTGCATGTCATGTATGAAAGGTGTGTGAATGGACTGTAAAGCGGTTGGTGCCTTGTCGTGGCTTTACAGCTCACGAGCTTTGAGTCATTGGTTCAGTTTTTTGGCCTTTCAGTTATTACCATTGCATTTCACTTTTGTGAAATCTCTTATTAATAAAATTTGATCTACTGAACCATCACTCACCCTCGTGCCAAATCCAACCAGTATGTGTGGTACAAATGACAAAACCTGCTCCGCTGTAATCAGGCGTCGCAGCACACTTGAGACACGCTAGGTGTCTCAGGTGGGACCCCGATGATGAAGCATGCCACCAACTCGGTTGGTGGGTGAGGGGTCTTTTTCACATAACCTAAGTGCGTTTCTTTTCACAGTTTTAGTGTTTGGCACATCACAGACGTATGTGGACACATCAAAATGATATATTACAAAACTACCTGTGTTTGGGGGGGAGGGGCCACCTGTGTTTTTGGTCCTAGTTTCAGGAGCTACCACACACAGAAGAATTATTGGGAAATTCCGTGAGCGTAATCTGCTGTTTTATATTTTTATATGTTCGGTTTCACGGTTGGCATTAGTCATGTATTCAGTTAGAGCTTTTGTGTTTGTAGTTTTGTACTAATTTATGATTAGTGGTTTCTTTGTTGTTTAAAAACAAAAAAAGGGATGGTATGTGTAGGGTGGCACTTGGCTGGCGGTGTGCGTGGGGTGGCGCTTGGCTGGCGTTGTGGGTGGGGTGGCGCTTGGCTGGCGGTGTGGGTGGGTGGGGTGGCTCTTGGCTGGCAGTGTGGGTGGGTGGGGTGGCGCTTGGCTGGCAGTGTGTGTGGGGTGGCGCTTGGCTGGCGGTGTGGGTGGGGTGGCGCTTGGCTGGCGGTGTGGGTGAGGTGGCGCTTGGCTGGCGGTGTGGGTGGGGTGGCGCTGGGCTGGCAGTGTGGGTGGGGTGGCGCTTGGCTGGCGGTGTGGGTGGGTGGGGTGGCACTTGGCTGGCGGTGCCAGCCAAACGCCAGTCCACACACTCATCAGCTGGTGTGATTGCTGTATCAGGCATGTGGGCGTATGAAAGTGATGGGCCCTTGACTGGCGCTGTCTGTGGATGCGAGTCTTGTAATGTGCTGCGCCCGTGGCTGGCGGCGTGAATAGTCTTGTGCATGTCATGTATGAAAGGTGTGTGAATGGACTGTAAAGCGGTTGGTGCCTTGTCGTGGCTTTACAGCTCACGAGCTTTGAGTCATTGGTTCAGTTTTTTGGCCTTTCAGTTATTACCAGTGCATTTCACTTTTGGGAAATCTCTTATTTATAAAATTTGATCTACTGAACCATCACTCACCCTCATGCCAAATCCAACCAGTATGTGTGGTACAAATGACAAAACCTGCTCCGCTGTAATCAGGCGTCGCAGCACACTTGAGACACGCTAGGTGTCTCAGGTGGGACCCCGATGATGAAGCATGCCACCAACTCGGTTGGTGGGTGAGGGGTCTTTTTCACATAACCTAAGTGCGTTTCTTTTCACAATTTTAGTGTTTGGCACATCACAGACGTATGTGGACACATCAAAATGATATATTACAAAACTACCTGTGTTTGGGGGGGAGGGGCCACCTGTGTTTTTGGTCCTCGGTGCAGCCTTCATCTAGGGAAACCTACCAAACCCAGACATTTTTTAAAACTAGACACCCCAAGGAGTGCAGGGAGATGTGGCTTGCATGGATCCCCCAACATTTTCTTACCCAGACGCCTCTGCAAACCGCAAAATTTGCTTAAAAAAGCATATTTTCCTGAGTTTTGTTTGTACGATCACCGCTCGAGCACAAAATTCCTACTCCCCAGTGTTCCCCTCAGTCTCCCAAGTAAAATGAAACCTCGCTTATGTGGGTCCCCAAAGCAGAGTCAGTCTAAAGATGTATAAAAGAATATGTCCTTATAAACTCGCTGTGCTATTCCCTCTATCTCTACAAGTTCTGGGCCTTATTCTGTTACAGGCACCTGGCCCACCCACACAAGTAAGGCATCATTTTTACCGGGAGACTTGGGGGAACGCTGGGTGGAAGGAAATTTGTGGCTCCTCTCAGATTCCAGAACTTTCTGTCACTGAAATGTGAGGAAAACGTGTTTCTTTAGCCAAATTTTGAGGTTTGCAAAGGATTCTGGGTAACAGAACCTGGTCAGAGCCCCACAAGTCACCCCATCTTGGATTCCCCTAGGTCTCTAGTTTTCAAAAATGCACAGGATTGGTAGGTTTCCCTAGGTGCCGGCTGAGCTAGACGCCAAACTCCACAGGTAGGCACTGTTTTCTATGAAAAAATGTGATGTGTCCACGTTGTGTTTTGGGCCATTTCCTGTTGCGGGCGCTGGGCCTACCCACACAAGTGAGGTACCATTTGTATCGGGAGACTTGAGGAAATGCTGGATGGAAGGAAATTTGTGGCTGATCTCAGATTCTAGAACTTTCTGTCACAGAAATGTGAGGAACATGTGTTTTTTTAGCCAAATTTTGAGGTTTGCAAAGGATTCTGGGTTACAGAACCTGGTCAGAGCCCCACAAGTCACCCCATCTTGGATTCCCCTAGGTCTCTAGTTTTCAAAAATGTACAGGTTTGGTAGTTTTTCCTAGGTGCCGGCTGAGCTAGAGGCCAAAATCTACAGGTAGGCACTTTGCAAAAAACAGCTCTGTTTTCTTTCAAATAATGGGATGTGCCCACTTTGTGTTTTGGGACATTTCCTGTCGCGGGCGCTAGGACTACCCACACAAGTGAGGTATCATTTTTATCGGGAGACTTGGGGGAACGCTGGGTGGAAGGAAATTTGTGCCTCCTCTCAGATTCCAGAACTTTCTGTCACAGAAATGTGAGGAACATGTGTTTTTTTAGCCAAATTTTGAGGTTTGCAATGGATTCTGGGTAACAGAACCTGGTCAGAGCCCCACAAGTTACCCCATCTTAGATCCCCTAAGGTCTCTAGTTTTAAAAAATGCACAGGTTTGGTAGGTTTCCCTAGATGCCGGCTGAGCTAGAGGCCAAAATCTACAGGTAGGCACTTTGGAAAAAACAGCTCTGTTTTCTGTGATGTGTCCACGTTGTGTTTTGGTGCATATACTGTCGCGGGCGCTAGGCCTACCCACACAAGTGAGGTACCATTTTTATCGGGAGACTTGGGGGAACGCTGGGTGGAAGGAAATTTGTGGCTCCTCTCAGATTCCAGAACTTTCTGTCACCGAAATGTGAGGAAAATATGTTTTTTTAGCCAAATTTTGAGGTTTGCAAAGGATTCTGGGTAACAGAACCTGGTCAGAGCCCCACAAGTCACCCCATCTTGGATTCCCCTAGGTCTCTAGTTTTCACAAATGCACAGGTTTGGTAGGTTTCCCTAGGTGCCGGCTGAGCTAGAGGCCAAAATCTACAGGTAGGCACTTTGCAAAAAACAGCTCTGTTTTCTGTCAAAAAATGGGATGTGCCCACTTTGTGTTTTGGGACATTTCCTATCGCGGGCGCTAGGACTACCCACACAAGTGAGGTATCATTTTTATCGGGAGACTTGGGGGAACATAGAATAGCAAAACAAGTGTTATTGCCCCTTGTCTTTCTCTAAATTTTTCCCTTCCAAATGTAAGACAGTGTGTAAAAAAGACATCTATTTGAGAAATGCCCTGTAATTCACATGCTAGTATGGGCACCCCGGAATTCAGAGATGTGCAAATAACCACTGCTTCTCAACACCTTATCTTGTGCCCATTTTGGAAATACAAAGGTTTTCTTGATAGCTATTTTTTACTCTTTATATTTCAGCAAATGAATTGCTGTATACCCGGTATAGAACGAAAACCCACTGCAGGGTGCAGGTCATTTATTGGCTCTGGGTACCTAGAGTTCTTGATGAACCTACAAGCCCTATATATCCCCGCAACCAGAAGAGTCCAGCAGACGTAACTGTATATTGCTTTCGAAAATCTGACATTGCAGGAAAAAGTTACAGAGTAAAACGTAGAGAAAAATGGATGTTTTTTTCACCTCAATTTCAATATTTTTCTTTTTCAGTTGTTGTTTTCTGTAGGAAACCCTTGTAGGATCTACACAAATTACCCCTTGCTGAATTCAGAATTTATTTATGTCACTGACTGGAAGGAGGCTGAAAGCACAAAAAATTGTAAAAATGGGGTATGTCTGAGTAAAATGCCAAAATTGGGTTTTCTGATTCAAGTCTGCCTGTTCCTGAAAACTGGTAAGCTGGTGATTTTAGCACCGCAAACCCTTTGTTGATGCCCTTTTCATGGAAAAAAACACAAGCCTTCTTCTGCAGCCCCCTTTTCCCATTTTTTTGAAAAAAACGAAATTTTCACTGTATTTTGGCTAATTTCTTGGCCTCCTTCTGGGGAACCCACAAAGTCTGGGTACCTCTAGAATCCCTAGGATGTTGGAAAAAAAGGACGCAAATTTGGCGTGGGTAGCTTATGTAGACAAAAAGTTATGAGGGCCTAAGCGCAAACTGCCCCAAATAGCCAAAAAAAGGCTTGGCACCTGAGGGGGAAAAGGCCTGGCAGCGAAGGGGTTAAGCATAAGTCAAACTTATCTTCAGCAATCAAAGAAAGACAAAAGTTTAAACCACTGTGCTAGATAATTCTCTTCTTTTTTTTTACATATATCATTTTTTCTGTTCCCCTGCAACAAAACACACCTTTTCTGGAATTTCTGTGTTGTTTCTTGTAAGTGCATCAATTTCCTTTTTTAATCTATTTAACACTGTGCTAGTATTAGCATTTTTATTGTTGCCATCCACAACAATCTCACTCTCTTCACTTGGCCTTTGAGGCCCACATTATTACATCTGAATGTCATCTATAACAGAACTGACTTCAGAATCACTTCTTCCTATTAGCATATCATTTAGTTTTGAAAGCTGAAGAGATGGACTTTTTACAAAATGCAATTTTCCAACAAGGTTGCACATTTTAGTGTGGTGCACAGATATCATTCATAAATGATGAAAAGTATGTTCACAAATCTGCTGTGGTAACCAAGCCAATAAGTATCCTTGAGGGTTTCTCAGTCTCCTTATTCGACAAGCATCAAGATTATGGAGAAGTTTTATTTTTTGTTTATCAGTTCCTTTGCTATATTTGTTAAGAAATTTTTTTCAATAGACTGCTGTCTTATGTTGTATATGTTCCTACGTTACCACTCACAAAGTGGATTTTGAGGATATTGACCAAATACTTAATTAGTTGCTTCTTCTTCTACATTCCTAGGCACTCATTTTTTTTCTTCAGTTGGTGTACTCTCATTGAATTCATATCCACAACCATCTACGTCACTTGCAAACACTAACTGATTTTCTTCGAATTAACTTTTCTCACTAGAACATTCCTCATTACTGGAAGTTTTTTCCACTCAACCTCGAAAATACTGTAAAAGTTTGCTTTACTCACTTGTACCGTTAGGCAAAAAAAATTCTTCAGTTAATTAATCAATTTATATAAAAATCTCATTCTCTTCAAAATGAGAATAAATAGCTTTCTTTTTAATAGAAACACCTCGTCAACTAGACACTTAACAGCTCTTTTTGGTTTTGCAAAGCTCTTCTGCTCTTTACTGTTTTCATGCTTCTCATAATATTAGAAATTACCCTTCTATGAGAGAATTTCTGACAAAGTTCTTTAAATTTCATTTTCTTAAATCCGCCTGGTTAAGCTCTTGTTTTATGGCATCATCTTTTGTTGAAGAATACTTTTTATTAGATGTTGAGCCATCTATGCAGAAGAAAGTTAACTTGATGTTATTATTTTGTTTTTAGACTGGATGGTCCTACTTGATTTGTATATTCCTTTACTACTGAGAGAGTGTAGATTGTACTGCTGTCTCTCATTTCTCTAAAGTCATCAGACTGTGACAAGTTTATTTTATGAAAGCAAAGAGTGGAAAACTATGTCAAAAGCTGCACTGACAATCATTTTAAATGCACATTTATTTGTCTTTCAAAAGACTTAGGTGCCATTTAATTTCATCACATGCTAGAAGGTTAAAGTTGATGTCAAAATGTAATTTAGACTTGACACTAACAGTATAGGCAAAAACAATATTCAAATTCTTGTGATTAATTAAATTAATGACTCTAAAAATATGTGCAAGTGAGACAAATACATTTCTCTGTTATACCTAAAGTAATGCAATAACAAAGCTTTTCCATTTATATTAAAATGTTTGACACATACTCATGAAATGTTATTAATGATGAAAGTATAAGTTTGGTTATTATATGTGGTTTCTAAAAAATATCAATTAAGTGCATTTTATATTTTTCTTTGTGTTTGCAAAATGGTGGCCTACAGAGCTTGCATTTTGCAGCCATGTAAAAATGATGAATTCTTTTTTCAGAACAGAGTCTCCTTTAAGATTTCTTTCCCATGAGACGCAAAGTCCATTTGTATTAAGTTATTGTTTAACTGCGGAGAACCTGACCCATTTGTTCTTTAGAAAATTATAATGCAGAAACATGGACTGAGATTGTATACATTTATTGCAAAACTGGTTTGGAAGCGCACAAAAAGGAGATGTATCCATGGCAGACTTGGAAAATTGTCGAACTGCTGCAACCTGGAGTCTGGTGATAAATTATGATTGGATGATCGCTATCAAAGTAATGTGAACGGACACCCAAAATGCTCTATGTGAATTGATATACCAATGAACATTTGAACTTTGTTCAGTCTTGAGCAACCTTAGTCAGTCACATACGCCTTTCTGATTATTGTAACTGCCTTGTTGACCAGATGCTTTGCTGATAAAGATTCTCTGAATGCAGCGTCCCTTGGAGAGGTATCTTCCTCTCGCCATTTGCCATTGCCCCTTGAAATGTCCTTTTAGGTTAGGAACTCCTGTATGCCGACGCTTTTCATTTTTAGTTAGTGACCTGTAGCTCAAGATATTCTTTTCTCAAATTATTTTTGTCCTTTTTGTTCTTTTTTATTATGCCTACTTCTAATCCTCCACACACATGTATTTCCCTGATTTGGTTAGCTGTACAGTTGGCCTATGCCCAGTCAAAGATTATTGATTTTGCTAAATTTGAATTGACTAATGATTGTAAATTCGGAACAATGTGTTATGTATTATTATTCTTGAATGTTTAGTTTTGTTAATGTTAGTTTTCCTCAATCTATTTCGTTACCTTAGACAACCCTTAGTGATTATGTATCCTTTTTATATTTGTTTTCCGGAGTCTGGTTTGTCCCCTTAAGCAACCCTTTGTGATTATGTATCTTTACAACTTGATTTTGCGCAGTGTCTACATGACTTTGCGCTTGTAATACATCTTTCAACTTTATTACTGATTGAAGTTTTCTTTCCTTAGCCAAATTGATCATGATGTCTAAATTGTTGGGGTGGTGTGAAATATTGTTGATGGTTCAACACATATCTTTCTGGGTCCAAACATCCATCACCCTTGTTGGTCACCTGATTCGTGCAAAGGATGAAAAATGCAACCACACCACCATTCCCTTTCTCTGGCTGTTTTTCATGTTTGGAGAATTTTTTGTAGTACTGTTGATTTATCTTCTTTTGTTTATTTCAGCTTATTACAGAATTATTGCTAATATATCAATAGAATTAATAAATGTAGAAGAATTAAGAGAAAGCTAGGCTCTCTGTTACTATATTTCAACATACTATACATTCCGCATGCTTCAGTTTTATCAAACCGTAATCCTATTTCATTGAACCCCGTAACAGCAGTCTCTCTATGCGATAGCTCAACAGAGATGAAATGCTTTGTGTGCAAGACCTTTGAGAGGTAGTACTTTCTGTGTAACTGGTGTGTATACAAGACCTTAGACACACTCTAGCCCCTCTGCTATTACATTGTATCATAGGAGAGAAGAGGGAATATAAAGTTTGATGCAAAACCAGAGATTTGTAATATAATCCTATATTAAGTGATTAGCTCACTTCTAATAGAACATTCCCTATCAACTAACAGATCGGTAGAGGATATTGCTTGGGTGTAGAAGGGTTTAGTGAGCACTTCACCCCTGCAGAAATTAATGTCAATACTCCAATGTAAAGGTTAAACAATGGGTGTAGAGGCATGTTTCTCAATACATGTTTCCTCATAGTGAACAGGGTGTTTGCTTCACTTCAGAAACAGCTATATGTCTACTGACAATTCTAAATTGGTTAATGGATGTATGTAGAAGGATCTATGCAAACATTAGGCCTTATATTATCACACCTTAACAAGCCACATATTGTGTATGGTTCAGCTTCAGGAGAAAGGGGCTACTTTTCTTATAAGTATATACAGGTTAATACCTCTTTTTTATTATGACAGTACAGCCTCTCTGTTGAGACATATCTTCGCGGTGAGGGCTGGGTGTGATAGGCTTTAGTGAAAAAGTAATCACTTTGTAAATGTGTTTGTCTAAGCCATTAGGGTGTTCAGTTGAGTACAATAACATTACCCTATCTAATGATTCATATGAGGAAAACATGCAGTCTTTATAAAAGCTTTGACAGAATAAGTAGCCATCTGAAACTTTATTTCAGCATGCTATACGTTCTACATGGTATAGTTTGATCAAACAGTGATCCTATTTCCTACTGCCCTCTAACATCAGCCTTCCTAAGTGACAGCCTAATAGAGACCTAGGCCCTCATTATGACCCTGGTGGTGAGTGATAAAGTGGCGGTAATACCTCCAACAGGCTGGCGGTATCGTCTGCCAAATAATGACCATGGCGGTGATAACTCCCATAGACAGCTAATGTACCACACCAACCACCAGGGTGGAAACAACACTCACCACAGTGGTAGCCAACAACAGCCAGGCGGAAGACAAAGTATCGTCCACCATATTATGACACTGGAAACTTCCACCTTTTCCAGGGCAGGACCAACGCCAACAAAATCCAGGTGGAAACAGAGCTCCGCAGTGAAAGGACTCACCATTGAGGACACAGGGAAGAACAACACCGCCATTCAACACGAAATGCAGGTTTTCCCAATGATATTCTACGTTATGCTCCACCTGGAACACCAACGCCAACGAAGACGACGACAGTGAGTACAGTCACCTAGCAGACAAGGGAGGGTGGGAAGAAAACTAGAGTGACACACACACGCATAACACACACCATCCTCACACACACCATACACGCATCCAGCTGCACACGTAAACCAATGGCACAGGACACAAAGCATAATAAAACTCGGGCCAGATTGCTGGAGTACTGACAATGTATTAGCATAGCAAAACCCACCACACAAACCAAATATATTTACAGATGTACATAAAGGGCCAGTGCCCAGTCCAAATTCATAAGGGCACACAAGGCCACAAGCCAAAGTTCAAAGTCCAACCTGTATCCTGACACATTTGGAGAGAACACTGCAGGGGCATCATTCCGCAAGTGGGAAGGCACCTCAGGGGATGGGGCACCTCAGACGAATACGGGAACTTCCCCACTTGTTCTGGGCAGGGCTCCATGCCAATTGCTCTGTTCTGGAGAGTGCAAGGCCACAGTCTCTGGAATGGGTGAATTGCCCACTGGTTCTGGAGGGAGCAACATGCCCATTGGTCTGTCCTGGGGAGTGCAAGGCCACAGTCTTTGGAGTGGGTGACTTGCCCACTGGTTTAGGAGGGGGCAACATGCCCATTGCTCTGTCCTGGGGAGTGCAAGGCCACAGTCTCTCGAGTGGGTGACCTGCCCACTGGTTCTGGAGGAGGCAACTCGCACAGCAGCCCCTGGAGTGTGGCCTACATGGCATCCTCTGGCAGTGACGGCTGCACTCTGGTGGTGGATGGAGGAGCCTCCTGGCCAGCCTCTGCACTCTCTGATGGCTGCACTGTGGTGGTGGATGGAAGAGCCTCCTGGCCAGCCTCTGCACTCTCTGATGGCTGCACTGTGGTGGTCCATGGAGGAGCCTCCTGTCCAGCCTCTGCACTCTCTGATGGCTGCACTGTTTTGGTGGATGGAGGAGCCTCCTGGGCAGCCTCTGCACTCTCTGATGGCTGCACTTCCTCAGCTGGCGTTGAGGGCACTGTGACTGCTGGTGGTGGTGGAGGTATCAGCCTGACAGCCTCCGCTGGCATAGAGTGCTTCGTCTCCCCCTGTACATGGGGCATGTATCCCTTTCTCTTCCCCTCTCTGTCTGTGATGCAGGCTCCTTTCCCTTCTTCTCTGGTGGTGCTGGTTCCTTCCCCTTCTGCGATGGAGGTTTGGTATCCTTACCACCCAAGGTAGGTGGTGTTACCACTGTCTCCGTGGACTGTTTGGCTGAGGTGCTGGGCTGTGTCCCTAGTACCCTGCCCATATGGGCAGGACGGGGAGGAGGGATAGGGAAGAGGTCAAATTGGGAAAAGAAAAGTTTTTTGGGGATGGTGGGACGGGAGGAGTAATGGGAGTGGAAGATGAGGGAGTGGTTGTTGGAGATGTATGTCTGCTGGACGTGTGTGCAAGTGCATTGGCAGTATGCTGATGTGAGGTGGATGGCTGTTGGGTGTGTGAATGCTTGAGTTTGTGTCCTTTAGGAGTGGGGGGACAGACAGGGTGGAAGAGGACAGAGGAGACGCGTGCATGACTGTTATGGAGGTCTCTGCCAGTGAGGTGTGTGTTCTGCTTGGAGTGGTGATATTGGTAGTGGATGTTGATGTAGTGTATGCAGGTGTGAGTGTGGACGTGACTGGGAGGGAAGTGGTGGTGGATTAGGAGGGGGAGACTGTGGAGGCAGGTGATGTTGTAGTGCCTGCAACTGTATGGTGTTTGCGTGAGTGCTTGTGTGATGAAATGTGGTGCTTGTATTTGACTGTGACACTTGTGTGTTGTCTTGTGTGCATGCTCGTCTGTATGTGTGCCTGGGATGGGTTGGGGTTGAGGAGAATGAAACTGGGAAGTGGTAGTTGGAGGAGGGATGGGAGAAACAGGGACAATGGCTGCCATCAGAGAGGAGGCCAGAGCCTGAATATATCTCTGTTGGGCAGCCAATCCACCATGAATGCCCTCCAGGAATGCATTGCATTGCTGCATCTGGGATGCCAGCCCCCGGATGGCATTCGCAATGGTTGACTGTCCTACAGAGATGGATCTCAGGAGGTCAATAGCCTCCTCATTCAGGGCAGCAGGGCTCACTGGGGCAGGGCTTGAGGTGCCTTAGGCGAAGGAGATGCCCACCCTCCTGAGAGAGCAGGCACTGGTAACTCGCTGAGGGGCTACTGGGAGGGCTGTGCTGGTACAGGTCGTAGCAGCTGTACCTGTAGCTGGGGTGGTCACAGAGGTGTCCACCACCACCAGGAAGCTCCCATCGAAGAAGATATCAGAGTCTGTGTTGTCTTCTCCAGTCTCCGCCATGTTGCTTCCCTTGCCCTCCGACCCACTGGTTCCCTCAGCATTGGTGGACTCTGCCTCCAGGGTTCTTTGGGATGCAGCTCCCTCTGTCGCCAGTGCCCCTGCTCATCCACCAGATGATGCTAATGCACACAAGGACAGGATAACAAAACAAGAAATGGGGGAGACAAAGGATTAATTGGGTCAATGATTGCAACAATGCCACTATTGGCATGCACATCACCGTCACACGCAGGGAACAGGCCTAAGCACTATGCATTGCACTACCAGTGATATGGCTAGTCACCCAAGCAAGATGAGGAGCACACACCGCCAACTGCAGCACACCTGGACCCACGATGCCCTGTCTGAAAGGGACTACTAACAAGGTAGGTTACCTGTATTTTCCATGCAACCATTACCCTAAAGATGACCCATGCTGCAATGTCTGGCCTGTCCCTAGGGGCACCCACTAACACACAACCACCACCCGGATACCACCCCACCAGTCAAAATATGTAATGAAACATACTGTACTCACCCTCTTGTGGCTGCTGTGTTTCCCTCAAGCGCCCATCCATCTCTGGGTAGGCCACAGCCAGTATGTTGGCCATTAGGGGGGTCAGGGTCTGAAGGGCACCCCTTCCTCGTTGGGAAGCCATCCCCAGCTGGGACTCTGCGGTCTTCCGTGCCAAGCGTCTCAGGTCCTCACACCGTTTCCGAAAGTGGGTGCTCCGCCTGCCATAGAACCCCAGCGTCCGCACGTCCTTGGTGATGGCACGCCATAATCCCTTCTTTTGATGGGCACTGACCTGAAGAGCTAATACATACAGTAGAACTCTATTAAACTAACAGTCCAGCCTGTCACACACATGGCCAACCATATCAGATTTCATCACCATTGGCAGACACAAAGGCCATCTTACAACATGTACACCGCCAACAGAAAACCCCTCCACCCTTACACGATGCCTTCACACACATCTCCATGCATCAATGCCAGATGCATTGTGCCCAAAGTGTACTCACCTGTTGGTCTGGAGGCCCATACAGCTGTCCGTACTGGGGTAGAACCCCATCCACCAGTCGCTTGAACTCCTCCGAAGTAAAGGCTGGGGCCCTTTCCCCAGTCACACGGGCCATGGTAGGTTCCAGACACAGGTCACAACAGCAAATGCAGTGTAGGTCTTCTCCTGTTGCTGGTCAGGAAACAAGTGAGGATTGAGTTAGAAAATGGCGGTCACATCTGCGGCACCGGCGTACATCCCCATTAGCCACTGTACTCCATAAGGCCCAATATTATCCAATGAGGAATTGCACGGTGGTGCAAGGCCACCAACGTCAGTGGAATTACCTCACTTCCACCTGTCCCTCCATATAAGACAGGCGTCACCATTTCTTGGAGGGGGAACACGCCTATTGACAGCTACTGATTCACAGGTTAAATAGGCACACACTTCGACATTTACACTATCCCAATACATAGGTGCACCATGTGGACTGATGTTGTGGTTTAGTTGTTCTAATTGTGACAGCCTACTCACTCTTGTGCCCGTTAGATACATACCGCTGCGGATGAATAGGAGGTGGGGTCAAAACCCTTTGTACAGAGCCCTTGTGGACTTAGCTACACTGGAGGAGAGGCACATTATTTTCACATATAGACTGGACTGGGCCACAATCACAGAGCTGTGTGCCCAGTTGGAGAGTGACCTGATCTCATCCATCCGTCATCCGACTGTGATCTCCCCTCTTGTGCAAGTGCTATCAGTGCTCCATTTCCTGGTGACAGGTTTTTTCCAAGTGACAGTGGGCTTGGTAGCAGGAATGTCACAGCCAATCTTCTCAATTGTGCTGGCAAGAGTGTTGTCTGCCTTGGTAAAACATGTGTGCAGCTACATAGCTTTCCCCCAGGTGGAAGATTTGGCCACTGTGAAGGCCAGATTCTATGCAATGGGACATATCCCTAATATTATTGTGGACACATATCGCATTTGTCCCCCCCCCACACCAGAATGAACAGGTGTTCAGGAATCGTAACACTCCATGAATGTGCAGAGGGTGTGCCTGGTGGACCAGTACATCTCCCACATCAATGCTAAGTATCCTGGGTCCATGCATGATGCCTTTGTTCTGAAGAATAGCAGCATTCCAAATGTGATGGCCCAACTACAGAGGCACAGGATGTGGCTAATAGGTGAGCCTTGGTCTCCCCACCAAGTGTATGTTAATGTGTGCCTCTGATGTTAACCTCATATGATAGTGTGTGGCTAAATGTTGTCCCTCAATACCTGCAGGTGACTCTGGCTAACCAAATGTATTGTGGCTGCTGACCCCTGTGAGGAATGCCAGGACAAGGGCTGAAGAACGTTATAATGAGGCACATGGGTGAACCAGAAGGATCATCGAGAGAACCTTCGGCCTCCTGAAGGCCATGTTCAGGTGCCTCCATCTGACAGGTGGATCCCTGTGCTACTCACCCGAGAAGGTCTGCCAGATAGTCGTGGCATGCTGCATGTTGCACAACCTGGCCCTCAGATGCCATGTACCTTTTCTGCAGGAGGAGGAGACTGGAGATGCCCCTGTGGCTGCAGTAGACCCTGATGACAGTGAGGATGACGAGGCTGAAGATGAGGATGAGGACAACAGGACCACAGTTATCCGTCACTACTTCCAATGACCCACAGGGGAGTCAGTGCAACTTCACATTTCAATTAATATTGGTGTATTCTTTGTGGCTGTGTCATGATGGCATTACCCACTTTGTACCTCTACTTACTGTTGCCTATGGATTCTCATTTTACAGATGTTAGTGCAATGACATCTGTGTACTGATGTGCTGACTACAGACAGCTACAGGTCATCATTTCTATGCTCTCACACTGTACAGTTTATTTGCAATGGATATAACTTTCTATTAATACTCTGTTTCAACACATGACATACCAGTATTTGAGTTGTGTTCAAGGTTGTTTATTGTAGTTCTAAGAAATGGAGGGCAAAGTGCAACGGAATGGGGTGATGATGGAGGAAAGTCCAGGGTATTGTTCCATTCTGTTTGTAGTACAGGTGCAGTGTCCAAGTGTCCATAGGAAGGGGAGCAAAGGTAGTTCAAGGTGGAGAAGGTGAAAGTGTGGGACACAAGGGGGACAATCAAGTGAGTCTAATTTCCTGGCGGTGGTCTTGGCAAGTGTCTCTGGCTTCTGTCAGGGTCGCAAGGAATGTTTGTGGGGTGGTTTACCTTCTGCAGGGGGAGAGGTGCTGGTGGCATGTGGGTCTTATGGCGGAGCCTCCTGGCCACTGGCGGCAGCAGACGTGGAGGGCTGTTCATGGCTGTTCAGTTGACTGGCTGTGGTAGGGGCCCTCTGATGTGCTGTTGCCTCCCTTATGATGTTGGCCATGTCTGCCAGCAACCCTGCTATGGAGATCAGGGTTGTGTTAATGGCCTGCAAGTCCTCCCCGATCCCCTGATACTGTCCCTCCTGCTGCCGCCTGTTCTCCTACACGTTGTCAAGAATATGGACCATCGTATCCTGGGAATATTCGTAGGCTCCCAGGATCTCGGAAAGTGCCTCCTGGAGAGTCGGATCCCTGGTCCTGTCCTCCCCCTGGTGCACAGCAGTCCTCCCAGTTTCCCTGTTGGCCTGTGCCCCTGTCCCCTGAACAGTGTGCCCACTGCCACTGACCCCAGGTCCCTGATTGTCTTGGGGTGAGGTGTGGCCTGGGGTCCCTTTATAGGTGAGCACCCTGCTGATTGACTTGTCCTGAGGACAGAGGTGTGGGTACGCTGGATGGGTGCTGTGATGTTGTGTCCTAATGAGGCAGGCTCTGTGGTGGACTGTGATTGTGCTTGGGTGACCGGCTGTCCATTGGGCCCTGATGGGCCAGGTAGGTCCTTCAGATCCAGAAGTCCGGAGTTACTGTCATCACTGGGGGCATCTTCTGTTGGGGGACTTCATAGTGGTGGCACCTCCTCTCCACTGACATTGGCTGAGGTACCTGTGGGGATATAAATGATGTCTTATGCTTCATGTCTAAGACATATTATACATTTTTTGCCTCCCCTCTATCGTAGTTGTTGCCCTGACACATTTTGCTTGTGTATGGTGATGTATTGTGGTAATGTTAGTTTCCCTATACTGTGCAAGCTTTAGTGATGGGTGTCCATGCAGGGCTGGAAGGGCGGTCCATGCATTGGTATGGCATGCATGGCTTGGCATTGTGGTTAGTCATTTGTGTAGGTGCAGTATGTGGGGTGGAGTGATGGGAGCTAGAATGAGGGGGTGTGATGGCATGCAGGTATTGGGGGTGATAAGTATTAAATGTTTACTTACCGGTGTCCAGTCCTCCGGCTACTCCAGCGAGTCCCTCAGGATGCAGTATTGTCAAGACTTGATCCTCCCATGCTGTGAGCTGTGGGGATGGAGGTGGGGGTCCACCGCCAGTCCTCTGTACGGCGAACTGGTGCCTTGTTGCTATGGAACGTACCTTCTCCCGTAGGTCGTTTTTACCTCTTCCTGATGTCATCTCTTGTTCTTGAGTGCTGCCCCACGGCATTCACCCTGTTAACGATTCTCCACTATAGCTCCATCTTCCTTGCAATGTCTATTTGATGTACCCGTGCTCTAAACAGCTATGGCTCTACCCTGTCAATTTCCTCCACCATGATCCTTAACTCCTCATCAGTAAAAAGGGGGTGCCTTTGTGGTGCCGTGGGTGTTGTGTGTTGGTGAGAGTGTGTTGAGTAATGTGGTGGTGTGTGTGATGTGGAGTGCGTGAGGGATGTATGGGTGTGAGTGGTGTGTGTGTCGCTGTGCTGTTTGTGTCAATGTCCTGGCAGTGATTGTTGTTGGTAAAGGGTTTTGGGTGATGTGGGTATGTGTTTTATAGTGATGTGGGTGTGTGGGTGTGGTGTGTGTATGAGTGTCAGGTGTGTGTTTTTTGTATTGGCCAATGTAGTGCTGTTTTGTATGTGGGTGTCCATTCTGAGAGTGGCGGTATGTACCGTCAATGGTTTACCACCGTTAAATGTCCACCATGGTAATTCGTGGGTCATAATGTGATGGGAGTTGTTTTGTTGGTGTAACGGTATGGTTGTTGTTGAGTCCGCCACTTTAGCACTGACCTTTGGTCTGGCAGATCTGTGTATGTGGCTGCATTCTGTCAGATTATTGTGTGTGTGTGTCATAATATGGAGAACGGATATCTGCCACTGCGGCAGAATGTTGGCAGCTGTCAGCGTGGCGGTAAGTGGCATTTACCGCCAATGTCATAATGAGGGCCTTAATATTTTGTATAGAACACTTTTGAGAGCTAGTACCTCTGGTGTTAAATGGCTTTACAAATAGCAAGCTATCTATTGATATCTTTGAATGGAGTAAAAGGAGTGTAAAAGGACTAAAACAAATACTATCCCTTGTGCTACTGCATTTTACAAGTGGGGAGATGAGGAGTCATAAAGTTTCATGTAAATTGAGAGATTCATAATAAACTCTTATACAGAGTGAATAGCTCACTTCTCTCACAACATTAACTCTCTACTAATAGGTCTGTAGGGGTTTTAGGTTGGATGTGAAAGGGTTAAGTGAGGAATTCACCCTTGCACAAAGTTGTCTTCTTTGAGAGAACATGATCTATGAATGGCTTTACAGACAACATGGTCACTACTGACACATTTCAAAAGAGTAAAGAGTTAGTGTAAAGGATTTTAGACAAGCAACAGACTCTCTTGCCAGATTTAAACAGGGTAGAGTTTAGTTGTGTCACTGTTTCATGAACCAGTATCTCCTTGTTGCAGAACCCCATACAGAGTGAATGATTCACATTTATAACATCACACCACCTCTTCTGGCAGTCCTCTACAGGTTGGAGAAGAGTGTGAAGGAATATAGTAATCATCCAATGTCTCTAAACAAATGTTTCCTCAGAGTGAACAGGATGTTTAGTTCAGATCAGAAAGAGGTATCTGTGTACTGGCACTTCTGAAGTGGATAACGGATGTACGTAGAAGGGTCTATTCAAACACTGGGCCTTCTATTATCACATTTTAGCAAGCTACAGATTCTGTATTGTTCCATTTAAGGAGACTGGGGCTCCTTTACCTATAAGTGTATAAAGGCTAAATGCTTCTTTTTTATGACAACATTGTCTTTCTGCTAAGATATCTATTCATAGTGAGGGCTTTTTGTGAAAGACCTTAGTGAGAAACTCATCCCGCTTTAAAAATGTTTTTTATGAGTAAATAGGGTGTTTAGTTCAAGACAGTAATACCACCCTCTCTTATGATTCCTCTGTGCATTCTTTAAGGAAGCATTGACAGAAGTAGTTCCTATGCAACTATATTTCAGCATGAAATAAATTCTGCATTGCACAGTTTCATCAAACAGTGTTCCTATCTCATAGTACCCTGAAACAGCACTCTCTGTAAGTGACGGATCAACCAAGAGCTAATCTTTTATATGCTAGAACATTGGAACATTGAGCACACTATTGAAGACAATGGAGTGCTCCAGGCGTCTCATGACAGCTGTTGCTGTGAACAAAGGCCTTGTTGGAGAAGCCTCACGATGCCTGAGGAGATTTAATCCCCCTCGGTCTCCATGAGGCCTTTGTTTTACTAATTAGAACATTCTGTCCTCTAGGGTCATAGTATTCTAATAGCCCTATAGCCCACCACAGGTGAGCTATAGCAGCCATAAAAGATTCCCTTGTGAAAGACCCTAGTTTTGGCTCGGGTCTTGCAATGCTATCTGTATTCAACCACCAATTCTATCTTGACCACTGATTCCATTTTGTGCTTATCTTACCTTCGAGTGCCATGACATAGGCAGCGCAGGCATTTTTACATGCGTAGCTTGTTAACGTGTTTTCACTTTCCCCACCAGCAAAGGAACACAAAGTGGGAGATGCAACATTGATAAAAGTGGTCAAGGATGAGAATGTTTATGGCAGAGAAGGCTACGGCTCGGTCTTGGAAATACACCTTAGGATCTGGCCAATCTCTATGCATGTTTTTCAACACTGAGCCAGTACAGTCAGCGCATGAATTTCACAACTTACTCGTAGGGAGGGGGTTATTAGAACCTTCCTCTTAAGTTTGGTTGAAAGTATAAGGTGGGGAAGCTTGGCGCTGAGGCAGAAGGAACATTCCAGAGGGTGGACGCATTGCTCAGGAAAATCAGAGTCCCATTGAGGAAATTCATCCTGTCTCAGCTGTCCCTGGTACCAAGTGAGATTCCAGGGTGGGAGAAAGCACCTTATAATGTTCTTGCGAATGAATGGTCTTGTGGAGCAGGTTTATGCGAGAGCTGGGACGGATATCTTAACGATGCTGAGCCAAATACAGTTCTACTCTGTTTACTGAAAGTACCTCTGGAATGGGGATGTGATTTATCTGTTGAGGCAGACGGGGCTGCATCCTGTTATCAGCTTGTAGGAAAATGCATGAAAAATATATGCGGCTAGATCAAGAAAACCAGTAATTAGAAAGGAAGCTAGCTGAAGCTTAAAATATTGTAACCATGCTGTCTTGTCAGAGTAAGGTATTACAAGACAAAGCAGATAATTATCAATCTGTCACTGGGCAGGCAGCTGTCTGAGTTGCTCAATGCAGGTATCAGAAATGGGGTGGTATCTGGGATGGAAACATCTGGGATTCAACCGATTTTTTAGATTCCAGTGATGAGGCACTTTAAAACTGTGTGGGCCAGCTTGAGCTCGACAAAAAGAAAGTGGTTCATGCACAGCCAATATTTAGAAGATACAGGGCACTCCATAGAACCCGGGAGAAATTGAGATGCGCTCCCTAGAAGATTTCACCCTAATGATATTGTTGAAGCAGATATGCTAACTAGAAATATTAATGAGAGTTATGTGTTTTTTATTAACTAGAAAATGATACAAATAATTAACCATAGAGAAATTAATGTGCACATTGGAAAAAGTGTGACAAAGGAGAGTGATGACCAACATTCCCAAATTGTACTAAAAATTACTACAATTATGTGAAATGTTGAAAATGCGTAATGAAAATGTAGTAACATCCCATATTGAAATGTATAATGTATTATATTGTAGAGTTAACTTAGCTGAAGTTGTGGCCTAGTTTTGCCAGGCCTCATGCAGAAGCTGAATAATCGTGCAATATAGAAAAGCTGATGCGTTGAACTGACCCTGACCACTTGTGTTAATTAAATTTGCTTAGCTATAATATTCTGCAATGAACCGACGGACAGGAGCTGGGGGAATCAAAATTGTATCAAAACCGGTGAAAATCAGATGAGATGTACTTTCCCAGGACTCAAACAATAGACTGGAGAAGAATATGCAACATTTTCGATACCTGATGAGCCGAATGATGAAGATATCGTACAGTGAACAAATCGACATTTTGAGAGCGACAAAATATTAGAACTCATAGATTTGTAAAATAAAAGACATTGGCTAGCACCACATATGGTGATTAATTGACCAATTAGGTTTTGGGGGATAGGCTGGGTAACTTTGATATAATGTTGTGACAAAGGGGAAAAACTTCAGAACTGTTGGGGAGACGTTAGAGGCAGATGATCAGGGAGGGACCTTGCCGAAAGAGATTCGAGATTCTCTCATTGGGCTCATGCTCTTGAGAGACTTATGAGTTGCTGATCGATACCGTGGATAGGTAGGTATGACAATGTGACTGATTGACTTTTTATGCCTCTTCTTTCTTTGTACAAACTGAGCTCTTTTATAGTTTTTCTTCTAGTTAGATGTTTTCCAAATTCATGTTCTGAACTGTTTTCGCATGAAGTCCCACATGCCAATGCTAATCTGGGTTAGGTAGGGTTCCTATACTGAGACGTTGACGTATACAGTGACAAATGATTGATGAACTGATTTCCTGAACTTTGCTATTCATGTTAACACATTCTTCTTTATTGGCTTATGTTGAGCCATTAGAATATATGCTTTCTCAAGTATTGATTAGGTTATGTTATTGGCGGTCACTAATGAATTAATCTTAAGTGAATTGAATAAAGTTTGAATTAAGCTTATGATTTAGAATTGTAACAAATAGGGAAATACAATTTATAAAACATACAATTGAGTTGTGGTTATTCATGAGATGTTGATGCTGTTGACTGATGATTAATGTTTTGCTTATTGATTATTAATGGTCATTGGTTACACCATAGCTAGCATACTTCATGTGATCCAAAAGGTTAATCGACCTATACGCGTCCCCTTGTACGTTTACTTACTAAGGACCAGGCGCGCTAACAATATTATAGACAGATTCAAGCAGAGATACGAGGATACATTACTTACATGGATGATATGATTATTTGACACAGGAGCCACTGGAGGAATGCTAGATATAGGAGATGCTCCTAGGGGTTATCAGGGTAACCAATATGTCACCCTACTCCAGCTAGCAGGAGTGGGCGTAACCATAAGTATCCTACAGAATCAGATTTTCCTGGGTGATTCTCACCATCTGTTAGATGGACCGCTCTCTGTGTAAGTGCAAACAAAAATTATTCTCCTTGCTCCTCCAGCTTACAAGCAGGTAATAATGACTCTCCTAATTAATTAGAAAGGGCAGGCATTGAAAGACGTGCTGGAGGCAGTTTGCAAATTAGGAGAGCTTGGAGACTCGACAAAACCTGAAAGTGCCCCAAGGTCTGAGGGTCACACAGATAATAACAGAGTATCTAGAAGAGACATGTTTATGGCATTATCAATCAATCAAGGATTTGTAAAGCACGGTTACTCACCCGGGAGAGTCTCAAAGCACTGAGGGGGTTGGGGGAGGGGTGCTAAGGATCAGTCAAAGAGCCAGGTCTTGAGGTCCTTCCTGAACTGAGAAAGGGTGGGGGACTGCATGAGGTAGATGGGGAGGGTGTTCCAGGTCGTGGTGGCGATGTGGGAGAAGGATCTTCCTCCGGCTGTGGTCTTCCAGATGCGGGGGATGTTGGCAAGGGTCTGGTCGGCGGAGCAGAGTTGTCTGACGGGAGTGTAGAAGGATAGTCTGTGATTGAGGTAGGCTGGTCCGACATCGTGAAGGGCCTTGTAGGCATGGGTCAGGAGCTTGAAGGTGTTTCTTTTGTTGATAGGCAGCCAGTGTAGGTCTCTTAGAAGGGTGGAGGTGTGGCTCTGTCGTAGGGTGTTCTTGGTGAGACTGGCGTTCTGGATGCGTTGCAGTCTTTTCCGGGTCTTGGGGGTAGTTCCGGCGTAGAGTGCATTGCCGTAGTCGTTGAGGCTGCTGACGACGGCCTGGGTGGCTGTCCTTCTGGCTTAAGTAGGGATCCACTTGTAGATTTTTCAAAGCATGCACAGGGTGTGGAAGCAACCTGATGAGACGGCGCTCACCTGTCAGTCCATTGAGAACGGTGAGTTTAAGATGATGCCAAGGTTGCGGACGTGGGGGTGCGGGCATTCCCGTGGGCCTTGGGCCACCAGGAATCATTCCAGGCAGAGGGTGTGGAGCCGAGGATGAGGACTTCTGTTTTGTCTGAGTTCAGTTTGAGGCAGCTTTCTTTCATCCAGGCACCAACTGCTTTCATTCATTCATGGACATTTTTCTTGGCAGTGGGCAGGTTGGTGAGGAAGACTGTCAGTTGGTTGTTGTCAGCATAGGAGATGATGTTGAGTGCGTGGCTTCTGACAATGGTGGCCAGTGGGGTCATGCTGAGGTTGAAGAGGTTGGGACTCAGCGAGGATCCATGGGGGACGCTGCAGCCGGTCTTGGTGGTTTCTGAGAGAAAGGTGGGGAGTAAGACCTTCTGAAGGATATTGTCAACAAAGAGCAGATTGATGGGCTGGATACCAAAAGCTTGTGGGAGATGTAGCATAAGTGAGAGCTGGACAGAAACGAAGGCAGCAGGAAAGTCAAAAAGCAAGATAATAAAAAAGTAAATCAGGGCGAGACATAGATGCAGGAGGAAGGAAAAGAGAGGGAGAAAAATATTCCTTCCTGAGGGAAAGGAGGGGAAGATTTGGACAGCAATAGGTTAACTGCTGAGAACAGGGAAGAAGAGGATTCTCCTTAAAGATATGAAAGCATATATCCAGACCTGACTTGGGCAAAAGTTGACAGGTTTAAATCAGATTAAGAAACAGGCCAAGCTATGATACAGGGATGGGCTTGTAAAGGTTACAGACCCCATGTTGATTTAGAAATTCTCTGGTTGTTATCAAATTGGATCAAAGAGATACATTTCAGTGGCAGCAGTGAGGGTGGGACATCTGAAGGTACCCCCAGTGAAGGTGCCCTCAGCTACTAAGGTGATTTGTTTGAAACAATACCGAATTCCAAGAGGGCATGGCAAAATAAGTGAGACTGTACAGGAGTTAATGGAGGAAGGTGCGGTGGCTCCAGTTACAACTGAATGGAATAATCCTCTTTGGCATGTATACCGACCTAATGGGTGCTATAGAATGACTATCGATTACCATAAATTGAATAAATATACACCCCTCCTTGACTTCTGCGGTCCCCGACACCATCACTTTGATTGAGAGAATACAAAAACATAAAGTGTCCTGATATGTAACCATTGATATTTCCAATGCTTTCCTTTCTATATCATTAACCCCTGAGAGTCAGGAACAATTTAGTTTATCCCAAAGGGGCAGAGAATTCCGAATGCTAAGGCTTCCCCAAGGGTATGTGCATAGCCCCACCATGTGTCACCGGCTGGTGGCAAAATACCTAGAAAAAGTACCTGTCATTCCAGATACTTTATATTGATAATGTGATGATTCAAGGAGAAACACAAGATCAGGTGCAGATTTAGTTGGATCGGGTTGTGAAATTCTTGCAGAGTAAAGGGTGGACTATAATTCCCCATAAAACACAAGGACCCTCTCAAAATGTGAAATTTCTAGGAATTCAGTGAAATAAGGGACATAGAGAGGTTGCTGTAGGCAAAACAAAAGATCTTAGAATTTGCCACTCCCCGCACTAAGCAAAAGACTCAGTGTTTCTTTCGATTGTTTGGTTTCTGGAGACAGCATATCCCTCACTTGAGTCAAATTTTGGCCCCTTTGTACAAAGTGACAAGAAAAAAAAACATTAGTTTGAATGGAGAGAGCAGCAGCAATGTGCATTTGATTTGGCAAAGGAGGCAATTCAACAGGCTTTAGACTTATAGCCAGAACAGGAAGGTGACATTGAGTTACATGTAACAGTTCAGTGGCAATATGCAAGTGGAAATATGTGGCAAAAACAGGGAAAAATGAGGGTGCTCCTGGGTTTCTGGACTAAAATGTTTCCTAATGCTGTAGAGCGATATACTCTCTTTGAGAAACAGTCACTTGCTTGTTACTGGCCTTCAGGGGATACTGACCAAATTACCTTAAATCATAATCTGATTCTTAGACCTGAGATTCCAATAATGCAGTGGGTAATGAGTTCACCTAAAACTTACTGCAGAGTGCATGCACAAGAGGCCAGTATAATATGCTGGAAATGGTGCATACAGGACAGGGCCTGAATGGGACCAGCAGGGACAGCAACCCTGCATTAACAGGTGCCACAAGGACCTCTGCAGGATGATGAGAGGGTGCAAGAGGTACCACATATAAAAGAGTCACCAGTGAGGTGAGGTGAGCCATTTAAATATTTGTCCCGTGAGGATAGGAAGATTGTATGATTTAGTGATGGTGCAGGCACGTATGTGGGGGCCAAAAAACATTGGAAGGCAGTGTCATATAACCCAGTCACCAAGAAGTTGTTATCCATTACAGGAGAAGGGAATATGCAGAAGTGTACGCTGTATATCAGGCACTGAAACAAGAATTGCCTCGGACTTGTCACATTTATACTGATTCTTGGTCTACTACCAAAGGTTAGCCACCTGGCTTCCCACATGGCATGCACATAACTGCCAAATATGTTCTAAGGAGGAGTTGTTCAAAGAGTTGTGGCCAAAAATTTGGAAAATGCTAGAGAAAAGTACTGTTACTGCTTATCATGTAGATGCCCACTATCCTATCGACTCACTAGAACAATGGTTTAATTCCCTTGCAGATGAGAAAGCCAAACTCTCAGATGCAGAAGTGTCGACACAGGATTCTGACTTGGTGGGGATAGCTAAGTGGGCGCACCAAAAATGTAGACATCTGGGAGAGAAGGCCACTAACAGGACGGCAGAGATTAGAGGGATGCACACTCCCCTTGATTTGATAAAAACATGATCATGCAGTGTCTTATTTGTCAACACACATACCAAAGATCTGCCCCACAGTCAAAGGTCAGTTTGGGAGAGTAAAGTTGCAGGGGAAGATATGGCAAATTGATTACATTGGGCCACTACCGACTAGTCTTGGGTGTCAACACGTTTGCACAATAGTGGACACTTATTCTGGTTACCTGATTGCAGCCCCTTGCAAACGTGCCACTCAGTATGATACCATCAAAACTCTGGACTTGTTAATGTTGTATTACGGAGTCCCACTCCAAGTCCAGAGTGACAACGGGTCACATTTCAAAGGAAAATTGGTACAAGATTGTTGCTCACAACGCAATATTGAGTGGTTTTATCACATTCCACAAGTTGTAGGACTGATTAAGAGAATGAACGGCTTGCTGAAAGCCCAATTATGAAAACTATCAGAAGGAACTTTGAGAAACTGGAGAGAGCATTTAAATGAAGCCCTACAAATTTTTAATAAAAGACCATTGACAAATGCAGAGACCCCTTTAATGCGAATGTTGACCTCAGTGTTACAGATACTACCCCATGTAGCGACCAACACCCTTGTGTATTGGGAATTAAATCCAGGAGCCTTAGCTCCTAACCGAGCCACACCAGAATCAGCAGGTCTTGATCTATGTGCCTTAAAACCCACATACTGAAACCTAGCTATATGCCACTTCTTTAAACAGGTGTTGGAATACAGATTCCCCCAGACCATTTTGGATTGATTGCTCCCAGATCTGGGTTGGCACTCAAAGGTACTCAGGTCTTGGGGGGAAAGATCAATGCAGACTGCCAAGGAGAAATAAAAACAATCTTCCTGAATAGTGGGGACACTGACTTGATAAAACAACCTGGAGATAGAATTGTACAAATCGTGATTATCCCAGTGTATGGAGGAATAGAGAAAAAGGAGACTGCCCCATCCCTTCTTACAGTGCGTGAGGAGGGATGTTTTGGCTCAATTGACAAAAACCCTGGTGCTAAAGTAATCGTCCTCCCGAATCAGCAGAAATCATAATAAAGGGCAATGACAAAGTCCTGCTATTCATGAAATCAGGAAGGGAAAGATGGAAATACATACCAGCAGATAAATTTTACTTGCATGAATGATCACACTTGTCTCTTTTACAGATCATACTACGAGGTGCCTTTGTGCTAGCTGTTCTATGTGGTCTCCCTTCTGGCATGTGGGGTTGGGAGGGACCGGAAGCCCCCATCTCTGAAACGATTGACCAGCCATGCTGATCACCACCTTTTCTGCACTTGACCAAAAATGTTTGGACTCATCTGGCAGGAGTCCAGCTCAATAGATGGGATTTCTGCATAAGCAATATGCAAAATACTGTTGATGTTATTTCTACCTGTCTGGTTGCCATACCAACTCTACTCAGTGTTTTGCTGCAAATCTTTCATGCCACCAACAAAGTTGGAGCTGTTCAAAGGAATGATGTATTGTCACAGCTTTCATTGTATGAGCACTGCAGGTTTTGCCAAAAGGTAAAGGATGAGAAATAGGATGACCTAACCCACGTGATCACTTACAGTATTGATACCGGTGATGTGTGTTATAACTTAACTTGTGATTTTCACAAAATTGTAAAATGTGCTCAACTGCACCTAGATGCAACAACAGGGTCTCCTCAAGAGATCCTGTGGGAACAACAAGCACTGTGTCAGCATAGAAACGCGAAACGTTGTACGAATATGGACAATAGCATGTTTTGTCTATAAATTGTGACTGCTACCAACCATATAAAGCATGTCAAACTACCAGTGGAGTGGTTGTTTTTTTGTGGAAATACCATATATGCATACATTCCTGCCAATGTAACGGTGGGCTAGTGCTTTTACATGATTAGGACATATGATATTTCCATGTCACTCTCTACATCCTCGCTATCCAAGGAAAACAGTTCAATTAAGCATAGACTGTGACTCTGAAATTAAATTATTATCTAAATCAGAATATGTGGGCTTAAGCATTTCTATAGTAGGAGTTCCAGAATTAGCTGTTTATAATACTTGAGTTATTAACAAGTTAGCATCCTTAATAGTTGAGAACATCAATCATACCTCCATCGCTTTAGCAGAGTTATTGCTAGATATACGAGGTACTAGAAAAGCTGCATTACAAAACAGGGCCACCATTGACTACGGTTAAAGCACAATCATGGCTGCTCAGAGTTTGAGGGAATGTGTTGCTTTAACCTATCAGACCACGCTAAATCTATCCAGTCTTATATTGACGCTTTACATGAATTGGTGAAAGGAATAAAACAAGATGTTGACAAATGGTGGTGGGAGTGGTTATGTAACTGGTTACCTGATTTTGGGCAATGATGCAATATTTTAGGCAGGATACCCATAGTGATTTGTATTATAATGATGCTATGTTGCTGTGTACAATGCATACCTAATCTACTTACAATGCTTAAACCAAAAAAGGTTGCTTTTAGACCAGTATGTTGTGGGAGTCAATGGTCAAAGGATTGGACTGTCCTGCTATCTCTATTTAACCACTGAGTCCATCTTGACCATTGACTCGATTGTGTGCTTAGCCTAGCTTCAAATGCCATCACATCGGTGGCACAGGTATTTTTCCATGCACAGCTTGTTAACGTGTTTTTGATTTTCCCACCAGGGAAGGGAACACAACATGAGGGCTGCAACATTGATGAGAGTGTACAAGGATGAGTATGTTTATGGCAGAGAAGGGTACAGCTCGGACTTGGAAATATACCTAGGAACTCACTCCTGAGGGTAGACACATTGCTCAGGAGAATCAGAGTCCCATTGGGGAACTTCCTCCTGTCTCAGCTGTTCCAGGTTCCACAGCTTGATGTTGGCAGCCAAGAATAATGTTGGATTCGATCCCCATGGTGATGCATTTTTAATTCGTAATTATCTAACTTCACTGTGTGCATGCCAACATATACTTATTCACTGCATATATATTTATTGTCAATATATTGCATTTTCTCTGATTATTACTATCCAACTGCTGTGATTATTTTAATACCTGCACGTGTTGCTGCATTCAAATTAAGTGTTCATGTTATTATTTTCGTATATTTGTGTTTGAGACTGTGGGATGTGCCTTAATAAATTCAGTACTCAGACTAAGAATGCTGTATTTTTCACATTCTTTAGCTTTGTTCCCTCTTAGTTTGAAGTAAAGTAGAACAGGCCTTTAACACTGAAGTGGGCCAGTGTAGCCTGCTACTGTGGGCCATAAGGCTATAAAAGACCTTTGAGAGCCTGAACCCTTGAACCCCTGTGTTACATGCCTTTATAAACATCATACTGTCTACTGATATCAGTTCACAAAACTTGTGTATAGAAGGCTTCAGAAATACTGTAGTGCTTTACATTTTATCAGATTGGAGATAGCGGATGTTAAAGCCTGACATAAACACTGTAAAAGCACAGATTTATAAAATAATTGTATAAAGAGTGTTTGGCTCAGTATTATCAGAACATTCTATCTCTACTAATATGTCTTTACAGGTTAAAGGTTGAGTGTAAAAACCTTTAGTGAGTAATCCAGCCCTGTACAATGTTGTTTTCTTTGAGAGGGCATGGTGTATGAGTAGATTTACAGACAACAAGGTCTCTACTGATACCTCTAAAGAAAATAAAGGGCTAGAGTGCAGTGTTTTAGACAAATACTAGGCCCTCTACTATCAGATTCAAACAAAGTACACTTTGGGTTTGTTAGTGTTTCATGAAAGAGTAACTTTCTTATAGAAGCCCTTGCAGAGTGGCAGCACACATTCTCTCCAGACAGCATTGTACAGCTTATTTGATCCAGTTTACAAACAGCTATCTGTGTACTGACAGTTCTGAGGATAAAGGATCTATGTAGAAGGATCCATTAAAACACTGAGCCTTCAAATATCATACTTTAAAAAGCCTCAGATTATGTATTATTCAGTTTCAGGAGAGAGGGGCAGCTGTTCTTGTATACAGGATAAGTGTTTCTTTTTTTATAACATAGTCTCTCTGTGAGGAATTGGTGTGAAAGACTTTACAGTGAAAGTCCTCCCTCTGTAAAGTTGTTTTGACTGAGTGAAGAGGGTATTTAGTTAGGTACAGTAAGATAATCTTCTCTAATGATTCCTTTGAAAAATAAACTGTCTCTGTAGTAGCATTAACAGAACAAGTATGTCCTATGCAACTATATTTCAGCATGCTATTAATTCTGCATTGTACACTTTGATTACGATCCTACCTCATACTACCCTGTAAAAGCAGACTCTCTAAGTGACAGTTCAACAGAGACCTAATGCTTTGTTTAGAACTCTTTTAAGAGCTTGTGCCTCATGTGTTACCTAGGCATATAAACATCATTGTTTCTACTGATGTATCTGAACAGAATAAAGGGTTCTATAGAAGGCCTAAGGCACGCACTAGCCCCTGTTCTAATACATTTGATAACAAAGAGGCAAGGGGTAGTAGCCTTTGATGTAAAATTAGACATTTATAACAAAATTCTATATAGACTTAATGGCTCACATTTATACCAACATCCCCTCCCTGGTGATGTCTATAGAGATAAAGGTTAGATGTAAAAGGGTTTAGTGATTAACTAACCCCTACACAAAGGCATATTTTCTGACACAATATGGTGTATGAATGGGTTTACAGACAGCAAGATCTCTATTAATACCTTAGAAGAGAGTAAATGATTAGTGTAGAGGTTTGTAAACAAAGAGTAGGCCTTCTTCTTTTAAACTTAAGCAGGGTACTGTTTGCTTGCAGCAGTGTTTCATGGAAACGTACCTACTTCTTATACAAGTCCATACAGAGTGTCTAGTTGAGTTTCTAAGAGTATACTGTATTTCCAGAGACTCTACTACAAGTTTAACAGAACCAGTCAAAGACATTACTAACAAAATGACATAGCTGCTAAGTCCTCTCCACATGTTAAATGTTATATGCTGGGTGTAAAATATGTTTGTTAGGCATTCCACTACAAAGTCTTTTTCTTTTTGTGAACTACATGTATGATTGCTTTATAAAATACAACCATGTATAATTACAGCACAAAACACAACACATTTTAACAGTGTAAATATGAAATAAAGTGTAATTTAACAAAACCATGAGTGTACCTCATACACCTTCATTGACTGCTTCACTTTAAATTTAACATACACTCTTTACAAAACACCTTTGTACAGGGCTCAATCTCTGTGTTTAGCAGTTCAGTGATAACACAATTCATTATGCAACCATGTTTTCTCTGAGTGAGCTGCATCCATGATTCATTTCCCTTAAGGAACACTCTTCAGCGCAAAAACACTTTAGTATATATTTAATGTATTTAGGACAACCACTCACAATCAAACAAATATATTGAAATCTGTTTCTAAATATATCATTTTGTTTTACTATTTAGTCAGAAACTTCCTACTTAAATTGCACTATATTTTTAATTACCTGAAAATTGAAGCTGTATCTTTCAGGTAGTTGAATACAGCAATCATAATGAATTAAAATCCAAGGGACCTCTGCTCAGCACACAGGAACAGCATTACCCTTACTTCTCCTCCAAACCACCAATGGCAATCTCAGGTGTCTAAGGTTATGCATCAAATATAAGTATTTAATTCTTCTGGCCTTGCAGCTAATCACATTGTTGCTTTTTCTGAAATTGATAGTAGAAAAATCAGCTATTTGTTGAACCTAAAATAATGGCAGTCAAAGAAGAAATGTATTGCAGTACATGTACTACGTGTACCATAATTACCTTTAATGATTTTTCTAAGCTTTTATTTTACCTTAATTACTAACATTGACTAACTATAGTTTACTTCTATTGGTTTATGGTTATTTTAACCAGTTATTGACACTTCCACTGTGGTAATACACACTCTTTTCTCTCCCTGTATAATCCGACTTGCAAGACTCTAGCGAGTCAAATACCTTCTGACAGGGTCACGGTCAGGTGCCATGCATCTGTCACAGGATTGTGCGGGCCCCCCCACATCACGCTTCACCCACAGAAGCTTGCAAATGATCCATGCATGACTCTTGCAGGATCGTAGCAAAATCTGATGATCAGCTAATTGAAAAACACATACTGTTTATCGAGTAACTGTGTACCATACAAGCAGCAGTTGGCCACAATTTAACCTACTACTGCAACTATCAAAAATCTGCCAATTACATTTATAATTTTTTCTCATGTTTCATCTGCTCTCTTTCCTCACGCTGCCTTTCTATATTCTAATATATGTCTGTTAGAAATGGGGTTTTTGGTTGGCAGTCAGGTTACCCCCTGTCCAAGCAAGGACCCTCACTCTATCCAGGGTAAAGGAGAATCACACTCAGTTAACCCCACTCACACCCTTGGTAGCTTGGCACGAGCAGGAAGGCTTAATTTCAGAGACAAGGTGTAAAGTATTTTTACCAACACACACATACATTTTACATAGGAAGACTTGCACTTTAGCACTGGGTAGCAGTAGTAAAGTACCCAGAGTGACAAAAACAGCAAAAACAGAGTCCAGCATACATCAACAACCTCGAAAACAGGGTCAAAACGTTAGGGGAAATCACACCAAGGATGACAAGTCTAACAATGTCAAAGGGGGAAATGGCATTGATCAAAATATTTTTTTCCTCAGATTGAGAAATCCTGGAAGCATGTCAAGAAAACAGTTTCTGCATTTCTTCATGAGTATGTCATGGGCTATACATAACATAACAATGTCTGATTTCTTATGCCAGGTGTCTATAGGCTAGATTGAGTACACTTCACTCGAGAAGGGAATAGGATCTTCCTTCATAACATCAAGAAATGCGTCCAGTCTTATGTGTAACTGAACATTACACACTATAAACACAAAGGCTGCAGTCAGAGTTACCCTTTTCCAATATTATGTCATGCTTTCATGTTATAAATCCCTGTTTTTGTTGTATACTAAGACCTGCAAGACACTCACAAGAGCAGGAGCACCTAAATGCCTGCCTTCCCCCGTGCATTTGTCTGACTTTTGCTAGATACTCATGGGTTCAAGTATTTAACCTGTACTTCATGGATAACAACTGTGCATGGTAGAATGTATATAGTACAGTTTGCAAACATACAAGCATCTACTCTGAAACCTGTGTTGTGAAACACATGTCGTTTACTCCTTACCTTTTTATATAATCCCATGAGAGTCCATAAAGAGCAGCAGCACCCAAACGTGTGCTCCAACCATGTATTTGTCTGACTTGCGTGAGATGCTGGTGAGCTCAAACATTTAACTTACATTTCTGCATAATAGCTCTGTAACATAGGTACATGTATTAAACTGTAGAAACAAACAAGCCTCTACCTCCCTACATTTGTTTTTACAATCCCTAGTGTTGCAAGATCTTAAACATTTTTAAAAGGAGAATTTACACTTTCCTTCATTACAGTACTTTTAACTTATAATCCCCGCTAGCATAGTGTGGAGAGAAAGTGGCCTCTTGATTCAGACCTTTTCACAGTATGACAGGAGTGCATAGTAGGGTATGAGGAAAGACAGAGTTCTTACTAACATCTCTCCACAAGGCAACACATGTGTATAATAGATTTTAGGGAGAGACAGTCTCTCCAGTGACACCATGCATCAAGTGGATCAGTGTGGAGAATAGTGTGTGAAGAGAACCTCCCTCTCCACACACACCTTTCCCTAGACTAAGCAGTATGCATAGTAGGGTTTGGGAGGTACTCACCTCACAGGAGAGGGCTCTCTATTGCAAAGCAAGTGTAAAAAGTACTGGCCTCTTCACTGAGACCTCACCCCAGGGCAAAAATAATGCATACTATGGTGTGTGACTGGATTTGCCTGTCCAAAGACACCTCTACCCAGGATGACAGAGATATGCAGGAGTATGTAGGAAACAAGTGTTGTCTCCACTAAGACCTATCTCCAGGACAAGATGGATGTGCAGTATGGTATAGGCAAAGAGTGGCTTGTGTGTTCACATCTCTCCCTAGAGCAATACAGAAATGCAGAAGTATGTAGGAAGAGTGTTGCCTGTCCACAAGCAAATCTTCTGAGACAGCAGGCGCCTGTAGTAGGGTATAAGGAACTGATCTCTCTGCTCATACATCTTCGCATACTGACAGGTATGCATAGTAGGCTGTGAAAGAATCTGTCCTTTGTGCTGAAACATATCTCTTGCTTAATGTGTCTCTACTGTAGAATGTGAGGATCTCCTTTGATCTGTCTCTTGGATGATGGGTGTGCAAATTAGGGCATAAAAGGAACTTATCTCTCTGGTCATAGCTCTCCCCAGGATGACAGATGTACAAGTAACATGTGGGGATGAAATTACCTTTATACTGTGATGTCTGTCATGCATAACAGCTATACAGACTAGGGTATGGAAACACATTGCTCTGGCAGTCCAGATATCTCCCTAGAGTAACATATGTGCAAAGTAGGCTGTCGGTAGAGACTGCTCTCTCTGCTCATACCTCTCTCCATTGTGATCAATATCCATGGTTGAGTAGACAATGGAGTATCCTCTCTGTTAACAACTGTGCTTTAATAACACGTGTGTATATTTCAATGTTAGGACATACTCATCTCTCTTTCAGATGTCTCCCAATGGGGACTGCCATATATAATAAGGAAAGCACATGGGCAGACCTCTCTTCATAAACATCTCTTCAGACTCCCAGGAATATATAGTAACTTGTGAAAAACATCTGCCCTCTCCACTGTCACTGTGGAGTATGAAGCTGTACTGGCCTCTGTGTCAAGACCTCTCTCTTGTTTAAGAGGTCTCTATTGTACAGTGTGGACAAGTACTGATCTCTCTATTGACTCCTCACTGATACATGACAAATCATCATGTCTGCACAGCAAAATATTTGGCTTCTTAATTACCAAGTCTCTTTAGTTAAAATGGTGTGCATAGTGCCACATACATACATACACAAACAGCAGCATATTTACAGTCTTCCCTTCTTTTTTTGGCAACCTTAGCCTGTCAAAGAATCTTCAGTTTTATCATTTTTCCATAATAGGCTAGGTGGCAAAATAGTCTCAGCAAAGTAGCACTTCTATAAACTTTGTAAAATGAAATTCCGATGGGAAAGTAGAAACAATCAGTATATTCTGTCCACTACTTTAAGTAGAAACATTTAAGATCCAGGCATTCACGAAGACTATCTCAGACAGAGTTAGCTCATGTAACTAAACTAGAAATATTTTCTGGTGACTCCACATCCTTTCAACTGGGAGATACTGTCTTCCCCTGGTACTCACTGGTCAAGCAGACACCAACCTCTTTCCTTAAATAAAGCCCTTTTTGCATGCTGTTTACGTAACCAGATCATGTTCTCATCTGCAACAAGTACAGCTGAAATGACAAGCTTATGCAATACCATACATGTCTCCCTAGGCATTAAAAACAAAATCAGTTCTGCAATTAAGGTTTTTCCTGACTTTCCACATAGTTATTGTTTCCTGTTTCTTCCAAAGTGAACAGGTTTTCATTGCCTCCTCCATATACCTTCTGTCATGGTACTTTTCTTTTTCACAACCTCTGTTTTCCATTTTCTTCCTACAAAAGACAAAATAACCACAAAAAAAACGTTACACACTGACCAATAATTGATAACAATGACACCACTATATTCTCTATTTCTATATTGCTCACCCACAAGCACATATTTAAATCTAGTGTAGCAGTAACTTGTTAATCCTTTGTCCTTTAAAGATCCACACTTTAAACCAATGCATTTTGTTGTTGCCACAATTAAATTATAACATGCCATCAACGTTGCAGCCATAAAAGTTTAAAAAGTAACACATCCCTCTTGAGACACCTTTGAAATCAGTGAGGATGATGTTTTTCTTTAGAAATAGCAATATATCTGCTCAAAGATTTAGTAGGAGTAAGCTATGTGTACAGTAATGTTCATAAAAGCACAAGGCCTTGTATTAACAGATTCCAGATTCTTTGTTTGATAAGTTAAGAAACACTGTCTCATTGACTTAAAACCATGAACAGATAGAATGTAGAGAGATATGAGCAAAATTTCACATTGTGATCAAATAGAAGTATTCTAATGTCTATTCTTCAAAAGATATATTGAGAGATCTACACCTCTAAAACAGCTTTCCACTCAGTAAACCTTGTGTAAACCCTACCAAAAGCAGCACTCTTACTGACACTTCTAAACAAAATGTATAAAGTATATTATGAAATACCTGAACTTGGAGCTGTTTCTTAAATGCAACTGAAAACACCAGTCTCGTTGAGGTCCAACTTAAGTCACATGTACTGAGCAAAACTCAACTAGACGTCATTCTCCTCCAAAGCACCAAGGACCATCATAGTGATCTCTGGCTCTTTAGTCTACCACATCACAGCCCTGTGGCCCTTTGTTTTACTTCCTCCCATACAATTTTCCAAGACTCTTGCAGGATCGAAAACACATTGTGGCACGCTCATTAATTTTTCATTAGGTCTTGGGAGAAGCTTCAAGATTTTCTTAGCCTCATTTGAAAATACTTCCTGAATCTTGCACTCTACTATCACAAGATTCTTGTGGGATTGCAACACAATTATAGGGAAATAATAGCATATGGGATGGACCAGCCTTTTCACTAAGAACCTTCTCTTGGATAATGGGTGTGGATACTAGGGAGTAAGGTGGGACTACTCTCAACTTTGAAACCTCTTTCTCAAATTACAACTATGCATAGCAGGGCATGTGGGTGTACTGGCCTCTCTGGTGCAACCCCTCTTTTGGATAAAAGGTATACACAGTAGTGTGTGTCGACCCCTCCTCAGAATATCACATGTGTATAATAGCTTGTGGATAGAGACTGCTGTCTCTGCTCATACCTTTATTCATGATGATTAATGTCCATAGTAGAGTAGAGAAACAGAGTATCATATTTGCTGACAACTGTTTCTTGCTCAACTTGTTTGCATATCTGGATGGTGGGGACATACTCACCTCTCCCTTAAACATCTCCTGATAGGGACAAACATACATAGTAGGGTGTGTGCACATGGATACACTTCTCTGCTGAAACATCTCTTCAGAATCACATGACTATAAAATAACATGAGCAAAAAAACTTCCCCCTCTACTACCACATCACTAGCAGCTTACAGCAGTTCATAATAGAGTGTGAGGATGCAGTGGTCTCTGTGCCAATACTTCTCTCCAGTATGAGAGATCTCTATACTACAGTGTGGAAAAGGACTGATCTCTCTACTGAGACCTCATTCTTGTATGACAAGTCAGCATAGTATGGTATTCAAACTAATTGACTTTTACATTACTAAGTCTCTGTAGTGTAAAAGATGTACAAAGTATTGTATAGATGTATATATATAGGAACACATCTGCAATCCCTGAAAATTGAATTTACAGTTTTAATAAACAATGCAGTACTGAAATTATATTGAAATTTGTAATAACTATTAAGCAAAGAAATCACTAATTTCTTTAAACTTTTGTAATGATGTTTAAATTATTTTGTTGTCACATAAAAACTAAACTATCTGAACAACTGAAACACAAACAAAAAAGTCAATGTCTTCATCACAGCGCAATGAGCGGGCTTCTCTACTTGCACCAGCACAGTTATCTCAGCTGGCAAAGAATCTTTCATCTAGAAGTTTTTTGTTTTAAGGCGAGCTGACAAAAAAAGCCTCAGAAAAGTTTGTTATATGTAAATTGTATTAAAAGGACTCCACAGATCATTAAACGGGTAGTCTTAGCTTGTGGTCCTGAACTGCAGGGCTCTTCACATGCTTCTACTTATTTTTTACCTGAATACATGGTGCCTCCTCATGTACTTACTGCAGAGCAGGATAATAATCTGGCTTTAGTTACTAAGGCTTCTTTTTTACTGCATGTTTAAGCAGATAATTTTTGCATTAAAAACAAGTGGACATGTACTAGACAAGGTTGTGAAAGATCACAAATTACCCCTTAGGCAATAAGAACATAATTAATTCTCCAATTAATAGTTTTTTCCTGATTTTCCACACAGTTATTTTGTCCTGTTTCTACAAAAGTAAACAGGTTTTTTTTGTTTCTCCTCCATACATTTTTACATGGTAGTTTTCATTTTTGCAATTGTGTATTCTATTTTCCTGCTATAAAAAGACAAAATTACTGGAAAATTAGAACTTACATACTGGTCAATAATTGATAACAATGAGTAAACATATTTGCTAGTCTTTTGTACATCTCTCACCCACAATCACACATTTATATCTATTGTAAACTAACTTGTTATTCTTTTCTCCTGAACAATTCCACACCTTCAACCCGTGCATTTATTTTTTATCAACTGAATTATAACATGGCTTCATAACAGTTAATTAAGAACCACATTCTTCTTCACATACCTGCCCTACAACCAGCACAGTGTTCTACTCTAGAAATAGCAATATCTCTATTGAAACATAACATAGGGATACAGTATGCATACTGTAAGGTTCTTAAAAACACCAGGCTTTGTATTAACAGACTCCAGCTTATTTGTTTTATAATTTGAGAAATACTGCCTCAGTTACTTACAACCACATACAGAGAGAACACTTCATTTTTTAACACAATTTGCAATACTTGCTGATATCTCTCTACATTCTAAGCTCTACCAATGAATAGTTAATTGAGAGGTCTACATCTCTACAGCTTTTCAGCAACTAAACCTTGAGCAGATTAAGTTTATGAACAATAGTGGACTTACTAATACTTTTCAAGAGCATTCAGAGTATAATATCAACTACCTGAACCTGAAGCTATTTCAGAAATACAGCTGTAAACACCACTTACTTTCAGTTCCAAATTAAATCACATCTGCTGAGAACTGCTCAAAGAGGATTCCTTCTACTCCAAGCACCAAGGGCAATCTGAGCTATCTCTGGCTGTGGAGCCAATAATATCACAGCATTTCTTCAAAAATGTAATAAGAATGTTAACTATTGGTTGAGCCTTGGCCCTTTCTTTCTACTTCTCCCCATACGATCTCACAAAACTCTCACAGGATCATAAAACATCTTGTGGTAAGCATTGTAATTTATTGTGCAAGATCAAACAAGCCTTATGAAATAAGCTTCACTACATGAAGCTTGCCTTCTCCTCTCTCTCGACTCTTGCAGGATCGCAACCGTATTGTGGGGAAATAGTAGTGTATGAAAGTGACTAGCCTCTCTACTGAAAACCCTCTCCTGCATAACGGGTATCTGCACTCAGGTGTGAGAAGGGAATGTCCTCTCCTTTCGAATGCCTCTCTCAGATGACGCTGATTTTACAGTATGGAACGAACTCCCTAAGCTAAAAATATCAGCATTCTACCTGCTTGCGGAACTCTGCAGAATCTAAGAGAGTTTTTATGTTACTCTGCGGAATTCTGCAGAGTGCTACTTCCCGAGTTCTTCCCGGGTCTATTTGGCACTCAATAAAAGCTTTCAGCTCTAACTTTTAAGTGAAACCAGACTCAATAGCACTCCCATTGCATCCTGGTAAATGAGGCCCATTAATGTAAAGTTGCAGTTCTTCCAGTACAGCAAAGCTTGGCAACTGTTTATTCAATTCAACTATTTTGTTTAGTGTAAAAAATTCTGATTTAATACGGGTATGTGGTAGCGTTTTTATTCATCCAAGTGTTCCATATGGTAACATACATCATGAATCCAGAAATACAACAGCCAACACGTGTTTCGTCAACAAGACTTCCTCAAGGCCCGAGGCTAGGTACAGTTCTAAGTCACCGAATATTTGTAATGCATTTCTAAGCACAGAGAAATCCTGAAGGTGTAGTAGTCAAATCCATGTATGAATACCTCTACGATGTCCGACAGGCTTATCATGGTTGTGTCTGTTGCTTAGAATACAGGTTGAATTTTCTTGGATTTGACTACTACACCTTCAGGATTTCTCCGATCACAGCGGGGCAGGCTGTAAGAGGCAGGCAGGGGACTGCTCTCCAGCAGTAACATGTGTTTAGTACTGCATTTGGTTTCACTTTGAAAAAACTTTATGGAGCTAAACATGACAAAGTTCTTCTTATCTTGACTATAGAGGCCCAAGAGAGGGAAATAAACAGCTAGGGACAACAATTGTACTAGTGGCCTAAGAGTTAAATGTGCAGATAAGCTACTGCCTCCCTCAGGGGCATTGCCAACACCCCACCCTCCCGCTTTAGAAGCTACAGTGGAGTGGGGTTCTTGATGGGCATTTTCTGTCTTCAGCTTGGCAAACAAAGGCTCATAATTATCTAGGGAGGATGAGTGAGTGAAAGGAAGGATGGGTGGATGGATGGATGAAATGGTGTATGGATAGATGCATTGATGAATGATTGAAAGAATAAATGTAGGAATTGAAGAGTGAACGGCAGGGCGGGTGTATGAGTGAAAGGTAGGGTGGATGGATGGATGGATGAGTGGAAGGTTAAATAGATGCATGAGTGATAGATGGATAGATGTAGTGAAAGTATGGAAGGGTGAGCAAAAAGATGGATGACTGAAAGGATGTATTTAAAGATGGATAAGTAAAGCAATGGATGGATGAATAGCAGGCAGGGTAGATGGATGTCTGGATGAAAGGATGGATGGATAATTGAAAGGGTGCATTGATGAATGAATAAATAGATGAATTGATGGATGACTGAGTAAACGGATGGATGGCTGAATGAAAGGGTAAATGAAGGGAGGTATTAATGGATGGATGGATGGGACGAAGGGTGTATGGATGGGTGAAAGGAGTGATGGCTGAGTGAAAGGGTGGATCGAAGGATGATCCACAGGGAAGATGATGCATTGATGGAGTGAAAGGATGGATAGATGAGCAGATGGGTGGATGGATGTGCAAAAGGATGGATAGATGATTGGATAAATGGGTGAATGGATGGACGAAAGGGGGATGGATAATAGGTGATTGAGTGGATGGATTGGTTTGAAGGATAGATTTCCCTGGACCAGTGGCAGCTCTCCTTTATGGGCTCCAGAGCTACACCACGTCCTCCTTATTTTGTGGTCCATTTTATAGTATCAAGAGTGTATAATGAAAATGAAATACAGACCTGCTTTGGATCCATCAACAAACTGAGGCAGCTAATGACATTGTATGATTTCCGATGCAGGTGTATGAACGTCCTGCACCAGCTATCAGAGATACTGTTCAGAGCTGGTGAAATCTCAGCACTGTGAGCATGTCTGTGTGATTATGTTTGTGAGTTAAAGTGAGAGAGAGTCAGTGAAGGAACGAGTCAAAGTGAGTGAGAATGAGTGACCATAAGGACTAGTGTTGCTATGCGTGAGACTGAATCACAGTAAGACTGAGTAATTCAGAATGAGTGAAAATAAGTGGGACTGAGTGAGACAGAGTAAGGCAGAAAACATAGTGCAAGAAAGTGTGAGAGAACCCTTCAAGTAAAATCTCTTTGGAATTCGAGCCAAGGATTACACCCCACCACTTTTAAAGGTCACCATCCCCCACTGCTTTTGACCTCACATATCTCATCACTCATGGCATGTTTATTGACATCCTTGATGACATCATTGGTGGGATCTCAAATGAGATCATTGATGACATAACTGATGACAGTTTTGCTGACGTCTTCGGACCTAATTTTATTCAAATTACTTTTTAAGTTAGTATCAGATTTAAGATATGACATTAAGTACTAAATGGCATATATTCATGTTTCCCATAAATTACCATTGTTAGAAATTGGGTTTCTGGTTGTCCGAATATACACCCTGTACACGCGGGAGCCACAATCCGAATCAGGGTAAGTGAGATACTTATTAAAGATAACCTGTGCTCCCCCCGGTAGCGTGGCACAGAGCAGTCAGGATTATTTAAAGAGGCAATGTGTAAAGTATTTGTGTAACACAACACCCATTAACACAATGAGAATACGACAAAAGAGATTCGGCACTAGGCTAGAAAAGTAGACAATAGTTTAATAATTAAATCAAGTCCAACATGACAAAAATCCAATAAGTAAAAGTCGATATATGAGTTTTTAAAGAATAAAAAGAGTTTTATCACTTAGAAGCAGTAAGCGTCAATGGAAAGTATCTGGCCATGCTAGACTGGTTCAAAGCCACCAGTTCAAGCCGTGATTGAGCACAGACCAGGGACAAGAGCTATGCAGGCCCAGTGAACAGAATAACTTGACCCTGGTCACAACAGAGAGAGGCGGGGTGCAGGCGAGTAATGCGTCAGGAGATTTGTCAATGTCAGGCCCAGAGTCGAGGTGCTACTTCGATTTTCTTCATGTAGTGGTAGTGATGCATCAGTTCTGAAGACAAAGAGATGGGCTGAGGAGCTTTGGTTCTGAAATATGATGTGCCGGGTTTCTCCACGCAGGAGAGGGGATGCATCAGTCTCTCCAAGCTGCTGTGACAGGTATGTGCAGTGAAGCGTCAGGCTCTCAAAGTAATGCATTGGTTCCGAGATCATTGCGCCGGTCCTACTCCTACAACAGGGTTTATGACTGGTCCTGCTCCAAGCAGACTGGAGATGTGTAGATTGTTCTAATGAAACTATTTGTATTCAATTCTAGTGAACCAGGCACAGGAGCAGGGGTAGAGACTTTGACATCCCTGTGTCTCAAGCAGCTAGTGGCAAGCCAGCAAGCCCTTGGAGATCACTTCAGTTGCAAGGCAGCATCCAGCTCTCCCTCAGCAGGATCAGAGAGCAGCTGGTAGCAGGACAGCATAGCATAAAAGCAGGCCTTCAAGGTCAGCAGTCCAGCAGAGTAACAGTTCTAGATGCAGCACAGCAGTTCTTCTGACAGAGTGTAGTTGTAGGTCCAGAAAATTATGATTTGGTGGGGTTAGAGACCCGGTACTTATACCTAGTTGTTCCTCCTCTGATGTGGAGGCAACTCCAAAGAAGTGTTTTTTGAAGTTCTCAGAGGTCTTTTCTTCCCTGCTTTAGCTCCAGACTATCATTAGGGTGCAATCAACCGTTTTTGTGGCACTCCCTTTTCAGGTGTGTCAACCCCTCCCTCCCTTCTGACTTATTTTTAAGAATGAGTCCAGGGACACCAAAATCCAAATTTCTAACTTTTCCCAATTTGAAATTACACTCAAGGACTGTTTCATGGTAATCACAATGTTAACCCCTGGGAGAGCTAGGGCTTGCAGTAGTGAAAAACAAATGTAATTGTTTTTTATTACCAGGGCAATTAAAATTTAAATGCACATGTCCAACCTTTTAAATGAACTGTACCCTGCCCTTGGAGCTGGTGAAGGCCTTCCTTAGGGGTGACGCATGTAATAAAAAGGAAGGTTTGGGCTAGACAAGTGGGTGCACTTGCAAGGTCAGAATGGTGCACAGACAGTCTGTGAAGTGGCAGGCCTGAGACATGTTGAAGGGCTATTGCAGTATGTGGCATAATCAGTGCAGTAGGCACAGTGGTAGCATTTAATCTGAAGGCCATAGGCACATATAGTGCACTTTAATGAGGACTTACATGTAAATTAAATATGATAATTTGTGGATAAACCAACACCACCATATTTAGAGTACAGAGCACTTGCACTTTAACACTGGTTAGCAGTGTTAAAGTGCATAGAATCCTAAAGCCTGCTAAAATCAATTCAGAAAACAGGAGGTCATAAGGCAAAAATGTCAGCGGAAACCATGACACGGTTTCCAGGTCAAACAGGCAGCAGTTGTAAAGTGTTCAGGGTCATATTTATACTCTGTTTGCGCTGAATGTGCGTCAAAAATTTTGACGTAATTTGCCGAAAACCTTGCCCCATATTTAAACTTTGACGCCCGACCCCGCGGACGTCAAAATTCCACCATATGCGTCATTTTTGGGAAGTGGGAAACTGCCTTGCGTTAATGATATCCAAGGTAGGCGTTCCCTTCCAAAAAATGACTTAAAGGCCTGTGTGCCTTATTTATACCCCAGCGTCATTTTGACGCACAGTAGGGGGTGGGCCTTAAAAAACGGTGCATAGCCGTATTTGTGACGTTTTTTAACGCCTGGGTCAGGGCAGGCGTTAAGGGATCTCTGGGCTTGGAAGGAGTCCAGAGGTGCCCTCCCCTGCCCCCAGGGACACCCCCTGCCACCCTCGCCCACCCCTGGAGGACACCCATGGATGGGAGGACCCATCCCAGGTAAGTAAAGGTAGGTTCAGGTAAGTATTTTTTTAGTTTTTTTTAAGTGGCATGGGGGGCCTAATTTGGGCCCCCCTACATGCCACTATGCCCAATGACCATGCCCAGGGGACAGGCGTCATGTCAATGGGGGTTGTGCATCAAAACAAAAAAAAGTCCGGTTTGAGGCCTGATTTTTGCCTCAGACCTGACGTGCACCATTTTTTGACGCACAACACCCATTGTCCCCTACGATGGCTAACATCATTTCTTAAATAAGGCGCCCTCATGGCGCGTTGGAATGGCGTTGGTGCAGTTGTGCGTCAAAAAGTATAAATATGGGCCTCAGTGTCCTGAGGCCAGCAAAAAGAATGAGTAAAACATGAGGCAAATGGGCAAAAAGTTTGAGGGGAGTCCACCCTAAGGCTGATAGGTCTAACAAGCATTCACACACACACAAACTGCTGTAGGTAAACCAAGGTTCTCGTACTCACAGCCTTTTTCTTGTACCAAGCAATTTGTGGATAACCAGACTCGTATGGGCAATCAACCAGACATGAATAAGCAATTGAGCTACAGACAATCTATGTCCTGTGAACAACTTTTCACGGAGAACCCATTCCATCATGTCACCCATGTCAAAGTAGGTGGCAAAGGCTATGCCACTTATGGCATTTGTCCTCGGCTGAATCCTCTGCAGAAGGCCAACCTCTTGCAGGCAATCAACCACACATGGTTAGGACAATACCTGTTGCAAACAATTTTTCCTTGTGCAAGTACACACTGAAGGACCTATAGGTGCTGAAGACCCTACTATGCACAGCTTTCATTCTGCACCAAACACTTTGCATATAGCCAACCTCTTGCGGCCAATCAAGCTCACATGGGTGAGCAACTAACAGATGTGTGAGTCTTCACTCCTATGCACAACTTTTCATCTAGAGCCCACTCCCTCAAGGCACTCAAGGTCCCACAGGAGAGTAAGCATCTATTATATACAACATTCACCCACTTAAAAAGCTTTTTGAGATAGCCAGCTTCTTGTGAGCAGTCAATCAGACATGATTTGGAAAGTCAGCATGTCATGAGTAATGCCAACCATTATGTCATTAAAAATGTCATGAATGATATGATGAGGTCATAATTAGTACATGGCAGCAAAGCAAATTAGTTAGATCAGTAAATTGTAAGTGGTTAATTTCTGTGTTTTGTTTTGTATTTAAAACATGAAATCAAATTATGTGAATTATATATAATAAATCCACTCTTCAAATTTGGACATTTACACATGAGCACATACTAAAAGTGATACAAAAAACAGGTACAAGCACATCTAACAAGGTAGTAGAAAACTATCTTTCTTCAATGATTGGTGATTGAGAAACAAGAACAAAAATGTACACTCTAGACAACTTTCTTCTAAAATTTAACAAAAAATACATTAGGGGCAGTTTTGTCACTAGGATATCTGAAAGTATAAATGTTAGAGTCAGTACATAAACTGATGTGGAGGCTTTTGTTAAGCAACCTGAGGTAAGGTGAGCAGATTTCTTTCTTGGAAATGCTACTGAAATATTAGTGTTATTGAAAGAAACTAATTTTGATAACTTCTTCCAAACCATGTTAGTACACAATGTTCAATCCCTGTTTACCAGTGTTTCTCAGGATGAACTCACCAGAGAGTTTTTTACCCAAATAGAATGGCTTTATATGTCCAGGCTATGAGCTCATCAGCGAGAACTCTATTTGTGCTATAGAGTCTAGAAAATGTGCATGTGTACAACTATCAAGAATTCTTTCTATTCAGTGATGAAGTCCTTTAAAGATTCCACTCTTCTATTTGGAAATAATACATTGATTATATTTTTGTCATCTGATCAAGGATTGAGAAAGATTTAATTACTTTCAACCCTCAAGTAACTGACCATGATTCAACTTAAAATCCACAGAAACACAAAGGCCCTCATTCTGACATTTGTGGTAAATTCCAAATCGCCATAGCGGAAATGGACACCCAAATACAGAGCAAGACAACATTGGGCAGAACAAAATAACCCACACCAGACACAAATACACACACCCCACACACCCACCAACTGCACTAAAAAACCCACCCCCACATCACCCACAAACCTTTGCAAACACAAGAAGACCGCTTCACCTTGCCACACCAATCCCAGAGAGAACTGCACACACATACTACAATTACCCATTCATCCACCACACGCCCCACCACATCACACATCACCCTCTCCACAACACACACACCACACAACACCCATGTCCCCACAAAAGCACCCCCTTTTCACTGATGAGGAGTTGCGGGTCATGGGGTAGTAATAGTTTGGGTAGAGGCACAGCTGTTTGGAGCACAGGTACAGCAGATCTCCATTGCTAGGAAGATGGAGCTGTGGTGGAGAATTGTAGACAGGGTGAACAGCGTGGGACAAAGGCCATGCAAAAGGAACGACATAAGGAAGAGGTGGAACGACCTACGGTGGAAGGTGTGTTCCATTGCAGCAAGGCACCAGCTCGCCATCAGGAGGACTGGTGGTGAACCCCCACCTCCTCCCCCTCAGCTGACAGCATGAGAGGAGCAAGTCTTGATAATACTGCATCCAAAGGGACTCACTGGAGTAGCCGGAGGACTGGACACTGGTTAGTCACCATTGACAACCTACCCCCATGCCTGCATGCCATCTCACCCCCTCACCCTGACTCCCTTCCCCCACTCCATCTCACACAGTGCACACCCCAAATAGCAAACCCTGCAGCCATACCCACTGCAAGCACATTCCTTCCAGCTCTGCATGCACACCTACCACCAATGCATGCACAGCATGTAGAACCACAAATCCGACAATCCATCACCACACCTTACCAAAGGAAGGAAGACAACACCATTATCATTGGGAAAGCTAGGAATGCGGAATTTATCATTGACAAATACCCTAATACATCACTTACACCCCCACGGGTGCCCCAGCACATTTCATTGGTAAGGAGGTGCCTCGTCTACCCAGACCCCCACCAGAAGATGCCCTCTGTGTTGACAGCAACTCTGGATGTCCCGAGCAGGTTGAACTCCCTGGCCCATCAGGGACCACTGGTCAGTCGGCTACCCCATCCCACAGCCATCCCATTACAGAGCCACAGAGCCCCTGTAGCCGGGCGACGGAACACCCGGCTACCTATCATGGCGGCCCCCATCCCGATCAGTACCCCGTGGGTACCGCGGAGACAGAAATGACAGGATTAGGAAACCCGGATATCCGGGTTTGCCAAGGAGTAGAAAAAGAAGAAGGACAACGCGCACAGGAGGAGGAGAAAAAGGACAGAGCAGCAGGAGAAGACGGAGGCGTGGACTGACGAGACAGCGCCAGCAAGAACATTCCCGACGACGAAGACAGAAGACTCAACAAGCAGTCGTTGTCCAAACCCTGAGGCGACCCTAAGGAGTGGCAAGGAAGCCCCGAACAGCGGAGACTCCGAACGTCCCTGGAGGGACGTGGCTCAAGCAGGTACGGTCCTGCATGAAAAATAGACTATATGCTCTGGTGGGAAGGGAGGAGGGTGGAGGGGGTGAGGGAAGAGAGGCCGGGGAGGGAGTGAGACAGGAAAGGAATCTTGAGGAAGAAAGGACGACTAGGGGATCACCAGTAACTCTAACTCGAGCACTAACTGCACTATAGACCCGACAACCGGGGTATAAGAGTACAGACCCCTAAATAGCAGTGTCCTTAGAAGAAAGAGGCTTTGTCACTGAGGTGTTACACTAAAAGAGAACCTTTGGTATTCAGCCTATCCCTTTCATCTCAGGCTAAAACCACTACACCGGACCCTCATCACCTCTCTCTCTCTCTCTTCCTCTTTACACCCTCTCACCTCACTAACACCACCCAAATCACATTCAGACTTGTGACTTACCTACTTTTCTTTCCTTTTCCGGTTGGTCTGACGACAACACCTTCCTGGGAGAACAACCACTCGCCTCCGGAAGCCCTGGGAAAGAGAAGAAAAGAAGAGATCACCTACATAGAAGGATAAAGTTGTAAATTGTTCAAAGGGGACTTTCACATTAAATAAATCACCTACCTTTCAATCACCAACCCGAGTCATCTCGTTCATCCCTATCGCTACGCCCACCGCCAAAGCCCCCCTCTCAGAATCCAACACCACAGTAGCCAGCCAACTCCCCCAGAGTTCTGTCTCCAGGACACGTCATTCCCAGATTGTGTGCTCACCTGTACAGGGACCCGAGTCCACACCACACAGGAAAGGCAATGAGGGTCCTGGTGTCAGTGGGAGAGGGCACACCGTTCAGGGGACACAGGCACAAGGGGCCAGGGACACTCAGAGGACAGCTGTGCACCAGGGGGTGGACAGGCCCAGGGAACTGACTGCCCAGGAGGCACTCACAAATGTCCTGGGGGCATACCAACAATCCAAGTAGAGGATGGGTCAGGTGCTCAACATCATGAGGGAGAACCAGCGGCTGCAGGAGGAACATCACCAGAAGGTCATGCAACAATTGCAGGCCTTGAATACCATCATGGCCTCCATTGCAGGGGTGCTGGGTGACATGGCCAACATCATGCGGGAATACACAGCACACAAGCGGGCCCTACCACTAGCCTGCGTACTGAGCAGCCCTCCACATCTGCAGTAGCTAGTGGACAGGAGGCCCTCCCACAGGACCCACAGGCCCCCAGCATCCTTCCCCCTTCAGAAAGTGAACCACCCAACAAATGTTCCATGCGACCCAGACAGACACCAGAGACAGTTGCCAATACTCCTGCAAGGAAATGAGCCCCTGCAGAATGTCCCCCTTGTGTTCCAGTGTGACACCATGTCTACTTTGAACTGCCATTGCTCCTCTTCCTACGGCCCCTTGGACACTGGACCTGTGCTACAAGCAAACTGGGACACTACACTGGACTTTTCCCAACCATCACCTCACTCTGTTGCACTTTCCATTGTATACCTATTAATTATTAAACATGCTTGGAAACAACCTAAATAATAGTGCTTATCTGAAGGAAATGTACAATGTTTTGAACTGTATTGAACTGCATGATCCTGTGCAAATGTCCTGTAATGTTTTCATCCATCCTGCATATGTGTCTCAGCAGTCTGCACAGCAATACACTGTTGTTACCACACCCACATCGGCAATAAGGGAAGGCATAGTTGACAGTCAGTTGGGATGACTGGCATTATACTACAGCCACACAGCACAACACTTAAATGGATAAATGTATAGTCCAACAGTCTTACCTGAGTGTCATTGGAAGTACTGCAGTATGATATGTGTCCTGTTGTCCACATCCTCCTCCTCTTCCTCCTCCTCACTGTCTTCAGTGTCCACAGCTGCCACATGTGCATTGTTACCCCCCTCCTGCAGATGGGGCACATGGCATCCGAGGGCCAAATTGTGCAGCATGTAGTACACAACAACAATCTTGCAGACCTTCTCAGGGGATCCACCTGTCAGATGGAGGCACCTGAACCTGGCCTTCAGGAGACCAAAGGTCCGTTCACCAGTCCTCCTGTATGCCCATAGGCATCATTGTATCTATTCTCAGCCACTGTTCTTGGATTCCTAACAAGGGTCAAGAGCCAGGATAGGTTTGGGTAGCCGGAGTCAACTGGAAGAAGTGAGGGACACACATTAGCCTTGCACAATGGCATGGGTTATGATTCCTGTAGGCATACACTGACATACATTGGGTGGGGACTCAGGCTCACCTATAAGCCACACTCTGTACCTCTGTAGTCGTGCCATCAGCTGTGGGATGCTGCTATTCTTCAGGACAGAGTCAGCATGCACAGACCCAGGGCACATGGCATCTGAGGGCCAAATTGTGCAGCATGTAGCACACAACAACAATCTTGCAGACCTTCTCAGGGGATCCACCTGTCAGATGGAGGCACCTGAACCTGGCCTTCAGGAGACCGAAGGTCCATTCAACAGTCCTCCTGTGTGCCCATGGGCATCATTGTATCTATTCTCAGCCCCTGTTCTCGGATTCCTAACAAGGGTCAAGAGCCAGGATAGGTTTGGGTAGCTGGAGTCAACTGGAAGAAGTGAGGGACACACATTAGCCTTGCACAATGGCATGGGTTATGACTCCTGTAGGCATACACTGACATACGTTGGGTGGGGACTCAGGCTCACCTATAAGCCAAACTCTGTGCCTCTGTAGTCGTGCCATCAGCTGTGGGATGCTGCTATTCCTCAGGACAGAGTCAGCATACACAGAGCCAGGATACTTGGCAGTGACGTGGGAGATGTACTGGTCAGCAAGGCAATTTGGGTGCCATTAATGGACACAATCACATGTGGTATGCGTCCTATTGCATAGAATCCAGCCTTCACAGTGGGCAAATCATCAACCTGGGGAAATGTGATGTCGCTGTACATGTGTTTGAGCACGGCAGACAAAACCCTTGAAAGCAGAATCGAGAACATTGGCTGTGACATTCCTGCAGCTAAGCCCAGAGTCACCTGGGAAGAGCCTGTTGCCAGGAAATGGAGCACTAACAGTATCGGCACAAGGTTTTTTTTTACTGTGGTGCAACGAATAGCAGGTAGCAGATCAAGCTCCATTTGTGCACACAGCTCTGTGATTGTGGCCCTGTCCAGACAATAGGTGAGAATGATGTGCCTGTCCTCCAGTGTGGCCAAGTCTACAAGGGGTCTGTACACAGGTGCTTACCTCCTCCTCCTCCTTTCCTCCGCAGTGGTTGGTACGTAAGTGACCCAAAAGAAGGGAGTGACAACAGGACCTATGGACACACTACATCAGAGTACACAGAGCATGTATGTATGTTGGACACTAGAATTATCTAGGTGTGTACATTCAACAACAATGACGCACTTTGAAATCAATACATGTGTACTAGCAGTAGGACATGACAACCGCCTGTCCTGTATACAGGGACAGGTGGAAGTGACCTCACTTTGCCGGCATTAGACGTCGTGGCGGTAGGCGGTCTGCACCGCAGTGCAATTCCTCATTAGCTAACATGGCACTCTATGGAGTACAGGAACTAATGATGTTTGCTGCTGTGGATGTGACTGCCATTTTCTTCCTATCACTTCACTTGATTCCTGACTTTCCACTGGATTACAACTCCACTTCGTGTGCTGCTATGAGCTGTGTCTGGTACCTGCCAGGGCCCTTACTGAAGGGGAAGTGTCCCAGCCCTCACGGCAGAGGAATTGGAGAGGCTTGTGGATGGGGTCCTACCCCTTTTTGGGAAGTTGTATGGGCCTCCAGATCAATGGGTGAGTACATCATAGGTACTTTGAATGTGACATTGCTGCATTTTGATGTATGTGTGTGGTGGCAGTGTGTAATTTGGGGGGTATGGCAGCAGGCAATGTGAATGAAGAGGTACGGGTCATGCGTGTGCTTGATGTGTGGCAAATGCTATATGCAGGACATATGTGTGACAGGCTGGATTGTATGGTTCATGTCCCTCTTTGTGTATTTTCTCTGCAGGTCAGCACCTATCAGAAGAAGGGGTTCTGGCGTGCCATCGCCAAGGACATGTGGACCCTGGGGGTCCATAGATGATGGAGCACCCCCTGCAGGAAACGGTGGAAGGACCTGAGACACTGGGCCCAAAAGACCACGGATGCTCAGCTGGGGACTGCCTCCCAACAAGGGAGGAGTGCCCGTCGGACCCTGACCCCCCCTAATGGCCTGCATACTGGCGAGGGCTACCCAGAGCTGGATAGGGGCATGGGGGCAGCACAGAAGCCACAAGGGGGTGAGTACAGTGTGTGTGACTTGACTTGTGGCCTGGCATGGGATTTAGGTGTAGGGTTCTACTCAGTGGATGCCCCAATGTGCCAGTTTAGAAATGGCTGCGTAGTCCAGCTTAGGTATGTTGGATGGTATGCTTATTTTTAATTGCTAGATAGCTGGCTTTCCATGGCAGACAGGGCTTAGTTGGTCCCATGAGGTGTACAGATGGCAGAGTTTGGCTTCTACATGTTGTAGTACCTAGCCAATGGTATGCCATTGTGGTCCATACTGCCCATTCTTAGTCACAGTGAGTGATAGTGATGTGTATGCCATCCGTGCTGTTGGTGCTGAGATTGACCCTATGCTCTCTTTCTTTCTCCCCCCTCTCCTTTTGTTATCCTGTCCATGTCTGCATTAGCATCATCTGGCGAAGGAGCGGGACACCAGTGAGTGAGGGAGCTGCTGCCCACGGGAACCAGAGTCCACCCACACTGAGGGGACAAGTGGGATGGAGAGTGAGGGGAGTACCACGGGAGGGGGGCAGGAGCTGATACAACTGACTCTGATTCCCCCTTCGATGGGAGCTCCCTGGTGGTGTTGGACCCCTCTGGGACTAGCCCACTTACTTCATCTTCCCCCACCCCCTGTACCAGCACTGCCCTCAAGGTAGGCCCCCACCCAGCTGTCTGTGCCTGCTCACCAAGGAGGGTGGGCGTCTCCTTCGCCCCAGGTACCTCAGGCCCTGGCCCAGTCAGCCCTCCTGCACTCACTGAGGAGGCTGTTGACCTCCTGAGATCCATCACTGTAGGGCAGTCAGCCATAGTGAATGCCATCCAGGGGCTAGCATCCCAGATGCAGCAATGCAATGCTTTCCTGGAGGGCATTCACGGTGGCTTGGTGGCCCTACAGAGATCGTTTCAGGCTCTGGCCTCCTCTCTGATGGCAGCAAGTGTCCCTGTTTTCTCCATCCCCCCTCCAACTACCTGTTCCCAGTCACTGTCTCTTCTTCCCCATCCAATCCCACACACATTCTGACAAGCATGCACCCAAAACAACAGACAAGACTCCCATAGACAAACAAAGGCACCACACTTCAGTCCACAAGCGCACACACAGCCAAGACACAGATGCACACACAACCTCAGCCACTGCCTCCACTGTCTCCCCCTCCTCCTTTTCCCTCACAGGCACATCAGCACTCACACCTCCATGCACAGTATCATCAGTCCCAGATCCTGCCACTTGCACAGCCTTGCCAAAGATTTACAAAACTAAAGAAAGAAAATAAATTATATTTTGAAAAGGGGTTACCAACAACTTGCATTTTAAACACTGCAAATTTAGAGACATATTCACAGATCTGCGGTCTGTCTGGAAGAAGCTCTGCCCTCACGTTCTCAACGTTTCAACTCTATAAGCAAAGGCACTCGTCTTTCCAGCAGAGTACTACCCCGTGTGGAATGTTCCCTTTGCCTAGTGGCTAAACATGGAGTTTTACCAACTGGTTGATTTAATAAGAAAACGTTAATAATAATGTCAACTCCCAATAGCAATGAGGCATGAGAACTGTGCATTTGAAGGGAAATGAGAAAGCAGTGCAAACAGTTACCTACATGTGGCCCTAGATTTTGCATTTTGGCGTTTCATGTTTGTGTGTTTTAACTTCAGGGTTGTAGTCCTCTTCCACCATAACTATTGTGTTGAGAATGCATGGCTAATCTTTGTTTCAAATAATAAAAAATTGAAACAGCACAAATCTGAAAGTAGGTCTTCATGGGCATTTTCAAAGTAGGTTTTTAATAGCTCCAAGGACTCAGGGATAGGTGAACCAGAGGACATGGCCATTTATTCCTAGGCGCAGTGGTAACCACCACCAGAAACAAACCTAGCATCCACAGGCACTCAACACCATCACCCACAGAACATCCACGCATCTCACACAACACACCTCTAAATATCACCCCACACATCACAACACACACCACCCCACACATCACCCACACCACCCCATGGCACTGCAAAGACACCCCAGGTTCTCTGAGGAGGAGCTCAGGGTCATGGTGGAGGAAATCATCCGGGTAGAGCCACAGCTATTCGGATCACAGGTGCAGCACACCTCCATAGCTAGGAAGATGGAGCTATGGCGAAGAATCGTGGACAAGGTCAACGCAGTAGGACAGCACCCAAGAACTAGGGATGACATCAGGAAGAGGTGGAACAACCTATGGGGGAAGGTGCGTTCCGTGGTCTCAAGACACCACATCGCGGTACAGAGGACTGGCGGCGGACCCCCACCTCCTTCCCCACAACTAACAACATGGAAGGAGCAGGTCTTGGCTATACTGCATCCTGAGGGCCTCGCAGGAGTAGCTGGAGGAATGGACTCTGGTAAAACAAATCTTTACTACTTCATCCCCCACCCTACCTGCATGCCATCACATACCCCCACCCTCACCCTCACCCCCATCACTCCAACTCCTCATACATGTCCCAATATCACAAACCACACATCCCAAACCCAAGCCCTGCATGCAACACCAAAGCATGGACACCCATCACCAAAGCATGGCCACTGCACATACCCATACACCCCCCTAAACCATTATCACACAAGGTCCTACACAGGAATGCAAGCACTGGGGTACACGGTCATCCACCCATTGCACACCAAGGCACACACAGATGAAATAATTATGCTTTTACACCCCTGCAGGACCCCTACCCAACGTCACTTGACAGGAGGGTCCAGATATGTCCACTCCACCCACAGAAGAGGCCCACAGTGATGACAGCAGCTCTGTCCAACTGGATCTAGATGACCAGCCCGGCCCATCTGGGACCTCGGGACAGTCGGTTCCCCTCACACTGGCACAAGCCACTACAGACCTTCCCCCCTCTGGAAACACCAGCACAGCACCCACCCAGCAGGCCCATACATCTGTCCCCAGGACACGTCAAGCAGCAGTGTGTCCACCACTACAGGGAACCCAGGCTAACCCACCACCCCAACAACACCAGGGACCTGGGGGCAGTGGCAATGGGCACACAGTTCAGGGGACAGAGGCACAGGAACACAGGGGATCTGGGAGGGCTCCTGTGCGACAGGGGGAGGACAGGCCCAGGGAACCCACTCCCGACAAGGCCCTCTCCAACATCATGGGAGCCTACCACCATTCCCAGGATACGATGGCAATGGTACCGGGCAACTTTCAAGAGACACAGCGGCTGCAGGAGGAACAGTATTTGGGTTTCAGGGAGGAACTCAAATCCATCAATTCTACCCTGGGCACCATTGTAGGGGTGCTGAAGGAACTCGTCAACACCAGGAAGGACACTGTGGCACAACAAGGGGCCCCTGACACTAGCCTGGACGATGAACTTACCACCACCTCCGCCGGCGCTAGTGCACAGGAGGCACCGCCACAGGACCACCACGCCAGCACCCCACCCCCTGCAGAGGGAGAACCACCCCACAAATGGTCCCTGAGATGCAGGACAAAGACACAGAATGATGCCAAGACCCCCGCCAAGAAATGAGACCACCCTGATTGTCATCCTTTTGTCCCACCTTGTCACCCTGTCCATTCTTAAACTGCCCCAGCTCCACTCCCTATGCCCCTTTGGACAATACACCTGTGAGACTAATTGACTGGACTCTGCCATGGACATTCCTCCACCATCACCCCTAACCATTTTACAACCCCCTCCAATATTGAGGACTTAAATAAACACCCTTAAAGCACAAAAAAATCTGGAGTCTGTCTGTCATTTCGAAATAGTGTATTAGCAATTACAGTGGCAAAACGCTCATTCAAACGTAATGTCAACATACCTCTGTCACACAGCTATAGTCCATGAGGAAACAAAGCAGATGTCACACAGTGGGACCCACATCTGTGAAATCGTAAGGGAAAGTGACAACTCAGTGACCATACACTGGGTAAAAATGACAGACAGTCGAGAGGTAGTACATTTAAATCAGATGTTGCAGGCAGTGTTGTCTTCTTACCTGTGTCTCACTGGAAGTATTGCAGGATCACCGTGTTCCTGTTGTCGATGTCCTCTTCTTCTGCTTCCTCGTCTTCACTGTCCACAGGGTCCACAGCTGCCACAAGACTTCCATCCGGACCATCCTCCTGCAGAAAAGGCACCTGTCGTCGAAAAGCCAAGTTGTGAAGCATACAGCAGGCCACGATGATCTGGCATACCTTCTTTGGTGAGTAGAATAGGGAACCACCTGTCATATGGAGACACCGGAACCTGGCCTTCAGGAGGCCGAAGGTCCGCTCAATCACCCTCCTAGTTTGCCCATGGGCCTCATTGTAGCGTTCCTCTGCCCTAGTCCTGGGATTCCTCACTGGGGTCAGTAGCCATGACAGGTTGGGGTAACCAGAGTCACCAATTAGCCACACACGGTGCCTCTGGAGTTGCCCCATCACATAACGGATGCTGCTATTCCGCAGGATTTAAGCGTCATGCACTGAGCCAGGGAATTTGGCATTAACATGGGAGATGTACTGGTCTGCCAAACACACCATCTGCACATTCATGGAATGGTAATTCTTCCGGTTTCTGTACACCTGTTCACTCCTGCGGTGGGGGGGTGCCAATGCCACATGTGTCCCATCAATGGCACCTATGATGTTGGGGATATGTCCCAGGGCATAGAAATCACCTTTCACTGTAGGCAAATCCTCCACCTGAGGGAAAACGATGCAGCTCTGCATGTGTTTCAGCAGGGCAGACAACACTCTGGACAACACGTTGGAAAACATAGGCTGGGACATCCCTGATGCTATGGCCACTGTAGTTTGAAAAGACCCACTTGCTAGGAAATGGAGTACTGACAGCACCTGCACTTGAGGGGGGATTCCTGTGGGATGGCGGATAGCTGACATCAGGTCTGGCTCCAACTGGGCACACAATTCCTGGTTTGTGGCACGATCAAGCCTGTAGGTGATGATCACATGTCGCTCCTCCATTGTCGACAGGTCCACCAGCGGTCTGTACACCGGAGGTTGCCTCCATCTCCTCACATGCCCCAGCAGACGGTGCCTATGGAGGAGAACAGCGAGCAGAGAGTGAACCAACTCTGAGGTACGTAAACACAGCTTACTCTGAAAATATTAGCAATTCAAAATTAGCCTGTATGAGTGTTTAGGCAAGGCCTACATATGTGTGACGCAGTCAAAAATAATGCCATGTGGGCCCATGAAATGGTGCCTGCCTGACCTGCAAAGTGGGACAAGGGGATATGAGGTAACCGCGCTGGCGTTGTACACCGTCGCGGTAGGTGGTCCAAGACAGCGGCGCAATCCTGCATTGGTTAACATTGGACCCTATGGGTCCCAGGAGCCAATGACGATGTACGCTGGCGGTGACTGTACACACCGCCACAGACGTGACCGCCATTTTCTCTCTGCTTAATCACTTGATACCTGATCTTCAACAGGAGGGGACCTACACTGCAAGTGCTGCTGTGACCTCAGTCTGGGAGAGACAATGGCTTGTGTGTCTGGGGAATGGGCCCCTGCCTTCAGCACCCAGGAGTTGGAGAAACTTGTGGATGGGCTCCTCCCCCGTACACGCTACTCTACGGTCCTCCAGACAAACAGGTAAGTACACTGTGAGCATGCTGTATGGGCAATGCCTGTGTGGAGTGGGGCGGATGAAAGATGGGGGAGTGAAAATGAGGTGTGCATGAAAAGACGGGGAGTGCATGTGCGTCATGGCAAGGGTAGGGATGCGGGCCAATGAATGTGACGGTGCGGGCGGTAATACCTTCTCCTTTTCCACTGTACTATTCCTGTAGGTCAGCGCCCACCAGAAGAAGGACATTTGGCATGCCATCGCCAAGGAAGTCTGGACCCTGGGGGTCTACCACAGATAGAGCACCCACTGCCGGAAAAGATGGGAGGACATTGGCCGCTGGAGCAAGAAGACGCCGGAGGCCCAGCTGGGGTTGGCCTCCCAACGTGGGAGGGGTGCCCGTCGCACCATGATCCCCCTGATGTTCAGGATCCTGGTAGTGGCGTACCCAGAGTTGGATGGGCGCTTGAGGGCATCACAGCAGCAACAAGGGGGTGAGTACACTCTCATTCTGCTGACTCAGCACGCATTGTAGGTGTCTGGGTGGGGGAGGTGGGCTGTGGGTTCCCCTAGGCCAGGATGAGTTTAGTAGGCAAGGACCCTACTTAAGGCAGGCCATGTGGCACCCCACCCCACCTGTTTACAGTGCCAACTACACCTAGTCAGGCTCCTGTGACATCCATGTGTGCAGAAATCGGCCATAGCCTTGTAACCCATGTCCCTGGGTTTGAATAGTGGACTCCAAGTGCGCGGCGTAGTGCAGGGGACTTCTGTGTCTGTCGTGTCCGCCAACGGTAGCGGTATTGCATTCACTCAACATGTCTTTCTTCTGTCTCCCCCCCTTTTTGTGGTCTCCCTGTTCTTGTGTGCATTAGCATCATCAGGCGGAGGAGCAGTGGCACTGGAGCAGGAGGGAGCTGCATCCCACATGGTCCTGGAGGGCAAAACTACGGAGTCTGAATTCACCAGTGGGACGGAGGGCGAGGGGAGCTCCACGGCGGGGACAGGAACTGACACCAGCGATACGGACTCCTCCTCTGATGAGAGCTCCCTTGCGGTGGCGGGCCCATCTGTGCCCCCTGCATCTACAGGTACAGCCGCCACCCCCCCTACCAGCACTGCCCTCCCAGCAGTCCCTCAGCTTTTGCCCCGTGCCCGCTCACCCAGGAGGGTGGGCATCACCTTCGCCCAGGCACCTCAGGCCCTGCCCCAGTCAGCCCTGCTGCCCTCAGTGAGGAGGCCATTGACCTCCTCAGGTCCCTCACTGTTGGCCAGTCTACCATTTTGAATGCCATCCAGGGTGTAGAGAGGCAGTTGCAACAAACCAATGCACACCTGGAGGACATTCACTCTGGTCAGGCAGATCTTCAGCGAGTATTTCAGACTCTGGCCTCAGCACTGATGGCAGCCATTGTCCCTGTCTCTAGCCTCCCCCCTCCAACTTCCTCCACACAGACCCACACCCCTGTACCTCAGCCCATCCCAAGCACACCATAAGACCAGCATGCACACATCTCAACACACAAGGGAAGCTCAGGCAAACATAAGCACCACACATCCCTCAGGCACTCACGCAAGCATCAGAACCATGCAGACACACCAACATCCACTGCCTCCTCCTCGTCTCCCCCCTCCCTCCCTGTCTCGTCTCCACTCACACCTCTATGCGCTACATCCTCAGCTACTACTTCCATCACCAGCACACCCACCACCACACCCTGCTCACGTGCAGTCACCACACCCACTACCATTCACATGTCCCCTGTGTCCTCTCCCAGTGTGTCTGTGAGGCCACCTCCCAAGGTACACAAACGCAGCCACACACCCACCCAACAGCCATCCACCTCACAACAGCCTCCAGCCCATGCACCTTCACCCAAAGTCAGCAAACGTACACCTCCTACAACCACTACCTCTTCCTCCACTCCCAAACCCCCTCCAGCTACCCGTCCCAGTGTTCCGAAGAAACATTTCCTGGCCAACCTTGACCTCTTTCCCTCACCTCCCCCACCCCTTCAGTCTCCTAGGGCCTGTCTCTCCAGGTCCCAACCTAGTACCACAGCATCGGCGGGACCAGTGGTGCCAGTAGTCACAGGATTATGGAGTGCACCAGGCAGCATGGCAGCCAGTGTGGCAAGGAGCCAGAGTACGGACAGTCCTCCACATGTCAAGCATAAAAAGTTGGCCAGTGCCTGGCGGGAGAGGGGAAAGAAATCAGCCACCAAAGCCACTCCCAGGGGTACAGTTGGGAGTGTGGAGACAGCTGCGACACCATCCAAGCTGGGAAAGGGGCACATTCAAACCGGCAAGTCTGGGAAGATCAGCACAGTGGACAAGACTGCCAGCAGCCCCGCTGCCCAAGACAGGACCGCCAGCAGCCCCGCTGCCCAAGACAAGACCGCCAGCAGCAGCCCCGCTGCCCAGGACAAGACCGCCAGCAGCCCCGCTGCCCAAGACAGGACCGCCAGCAGCAGCCCCGCTGCCCAGGACAAGACTGCCAGCAGCCCCGCTGCCCAAGACAGGACCGCCAGCAGCAGCCCCGCTGCCCAGGACAAGACCGCCAGCACCACCGCATGACAGTGAGCACCAATGATTACTACGGTACTGAGGCCGCCATGGGCAGGATGAAGCACTCTGGGCACCAAGCCCCCTCCAGAACCAGTGGAGACTTACATCCACTACCTCTGTCCTTGGCAGGATGAAGAACTCTGGGCACCAAGCCGCCTCCAGAAATAGTGGAGAAAAGCATCCACTGCCTCAGTCCTTGGCAGGATGAAGCACTCTGGGCACCATGCCCCCTCCAGAACCAGTGGAGACTGTTATCCACTTGAGGGACTGTGGTTGCACTCCCCAGGATTGAACAGTAGGCAACCCACCCACTGTTATCGACTTCAGAGACTGTGGCTTTGCACTCCCCAGGATTGAACAGTGGGCAACCCACCTAGAGGAGAGACTTGAGAGACTGTGGCTTTGCACTCCCCAGGATTGATCAGTGGGCAACCCACCCACTGGAGAGACTTGAGAGACTGTGGCTTTGCACTCCCCTGGATACATCAATGGGCATGGAGCCCCCTCGTGGAGCTGGCGTTGTGCACTCATCCGGCTGAGGCGCCCCCCTTTCCTTCCCCCTGAGGTGCCTGTTTTATTTCTATCTGATTCCCCTGCAGTGTTCTCTCTGTCTTGTTCGGGTATTGAGTGTGGGCCTCTCCCATGCCTTTTGGGCCCAGTGGTCCACGGACTATGATGGTGGAAATCCTTGGACTTGTGTTCTTGGTGTATATAATTGTTCATAGTGTAAATGTGAATATATGTAAACATTTTTGATTACTGTATTTTAATATATTGCAATCATTCGACTCATTTCCTTTTGTCCTTGCATTCTTCCAGGGGGCTTGGGGGGAGTAACTGTGATGCATCAATATGTATTGGTGTGTGTGTTGTTGTGGGTGAGGGTGGGGGTGGGGGTGTTGAGTATTGCGTGTGTGTGTCACTGCTTTTTCCCTCCCCTCTCCCCTGTGTCGTAGGTGCAGTACTCACCGTGGTCTTCGCCGCCGGTGTTTGTGCTCCTGGTAGAGGAGCAGGAAGATAAAGGCTGCGAGTATCTGAAGTTTCGGTTCCATGGCGTCCTGGTTCCTCGTGGGGTGTGTAGAGGTGAGCGTTTTCCCTTCGAATTCCTGTTTCTGCCGTGTTTTTGTTCACGGTGAATCCACCCCAGAAAAGATGGAGGATTGGTGGCTTGTAATTCTGTGGGTGGTACATTGTCTTCCGCCTGTCTGTTGGCGGTTACCACCGCAGTGTTTGTTTGTACCGCCGTGGCAGTCGGAGTGTTAAAGTGGCTGTCTATGTTGGCGGTTTCCGCCACGGTCATAATTCTATTTTTTTTACCGCCGTCCTGTTGGCGGTTTTACCACCGCTTTAACACCGACCACCAGGGTTGTAATGACCACCTTAGTAAATGTATGGTTGATAGTAGGGCAATGCTTAACTTTCAAGGGTAATGATTTAACGAGCGGGTACTTTAACCAGCTCGTAATAAATACACACATAACCTTTGAGTAAAGTGACTACATTTTTGCAATCTTCATTTCCTCCTAAATGGAAAGTGAATTACTAGAATGATAAGCAGGGCACGTGTGACCAAAATAATTAAAATGTGAGAAATATTCTTTCAACTTACCCTTTCTGAATAATGTAGCCTTTTGGCAACCTTTGTCTTTTAGTGACCTTTGGGTTGATAACGTCATCTGCTTTGGGCTTGCACCCCTGCCCAGAGCTCCCCAGCTACACAGTTATCTGTGCTCCAGGTAATGATTGTTCGTCATGGGCAAACACAGATCATGCTATGCATGCATTAAGCATGTGCATCAAGTGTTACATTCCTGATTGTGGAGGAATACTACCCTTACCAAGACTAAAGTGACACAAGCACTGTGGTGGCAGCATACATATGTTGTGTTCATTAGTAATCTGTAATGTGAGCTGGCCTTTTTACATATTTCACTGGAGTGGTGCCTATTGGCCCACTCATGTAAAGCTCTACAGTTGTGTACTTAACTCGACCTTGCCCTGCATGGATTGTGTGTACCGCTGGAAAGGAATTGATGCTTGTGTGTGCTGGCTGGAATGCATGTGTGTGCAGGTGGATGGTACATCACATGGAGTCCTGTGAGTTCCATTTTGGAAAAATAGGGCCCGGAGAGGCTAATGGAGGGGATAACTGCAACTCTCAGACAGTAGATGTACATGGCTTACTGACATTCCTGAGGGCTGGGGTGGGAACACACACAATAGTGGAAGGGGTAGAGCATCCTCATCAGTGTAGCCTAGGCTCATTGTCTGGGAAATGGTAAGTCTAATAAGGTTGGCACAGTTGAACAGGGAATCTTGATGCAGACGAAGGCTTAGGTTCTTGAACCTTTTTCGAGGCAGATTTCAGTAGAGGATGACAGCCATGTGGGAATCCTGGTAACACCCTCGGCCTGTAGTGGGTAAATCAGAATTAGACCCATCCTCATTGTGGCAGGTTGTTCCTTTTACAAATGGCAGTATAGAGGAGAGAGAGAAACTGAAAGGAGCTGTCACCCATAACCCAACTTTCAAATAGACCCCTAATCATATTCATTCAATCTGTACTATGAAGGTAGGAGCATGAGTTCCTCATTTAGCTCAACAGCACTGTTCATCAGGAGAAAAAACATTGCCACGACTAGCTGCTGGGACCAGGACTGGGGAAAAAGGTATGCTTGCTTCTTTGCTGGATGAAGGGCCTATGCCCAGGAAAGCAAGACTACTTGACCTGAACCTGGAGCACCATTCTTCTGCCTGGCTGCCAAGACAAGTGGACCCTTTGAGGAACAGAAGAACCCTTGAGGAAGCAAGGCCTAGTAGGAAATTCTGGCAAGTTTATCCCACTGAGCAAAGTGTGAGATACCCTGTCATGACCACATCAGGGGGTGGCAGACTGCCTGTTCAAACTTACCAAAGTTGGCGATCCCCTTGTCACCAGGTAGCTGGCCACCATGAAGTATGGGCCATCACCGGGAAGAGGGCCACACTCAATACAAGGCCGTCGTCCATGGGCCGGCTGTTATCAGCGACCTCCATGTGACCAGGAGGGGACCACTGGTAGTCAGGGCTGTTCCCCTTGTTCATAATACAGAAGAAGCAAGGAGGAACACTAACCAATTGTCAAAGGAGACGGACAAGGACATTTGACACTGATGCTGCCACTCCAAGTATTGAGGAGGCCGACATGTCATTGGGGAAAGACTACAAGACATCACAGACCTTTAGTGTTGGGAGAAAGTAGCCCACAAAGGAAAGCCCCAGAACCCCTGGGGTTGCAGGTTGTCATCAAGTTGGGTAAGGCTGTTCCATGCTGTTGGGCCTGCTGGAGACTTGTACAAACTTACCACATAAGCACTGTTAGCATTCACTCTTAGGGGGAGACAACTACCTTGCTGCCGGGTGATTAGCATGGGATGCATCTGGGAGTCACCTCCAGAACAGAATGGGGCATAACCTACCACACTAGGTGGGACAGAGGTACTTGTTTTTTCTTCCTCAGACATTGCTATCACACTGACCCTCACAATCTGTGGGGATTATTTAGTGAGCTGATTCTTAGCTTTGTATGATCACAATAAAATAATCCTTTATTTTATAAAAGCAATTGTTTTGCCTGGACAACCATCTTCTTGCCATTACTGTGTGCATGTTGAGTCTTGAGCCTTTGTATACCTCACACCTACCTCCCCGTCAAAGAACCTTGGACTGCTCAACCCAGGCTATCACTGAGAGTCAGTCTGCTCAGGGTCCATAGTAAGGCAGTCCCCAGGACATCAGAAGAAAATGGTATAGGGGCCAGTAACTCTTGCTTGCCCCATGGCCCACTGAAAGGGGCCCCACACTAATTTATTTCACAATACCCACCACAATTTGGTGAGTGGATATCCTTTTCTAAATCAGAAGAGTCTTTGTTTCAATTACCTCTATTTTTGGCTTTGAGGGCTAAATGCTGTCATTCAGTACCTATCTGATTTGAGATAAAATGTTATGGACTGAATGACATTGAATAATATCTTCTAAAATTGCATTACTCTGAGGGAGAGAGGCATATCAAAGACAGTAAAACTGCTGAAAATAGAAAAGACATGTGTGAATAAATTCATAGTGAAGAAGAAATATATGGGTATAAAAAAATATGCCACTCACCCTCCTGCCTCAGGTTTATCACATATAATCATCATCCTAAGTCATATTCATTCACAAAGATAATCTGTATACAAGTAGTTATTTCTGTTTTATTCCACAATATCTTATAATGTATCTTCAGTTGGAAAGAGGTAGCAAATTGTCCACATTTGGGGAGGTGCACTGGACTGTTGGCATTGATTAGCAAAGACATTTTAAACCACATGCAAGGATGGTTATATGTCATTTTTGATGATAAAAGAATTTTATTATTTGAGCATGGCATGTAAAACAAAATGATGCACATTGTTGGCACATGTAAGTACAAACGCGATGATGACACCTGTGAAGAGTAATCCATTTTTATGCCACAACAAATTTTTGTAAGTCATCTAATTTACAGAGGCAACCACTACACAGAAATGTCCAGAATGAATTATTTGCAATATGGCTTTACTGTAAACCTACGTTTACACCCTGTCACTTCTTTTGCTCTTCTGGGATGATTTTAACTAGTGTTACTGAATTCAATGCCCAACTGTTTGCCAAAATAGGCTGACCAATCTAATGTTGCTAGACTCACTTTCACTAGAAATAACAGCAAAACAGGGTGTGCTGAAAGTGGACAAGCTATAAACTCAAAGAAAAAGCAAAAAACACTTTTTCAGCATGAGGTGTTCTTGAAACTCTATTTACAATGTTAAAACATTTTAAATTTAAAACACAAAATTGAAAATGTCACTCCAATATGACTGGCGAGTGATAATTTGTAATTTGAAGGAAAATGTTTTGTTAGCAATAATTTGTACGTGTGCAACAAAATAATGGAAAGTGTTTAAAAATAGCATCACACAAAGCATTTCCAAGTCCACAAAATGTTTCAAGATCATTCATCCACCAAATATTATTTGAAATACTAATACTTCATGAGGATGCCTAAAACAGATCTAGTATTTAATAAAAACAATTATCGCAGGACAGAACTCTTCAAAAACTCATTAGGACTCAAGCTCTCTGTGCCCCTCTCTGCTGAATGCACAGCAGAATTGATTACACAAAGGTGCTTCAAAATGTGTTAGAAGTTAACAATGCTATCCATTCTTTTGAAGTCTACAAATTAGGCAGAAGACATCTAAGGAATAGTTTATTGTGATCTTCTTTGGGGTCTGGGAGCTAGGAATTTCAAAAGGGTTATTCAAATTGGGTCCTTGCTTATTGTTGAAAACCTTTACTTTCTGCAATCTTTGCTCAAGGGATGTTAGAGTATTATGAGGGAGATTGTGTATATGGAGCTGTAAAATGGTATTCTTGAAGTCATCTTGTGAGAGTGACTTTGAAGTTTATTTTGTGGAGTGTTTCTCTAGTTCTAGGAGTTGAGAAGTGTTGAAAGTTAAAGTCTAGTGAGTCGCCACCTTATGGGTTTTCTGTGTTTCTTTAATTGTTAACTGTTTCAACTCCATAAACTAGTGTTACTTAGTTTAGAAATATGGATGCAGTTCTTTGTAAATGTTATCGAGCTTAACACAGGTATCACTATGTGAACCATTATGTTGTGAAGAGTCATTTGAGAGGGGCCTCGGCATTCATCATGATGGATTAGTGAGTTGCACCTGAGAAGTTACTAACATCTGTAGAGAGAAAGGTGATGGTTAGACGCTTTCTGGTCCTTCTGATAGTCTCAGAGCATTCACCTTATTGCTTTCTGCTTCTTCTAAGAGATACAAGTGACAAATCAATAGGTAAGAAGACCCACGAACTGAGTTAGAAACACTAAACAAGTCAATACTTCTACCCCAGATTCAAACACATAGGCCCTCATTACAACCCTGGCGGTCGGTGATGAAGCGGCGGTAATACCGCCAACAGGCTAGCGGTATTTTTTTTTAAATTATGACCACGGTTGAAACCACTCAGACAGACAGCCACTTTAACACTCCGACTGCCACGCCGGTAGCAACAAACACCATGGTGGTAACCGCCAACAGCCAGGCGGAAGACAATGTACCGCCCAATATATTAAGACAGGCCTATACACCACCTTTTCTGGGGCGATACCAATGACATCAAAAGCACGGTGGAAACAGAACACAGAAGTCAAAGGACTCACCTTTGGACACTCAAGGAACAACCACAAAACCATGGAGCCCGAGCTGCGCATTTTCCCCATGCTCGACTACCTTTTCCTGCATTACGACCAGCAACGCCGGCGAAGACGACCACAGTGAGTACTGCTGCCTAGCACACAAGGGAGGGGGGAGGAAAAAGACAGTGACACACACACGCAACACCCCCAACCCCACCCCCAACACCATACACACAACCAGATGCAGTAGCATTACATATCCACCCCCTACGCCTCAGGAATAATGCAAGGACAAAAAGATTAGAAGAAAGTGAGTGTAATGTGATAAAATAACATGAATAGGTGCATCAAAATACAAATGTATATACATATTTACAAATGGAGGGACACTGGCAGGTCCTCAATGTCTGTGGGCCACAGGGCCACAACACATAGGCGAAGGCCCCACCTCACTCCTGCAACAACACGGAGCGAACACTGCAGGGGCATCAGGTCGAAAACACACAGGCACTTCAAGGGGACAGGGAATGGGGGGGTCACCACAGCCAGAAGATGGTGCACCCTTCCACCAACCCCCCCTTACACAAGGCCCTCACACACAGCACTCCATGCATTCATGTCCAATATATTGTGCTCACAGTGTACTCGCCTGTTGGTCTGGAGACCCATACAGCATTCGGTACTGGGCTAGGACCACATCCACCAGTCTCTCCAACTCCGCAGCGGTGAAGGCAGTGGCCCTTTCCCCAGTGACACGAGCCATAGTCGGTTCCAGATACAGGTCACAGCAACACTTGCAGTATAGGTCCTGTCCTGTTGAAGGTCAGGTAGCAAGTGGGTACACAGATAGAAAATGGTGGTCACGTCTGCGGCGGTGCGTACCGTCACTGCCGGCGTACATCACCATTGGCCACTTTAATCCTTAGGGCCCAATGTGATCCAATGAGGAGTTGCACGGCGGTTTTCGACCACCTCCTGCAACGGCACACAACGTCAGCGGAATTACCTCATTTCCACATGTCACTCCATAGAGGACAGGCGGATGCCATTTCAGGAGGAGGGCAGGCCATGGCACCTAACTGCGTCACAGTATACATGTGCACCATTTGGGCCTATACAATAATCTTGTGTTACAGTCACAACATGCAAAGCAGTTTAGTGCTTGGAAATATGGGATACTAACCAGCTACTCACCATTTGTCCCCTAGATTGCAACCGCTGCAGATGAATCAGAGCTGGAGACATCCCCGCATGTACAGGCCCCTGGTGGACTTGGCAACAGTAGAGGACAGACACTTTATCCTCACCTATAGACTGGACAGGGCCACAATCACAGAGCTGTGTGCCCAATTCGAACCTGACCTGATATCTGCTATCCGTCAACCCACTGGGATCCCCCTATTGTGTAAGTCCTATCTGTGCTCCATTTCCTGGCAAGTGGCTCCTTCCAAGTGACAGTGGGCTTGGCAGCAGGAATGTCTCAGCCAATGTTCTCAATAGTGCTGACCAGAATGTTGTCTGCCCTGATTAAACACATACGCAGATACATTGTTTTCACCCAGGTGGATGATTTGGCCACAGTGAAAGCTGATTTCTGTGCAATGGGAAATATCCCCAACATTATTGGGGCTATTGATGGTACACATATTGCATTTGTACACCCCGGAGAAATAAACAGGTGTTCAGAAATCGAAAGAGCTTTCACTCCATGAACATGCAGATAGTGTGCCTGGCGGGCCAGTAAATCTCCCATGTCAATGCAAAGTATCCTGGGCCTGTACATGATGCCTTTATCCTGAGGAATAGCAGCATTCCATATGTGATGGCTCAACTCCATAGGCACCGGGTGTGGCTAATAGGTAAGCCCTGGTTCCCACACAGTGGATGTTGGTTTATGCTTAGGGTGTGGGCCCTAAGAGATACTGTGGCCCTCATTCTGACCTTGGCGGTCTTTTCGCAAGACCGCCGAGTTACCGCCGCGGTGAAGACCGCCGACCGCGGCGGTATGCCGCTGTGCGCATTCTGACCGCTGGGAGCGTTCCGCCGGAAAACCGCCAGCAGCCACACTGGCGGTCGGCGGGAAAGTGGAGACTGGTCAACCTCCACCGCCATGCCAGCAGAACACCGCCCACAGAATTACGACCCACATTTCTGTGTGGCGGTCTTCTGTTGGCGGTCTTCTGTTGGCGGTCACCTCCCCATGGCTCCTGTCACCTCCCGGAGGACCAACGCACAAGGTAAGTTGATCGTCCATGAGGGGAGGGGGTGGGGGGGTGTTGTGTGATGTGTGCGTGCATGGGGGTGTGCGTGGGAGTGTGTAGAGGGGGTGTGTGAGTGCGTGCATGCGGGCGGGGAGTGCTGCTGTGCCTATGGGCAATGTGTGTAGTTCGGCGGGTGCGCATGTCGGCATGTATGTGTGCGGGTATGTGTCCCCGTTGTGTATGTGTATGTGTAGGGGGTGTGTATATGTGCATGTAGGGGGTGTGTGCATGTCGGGGTGCGTGTATGTGCATGTCGGGGTGGGGGAGGGGAGGGGGTTCGTACCACCTCTGGGGGTGGCAGGGGGGTGGAGGGTGTGGGGGGAGGACTCGGGGGGCAGTGGGGGGTGGGGTAGACCCCTATCAGTGCCCGGGAAGGAATTTCCTGGCCCGATAGTGCCTACCGCCATGGTTCGCATGGCGGTTCCCGACCACCAGAAACCGCGGCGGTAAGCAGGGTCATGATACCGTTGGCGGTCTTGGGTCGACCGCCGGACCGGAGTGCGCAGACTCCAGCCCGTCGGTCATGACCGCCGTGGCTGTCGGAGTGGGGAAGTGGCGGTCGGTCGCGGCGGTGACCGCCGCGGTCAGAATGCCATTTTTAATACCGCCGGTCTGTTCGCGGTCCGACCGCCGTCTCTCTGCCGACCGCCAAGGTCAGAATGAGGGCCTGTGTGTCTTACAGTTGTCCCTCGATATTTACAGGTGACTCTGGTTACCCCAAACTGTTATAGCTACTGACCCCTGTGAGGAATCTCAGGACAAGGGCAGAGGAACGTTTCAATGAGGCATATGGATGAACAAGAAGAAAAATCAAAAGGACATTCGTGTATGTTGCACAACCTTGCCTTACATCGCCAGGTGCCTCTTCTGCAGGAGAATGAGGCTGGAGATGGGTGTGTGGCAGCAGTGGACCCTGTGGACAGTAAAGATCAGGAGGCAGAAGGTGAGGACAACAGAAGTGCTATTATAATACAGTACTTCCAATGACACACAGGTAGGACACTATAATTACACTTTACATTGGCAGTTATGTATTTGACATTGTCACTGGCAGGCTCATTTTCCAACTTCTATGGCCACTTACTGTACCCTTTGGCATCTCTATTTTCAGATATTTGTGTCCCACCATCGCTCCTGGTGTGTTGACTGCAGCCAACTACAGGTCATTCCAATGTATACAATACTGTACATTTATATTGCAGTGTTTAAAGCTTGTTAGACGAATACATGGTTAAATGATTTGACAGACTCCATACATATATTTTTTCAAATGGTGTTTATTTAAGTGCTAATGATTAGAGGGGGATGTGCAATGGGCTGGGTTGATGATGGAGAAAAATCCAGGATAGAGTCCAGTCTATTTGTATCACAGGTGCATTGTCCAAGGGGGCATGGGAAGGGGAGCAATGGCAGTTCAAGGTGAACAGGGTGACAGGGTGGGGCACAAGGTCAACATTCTAGAGAGTCTTATTTCCTGGGGGGGGGGGTCTTGGCAATGTTCTCTGGCTTCTGCCTGAATCGCAGGGACCGTTTGCTGGGTGGTTCTCCTTCTGCAGGGTGTGGGGTACTGGTGGCCTGTTGTTCCTGTGGCGGGGCCTCGTGTCCACTAGCGGCAGCTGAGGTGGAAGGCTGTTCATCAGTTTGGCTAGTGTCAGGGGCCCGGTGTTGTGCCACTGTCTCCCTCACGGTGTTGGCCATGTCAGCCAGCACCCCTGCAATGGTGATCAGGGTGGTGTTTATGTCCTTCAAGTCCTCCCTGATCCCTTGGTACTGTCCCTCCTGCAGCCACTGGGTCTCCTGCAACTTATCCAGTATCTGGCCCATTTTCTCCTGGGAATGGTGGTATGCTCCCAGGATGTTAGTAAGTGCCTCTTGGAGAGTCTGTTCCCTGGGCCTGTCGCACAGCAGTCCTCTCAGCTTCCCTGTTGTCCTGTGCCTCTGTCCCCTCAACCGTGTGCCCACCGCCACTGACCTCAGGTCCCTGATTGTCCGGTGTTTGTGGGGTGGCCTGGGATCCCTGTAGTGGTGGACACACTGCTGATTGACGTGTCCTGGGGAAAAAGGTGTGAGCCCACTGGGTGGGTACTGTGGTGGTGTTTCCTGAGGGGGGAGGCTCTGTGGTGGTATGGGACTGTGCCTGGGTAACCGACTGTCCGGAGATCCCTGATGGGCCAGGTTGGTCATCCAGATCCAGGTGTCCAGAGCTGCTGTCATCACTGTGGGCCTCTTCTGGGGGTAGACTGGAAGTTGCTGGCACCTTCTCTCCGGTGACGTTGGGTGGGGGACCTGTGGGGATGTAAATGCAGTGTTATTGTTTCTGTGTGTGTCATCTTGTGCATGGGTGTGTTGCCATGTATGGTTGCTATTGCCCTGGCAGCTTTGCCTTTGCCTTTCCCCCTTAGGTCGTTCCACCTCTTCGTGATGTCATCCCTTGTTCTGGGGTGCTGTCCAATGGCATTGACCCTGTCCACGATTCTCCGCCATAGCTCCATCTTCCTTGCAATGGACGTCTGCTGCACCTGTGATCCGAATAGCTGTGTCTCTACCAGGATGATTTCCTCCACCATGACCCTTAGCTCCTCCTCAGAGAACCTGGGGTGTCATTGCGGTGACATGGGTGTATTGTGAGTGGTGTGGGTGAGGGTGTGTGGGGTGCTGTGTTGGGGTGTGTGATGTGGTTGCGTGGATGGTGTATAGGTGATAGTGGTGTGTGTCTGTGGTCTTGTCTGTGGTCTTGCTATCTCTCTTGTGGCACTTGTTTGTAATGGTAAAGGGTTGTGGTTAATGTGGGTGTGTGTTTTATAGTGGTGTGGGTGTGGTGTGTTTATGTGTGTCAGGTGTGTGTAGTTTGAATTGTCCAATGTGGTGCTGTTTTGTATGTGTGTGTGTGTATTTTGAGCGACGCCAATGGTTTAGCTCCTCTGAATGTCTGCTGCGGTGATTCGTGGGTCATAATGCGTAGTTCTGTTGGCTTAAGGGTGTGGGTTTTGGTACCGCCAGTTTATCACTGACCTTTGGGTTGGCGGACTAGTGTGTGTCGCTGTATAGTGACGGATTGCTATGTGTGGGTCATAATATGTGTGGCGGTAATCTGCTGCGGCTGTGGTATGTTGGCAGCAGTCAGCATGGTGGTAAGTGGGATTTACCGCCAAGGTCATAATGAGGGCCATAATCTATATCAGAGCACCCTAATGGGCAACTGAAAGGTAACAGTATTTCACACCACTGCAAGAAAACCATGAAGGTTAATATGGGTAAATTAGCCAAAGGAGAGGGCAAAGTGTGTAGCAAAGTCATGCTCTAAAGACCTCAGCAAAGATAGGAAGAAGCTGGGAGTTGTGGAACATACACAGTACTAACACCCAATGATCTTAAACCTGGTTGTGCTACAACTCTAGTGAAAAAAATACAAGCACAGCATCTTCAAAGCAAAAGCCCCTTTTTTCAGATCTCAACTGGTCCACGCCATTAGTGGCCCAAATAAAGAACATACTAAGCCATCTCAGACTCTAGATGTTAAATCTACAAAATCCCTTGCTGACTGTGCCAATGGAACCAAGTGACACCATTTTAAGGAGGACCAATCATGCTGAAACTGGTCTTGGGTTGCTTTTGTTCCAGTACTGGACCCTAGTTGGCAGTTTGGCATTGACTGTTCCTACTTGAGCAGGGCCAAGACTGATTTGCATATGACTGGGATTAATCTAAGGTGGCATGATGAGTAACAGATCACCTGGGTTTGAATGTTTACCTAAGCAATTGCCAGTGGTTAGACTTTAAGGAGGAGAGTCACAGTAGAAGACAGTAAACTGTATTGTGGTAAATGTTGCAAGCTGCTGCTGGCACAATCCAGCTCCACCATCTGACTGTTATTTGAATTCAAACATTCCAATTAGACTCAAAAGAACCAATATTCACTGCCCCTCATTTGATGAAAAACCCTACTATGCAGAACGGGAATGTCATTGACAATTCACATATTACTATGATGTCCAATTATGTTCAACATATCTATTATTCTCCTGGCATAATTTGTTCAGTTGTACGGTTTTGATATCATCTCCTAAGGAGATGATCACCAAATCATAGTGTCCATCTCTACCAATCCAATGGAAACTCAGTTTAATCTCACACTTTTATGTCAGATGTGTCCAAGTGGGTGCCAGTTTGCTGCTTAAAACTGCACCATGACAGGACGGAGGCACTGTTGTTCGTTATTAACAATAGTTGGCCTCCCACTGCTGGCCAACCAACGTGGGCAATGCCCATCACTGTAAACTTTCTTAGAAACTTTGCCATTATGCTGGACAAATGCCCCTCTAATGTTTTACCATGTTTAACAGCACTACAGATTTAAGTCATTTCTCAACTAGGCTACGGGAGAACCCTTGATCCATTCATTTCCCATCATCCTATGAATCATCTCCAGGTAATTCAGAATATGGCACCCAACCTTGTACTGATCTTGCCAACTCTCTCGAACATTTGAATGTATCTCAGTGGCCTGCAGTGGCTCCAAATAAACACATGAGCGCTATTACAGACACTTTGCCTCACACACAAAGCCCTACACAAGATCGAGCCTATTTATCTTAACAACAAGCATTAGTTTTTTCATCTATCCAATAATCTATGCTCATTCAATCTTTTTTGGAATTATCTACCTATCATTGCTTGTTCTAGATTGGGTGAGAATGTCTTCTTATTCTTGGCTGCTAGTAGTTGGAAAAAAACTTCCTTTGCTTCTTTGCCAATCAGTGGATCTGTTAGTTTTTAAGAAACAAGTAAAATCTTAGGGACCAGATGTACCAAACTTCGCAAATGGCTGATTTGCAGAATTGGGCAATTTGTGACTACAAAAATACATTTTGTTATGTAAGGAATCCAAATTGTGATTCAGGAACATATTACTACATCACAATCGCAACTTAGGTTTGCGATTACATACTGATTCAGTATTTGGAAGGGATGTGACTTACTGCCTATTTTGTTTGGAGAAGGCATTCCATTTTCCTATAAGGAAAACCAGTTGCAATGAAAAAATAGCTTTATCTAAAATCAATTACAGACATGATGGTCTACTGACCTCAGCATGCCACCACCCATGTGATAGCTGTGAGTCATACTGAGTTGCAATGTGTGACCCACCTCATTAATATCCATGAGGTAGGGCAAATTACAAACCACTAGGAATCAGGTTTTTGTGAGCCAACCTGGTAGTATATTGCTCGGTTCTCAAAAACACAATAGATTTGGTGATAATTGGTGCACACTTTACAACCCTTTTTATGGAATCCATTATTTGTACATTTGACCCTTGGGGATTTAAGAACCACAATTACATTCTGACTCTGTTTCCTGTCCCTCTGACTTGTTCTTCAGCTCCAGGACACCCTTACTGGATTGGTGTTTAGGCCTGACGAGTGCAGACGCTTTAGAAATGTGCATTTTTTCCAAATAAAGATGATCCCATGGCCGAGGCCATGTGCTTTGTGGTTACTGAGGACCCCGACATTGATAATAACAGTGTATCACTTTCTAAAACCTTGGTGTGCTGCAACATTGGAAACCAGAGGAACCTGTATATGCTCCATTCCCAAAGGGGCAGTGCACATCTGCTCCTCCCCGAGGCTAGCCACGTCAGCACTAGCCAGTCACAGGGTTTATGCCCCATTTATAAAGTAATGTACTTGGCAGACAGTTGCAACTGGAATGCACATTTCTGAATATGTCAACACTCATATGCCGCACCATGGCCCTCATAGAAGGGCACAGGTGCAGTAAGTACAATGTCAGAGTTGCTGAAGATGGGCTCCTTTGCCCCATCCCAAAGTGAATCTATATGTAATAAAAGAAAACGAGGCCGCTCATGGCGCCTGACTGTCCAAACAACGAATAGCTCTACTGTGTTGACTTGAAACATAAATGATACTACTGTTATCTAAAGGGGTTGACACACACCCCTCTCCATGTTTGCTATCCCAAGGGCTGAATTAAAGTTTGACTGACACTCCAAACAAGCAGTGAGTGCAGAGCTTCGAATTCTTTTAGGTTGTATCATTTTTCTTTATTACACAAGTCTGACAGACAGATAAATCTGACAAATCATACTTTAACATTAAATGGAAGAAATACTGGCTCAACAAAACACTTCATCTCGCATGGCTGCCAAGCATGTCATCTGTGATATGTTGTCAAATTCACAATAAAAATTATCTGCAAAAGGAACTCAATGTGTGAGAAGAAATGCTTTTTGTTAAATTAGTTTGGTATATTTCTCGAGGGACTTTATACATACAATTTATGTTTTATGTAGACTGGAAAAAGCTAATGGTATTTTATTAAATAAATACACTACCCTTAGATAATATGCTATAGTTTAGTATCTTTTTATATATTTTTTTGTTAAGGTTATATGTATTATTCCTGACCAACTCGTTTTACTGCAAAGCCATGAAAGCGATGCTGGTCATCTTGGCTTGCGAGCATTCATTGTGACCTCGAATGAGCATTGAAACATGAACAACATTAAATGCATTCAATAGAAAACATGTCAAGTGCAATTTACAGAAACTATATATGACGGCTACTTGATAAATATGGAAACAATCAAGTTACTTGGCTGTCTGTTGTGAGAAGTTGCTTTTAGACCAAGCTAGTCTGTAAAGGGAGGTGAGCGACCTTTCTCGATAAAAACGGGTGCACGTAGATCAAATAATATTTGTATGTACTTCACCTTTTGCTAGAAACTTTGAAAAATTGGAATGGGATTAACGCTTGAGCCAGTATTAGCTATGCAGAGTGTACTCAAAATGACTACATATTTCAATAGTGTATTCACAAATGTATCTTGACTTTATAAACCTGAACATGGACTAACCCAACTGGTAAAACTACACTCTATGACCCGTTTCCGTACTGTAGACGCTGGGAGCAAAACTGGCAAATAAAAAGAATACTATGGTAGTTGCCTGGCAAGTACAATACTTGACTTAGAGCCAGATGTATGATAGGATTTTACCCATTCTGTGTCTATGGGAAAAAGCTTTAGTACATATGGCCCTTAATTCTATCCACAAGAATTCCAGGTGAGATCTGTTATTTCACTTTATTAGCCATCTAGAATGAAACTGTATGGGTCATTATGTGATTCTGTTTCTGGAATAAAGTATATTTATTGGATGTAACTGTCTTTACTTTCACCTATTGATAGTCTTTCGGTGTGCCTAATTCACACAGAATGTAGTAAATTCATTTAAAACTATGTAGGTCTCAAAATGATTTACACCAGCGTTGCTATTTTTAACAGCAATATCTTAGAAGGCTATAAAGCAAGTCCCTCCTTTCACCATTCATGCTAATAAATACTCAGGAAGACCCGAACAACATCCACATCAACACCAACACTGTAACACAATTGCACATTCCTACAATATAGCTCCACTACACCAACACAGCACCATAAAAGATAACACAACTGATTAACAAACCCATACCAAAGGAAAATGACAACATGACAAAAACAACAACCTAACAGTTACTAAAATATCATATCACAATACCAACTCTACAAGAAATCCACAACAAAACACATATCAAAACAACACAACAGCATTGATTTACAGTAACAATACCAATTGTCAATGCCTCCCTTATTGAACACAAACGTTCTCAAGATAGGCCACATCCTCCCACTCCTAAAAAACAAAGCACTACACCCATATCACCTTACCGATTACAGTCCCATCACTCACGCACACTGCTTCTGCAAAATCATGAAAAAAACAATCCATGTTCAAATCCAAGATCACATCAACACCAACCATTTAGTCCAATATCACCAATCTGGCTTCACGTCATACTGCAGCACAGAGACAGCTACCTTACAAATTGTAGTTGACATCCTCCTCATCATAGATGAAGCTGAACCCTGCCTCCTGATAATGCTGGACCTCTCAGCTGTATTGAGCAAAGCTCATTATCCTAACCTGTCCATATCCTCCAATGGAATCACTACCCACCTTCCTTCAGTGAGTCTCCTCTTACCTTTCCAAATGCATCAGTTTGTTCATATTGGTTGTTCCAGGTCTCAGATGATCCATATCACCTGAGAGTGTCTCAGATTTTAATAATGTCCCTCATCATCCTCAACTTCCACAAGGAGTTCTTTGTTTTTTGGTCACCAATACCAGCATCAATATTAAACCTTATGCTGATGATACACAACTCTACTTGAAAGTCTCTGCTACCTCAAAGATAAGAAACCTAACCACTTATATATTTCATATATATCTTGATGTCCAGCATTTACCTGAAGTTCAACCGAACCAAGAGAGGGTTTCTGTAATTTGACATAAAACATAAGCAGTCATTAATACAAACCTGACTCAATTATATGAACCTTGAAGTTTAAAACATCACATTTTACCAACTTCCAAGTCACTTGGATTTATCATGGACACCAGCCACACCGTCATGGAAAGCATTGCCTAGAAAACATTGGGGGACTTACACGAGCTATATCAACTGAAAACAGTGAAAATGTCCCTCCTAGAAAACAATTTCAGAGCTGTAGAAGTTCTCTCCTCTCCAGAGATCCATCCCCTTCAAACTCATGACCTTCAAAGTAGGCTCTTAGGATTAGGTCGAGACAGGATTTCTTACTCTGCCCTTTGAGCCTTGAGCACTTGCTGACATCATTATTATGTGTAAATAGCATTCTTGTGTATTGGTGTTAGTAATTGGGTTTCTGGTTGGCAGATGTATTCACCCTTTCTAAGTAGGAACCACAATCCTAGTCAGGGCAAGTCACCAACACTCCTTGTTAGCTTGGAACAGAGGAGTCAGGCTTACCTTAATAGGAAATGTGTTACGTATTTGTGCAACACTTCAAACAGTAAAACAGTGAAAACACAACACTAAAATATACTACACCTGGTTAGAAAAATAGAGCTTAATTTAATAAACACAACAGGAGCAAAACAATACAAAAAACAATAAGTAGAAGGCAAGTTAAAAAATGTAAACAACAAACTGAAATGCAGTACTTAAAAGCATAAAGAGCCAACCGGGGCTATCTGGTTGCGCTAGACTGGGTCAAATTTGAAAAGTCAGGCTGACCACAATGAAGCGTGGTCTGATGCAGGGACCAGCCTTCACCTCATGAACCAGTACCTTGGATCGGAGTTTCATCAACATCGAGAAAAAGGTGATAGGATAAAAGGAGTCGATGCATTGGTGTTGATTCCGATGATGTAGGCGATGTGTTAGCTCAGAGCCAAGCGAAATGAGGGATGCGTTGGGAATGGAGGTGATGCATCATGCAGTTGGTGTGCTGTTACCGATCCTCACAGGAGTGGCGATGTAGTGTCCTTGATATTAAAAGCGGCAGGAATGCATCAACATCTAAGGAGATGTGTCAGTCCTGAGTAGCATAACAGGATTGATGCATAGATTTTGGACTGGCGCTCTACTTTCTACCCACTTCCAAGGGCCTAGGACAGAATTGGCACCACTTGGAAGGGCAAGACTTTCAGATGGAAGAGTCTAAGTGCTGTAGGTGATGAGCTGGAAGTCTTTGTGTCCCTGAGACTTCCGAAGAACGGGAGGCAAGCCAGCAAGCCCTTGGAGTCACTCTAGTTCTGGGTTCAAGTGTTGTGGTCCAGTCCTTCTCACCCAGGCAAGGAGGGTATCAGCCAGTAGGAGAGCAAAGCAAGAAATCAGTTCTTCCAGAGCAGCAGTCCAGCAGAGTTGCAGTCCTTGTTGCAGCATAGCAGTTTTTTTTCTGCCAGAGTATCAATGGGTCCAGAAGTGTACTGATTTGGTAGGGTCATAAGTCTAGTTCTTATGCCCAGTGGTGCCTTTAAAGTAGGGAAAACTTCAGAGAAAGTCTTTAAAATGGACAGGGGTCCTCCTCTCCTGCCCTGGTGACAGACTCACTACAGGGAGTATGCAGCCCTTTTTATGTGGACAGGACACAGCCTATTCAGGTGCATGTGTGAGGCTGTGGTCAGCTCCTCCCTCTCATCCTGCCCAGAAAGGCCCATCAGGAAGTAGATGGCACATCAGTCACTTCTAAGCTCCCTTTTGTGTTTACTTTCAACACTAGAGGGAGGCAAGATGGCGGCCGCTTGACATGGACATTCAGCATCTCGCTAACCAGCTCAGACTGATGTAGGTGGGAGGAAGATCCAGCAGAGTATGCTAGAGGCAGTTGTTGTGGAGTCCTGGCAGGCTTCTACTTTATTAATAAAGCTGATGTGCAGGAGACGCAGTGATACAGTGTTGCAGAAAATGTTTCTGTTCACCTGTCATCGGCCATTCAAATTCCATAAATACTAAACATGAAATAGCTACTCTTTCCCTATTAGGAATTATAGCTTATTAAATTTAATAAGGAATCCTCAATGCTATCCTATCCTTTGAGAAGGCTAGGCCTCACAGTAGTGAAAAATGAATTTGAGAGTTTTTTCACTACCAGGGCATGTAAACCCTAAAGGTATATGTCCTGACATTTATTTACATAGCACCCCGTCCTATGGGCTACTTAAGGCCTACCTTGGGGATGATTTATCTGTAATAAATGGGGAGTTTATTGCTTTACAAGGGGATTTAAATGTGAAGTCGACATTGCACTGCAGCACTGCACTCAGGCTGCAATAGCAGACCTGGGACATGTTTTAAACACTGGATACATGTAGTGCACTTTTATTGTGACATATAAGTCAATAAAGATGCCAATTAGGTAAGTACAAATCAATCCATGTTTTAGAGAGAGAGCACTTGTACCTTAGCATTAGTTAGCAGTGGTAAAATATCTAAGGATAAGAAAAGTAAATCAGCTAAAAATGTGAGGGCATCAGGCAAAAGGTTTGGGGGAAGACCACCCTAAGGTAGTTAAGTCTAACAAGTGTATTCATATTTTTGTTCAGAATTGGTTTCTTCTGCTAACAGGCCTGCCTGTGAACATATAACAGGCTGAGTCAGACAAAATTCTTTCTCGATCAGCCTTCAAATATGCATGTGCTACATGTGTCAACTATAGCCTACCAAGAGGCCCTTATCTTTTCTGCTAATGGGTCTGATAGTAAAAAAGGGACACTGTAGGTTGTGGAGAAGTACTCAGTCCTGAAACATCATTACAATGGTATGTGAAGTTTGTGTAGGAGTCTCACACCAGAGTAGAGGTCAGAAACCTGAGGTCCAAAACATTAAAAAACTAACGGCTTTGGTGGAATGCAACTGAATTTCTTACAGTTTGTTTCTGCAAAATAAAAAAAATGCAATCCAGCCATCATGAGAAGGCAGCCAACATTAATGTTTGATGATAGTACTCCTGCTATGCCCATGAGAACACCTTCATAAAAACAATCACATTTATTTTAGAAGAAGTCACTAATCATTGAAAACAGTCTTGTGCCTGCGTTGCAGTATTGGTTTGGTGGGCTGCTTGACATACTGTAAATCAGCACCAATACTATCTACTGCATACTTTGCATACATTAGTTTGGCTTGTCATCATAAACATACCTTTATGTTTAATGTGTACATCTTATGTTGCTATGTACATCCTAAGGGGGAGTCCTGAACGGAGGTGGGGAGGTGGAGGATGGTGAGGGGGGTTGGGGAGGGACTACAGGGAAATCAGGGAGAGGAGGGCTGGGGGTTCAATTTTCAGGGTTTGGGGGGGGTGGGGGGTGTAGGGGATTGGGGGGGTGGGTGGCAGCTTTTGGCATTGGGGGTGTCTGACGTGTCACATACTGGTGACAGGAGTGAGAATTCCCGTCACCAGTATGAGTTCCGCCAGGGATTACCTGGTGGGATATCCCACCAGGAAATCCCTGGTCGAAATGGGATCATTATCCCACCGGCAGTCTATGGTCGACCGCCGGGTTGAGGGTGGCTATCTTCAGCCTGATGGCTGACTCAGCCCCCTGGCGGTGGGTGGTAGTTCACTTCTTGCATCATTATATGGCCGGCGTGGCGGTGCTCCACCGCCAAGATCATAATGAGGGTCTAGGTATTAGAATCCTAAGAAAGAGAGATCTACCTATTTATATCATCAAGACCAGATTCTCATAGGTAGTTCTGAGCTTTCACATTGTGGATGCAGTACTTTAGTCCTCCAGGTTCCTGGAATTTGTTTGAGCTGCTCGGTGAATCCAAAGCATTTTGAGTGTATCAAAATACAGGATAGGTATTTTAGTGGAGCAGACTAATGGCCAATTTGCATATGGCAGCATCCAAACTGAGGTAGCATGGTGTGCAAAAGAACAATTGGTAAGAATGATACCCCTAGTGATTACCAGTAATTAGACAAATTGCAAGCATTACTCCCATCACTTTTTAAGGTCTGATGTAACACCCTAAGTGACCACAGATATGCCCAGACATAGGTCTCTTGCTAACCACTCACTCTGCCACTGGAACAAAGCTGTACCTGACTGGTGATCCCCAATCAAGGCAAATCCTGTCTTGTGTTGCTTGTGTTCCAGTCCAGGAAGGATCTTGCATGGCAGCTCAGGTTTGATTGCTCCTATTTGAGAGTTTCAGGTCATGGCTAAGTTCAAACTAGGGTGGCATGATAGGCAAAAAAAATGATGGTTTGAGATGCTACACGAATGATTGCCAGTGGTGAGACAATTTACAAGCATTCCTCTCATTACCTTTTGTGTGTTGAAAATATCCCCTTGCCTTCTCCAAAAACCAATTATTGTAATTTCCAGAGAGAATGATGGATTTTCTGTTGGTGGACCCAATTTGTGCTGTAATCACACAGTCCCAAAGCACAGTACCGAAGCATCTTATCATGAGCAATGAGGCCTTCTGTGCTTTCGGAATAATTGAACATATCATTATTTCAATCTAGGAACAGTCATAATTTTATTTGGGTATAAACCAAGACAGGATTTCCAACAATGTACATTTCAGATAATATATTTAACATATTATACATTTTATATGACAATTTGTAACGCCATTGGAAAATGTAGCTGAGCTTTTGTTGAAGTCAGTACTATACCAATAGTCTGTATATTGTTATTCTCCACATGTTCAAGTCTAAACTTTTGTGTAAGCTTACTTTTTTGGTATTCACAAACTACAAGTTAATATTGACTTTACTATACCAATAATGTGTTTATTGCTATTCTCCTCATGTTGAAATCTACACTTTTGTGTAAGCTTACGTTTTTTGGTACTCACAAACTACGAGTTATTATTAACTTTACGACTGTGGAGTTTCCAAATCTGGAATGAAGAACTCTGCACGAAAAAGATGGGCCAATGGCTGAGATATTAATTCAAGTATCCTACCCATCACTTTTATGTTTATTTCAGTATGATAATGTGTCTAGCCCATTCACTAATTTTCTAGTTCTGATTAATCTTTTCAGGAATTCTGAGTGGTAAGGAGTGACACATTAATACATTTCAATCAGTTTACAGTGTATCCCATTTGGCCACACAATGAATCTCGGAGGTGGACTTTAAATTTAAATTCCAAAGATTTATTACAAATTCCAAGCCAAACTTATGTAAATGAGTCTCAGAAACATATTATATAAGTACAGATTCACCAAAGGAGAGTTAAATCATAGAATCACATTAAATCGTACAAGCAGAAGACATACCGTAATCTCTGTTGCAGCATTATAAGAGATCAAAGACAACACCTGATGTTCTGAGTCCAAGCTTTGACTGTACCTCTTCCAAGTCCTCTTTAACAAGGCCCGTGGCTCAAGGCAGCGCAGCAAGTGTCTTGATGTATTGCCCTGCGCCACCAGTAAACGGGCAGAAATGCACTGTGTCTTCTAGATATTTCTTCCTTCTCCCCCTGCACTGGTGCACACATTGCTGCCATGCACCAATGCAGGCATCCTTGCACTGTGGTATAAGTGCCTGCATTGTGGGGATGATTGTCTTTGTGCAGGACGAGACACATTCCTGAACAAAAACAATCATAAGATAAACATATTTCTCCCTTTTGTGTCACCCTTATGCCACCCCTGAGGTGGCATAGCAATCTGATAAATTCCCAGACTTGTAAATCTGGAAATACATCAGATTCCTTTGGGTTCTATGGGTGATGCATGGGAACACCCCAAGCAGCACCCATGAAATGTCCCATTCATGCAATTTTATGCATGTAACGTGTCCATATTTACGATTCCATAAAAATCCACGCAAAGTGGCTTTGGGTGTCCTTGTAAATATGGGCTGACATACTGCACCACCAGAGTGTCAAAACAAATGACACTCCGGTGGCCCAGTGTCGCGCTAGGGCCTCGCAAATAAGGGTCTAAGGGCCAGATGTATGAAAGCATTTTGCATTCGCAAACGGTGCGAATGCCCATTTGCGAATGCAAAATGACATTTCTGAATGTATGAAATACATTCTGAACGCAATTTTAAGCAATCGCTAAAGTAGCGATTCCTTAAAATTGCAACCCTGTTTAGAGAGTCTCAAATTGCGACTCTCTAAATTAGAAATCGCAAATAAGGATTCCTTATTTGAGATTCCTTAGCACATGTATGAAGCAATTCCTAAATGCGATTTTGGCATTTAGGAATCGCTTATTACCACCAAGTTGAACTTAATGGTAACCATGTGCAAAATTTAAAAATGCATTTAAAGTGCATTTTTAAATTGTACATATAAAGCACACATGCCCGTTTGGCATGTGTGCCACCTTACATTTCCCCAAAAAATGTTTTGGGGTGCAGCAGAGGGGGCCTTAGGACCCCAGCACCCTGGGGTTTTGCATTTCCAAAATTGCGATTTCTGGTTCAGAAATCGCAATTTTGGAAATGCAAAAATATCAGGCCCATAGGTGCGAATTGGGCCGGTATTGCAATTTGCAATTCGGTAATAGCATTTGCGATTTTTAAGAAATCGCTATTACCGATTCGCAAATGTGATACATGGCACTTTACGAGTCGAAATAGCGATTTCTTAAAAATCGCTATTTCCAAATCGCAAAAGGCCTTGATGATACATCTGGCCCTAAATCTCTAATGGTCTGCTCTAGTCAAAGTGTAAAAAAATCTACTTCTCTAACTAACTAAACACCACTTTAATCTCTGCAGAACTTTTAGTAGCTGGTGTCATCACCAGTAACTTTCCACTTTCCATGTGTAGTTTGAAATTTGTGACTCTCATTAGCCTTTCATCTCTCAGACCAAGCATCAGGACAACCTTAGATCCCTCTTGTGTCCAGGAATTCAGAAGGGAGTTCTTCTTCATGGCTCTTTGTTAACACTCCTCTTCCTTGGCACACCATTTCCCCATTCCCTCTTCATCTAAGACTAACAGTAAGCTCTTCATTAACTGGAGACCTGTGCAGACACACCTGCAAATAAAGAAATATGCAAAAAGAGTAAAAAAACATATTGAAGCTTAAACACAGAAAAACATTTCTAGCCTTAAGTCCAGCCAATTTAACATAGAACTCAATGCACATTTGATAATACATGATAATACGTGGATTTCTCATGAGTGCAATAAATGAGGAAAAACTATGGAAATATAACACTTAACTAAGCTGTCATAGTTCTAGTACACTGAATATAAATGCATCTGTGTGTAGTTCTTCAATCAATGATTGTCATTAAAAAACTCACATACAACTTTTCTACATTTCCTCTTATAAGTGTACTTCGATTATATGACTTTTCAGTGCACCACATGACATGAATATACATGACATATATAGTCATTGCACTTTCTTGACATTTCTAAAAAAGCATAATGGTGCGGTCAAGATTTGTTCCCTTAAGTGTGATGTCTGAATTACAATGGATATGCCAAGCCATGGGTCCAGTGCTCACTTCACAACTGAAACCAAGATGCACTCAAATGCAGAAAGGTCCTAACTAGGGTGGACTGGATTTGAGGTGCTTTTTCTCTGATTCAGAGAAGATCTGGTGTAACAGTTTAAGTTGGACTGTTCCTTCTAGAGCAGGATCAAGTCTGATTTGTACATGGCTGGATACAATCTTAGGTGGCATTATGGGCAAACAATTATGGACTGGGATGCAGCCCAAAGTAATTGTCAGTGGCTGAGATTAATTCAAGTATTCCATCTATCACTTTTTTTGTTTACTTCAGTGCCATGCCCTTGGTGTAATGTTATGCCAAGGCATGGGCACTCAGTGAAAGAGCTCCAAATAGGGTGAGACCTTTTCTGAGTTGCTTGTCTTTCAGCTCAGAGAGGACGTGGATTGGCAGTTGGGGCTAGGCTGTTCCTATTGGAGCAGGGTCAATGTTGCTTTGCTTATGGTTGGGTTTAACCTGAGGTGGCATGGTGGGCAGAAATAGATGGACTGGGATGTGGCCCAGAGTAAATACCAGTCACACAGATTAATTCAAGCACCATAGTGTTTTGTTTATGTCACATACTCCTTCACACACCTACACAGTACCACAAACGGAAACATTTATAAAAACCAACACATGCCACTGACTTCTACCCACAAACACAGCATTATGAGCCAGCACAACTGCTTTAATGCATCCAAAAAGGCACACTTGTAAACAATCACAGCAAGTATATATAACAGTGCACACACACCATCATATGCCAATAAAGCTGTAAGACACCCACACTGCTGAAATTCACCCATACTGCCATCAATTAACAAACCCCATGCAATTCTAACATGGCTGTCCTAACTTTAGGTCTGATTTAGATTTTTCTGGATGGTTGTTCCATCACAAACTTGAGGGATCTCCTGTTTCCCTCATTACAAGAGCATTTTATCTTAATACACTTATAATAAGGTGGGCGACATGTCTGTCATGTGTGTGACAGAGTACACCTCAGCCAAACTCTGATTCAGACCAGTAGCTACCAATTATAATTGTTAGAAATGTGGTCTCTAGTGGCGGAGGTATACATCCTTGTTCAAGTAGAGACCACAATATTAGTCAAGGTAAGTCACACACAATCCAAATTATCCTGTGCCCACCATCTGGTAGCTTGGCACTGAGCAGTCAGGCTTAACTTAGAAGGCAATGTGTAATGTATTTGTGCAATAAATCATACAGTAACATAGTGAAAACCCCACAAAAATACACCACACAGATTTAGAAAAATAGTTGATATTTATCTGACTAAAATAAGGTCAAAACAATAAAAATTCAATAAGCACAAGTTGAAATACCACTTTTATAAGTTTAAAAAAAGGGTCTTAAATCTTAGAAATCAACAGTTGTCTCTTGATTACACAAAGTACCTGGTTTACGTAAAAAATAACACACATGGAGACTGCCGAGGAAGAGATGCGTGGAAAAATATAGTGAACGTCAGATTTTCCAAAGCGGCACAGATGATGTGTCATGTCTTTCCACTCTGCAAGGGGTTTGCATTGTTTTTTAGCATGCAGTCTTTGTTCCTCACTGCGATGCAGGGATCTTTTTGACACCCATGGACAATGTGGGGAAATCCTGGGCACGCTGGAAGAAATCACATGCGTTGCATTGATCTGGTGTGATAATGTGTCAAATTTTCTGTCGCACAGCAGCAGCTGCATCGATTTTCCTCTCGGGGAATCAGCTGTGTCATTTTAGTTCGGCTGTGCATTGATCCGGTAGGGCTGTGCATTGAATCTTCTGTTGCAAGGCAGGCGCTGCATCATATTTCTGCTCGGGGAAGTCGGGCTGCGTCGTTCCGGTTCGGCTGTGCAGTGATTTCTTGTCGCAAGGCAGGCTGTGCGTCATTGCCAGCAGACTGTGCATCGATTTTCAGCGCACAAGGAGTTTCCTGAAGAGATGAGATCTATTTGGCCCTGAGACTTCAGACAACAGTAGGCAAGCTCAATGCAAGCTCTTGGAGAGCAATTCTCAGCAAAGTCAGAGGGCAGCAGGGCAACAGCAGGGCAGCAGTCCTTCTCAGCAAAGCAGTCCATATAAGTCCATTGGGCAGCCAAGCAGTTCCTCTTGACAGGTTGCAGGTTCAGATCCAGAAGTGTCTGAGTTGATCGGGTCAGGGACCCAGGTTATATGCCCCAAAATGCCTTTGAAGTAGGGGTGACTTCAAGGAGTGGTTTCGAAGTGCACGAGTTCCCCTTTCAATACAGGTCTTCTGCCGGGGTCCCAGTAGGGGGTTTGGTAGTCCATTGTGTGATGGCAGGCCACTAGTCTTTGAGATGTGAGCGTCAGGCCCTCCACCCTTCCAGCCCAGGAAGACCCATTCACTATGCAGATGAGTGCACATGTTGCTGAGCATCCTGTGTTTGATATTTTCTGGGTGAAATACGCAAGGAAACTGTCAGCCAGCCCAGATGTTGATTGGAGACAGGCTGTAAGGCACAGATGTATTTTAAGTGCAGAGAAATGCTCACTTTCAAAAAGTGGCACTTCTAAAATAGTAATATAAAATCCAACCTCATCAATAAGCAGGATTTTCTGTTACCATTCTGCCATGCTAAATATGACTTGGTTACCCCTTTCTGATAAGAATCCTCCACTCAAGCAGTACATGAGGGTAGTCCCAATGCTATCCTATGAAAGGAGCAGGCCTCACCGTAGTGGAAAATTAATGTAGGAGTTGTGCTGCCCTCAAATGCCCATCCACCTCAGGGTAGGCCACTGCCAAAGTGCGGGCCATTGGGGGGGGGTCAGGGTCTGACAGGCACCCTCCCTCGTTGGGAGGACATCCCTGGCTGGGCCTCAGCGGTCTTCCAGGCCTAGTGTACCATGTCCTACCACCACCTGTGACAATAGGTGCTCCACAGAGCATGGACCCTTAGGCTCCGCATTTGCTTGGCGATGGCACGCCAGATCCCTTTTTTCTGATGCACGTTTACCTCCATGGGTGAACATAGACAGAAGGAGAAAGTCATATAGATGGGCACCAAACCAACAGCAGTGCACTATAAATATCAATCTCTCCAAATGCCCACAAATACCCATCATCACGGTTCACACGCCTTAACTCCATGCCCCTGCATGCAAGTACTCCTTGGCACACTTACGCTATTCACCCTCACACTCACACCATCCCTATCACACATGACTATGGCATTTGGCTCACCTGCTCCTCTGGTGCCCCATGCAGCTGTCCATACAGGGATAGGACCTCTTCAACTAGCTTCTCCAGTTCTTCTTGGGTGAAGGCTGGGTCCCTATCACCTGCAGGATATGGCATGATGGCTCCCAAAGACAGTACACAGCAGCTCACGTCACTGCAGAAAATTGTGGTCATGGCAGCCACATACAGGAACGTCACTGCCGGCGGTGATCGTCATTGGCCCCCGTCCCCCGTAGGCAGCAATGTTAACACATGAGAAATCGCACAGCGGTTGCGACTGCCTACCGCTATGATGACATACGCCGGCGGACTTAGCTCACTTCCATCTGTCCTGAGCTGCAGGACAGGCGGCTGCCATTTTATGCACACATCATGCCTTGCTACAGCTAAATAAGTGTGCCATACATGTTTTTCAATCAGAATGTGGGGCAGGCCTATGTTGTGCCATCATGATTAGGCTGATACATTTGACATGCATGACACAGTGATATCATATGGGCAGTTGTCAGATGACGTGCATGTCCAGATGCTCAAAGCCTCATAGGCGGTGTCACCAAAAGGTTATGTAGCATGACTACATACATGCTCAGTGCAGGACAGCTCAGTGTACCACATATGGAACATTACACATGTGATGTGTGTCACAAACTATTGATCAGGGCCAGCAATGTTCAGCAAGAATGGTGCCCATGTTGCTTCAGCATGCCCAATATAGTGTGCGCCAGTTGTGCAAGGCATATCTACAGTGTTAGATATGTGCAATAAGGACATGTTCAGCTAACATGTGTGTGGTGCTTATCACTTTGTACATTCTCTCCTCTCTATGCTAGATGCCCTGTCAGGAGGAGATCGAGACATGCACCAGTGTACTGTCTGTTAGTCGATCTTGCAACCCTTGAGGATAGGCATATCATCCTGACCTATCGTCTGAATCGTCAGACCATCATGGACCTATCTACCAGGCTGGAGCCAGTTCTCTTGCCTGCCATGTGTAATGCCTATGCCATCCCTCCCACAGTCCAAGTTCTGTCAGTGCTACACTTTCTTGCCACAGGCTCCTTTCAGAATACAGTGGGCTTGGCAGCAGGGATGTTACAACCCATGTTCAATCTTGTGTTGAAGGATGTACTGTGTGATTTCTTGAAACACCTGGACAGATACATCAGGTTCTCCAAAGTGCCGAATTGGCCTATGTTAAGGCAGACTTCATGATATGGGACACGTGCCTCATGTGATTGGGGCCATAGATGGCACCCATATAGCGTTGGTCCCTCCCAGTGCCAATGAACAGGTGTATAGGAACAGGACATCTACCACTCCATCAATATTCAGCTGGTGTGTGTGGCAGACAGTACATCTCACAAGTGACAGGCATGTTTCCAGGATCTGTGCAGGACTGCTACAGTCTGAGGAACAGCAATGTCCCCAACATGATGGCATATCTATAAAAAGAGAGGGCTTGGCTCATTGGTATGTGTGCATTTGGATGTTTGTTTCTGCTATGGCACCTGTCATCACATTCTTCCCTATGTCCATACCTGTATTGTAACAGGTCCCACCTCTGTGCACACAAGTGACTCTGGCTATCCTAACCTTCCCTAGCTATTGACACCAGTGAGGTACCCTGCCACAGAAGGGGAACTTGGTTCCGTTGAGGTCCAAGGCAGGACGAGGCGTGTAAGTGAAAGGACATTTGGCCTGCTGAAGGACAGATTCAGGTGCCTGGACGTCTCTGGAGGTGCCCTCCTCTACACAAAAGGTATGCCAGATCATAGTTGTCTGCTGCATGCTCCAAAATTTAGCCCTGAGACATCAGATACCATTATTAGCTGATGATGAGGAGGCAGCTGGACCAGTGGCTGGTGCTGCAGACAAGGAAAGTGATGAGGAGGCAGATGAGGAAGGTGGAGCTGACTCTAGGACAGAGCTCATCAATCAGTACTTCCAGTAACATACGGGTATGTTGTGTTTGTATATGCAAGTGTTGTATTTCCACATTGCTTGGTGTCAATGGTCCTCCTGATTTGGATCATCAGTGGTGGTGTAATGTGTACCTATCCCTATGTTTGTGTTGTGGGAGGTGACTGATTGCATGTAAGGTGCAGAGTTTAAATGTTTTATCTCTAACATGTGTACTCTATGCAGCTTTCAATTATTATATCTACTATGGACAGGCCAGTAGTGTGCTATGTGCCCTCCATTCTTCTGTTCTCATGTCATTCCAGCGAGTAATTGTGTACTGTGTGTTAGACTTGGCATCCTTGGCATGGTCTCACCTAACTTTTTGCCTCAGTTTCACAGGTTGTTGATGTGTGCTGGACTCTGTTTTTGCTGTTTTTGTTACTCTGGGCACTTTACCACTGCTGCCGAGTGCTAAAGTGCAAATGCTCCTATGTAAAATAAGTGTGTAATTGGATACCCATGATTGGAAAAATTTGATTTACTGGTAAGTCCCTAGTACAGTGCACTAGCGGTGCGTAGGGCCTGTTAATCAAATGCTACTAGTGGGACTGCGGCACTGGTTGTGCCACCCGCATTGGTAGCCCTGTAAACATGTCTCAGATCTGCCACTGCAGTGTCTGTGTGTGCAGTTTTTAACTGCCAATTCGACCTGGCAAGTGTACCCACTTGCCAGGCCTAAACCTTCCCTTCTCTTACATGTAAGACACCCCTAAGGTAGGCCCTTGGTAGCCCCATGGGCAGAGTGCAGTGTATGGTAAAGGTGGGACATGTATTTTTGTGTTTTATATGACCTGACAGTGAAATACTGAATTTCACTGTTGGAAGGCCTATCTCTCATAGGTTAACATGGGGGCCACCTTTAAATATGATTAACGTGTAGATTCCCTTTGGGAGCAGATGGACATGTGAAGTTTGGGGTCTCTGAATTCACAATATAAAAATACATTGTTTAGTAAGGTAGGTTTTGAGATTGTGTGTTAGAAAATGCCACTTTTAAAAAGTAGGCATTTTCTGGCTTAAACCATTCTGTGACTCTGCCTGTTTGTGGTTTCACCGTCTGAGTTAGTTTGACAGTTGGGCTGTTTGCACCTCTCTCTAGACAGTGACACAAAGGGAGCATATCCTGATGAGCCATCTGTGCTAGGAGGGAGAGGAGGAGTGGTCACTTATACCTGAAAGGGCTGTGCCTGCCCTCACACAATGCAGTCTCCAACCCCCTGGTGTGTGTCTGGGGCCTGGCCTAGGAAAGGCAGGATGTCTTCAAAGACGCAGCTGAGAAATGACACGCCGCTGACTTCGTGTCTGAAATGTATGCTCCACCTGCATCGCGGCTGGAAGATCGATGCAACTCGGCTGGAGAAACGACGCGCAACACCCGCTAACGGAGTCTGATAACAACACAAACCCCACGCAGCATGGTTTTGTGATACCGTGCGACCGGATTTTTGACACATCACTGCGCATGGAAAAACAAGGGAAAGCCTGCCGAGACCCGAGTGTGCCTGTCCGGATCAACGCATTGCACTCCTGCTGAGAGGAAGAACGACACAGGCAGACCCAATCGGAGGAGGACCCAATGGTCTCGCTTACGAGTGAGAATCGAGGCTTTGTTGTCCTTTTCCAATGCACACTCACCCTTGTGGTGTTATTTTGACACAACCCAGGTACTTTTTCATGGAAACAGTGTTAGCACTGTTTTCTAAGGATTTAAGGGGGTCATTCTGACCCCCGCGGGCGGCGGGAGCCGCCCGCCTGGAGGGACCCGCCATATGGCCGCTCCGCGGTCAAAAGACCACGGAGGCCATTCTGGCTTTCCCGCTGGGCTGGCGGGCGACCGCCAGAAGGCCGCCCGCCAGCCCAGCGGGAAACCCCTCCCCACGAGGAAGCCGGCTCCGAATGGAGCCGGCGGAGTGGGTATGTGCGACGGGTGCAGTGGCACCCATCGTGTATTTCAGTGTCTGCAAAGCAGACACTGAAATACAAAGTGGGGCCCTCTTACGGGGGCCCCTGCAGTGCCCATGCCATTGGCATGGGCACTGCAGGGGCCCCCAGGGGCCCCACAACACCCCATACCGCCATCCTGTTCCTGGCGGGCGACCCGCCAGGAACAGTATGGCGGTATGGGGTGTCAGAATCCCCATGGCGGCGCAGCTTGATTCTGCAGGACAGCGGAAAACCGGCGGGAGACCGCTAAGACTCTTTTTACTTTTTAATTCATAACTTGACTTGTGTAGGGTGGATTTTTGTCGTTTTGGTCTTGTTTTGTTTAGATAAATATTACCTATTTTTCTAAACACGTGATGTGTCATTTTGTAGTGTTTTCACTGAGTTACTGTGTGTCTCAGTACAAATACTTTACACCTAGACTCTGAAGTTAAGCCTGCCTGCTTGTGCCAAGCTACCAAGGGGGTGAGCGGGGGTTAACTGAGGGTGATTCTTCATCACCCTGACTAGAGTGAGGGCCCTTGCGTGGACGGGGGGGGTAACCTGACTGCCAACCAAAGACTCTATTTCTAACACTGTGAATCTTTGCCTCTCCTACCTACTGTATTGCTTGAGGATTTCATGTTAATTAGCCTTTGGTAACTGTTTACAGAGTTGAGTTTTGCCTATGACTGATGCCAGCTACACTGCATTGTGATTGTATTTCCTGAAACTGGTGATGTAGAAGTGACATCTAGTGTGACGTATTTAGTTGGTAACCCACACTGGGCATGACAACTATGAACTGCATATGTGCCTTGTGAGCCACCATACCTACTATCCTGATGGAAGTCTCTGTCATGGTCTTTTTGCAGGTTGGATAAGTGGATATACTCTGGTGTGTGGCTGCCCTGGCACGTCTGTTGTACTGTGTATACTGCAGATGATGCCTCCCTTGTTGTCCATTTTACTGCCTGTTGGTTTAGGGGGCCTACCCACATAACGTTTTGCTATCCAAACATCTGTACATGTACAAATAAAGACAAATTTGCACTTGCTGAGATCTACAGTGTTAATTGTGAATTAATTGTCCAACAGGTGATAAGTGGGGCCATGGTGTATGCAATAATCAGAGTAGGTGGCATAGCTAAAGGTAGCACAGGTTGAGTGTCCAAGGGCCAATGGCAAAATGGAGAAATGTAATTGAACAGTCAACAGGATGCCTCAGTGGCACACAAGGGAGAAAAATCAGGAGAGGGTCACTTCCTGGCAGTGGGTTTTGTCTTGGCATCCGCTCCAGCCAGATATCTTAGTGGACGTCTGCATTTGCGGAGGGTTCTTCCGCTATAGAGGGAGGGGTTCCTGAGGGCTGTGGTTCCCCTGGCAGAGCCTCCATTCCACTAGCTGCCGCAGATGTTGAGGGTTCAGATGTGAAGGGGCCTGCTGGTGGGTGGAGGAAGCATGCAGGGTGGTGTTAATCTCACTGAGCACCCCTGCAATTGAAGCCATGGTGACATTGTGTGCCTGCCACTGCTTCATGCCCGCCTGGTTATATTCCCTCGGCAGCCTTTGTTTTCCCCCAAAATTATAATGATCGGGCCATCCTGTCCTGAGATTGTTGATATGCTCTTAGGACTTGAGAGATGGCTTCCTGGTGAGCTGACTGCCTTGGGTGCCCCATCTTCTGGCCCACAGGTTCCCTCCTATGCCCTCTGCCTCCATGTGCCTGTATCCTTGGCATGGTGTGCCCACTCCCAGGACCTTCATTGTCTGGGGTGTGAGGGGTCAATTCAGGTCCCTGTACAGTGGGGCACACTATAGTTTAAACAGTCCTTTGGGCACAGGTTTGGGACAAAGGGTTGCCTGTTACGTTGGTGTCATAGGGTGGGGGGGTGATGTGGGCAAGGTGAGGCAGGGAGTGGTAGGCTGACCAGGGGTCCCAGATGGGCCAGGTATGTCATCACTGTCCAGACATCCAGCTGCGTTTTCCTCACTGGAGCCTTCATCCTGAAGAGGGCTGGCAGTCTCTGTTATCCTCTCCATGGTGGCACTGGCAGGAGTACCTGTGGATGGAGTGAGAGAGGGTTAAATGGTAGAGGTGTGAATGCTTGTGTCTTTGTCTGATGCATACAGTGGCTTGACTTGATTCCCAGCAATGGCAATGACAGGTTGCTTGTTTGTTATACTTTCAAACCATAATTTTTTAAACTATACATACATTTTTCATTTGAAAGAAGACTATGATTGAGATTTAAAACCCTCCTTTTTTATTTAAAGTACGTATTGAATGATATGCTTAATTTTTGATGTTTGATTTTTTGTGTATAGTTAAATTGTTCTACTTAAATATTCTAAAATAAAATCTTTTATTTCCTTTAAAGTCTAAATGCAACCAGCACGTTACCTTACAGCATAAGTAATCTATTGATATTTATTTATGTCAACTATCATTTTTTATGTTTTAAATAATGTATTGTTTTTCTTTAACAATTTTGTGATTTTCATGAAAATTACCAAATCACATTCTATCTATTATTTTAAATAGTAGTTAAAGTATGTCTGTTATTTTTAATAAAACTTTCAATTATGTCACTAAACACCTTATTAAAATCTTACAGTAAATAATTCATTTGTTCAGAAAGTGATATCTTTCATATGTGACATAGGAGAACACTCAGTGCTTATTTTCCTTCTGTTAGTGGATATTCCTTCTTGGATGTGGCATGTTTTCTAAATCAGTTTAATTTCTGGTTTGAACTGTGAGAGAGGCTTACTGCAGTTCTTTTGGAAAATGGATCTTCAGAAAACAGAGTGGAACAGTATTCTGCAGTGGACTTGGGCTGTTCAAAAGATAAATTAAATAGGTTTGTAATTAATGGTACGGAATAGAGTGCTGTGCTTCCAATACTACAAAATATTCCTACAATGTCCTATTTGAATGTATTTATTTGATATGTCTTTGGTAATTATTTTGGACCCGTTCCACGTGCACACCTTTGTTTTGTAATAAAGGTAGATCATTTTTTTTTACATGTCTTGTGTCCTAAAATAAGCATTAGTGTTGATGATTCAGATCAGCTGCAAGATGTCTGTGTTGCTGATGTGGGCAATTCTATCTTACAGAGAAATTTACGAAGTGCTGTTATACATATGGTCCACCTCGACCATCATTTCTCATCAAAGCCCTGCGGTCCTATAGCCCTTTCAAGAGTTTTCACTTTTAGTTATAGCTTTAAATAAGTTTGTAATGTTCCTATTTTTTGAGTTTATTGATAATAAATGAACACAAAAAAGAGATTTCTTGCCTATTTTTATCAAAGCCAAAGTGATGATCATATTTGTTTATTTATTCACAACCTTACTGTAAAGCAGACTTAGCTCCTGATTTGGAAGTAGGCGGACGGGGTTACCAAGTCACATACATGACAGATATCCTGTTGGCCATATTAGAATGCCATTATATCATATGGACATCGTAGCCGGGCAGACAGTATATCTGTCCATCCACCAAATTCTAAATCAGGCCCTTAGTCACAAGGGTAGTGGAGTACTCTAAAGAGATATGTGGAGACCAGAACATATGATACATATTATAAAGGATGGAAAAAGGTCTAGAGGAAATTTGTTAATTAGACATGTGCATTCTGAAAAAGTAAGTTTTCTGTTCCTGTGGAAGACCAATAGATCCACATTCAGTCTAATTTGATCATGGATGAAGTTCCGTATCCTGAAGCTTGGCTGGAAAAAAGCATGTTTGGATGCTTTGATTCTTTGGCTTTCCTGATTTTCAACAGTAAGAGGCACCAGTTTCTGGTGTTTCAAGTTCACCGATACGTTCTAGTTTGTTGTTCAGGTAGGGTGGTAGGCCAGTCTGCTTTATTTGCAATGCAATCAGGTCTTGTTTTCAAGGGGAGAATGTCTTTCAGAAGGGTCATGGTATGCATTGATTTTCTGGTTCCACCAATCAAGAACACAGCTGCATGTTAGGTGGAGTTTAGTGGTGCCATCGTGTATTTGGTAGGCCCACCAAGATTCAATTTCGTCAATTTAGTTGGCTTAGAACATAAGTCTGATCTGAAGTCTGAAGGGTATATGGCTTAAGTTTTATGTTGCCAGTTTGCCAATATGATCAGTTAGATTCTGATGCTGGTCTACAAAGCTAAGAGATTTGGTATAAGGAGAGAGAGGTGGGAAATACCAAAGGATCTCAGACTTTTGAGCTTCAAATTGTAGGCTAAATTTATCAAACTTTCACGTAACGCAATGCTGCAAGATCCCTTGCTACCCTGTGCTACATAAAAGGAAGACAGCATGGATGTGCAATATTTAACATTACATGAGCAGTCCTTTCTTTTCCTTGCTCTGGTGCACAATGTTCTGCCTTTTGCCAATGTAGGCACCCTTGCACAGTGGTGCAAAGGTGCCTGCGTTTCAGGCAGGTGTTTCTTTGTGCAGGAAGTGGTACCTTTCTGCACAAAACAATCATTTGGGGCTTTTTCCTCTTTCTATATGTGCTGCAGAGTGCAGCACACATAGAAAGAGGAAGAAATGAGGAGAAATAAAGCTATTTCTCCTCAGGAGAGTTGTAGTGTTTTTACACGTTCCCAGTTCTACCACAAATGGTAAATCTGGGAATGCCCCAACACCCATGGGTGGATGCATGGGAACACCCACGCTCCACCCATGGAACACCTCCCTGGGGCAGGGTAACACAAGGCAACAACTTGTACTGCCTTGTGTTAGTCCAGATTTACCAGACACTGCAAAGGCACAGAAGGTGGACTTGCGTAGCTTTGAAGAACTGACTTTAGTGTTGTGTTGTTCTTGTGTTACATTGCGTGATGCAAGGGCAATGCAACACTATGACAAATCTAGCCCTCTATATTTGTCAACTTCACTTTCAATGAGAGATAAACACCTCTTTAGTTAGTTTTTAAGGAAGAATTTGTAAATTGGTTATGCAAGCTGGGGTTGAAGTTTAAGTACAGCTGTGTGTTGCATGTGTATTGTTGGATAAATATATGTATGTCTTGCATTATTTTTGGCACAGGTTCCATGCATAATTTTAAAAAAACGTAGTGTGGAAAAGCTGGTCCTTGTGGGACACCACATTTGATTGGTAGTGTGGTTGATTCAAATGAGTATAATTTCACAAACTGAGATCTTGAGGAGGAATGATTGAAACCAGTTCACAACTCTTCAACATTTGCAGGGGTAGAATAATATGAGAGACTGGTGCTCCAGGGTGTTGAATGCTGCAGAAAGATCCAAGCAAACAAGCACATTAGCCTCCCCTTTATCAGGACTTTTATTTGTTATATTAGTACTTACATTGTGATAGATTCACTGGTATATCTGGAAAACAATTCCATTTAGGAGCTATTAAGGAGAATTTTGGAGATGTGGGAAGTGAGGTGTGCTACAGCTATTTTCTCCATATTAGAGGACTTATTTACAATCCCTGTGCACCAGGGCTGTGTTACATTTTTTATGCCCTAGCAGCGCATATTGTAGACACACATTTACAAGGCCACGCAAAGCCACTTTGCATTCGTTTTCATTGCCTTGTACATATGGTTTAATGCAATTTAGTCCCTGCATTGCCCAACACTGCATTATAGAGGCATACTATGGGAGTTACCATGGGTGTGCCTACGCAACGCCCATGGGTTTTGCACATTCCCAGATTTACAAGAATCTGTAAACTCGGGAATGCATCAAAACTGTAAGGCTCTTCAGGGCAGGCACAACAAGGAGAAAAGTTTGTATTTCTCCTTGTTTTTCCTCTTTCTATGTATGCTGAATTGTTTACCACACTTAGAAATAGGAAAAAACCTCCATCTATTCTTTTTGTTCAGGAAGGTGTCCCTTCCTGCACAGAAACAAACCTGTCTGTGATGCAGGGGTGCCTGTGTCAGCGATATGCAGTTCATTTTGTACCTGCATGGGGAGAAAGGACAAAAATGTGCCTTAAGTTGGAGATACAACACATTCCTACCCTTTCCTTGTGGCGAAAGCAGTGGAACAAGGTCACTTGCTGTGCTGCCTTGCATCACAGGGCTTGTAAATATGCCCCAAGGTTTTGAAATTTGCTGGCATGTGAGTTTGTCTTGTTGCTAAGTAGGTGATCTGTCCGGTTTTAAAAGGTAAGGGGAAGATGACTTATTTGAGTAAGTTATTAAAAAGAAGGGTGATGTCTTGTAACCAGCTTTGTAGTAGAAAATGTGGAATACAGTCTTTTGATTGAGAATGAGAGGTTATGAAGGATGACAGTTTACTTGTATCGCTGGTAAATGTATAATAGTTTAGGAGTTTTTTGCCTTTATATGAAGTTCAGAATGAACGGAAAGTAATTTCTTAAGAGAAAGCTGGCTATGTTTTTGACAGTGATTTGGGAGCTAGGTTTTTTATTTGGGGTTGGTGTTGACACAGTGCCTTATAGTTTAAGAGAGGGTTTTTATTTGATCTTGATTTGAAGTAGTTGATTTGAGTTGTGAAAGTGAAAGTTTGGCATTTTTCTTTGTTGTTCAAAAGGGTTACAAAAGAGTTTACTGTTTTTAATTGTATATTTTTTTCATAAGGGATTTCTTTTATTTGTATTGATATTTCTACAGTGCCAGTGCGTGGATGTTTTTACTTTTATTGATTTTTGCGATAGTGGTGCAAGTTTGTAAACCATGGGCCAGATTTACAAGGCCCTACTGCGTCCTTGCGCCACACTAGTGTAATTTCTTTTTTTATGGTAATGTGGCTCAAGGAGGCCATTTTTTGCAGTGCCATATTTACAAAGCGCCGCAATGCATGCATTGCGCCACTTTGTAATTTCTTGCGCCACATTATGCCTGTGTCAGGCATATCGTATGTAAGGGTGGGTGTTCCGCCATTAAGAGGTCCGCAAAAATGGCACAGTGAAATCTACAAGATTTCACTGCACCATTTTTGGGGTCATTTTTAACACCTGCTCAAACAGACATTACTGTGACACACACATTTCCATCAATGGGCCTACATGCACTTTATTGCATTAGCATCAACATTTTTGATGCTAGTGCAGCAAAATACCACAATAGCATCAGAAATATTTACACCTTTGGCCTAACGTGCACCATGGTGCACCATATTGTAAATACGGTGCACCTATGGTGTCGTTAGGTGGGGCAATGGTGGTGCAAGTAAACTGGCACATCAGCACTGATGACCCACTTTCTTGTTAATATGCCCCCATGTTTTAATTAGCTTCCTTTATAAATTGGTGATTAAATCAGTAGAGTCTGAGATTGTATTAATAAAGGAAATGTCTGTGAGCTCTTCTTGGATTTTAAACATTCTTTTCTTTGGATTTCAACTTCTAGGATGCACTATGGAAAAGCAAGGTAGTCAAATAGGTAATTTGGTAATAATACAGTAATTGGAGGTCAAGGGTATTTCCTTTCTTTGGGGGTGGATGAGGAGATTAATGCTATGTGTTTCCGCTGAATGCAAATTTCCCTAAAATGGTAATATTCCACAACATACCCTAATAATCCCCTAAGTAGAGGTTATTGGAGTACCTTGTTCTCACTACTAGGATGAATTGTTCAAAGTGTTTGATGCAGAGAGGCAGGGGCCCTTTGGCACATAGTCGCTCCCTCTACACCACCTTACTTTAATTTTAATTTGGCTATGGTTTCAAACGATTCCAGGGTCACAGCAGACATTTTGTGTGGCTGATCTGCCCAAAGGGTGGAGGTCATAAACAGTCATTTGACCTCCAGGGTTATAAACTGCAGAGGAAGGAGTGGCTCTTTAGCTGTAAATGGCAAGTCCAGGCATAAGGTCTTGACCCCATCCTAAACCCCCATAATCTTTCTTTTATTTTTAAAAATACATTTTTATTCAGTTTTTATCAAAACACAGTGAAGTTATGTCATTGGTAGCAATATGCAGTGCACATATGAAATAGTTTCCTACTCGAGGTATTAGTTGTGATCCCACCCTATCATGCATTACTTCCTTACTTCTCCTCTGATAGCCCAAAAACAATCTTACATATTGTTGCAATGAAATACTATACAACCTTCCCTAAGGCATTAGTTAGAGTTAATCAGGTATTGTTGTAGTCTGTTTCTAGGAGTCCTACTATCCCCAGATCTTTTCTCATTTTTTCATACAAACCTTTACCTGATATATCACTTTCTCAGCACCACAACACCAACTTATGTCTTTCTTCCATTTCTGAATCGTGGATGGCAGTACTTGGTGTCTAAAGTGATTGGTATTGATGTTACCCTCGGCCTTAGTCCAATGACTTTGACAGTACCACATATGTGTAGAAATGGGACCTCCAGACCACAACATTGTATGCAGGCCCTGGTTGGGGACCTCCCAGTTCTTTGAAGACTGGTTGAGGCTTAGTATGCTCAATGTAGGATGTGTAATTTACTCAGTTGAGACCCCACTGCAAATGGCTATTACTCTAGGGCTTTGTAGTGCCTCGCCCATTTCTCATCCTTCATTTGCCCCAATTCTGACTCCCACTTAGTCTTAAGTGCTCCCAAGACTTCTGGGGCATTATTCATGATCTTTTTATATATGAGGGAGATGAACTTTTTGCTCATGGGGTCTAGCAAGAGCCTATCCTCTAGGGGTGAAGAATCTTCTAAGTGTACCTCATGGGATATGTACTTTAAGGGGGTGTATTATTTGACAGGTAATGGTAATGTTCTGTGTCTGCGAGCTGAAACTCTGCCTGCAGCTCCTCGAAGGTCCAGGGCCCCTCCCTATTCCATGTATCCCTATACGTTCCCCCTTTGAAAGTCGCTGCAACCCACTGACCTCAGACAGAAGATTGCTGTCCCAGAGCAGTGTCTGCTCTGTCATTTTCCCTGTACATCCCAGGAAGTGCATGTCTGCCAGCCATATATCAACAACCGTTTGGGTATGGACCAGTAATGCCATTCATGGTTCGTTCTGATATAATACTGAAAGGTAACCTCTAGCTTATCTATTAAAGGTCTGTGTATACCCAATCAATTACCACAAGCTAAGGGGCCCAATAGCATTTTAGAATGTCAGGGATCACCTATCTTCAATCACACACTCCTCGCTAGAGTTTATTCAGTGCAAACCTGGCTGGCCCTCCATCCCACAGCACTTCTTTCTGGAAGAATGAGTGAGGAACCGGGAATGGTGTATTTTGTTGTACATAGAGAAGGCAGGCTGTGCTATTATTTTTTGCAGGGTGACTCTGCTCATCAGCGATGACCGTAGTGTCAGCGAGTGGTCCACGTCGTGGTGTAGCCTAGCTAGGATAAAATATAAATACTATTTTAAACATTCCTGTGTATCTCTAGGGATGTGAAACCTTTGGATTGTATACTGAGTGATAGTGCTCTCGGCAGTTGGGGCACCTCCCCCTGCCTGTGGGAACAGGCATGACTTATTCCAGTTTATACGGTAGCTGGAGTGTTATCTGAAAATGTGGAAAATCTGAAAAACCCTGTCAATTGACCGGTTAGGGTTACTAAGGAACAGAAGTACATTGTCCACATATAGGGAGAACCGTTCATCCCAGTCAGGGCCCCACTCTATGCCCCAAAGGAGTGGGTCCGCCCACACCCAGGCCACCAGGGGCTCTAGCACTAGGGCAAATAACATGGGGGACAGTGGGCATCCCTGCGAGGTGCCTTCATCCAGACTGAACTGCCTGGAAAGTACTCCATTGACCTTAACCGTTGCTATGGGATTCATATATAAAAGACATACCCAAGCGCAGAACTTAGGGCCAAACCTGAAATGTCTTAGAGAGGTGAACAGAAAGTCCTGCGAGCTGAAAGTCCCACTTGAGCCTGTTGAAAGCCATCTGCGCATCTCATGACAACACCACAACAGTATCTCGCTCGGGCTGACCTTGCTAATTATATGAACCCATATAGCGTTCTTATGTTCAGGCGTGTTCCTCTATGAGGCATAAACCCCAATTGATCAGGGCCCAATAATCTTTCTAAGCCTCCTGGGAAGGCAGATTTGGGATTTATCAGTGATCTAACCTTCCACCAAAGACAGGAAGCCCACTGGATATCAAGAATAGAGTTTCTTTAAAAGATGTCTGTCAATGGCTGTCAAGGCCTTGGGATGTACCCACACAACTACAGGCCCAATAGTCTTTCTGCCTCCAGGATGGTAGATTGTAAAATTTACCTCCAATATGACCCCATGGGGTAAGAAAGCCCACTGGATGCCTACAGTAGATTTTTCAAAAAGAGTAACTGGGGACCAGCCTGACTTGACATCGGACCATTCCACGCACCCTTAAAGGACCAGTATTTTGTCTACCCCTCTGGGACCTAGAGTCTCAATATTGCAGCAACCCCTGTTAGAAATTGGGTTTCTGGTTGATAGAGGTATGTACACTTATCAAGCAGGAACCACAAATCTAGTCAGGGTAAGTCAGAAACGTGTCCTAAATTAACCTCTGCTCACCTCAAGTAGCTTGGCATAGAGCAGTCAAGCTTAACTTAAGAGACAATGGCCCTCATTACAAACTCAGCGGTCTTTCAAAAAGACCGCCGAGGCTTCTGGAGACAGAATACCACTAGTGCCGGCGGTATATTATGACAATAAAGTGTTACCATCCACTGGCTCAGCGGAAAAGTCACATCAACATTGCTGCCGGCTCGTAATAGTGCCGGCGGCAATGCTGATGTGCAGCGGGTGCAGTAGCACCCGTCGCGTATTTCACTGCCTGAAATTCTGGCAGTGAAATGCGTGACAGGGCTATGCCTGGGGGCCCCTGCACTGCCAAGTGCATGGGCAGTGCAGGGGCTCCAGGGGCACCCCAAGTCCTTCTTATTGCCAGCCTTTCCATGGCGGTGTTTACCGCCATGGCCAGGCTGGCAGTCGGGGACTCATAATCCTGGCGGTATAGTGGAGGTGCCGGCGGTATGGCCGTGGCTATTGTGCCACTGTCATCATAGCTGGAGTAACATTGCCAGCCTGTTGGCGGTGTTACCACCAGCTTACCGCCGGCTGCCAGGGTCATAATGAGGCCCAATGTATACAGTATTTGTGTTACACTTAAAACAGTAAAACAATGAAAACACTACACAAGAAGTGACCACACCTGGTTAGAAAAATTGTACTTAATTTAGTAAATAAAGCAATACATTATGATGAAACTCCATCAAGAAGCACTTGAGGTATGATTTTTTTTTTAAATAAACTGTAAGATAGTGCTTAGAAGCAAAAAGCCCCAACCAGGGTTGTCTGGTTGTGCCAGATTGGGACACAGTCACAGTTCAGGCAGAGCATGTTCGAGCACGGGCCAGCTATAGGACCCTTGTTAGGCCTGTTAAACTAAAGTATTTTAAGTCCAACTCCAGGAGCGTTTTAGTGGTTCAAAACCACACCACAGAGGCGATGGACCAATATTAACCAATGCAGCTGATGAGATGCATTGAAGTTTCTCATTCAACCTTGGTGATATGTTGGAGCCAATTTTAGATGGCGTTCAGGTGCTGGTGGGAGCTGTGCCAAGGTAGTGCACTGAAGGTAATGAGCATAGTTGCTGTGATGTGGAGTTTGTTGTTGTTGTCGAGGCTGTCCTTGATGGGGCCTTGTACTGAAGTAAACACTGCAGTGCTGGCTCCGAAAGTGATGCACCGGTTTTATCCATGCAACATCAGAGATGCATAATTTCTATTCACTCAAGGGCGGACAAGTGATAATTCTGCTGGAGCAGCTCCTGAAAATCTACTTCCAAGGGCCCAGGAAAGGGTTGGCACCAATCAGCAGGTCAGGCTCTCTGCTGGCAGAGTACAGTTGCAGTGTTGGGTTGGCTAGAAGTCTTTAGATTAGGAGACCAGTCAGCTAGTCCTTGGAGTCACTCTGGAGTTTGAATTGGAGAGGTGCAGGTCAAGTCCTTCTCACTCTGCTAAAAAGGGCATCAGGTAACAGATCAGCACAGCCAGGCAGCAGTTCTTCCAGAGCAGCAGCCCAGCAATGTGGCAGTCCTTGTAGCAACATACCAATCATTCTGCCGAGCAGGGTATCCAGAGGTCCAGAATTGTACTGAAGTGGGAAGGTCTGAGGCCCAGTTCTTATACCAAGTTGTGCATTTGGAGTGGGAGAGACTTCAACAAAGTCTTTGAAGTGTACAAAGGTCCTCCCAACCTGCCCTGACTCCAGACTCACTACAGGGGAGTATGCACTCCTTTGTGTGGAGACAAGACACTGCCTTTTCAGGAGGTAAGTGTTAATCCTTCCCTCTGATCCTGCTCAGATGGCCCATCAGGCTGTGAATGGACTATCAGTAACAATTAGGATCCCTCTGAGTATGGCTATCTAGAGGGAATGCACAAGCCCAGCTGTCACCCACCCCAGACATGTATTGAAGAGAGGCGGCAGAACTGCAACTCAAAGTTCGACTTCAACTTAAGTTGTGATTTTAAATTGTGGTTCGAGAGACAACAAACGTATCTCTTCCAGATTGTGAATAACAATTATAAAATGTCATAAGGTAATCAGAATGGTAAACCATGAGAGAGATAGGCCCTGAAGTACTGATAAATTAATTTAGGAGTTTTTGACTACCAGGAAATGTAAAACTTAAAAGTAAATGTCCATCTTTTTAAATGCACTGCACCCTGCCCTTGGAGTTGTCTAGGCCCCACCTAAGGGGTGAATATGTTTTAAAAAGGAAGGCTTTGACCTGGCAAAAAGGGTAATTTTTCCAGGTTGACTTGGCAATTTAAACTGAACACACAGGCTCTGCAATGGCAGGCCTGAGATGTTAAAAAGGGCTATTTAAGTGGGTGACACAATCAGTGCTTCCGACACACTAGTAGCGTTTAATTTACAGGCGCTAGGCACATGTACTGCACTTTACGATGGACTTACAAGTAAATTAAATATCCCAATTGGGTATATGCCAATCGAACAATGTTTCAGGGGGAGAGCACAGGTACTTTAGCACTGGTTAGTAGTGGTAAAGTGCACAGAGTACTAAGGCCAATGAAAACAAACTCAACAAGATTGGAGATAAGTAGGTAAATAGACTGCAGGAAGACCACCCTAAGGCTGACAGGTCTAACAATCCCCATGGCAAAGGAGAGGAAATTTGGATTATTTTGGGTGTGATCTTAACATATGGGCTGATAAAGAGAGGATTAACTCCCTATTGTGCCTCACCCATGTGGTAGAAGTATTATTAAGTATATGTACAAAGAGGAAAAACAAGGAGAAATGAAAATATTTTTCCTCCGTATGTCTCTCCTGGGAACACATTGCATTTTGACACATTCCCGGGTCTAACATTCATGGTAAATCTGGGAATGCACCAAAATCCGTCCATGGGTGGATGCCTGGGAACACCCACGATACACCCTTGGAAAGCCTCCTTGGGGCAGGGTAACACAAGCCAGTGACTTGCACTGCCTTGTGTTACTCCAGATTTCCCAAGCAGTACAGGGCCTCATAATGTGACCGTGCGTGGTTTGGTAAATCTGACCTTAGTGTTGCTTTGCCATTGCATTACTTTGCATGACGCAAGAACAATGCAACACTTTGAAAAACCTGGCCCTAACATCTGTAGTAGACCCTTCCTGGCCACACAGGACTCTGCAAGTTCCAACAAAACATTTTCAGAGAATAGTACAATATTCTTGTTGTATAAGCGTAATTAGGGCCATTATTTAGAGATGGTAAAAAGTAGGTAAAATTGGCCTATTTATCTATTTCTGACTTAATGAAAGCAATATGATATTAACACACCTCATCGCAAATTCATGATAATACCACCCAGCAACATCCACAAACATGACCTGTTAGAATGAGCAAAAAAGATGAAGCTAATTCTGCACAAATACATGCAGAGAAACCCATAGCAACACTCTTTAGAGAACGTTTTCCCCCTTTCAAGCTAATGTTTCTGTAATACCAAATGTACCGGGTGCACTCGTGCAATTACCGATTCACCAGATTACCCCACAATTACTGAGAATTTTAAATGAGGGCCTAAGTGCTACAACACGGAGTATTTTCATGTTTAGAAAAAAGTCTTTAAATTATACAGTATTGTTTATGAAGCAATTATTTATAAACGTGAACTAGAAAAAGCTTGTATAAAAAGCCAGCCCAGCAATGAATATGAAAAGGGCAAAATTTGCTCAGCATCTGAGAGCTATTTGAAAGAGAGAAAGACCCTCGCAGTGAAAGCAGAATGGTAAATTCGTACATCCTGAACATGTCTGAAGAATTTAGTTTCTATTTTTTTTCTATTGTCTCACATTTTGTTTTAGAGCTTAAAACAAAAGCAGCCACAACTAAAAGGAACATATGCTACAAAGTAGTTATGGGGAGAAAAACTGGAAAAGGTAATGGTGAAATCACCCTTCTGCACGTTCCCTAAAGTTATCTTCCAGAAGAAAACCTATATTATATATATAACACTGAGGGGCATATCTCTAAGGCCCTAGCACCTTCCCTCATCACATTAGCTCTATTTGTTTTACGCTAATGTGGCATTATTAAGGCTTTTTTGCCATGCTGCATTTACAAAGTGGCGCAATTCTGGCATTGCGTCACTTTGCATCCCCTTGCACCACATTATGCCTGCGCCAGGCATAATGTATGCAAGAGGGGGCATCGCAGCACTAGGAGGTGCACAAAATGGTGCAGTGAAATCTACAACATTTCAATGTACCATTTTGGCATCATTGTTAAGGCTTGCACAAAGCAGACATTAAAATGAAGCCTCCATCGAAACGTATGGGCGTCCTTGCACTTTGCTGCACTAGAGAAAACATTTTTTACGCGAGTGCAGCAAAGCGCCACAATAGTGTCAAAAAGTCTGACGCCATTGTCATAATGACCGTCCTGGTGTGTAGTATTGTAAATCAGCGTGATGTGCCAGTTTCTTGTAAATATGCCCCTAAATATTTTATTTGTTTCTAATCTTCTTGCCTGGGTCTCTTCAGGGTGGTAAAGGGGTGGCAACCAACCTGGGTAGGTTGATGTGGTGTCAGGTCTTTCCCCATTCAGCATGAGCGACCTATGGGCCCATCATGTGGTACAGTGTGGTGTTCCTTGATATTCCCTCAGAAAATGCTAGAGACTGGGTTCTTTGTCAGCTGCTTCAAGTGTGGCGATCCGGAATCTCTTTCAGGTGATGCATTCTAGGGCAGGCACTATGGAACAACACTTGCACATATTGTTTTAGTCGCCTCATCAGCAGTTGTGCTCTCTTCGGCAGATTGCAGCAGGTGTCGTAACAAAAAAACTGCCAGGTTCCCTGCACTGAGGCAGTAGGTTACCTCCGTGTGGTAATGTTGGATGGTCCAGTGTTCTATCTGTGGCAGGGATGTGACCCAATGCCCTTGAACAATAGAACAAGCGATTGGCCTTCCACAGAGGTAGAGCTGAAAATGTACACAGGCCCATTTTAGTGCTAGGGCTTTTCTCTCAATCTGACCATAGTGAATCTCAGTCTAATTAAGAGCCGTGCTTGCTAAAGATAGTGGTGCCCATCTGCCAGGCTCTACTTCTTTGGTCAGAACAGCTCCTAGGCCTACTGGGCAGGCATCTAATATGAGCTCTGTTTTCTTGTTGGGGGCAGTGCTATTGTTGTTTTACACAGCAGCACTTCCTTGAAGGCTTCAAAAGCCTCCTCTTCTCTGTGACCCTACCAACCGAGGTGTCAACTTTGGTGACGGACCAGAGTGACTCAAAAACAATGGCTGTGTTTGGTATTAACTTGCCTCAGTAGGTGGTCATTCCTAGGAAGCTTGGGACTTCACTTACGTTTTTGGCCCTCGGGCTTGCTTTATCGCTAGGGATTTCCATGGGTCAACTTGCACGCCTTCCTGGCTGAAGACATATCCAAAGAATTCAATGGATGTCTGGAAGAATGAGCAGTTCTCCTTGCAAAGAGTTATGCCATGCTCCAACATCTGCTTGAGAGTGGCTTTTAGATGCTGGTGGTGTTCCTCTGCAGTAGTAGAATGCACAAGGATGCTGTCACTCATGTTCAGGATGCCCTGGTGTTCTGATAGTGTCTCTTGGATGACGTCCTGGAACACCTCTGCTTGGAAGAGATGCCAAAGGTTAGACGCTTATAGTGCCTTAATCTTAGGTGTGTTGAGAAGATGGTTATGTACCTGCTCTCCTCAGACAGGAATCACTGATGATATCCGACATTTAGGTCTAACTTGGAAAACCAGCGAGAGCCTTTTGGTTGTCGATTATGTTGTCTATGGTGTTTCTCACAATTGATTGCTAGGTTGAGGAGAAGCATGTGGATACATAGCCTTATCTTCCATGGATGGCTCGGCTTCTCCATGATCACCAGGAGGGACACCCACATGGTCGGCCCTGACAACTTGTTATTACTCCTTGGCTGTCCAGCTTGTCCAGTTCTTGCTTCCCCCGTGGACAAGGTAAAAAGGGATGCACCGCTGACATAAGGAAGTGGGTTTTATTGACTTGTCAATGTGCAACTTTGTTGGCCTAGGGTGTCTGAAGGCCCCACCAATCAACAGTTTGGGGAATTGGTTTAGTAGTTTGTCTACTGGAATGCTTTCACGCTTTAAACAAATTACACGAGCCCTAAATCTTCTGCCAAATTACTACAAAAAAGAGTGTCAGCCTCCCTGTCAACAATGTGGAGTGTGGTTTGGATCACTTTATCATCAGATGTGATGCTTAATCTCATGCGTCCCTTCAGCGGTAAGGCCGTGAGGATCTTTGTGCTGGAGGGTACCAGTGTTGGGTGCAGTTGAAGTCGCTGGTATTGCTGCATGCCCATCACACTAACTGAGGCACCAGTGTCTATAAGGGCTTTTACCTGGGACACAGCTACTTTGATCACACAGGTTAGCTGAGGTCTCTGGTGTCACTTCAGGTCATTTGTAAATCAGATGAGGAAGACTTCTTCCTCATCAGGTGATAAGCCTCCAGGGGTGTACTTTGACATATGGTGGATTATCTCCAGTGACTATGGTCCTTCCAGCGACAGTTGTTTCACTGCTCTTGTGTGTGCATCTCCCTTCTGCCCCTCTTCCTCTTCTGGTATTTGGAGCATGTCCGCCCTTGTGCAGGGTAGTTTTTCAGGGCATGTTCTCACTCACAGTATGTGCAGCATGCCCCTTGCTTTGCAGGGCTGTACGCCTTGGGTCTTCCCTTTGTATTTTGTGCCTGTATCACATTGGCATGTTCCATTTTCATAGTAGGAGCTTTCCCAGGTGCTTGTGTTATCACCAAATCCATATTGGTGCCCCTGGAAGCTGAGAGGTGTGTGACTGTGCCATTCTTAGAATGTCATCCAAGCTAATGTTAGGCTGCCTCAGGATGAGGTGTCTGAGCATTTTGTTACGACACCCCAAGATAAGCTGCACCCTTTTCTGTTTGAGCTGGTCATCTGCTGTGCACCTGCTGGCAGTTGCTCTCAGTTGTGCGTAACACTGATCAATTGATTCCCCCTCTTTTTGGTGCACCTGGCGGAGCCTGAATCGCTCAAAGTCTTGATTCAGTTGTGGGTCAAATCGAGCTTTAAGCACCTTCACAGCAGTGTCATAGTCATCTATTGCACCGGTGTTTGAGAGGTGTTTGAAGAGTTTGAATGTTTTGTCTCCCCTATAGTATAGGAGAAGCAACTTTTCATGGCTCTGTCTTGTTAACAAGTGGTGTTGACATAGTTCTCTAACCTCCCCACCCTTATCTTCCAGTGAAGGGACGTTGTGGCAGAGTCTGCAAGTTTTGCTGAGGGATGGAAGTGTCCCTACCATGGTTTGTTGTTGTGAAAGGCACATGGGGATTGCCGCTGGTGTTGGGTCACCTGCTATTTCCGAGAGTGGGAGGCACACAAGTGGCGTACTTGTGGTGTGATCCGTTAGTCTTGGGTGGTAACACAGCTGTCTTGATGGCCTATACACATTGTCTCGGGGGCTCCGTTGTCCCATTCTCACCTTCACTGGGCGAACAACAGTAAGTCTCCCGGGTCATACTGATGCCTGGACTGCGAATTAAAGGAAGCACATGGAGCAGCACTCTGGATGGTGCCAGAATGTTCACTGTAATGCACCATACTTTAGCCTTGATAGTGTGCAAGGGGCAACCAGAGATTGAGTTATGTGGGAATGTGTGCTGGTGTGTAGCAGGCAGGACATTATAGACATAATGGGGGTTATTACAACTTTGGAGGAGGTGTTAATCCGACCCAAAAGTGATGGTAAAGTGACGGATATACCACCAGCCGTATTACGAGTTCCATAGGATATAATGGACTTGTAATACGGCTGGTGGTATATCCGTCACTTTACCGTCACTTTTGGGACGGATTAACACCTCCTCCAAAGTTGTAATAACCCCCAATGTGCCTAGAAAAAAAACACTCAGTCGTCCAAAATACACTTTGTATTTTTCTGGTCAGCTGTACAGGGCCCACAGGGGCGCATGCCGCAATTGCTGCACCAGTCAGGGTGGCCGGATAGACGCAGATGGCTGGGGCTGGCATTACATGTCTTAGCCTAGCTCGAGGCTGCTCTGATGAGCTGCAGGGGTGGGGATCTAGGGCTAGCTGCAGAGGCAGTCAGTAGGACATGGGGGAGGCAGACACGATGTCCCACTGTGGAGTGGCACACCTGCTGTGTACCAGGGGATCAACAGTGATGGAGGCAGGCCAAAAGGAAGGTAGATACTGCCAGTGTGCTAGCACCTGAGGGAGAGATTGCAGGATGGAGGGTGCCAAACTCCAGGCATGGAGCTTTCAGTCGGGCAGGCACAGGTGCCACAGAGGGCCGTGCGCTACCTCAAAGGTGAGGCACGTGAGACCCTCATTGCCAATCTGGTGACCTGGACCAGTGAAGTCACTTACAAGCTTATGTAGAGCTATAGCTCTGGCAGCATGGCATAAATGATGACACAATCACCTTAGCAAATAGTGGGGTTGGAAGATTGCATGACGTTTTCCCCCATTTATTTATAGCCCCTGGCCATGCCTGGTCAGATATATACAAGGTGCTAACAGTGAAATATTACTAAATTAGTTTTTCACTGTTGCAAAGCCTGTCCCTCTCATAGGTTAATATGGGGGCTACCTTTAAATATGAATAAACTGTAGATTCCCTTTGGGAGCGGATGGACATGTGGAGTTTGGGGTTTCTGAGCTCACAATTAAAAAATACATCTTTTAGTAAAATTGGTTTTGAGATTGTGTGTTAAAAAATGCCACTTTTAGAAAGTGAGCATTTTCTTGCCTATACCATTTCTGTGACTCTGCCTGTTTGTGGATTGCCTGTCTGGGTCAGTTTGACAGTTGGGCTGGTTGCACCTCACACTAGACAGTGACACAAAGGGAGCTGGAGTATAGCCTGCATATCCTGATGAGCCATTTGTGCTAGGAGGGAGGGGAGGAGGGTCACTCACACCTGAAAGGGCTGTGCCTGCCCTCGCACAATGCAGTCTCCAACCCCCTGGTGAGTGTTTGGGGCCTGGCCTGGGCAAGGCAGGATTTCACATTCAAAAGAGACTTTACTTTGAAGTAGGCCTACTTCAAAGGAGAAAGTGGGTATAAGAAGAGCACCCAAAACCACAGACTTTAGGAACCCTTCTGAAAACAAGAGGAACCTCTGCCTTGAGAAGAGCTGAAGAGCTGAGGAAGAAGAACCGCCATGCCTGTGCTTTGTGGAGCTATCCTGCAGTTGCTGCTTCTGCCAGTGTAAGAGGGCAAAGACTGGACTTTGTGTGCCTTCCATCTTGAGAAGAAATCTCCAAGGGCTTGATTTAGAGCTTGTTGTTGTAAGTCTCAGGGACAGCAAAGTCTTCTCTCTGCCAGCACCCGGAATCTCTGGAGAGACTCCTACTCTGCTCTGTGGTTCCCATCCAGTTCCTGGAGCCCTGAAAGGAGAAGCTGGCTGCCTAAAGGAAAGGAAATCCACGCACAGAGCGCCCTGCAGGGAAAAGATCGAACTGACTCCGATCTGTAGCTGAAGAATCGACGCTCGCCCGAAATGCGACCGAAGAATCGACGAACGGAGCAGGAGAAATGACCCGCAGCATCGCTGACAAAGGCTGGGAGATCGCAACCTGCGCTGCGTGGTTTTCGGATCAGCGTGTGGCTGGATTTCGAACTCAAGCACCGCTGGCCGTGTAAAAACAATGCAAGGCCTGCCCAGACCTGAGAGTACTGACTGGATCGACACATCGCTCTCATGCAGAGAGAAGAAGCGACGCACCTTGACTCGACGAAAGGAGAAATAATGCAAGGTTTAGCTCGTGAGTGAAATCAACGCATTGCAAGCCCTTTTTGAAGCACACTCACCCGTGCTGGGTTATTTTTGACGCACCCAAGGTACATTTTCACGCCAACAGTGTTAGTGTGTGTTTAAAACTACATGAAGACTCTTTTTGCTTTTTAATTGACAAATTGACATGTGGATTGTGGATTTTTTGACATTATGGTCTTGTTTTGTTTAGATAAATATTTTCTCTTTTTCTAACCTTGTGTTGTGTTGTGTCATTTGTTAGTGATTTCATTAAGTTATTGTGTGTGTTGGTACAAATACTTTACACCTAGCACTCTGAAATTAATCCTACTGCTCGTGCCAAGCTACCAAGGTGGTAGGCAGGGGTTAGCTGAGGGTGATTCTCTTTTACCCTGACTAGAGTGAGAGTCTTTGCTTGGACATTGGGTAAAGAGACTGCAAACTAAAGACCCCATTTCTAACATGTCCCCTGTCTTGGGAGACCATCAAAAACTGGGTCCCCGCTATCCAAAAACAAAGAAGTATGCTTCCTTTGTGGTGCACTGAATGATTGTGAAAATCTGCTCCTCTTATTTAAATAATTTGTGATTCTATCAATAATCATAATTATCTTCTTAACATGATTCTGTATTTACTTTTGTATTGTTTTTGACACCCACATCAATATGTATGTATGAATTAATCCACTTTCCAAAGTTTTTAATGAAGTGTTCACACATTCTGTTGATGATTGTTTTAGCCATGACTTTTTGTTAAACGTCTATGTATTTCGGACACTAAAAACCTTCACTGGGGTACAGATGTATGTTCAATAAACTTGCATGGAAGATTCAACAATGGTGATTGCAAACTCTTGGTAAAATCCGGTGAATCACTCAGATACTGTTCACGCAGGAATCGAAATATCAACAGTAGTGTCTACAATTTGCTATGGAGTCAAGCTCAACACAATGTTCTCACCCTTGGACAACGGCCCATGGCAAGGAATTTTCTTTTATGGACCAACTTTTGGAACCTGGGGAAAACCTGCAGTTGGTCGCCTGATTTTAGTGACTCATCCTGCTTCAGCACATGCCATGATGCAAGCATATGCAGGGCCAGCTTTAGAGCTGATGGCACAAATTGTGACAACCTTTACTGGTCCCCCCCCAACACAACCTCCACCTTGGATTCTCTCACTACCACCAAGCAAAAGTGCCCCTTATCTCTCTATAACCCCTCTATCATATGCATTTCCTTTGTTTTAAAGCTCTGTTAAAAGCTTGCTTTACTAATCCTCTCAGCTGTCCACATAAAATACAGATCTTTTCTTTGCAGCAAGCATAGTAACTTTCTGCGCTACTTTATGGTGAGTCAAAACTGCCACTAGTCAAAACTCTAATCTCTCTCTCTCTAGCAGGAAAATTAATCACAAAAGCTATCTTTCCATTTTTATTGCTGTCAGAAATCTGGAGGCAAAAGGAACTCTGCAGCAGGTGCTTTACAATCATAAGTCATTATTAAACACAGTGCCCTACCTTGAGGTCAGTATCCCCCTTCCAGGTCAGCACCCAAGTGTGAGCATATGCATTGATGTTTGACAAACCCACTGAATACTTAATGATGCATAATTTACAAGTGCTAGCCTTTTTGGTCCTGATTTTCTTTTACATTTAATGGGTTGTGTTTTAATGCCATGAGCATGGAAGGTTGGAAAGGACTAATTAGAGTCTGCATGATAGAGCACTGGGGCAGCCTTGTACATGGCTTTTTGGACTGACTTACCTAGTACACAATGTATATTGGTATTTGTATTACTGATGCACATTGACTGGAATCTTCAATAGCTAAACCATGTCATGAAAGTAAAAATCATTTTGACAATATTGTTTTACATGTCATTGTCAAAAAAGTCCACTCTATATCATGTTCAGTAATACACAGTTTTTTTCTCAGTGTTGCTTAGTCTGGGAACTAGTCTGGCTTTCAGTCAGTCTTCGCTCCTTCGTTATCTTGCATTCATTTGTTCTATTTCCTTTTCCTGCCATATTATTGTTATTGTTCGTTTGATTGTTTTCACTTTCTGAAAACAAGAGGGTGTAATGGTTTATCAACCTGCACCTTCCATGTTGCCTTGGTATTTAACACAGATGTAATCAGTGCTACTATTAAATCCCATTGGCAGATGGAAAATATAGATGCATGTATTGCAATGCATGGGTTATGCTCTCACAGCTTTCATATAAATTTCAGCTTATTTCATATTATTGTCACAAATAACCAGTGCCACATTAAATTCAAGCAGTTGATTTGATGGTTTTCTTCTGAAGGAATGTGCCTCTGCTTGTGAAGGAAAGCAATGGACTATTATTTTTGAAGCATTCAAGATAAAGTACTTGCTGAAAAGTTTAGGTCTTTAGAATATCAGTAAATAATGAGAAGTGTACTTAAGAAAAGTGCTTTCATGTAAAATGATACTGAGTTTAAATTAAACAAAACTATGAAACTAAGGACAATGATATGAAAGACCCATGCATGAGAACAATCAGATCTCCAATGGTACCAATATTTGCATACAATAAATGTGTGAGCAGTACTACAACTTCTCTTCAGATGCTTAACAGGAGGCTGTGATGAGTTTGAATAAGAGTCGGTTTGGTAAAACAACTTTGACCAGGTACGCACATCTGAAGGGCAGGAATGGCATCGTTTTGGCAATGACAACCTACTTTGCTGTACATGAAACCTCTTTCAGTCCCCGAGGATAGATTGTGCATCCAACTTTGTGCAAGCTTTCCCAATCACTGTGACCATGACATTTTCTATGATATATTTACAATGAATGTAATGTAAAAGCATACCTGTTTCTAAATAAAAAAAAGTTCAACCCTTGTAAGTAAGTAAATTATTAATTAGAGTGGTGGATGGTATTCCGCCAAAAGTAATAAAATCACTAAACTGTTAGGTCCAGGTAAAGGTTTACATAATCTGAGCTTTACCCCAGTGTTGGAAAGTGGATTATTGGTAAGGGCAGGTAAGTACCTATACTTAGCAGTAGGCCACTAACCTCCACTTAGGTCCAGTTAGGTCTCAATAAATTTAACCCAGCTCTACCCTTGGTAGCTTGACAACGAGCGACAAGGCTTAATTTAGGAGACTAGTGTGTAAAGCACTTAAAAATCACAAAACAGTAAATAAGTAAAACACAAAAGACAATAAAAATCGAACACCAATTTATAAAAATAGATTATATTTTTATCTTTAAAATGAGACCAAAACGATTCAAATTGGGTAAGGGGAATGGGATTTATGATTTTTGAAAGAATTACTGTTTTCTACTGCATAGAAACAAAAAGTGCCAATTTGGTCATCTGGTCGCAACTTAACCAGGGCAAAGTCAAAGTTTCAGGCCAACCGTGATGGAGCCCTGCTCGACTACAGCAAGGAGGAGGCCTCGGTCAAAAGTTTGCCTTCAGACGTATTCGTTTTCTTGAAGATTTTCTTTAGAGGGACCAAGTCGCCAGTCCAATCCAACTTCCTGGTACTCTTCCTCGGATATGCATCGCAGGAGCCCTAGGCAAGAATTAAGCCCCCCTGCAATGGAGCACAGGTCAAAAACACTAAGCAGGTTAATCCCAGTCAAAGCTTTTACCTTAGGACTTAGACTCTGAAATAGGAGTCAAAGTTCTTCAGCAGGGCACGGTTAAAGAGTGTATGCAAGGAAGTCCACTCAAAGCTGGATAGCCGTTAGACTATGTCCTGCTGAAGTCCTTGCTTTTGGCAAGAAAAGCTCAGAGTGGGAAAAGTTCAAATTTCATCTCTTGGGAAGTCTTCTAGCTGGCCGTACACTTTTGGAGCCTTCATCCCGTCAAGATTTCTACATTTGGACTCAATCCCATTTTTTTTACCTCAAAATCCTACAGTGGGACAGGATAGGCTATATGTCACAATGGGTTCTACAAGGCCATATACCCTCTCGCTGAGGGCCCACTGAAATGAATTTGCTTCAGTGGAGAAGCTCTAAGCAGTAAAAAACCTATTTATTCAGCCCCGCAAAGTTGCTGGTTGCCTGGATTGGCCCAGATGGTTGGTCCTGATCCTCCATTGACTGGAAATCAGAGATTGTAGAGTAGTCCTATTAGAAACATACAGGGGTTCCAGGATCTAAGAGACCGAACTTAGAGGTCAGGACTCATTCCAGCAAAAGGCAACTAGCAGGGTGTAGTCCAGGTCCAGATGCAAATGGTCACGTAGCTACCAGAGTAAACAAGGTCTCTTGCAGTTTGCCATGTCTCTGTAGCCATATGGAAGGTTACCCAGCTCACCCTTGGAGTTCACTTTTTTGTCCATGATACTCGCAGGAGGAGGTCCAGCTTTTCAGGTCTTCTAACAGATCTCACATTAAGGGGGTCATTCTGACCTCGGCGGTAAAAGGAGCTTACCACCGGTCAGAAGACCGCCATAACACCACTGCGGCCGCGGTAAACCGCCACGGTCATTCTGACCCGCAACTGGCAAACCGCTGAAAACCCGACATCCTCAATAATCCGCCACACCAAAGGTCAGCGAAAAAATGGCGCTGACCAAACCTCCACCGTCACGCCAACAGAAATACGCCCATACCATTCCGACCCACAAATCCACGCGGCGGTCTTTCAAACGCAGTATTCCATTGGCGGTACACACCGCCGCGGTCAAAATACACACACCCATAGAAAACTCAGCCACATTGGTCAGTTCGAAATACACACACCTGATACACATACTAACACCACTCCCACACACCCAACACAATATAAAACACACACCCACATCACCCACAAGCCCCTACCACCCGAAATCATTGACGAAGGCTAGAGACAGAGCACAGAATCGAGAATCCCACAACACAGAGGCACACAACACCATCACCCACACAGAATCCACGCACCAAACACCACACACCACCACACGCACCACACTCATCACCACAAACGCCACCCCACACCTCAACCACACCACCCCATGGCACCCCAAAGACACCCCAGGTTCAGTGACGCCGAACTCAGGGTCATGGTGGAGGAAATAGTCTGTGTAGAGCCCCAGCTCTTCGGGGCACAGGTGCAGCACACCACAATTGCCAGGAAGATGGAGCTATGGCAAAGGATAGTGGACAGGGTTAACGCGGTGGGACAGCATCCACGCAATTGGGAGGACATCAGGAAGAGATGGAACGACCTACGGGGGAAGGTGCGTTCCATGGTATCAAGGCACAACATAGCAGTGCAGAAGACTGGCGGCGGACCCCCACCTACTCCCCCAGAATTTACCGCGTGGGAGGAGGAAGTCTTGCACATCCTGCATCCTGAGGGCCTCGCAGGAGTAGGCGGAGGAATGGACTCTGGTAAGGCAAATCTTCACTACTGCTTCCCACCCCCACCCTACCTGCATGCCAAATCATACCCACGCCCTCACCCCCTCCCCCATCACACCAACCCCTAGCAAAAGCCTCACCATCACAACCCACCCATCCCAACACCAAGCCCTGCATGCGACCCCAAAGCATGGACACCCATCACCAAAGCATGCCCACTACACACACACATCACCCTCACAAAAGCCCCCACAAGGAAATGCCTGCACATGGGTACACGGACACCCACCCATCACACGAAATGCCACACACAGAAGCAATAACCATACCTTTATACCCCTGCAGGACCCGAACGCCACCACACTGCCACGGAGGGTCCAGAGATGTCCATCCCACCCCCAGAAGAGGCCCCCAGCGATGACAGCAGCTCTGTCTCCCTGGAGCCAGACGACCAGCCCGGCCCATCGGGGACCTCTGGACAGTCGGTTCCCCACAGACAGCCACAGGCTACACCAGACCCAACCCCCACTGGGAACACCAGCACAGCTCCCACCCAGCGGGCCCATGCCTCTGTCTCCAGGGCACGTAAATCAGCGGTGTGTCCACCACTACAGGGCACCCAGGTTGACCCACCACCCCAACAACAACAGGGACCTGGGGGCAGTGGTAGTGGGCACACCGGCCAGGGGACAGAGGCCCAGGAACGCAGGGGAACTGGGAGGGCTGCTGTGCGACAGGGGGGGGACAGGCCCGGGGAACCGACTGTCCAAGAGGCCCTCTCCACCATCATGGGAGCATACCACCGCTCCCAGGAGACGATAGCGACGGTACTGGCCCGGTTCCAGGAGATCCAGGAACTGCAGGAGGAATGGTACATGGGGTTCAGGGAGGAACTGAGGAACATCGGTTCCGCAATGGGGACCATCGTCCTGGCCCTTACCCAGATCGTCACCACATTGCGGGACCATGTGGCACCCTAAAGGGCCCCTGTCACTAGCCCAGGCCAGGAACAGCCTACCACCTCCGCCGGCGCCAGTGGACAGGAGGCCCCTATACAACGACAGGCCCCCAGAACCCCACCTCCTGCAGAAGAAGAAGCACCCCGCAAGCGGAACCTGAGATCTCACAAGAAGACAGAGTAGGATTGCAAGACCCACGCCAGCCTAAGATACCCCCTGATGTCATCCCACTGTCCCACATTGTCACCCTGTCCAACCTTGAACTGCCCCTGCTCCATCCTTCCACAGGCATATGGACAATGCACCTGTGCGACTGAGAACTGGACTCTGCCATGGACATTACTCCACCCCCTTCCATCCCCGCTTCCCAATCATTTACCTATATCTAGCACTTTAAATAAATCACTTATTCCACTTAAATAAACAGGAGTCTGCTTGTATTCTTAACAAATGTATTACGCATAACGGTTCAATATTGTCCAGTTACTTTGTGATGACAACATACCAATTTCAATAAGCTTTAGTCCATGGGCAAACAAAGCTGAAGTCAGGCAGTGGGTCATACAGTTCTGAAAAGGGAAGGGAAAGTCACAAATCAGTTAACAGGAACTGGGGGGAAACACAGACAGAGGAGACGCATGAGGCCTCAAGTAAATGTAAATTGGGGTGGCTGTTTCTTACCTATGTGCTACTGAAAGTATTGTTGTATGACTGTATCCCTGTTGTCCGTGTCGTCCCCGTCGTCTTCCTCTTCTTCACTCTCCACAGGCTCCACAGCTGCAACAACACCACCATCTGGACCATCCTCCTGCAGAAATGGCACCTGGCGTCGCAATGCTAGATTGTGAAGCATACAGCAGGCCACGATGATCTGGCACACCTTCTTTGGTGAGTACATTAGGGATCCCCCTGTCATATGCAGGCACCTAAACCTGGCCTTCAGGACCCCGAAGGTCCTTTCTATGATCCTCCTATTTCGCCCATGGGCCTCATTGTAGCTTTCCTCTGCCCTTGTCCTGGGATTCCTCACTGGGGTCAGTAGCCACGACAGGTTGGGGTAACCAGAGTCACCAATTAGCCACACACGGTGTCTCTGTAGCTGTTCCATCACATAAGGGATGCTGCTATTTCGCATGACATACGCGTCATGCACTGACCCAGGGAACTTGGCATTTACATGGGAGATGTACTGGTCAGCCAAACAGACCACCTGGACATTCATCGAATGATAACTTTTTCTGTTTCGGTACACCTGCTCACTGTCTTTGGGGGGAACCAAAGCCACATGGGATCCCATCAATGGCCCCAATGATGTTGGGGATATGTCCAAGGGCATAGAAATCACCCTTCACTGTAGCCAATTCGTCCACCTCAGGGAAAATAATGTAGCTCCGCATGTATTTCATCAGGGCAGACAACACTCTGGACAAAACCTTAGAAAACATAGGCTGAGACATCCCAGATGATATGGCCACTGTTGTCTGAAACGACCCACTTGCCAAAAAATGGAGTACTGACAGAACCTGCACCAGAGGGGGAATCCCTGTGGGTTGGCGGATGGGGGACATCAGGTCTGGCTCCAGCTGGGCACATAGTTCATGTATAGTTGCTCTGTCAAGCCGGTATGTAAGTATGATATGTCGTTCTTCCATTGTCGACAGGTGCACCAGCGGTCGGTACACGCGAGGATTCATCCTTCTCCTCGCAAGTCCCAGCGGACGGTGCCTAGGAAGGACAACATGGAGCACAGAGTCAAGCAACCCACAGGTTCGTTCACACATCTTGCACAGTACACGAATCGCTATGCATGGAACGGCTTGTATGAGTGGCAATGCAAGGCCTAGGCCTGTGTGACGCAGTAGAAATCATGCCATGTGGGCCCTTGAAATGGCGGCTGCCTGACCTGTGAAGTGTGACAGTGGGTTGTGAGGTCACTGCGCTGGCGTGGCACACCGTGGCGGTAGGCGGTCGAAGACCGCGGCGCAAAGCAGCATTGGTTAACATTGAACCCTATAGGTCTCAGGAGCCAATGACGATGTGCGCCGGCGGTCGCGGTACGCACTGCCGCGGTACGCACCGCCGCGGGCGTGACCGCCATTTTATATCTGATTAATCACTCGAGACCTGATCATCCACAGGAGAGAACCTATACTGCAAGTGCTGCTGTGACCTCGGTTTGGGAGATACAATGGCTGCTGCGACTGGGGAAAGGGCCCCTGCCTTCACTTCCGAAGAATTGGAGAAACTTGTTGATGGGGTCCTCCCCCAGTATGCGCTACTCTACGGTCCTCCAGACCAACAGGTTAGTACACAGCGTGCACGTTGAATGGGCTATGCCTGTGTTGAGTGGGGTGTATGTAAGATGGTGGAGAGGGGAGCGAATGAGGAGTGCAACGCACGACAGATGGGAACATGTGCCACATGGCAAGGTTGGGGAAGGGGGCCACTCACATCTACCATGCTGAAAAGTGATGATATTTCCTTTCCCACCCTGTACATGTCAAATAGGTCAGCGCCCATCAGAAGCTCGACATTTGGCGTACCATCGCCAAGGACGTCCGGGCCCTGGGGGTCCACAACAGATGGGGCACCCACTGCCGAAAGAGGTGGGAGGACATCCGCCGCGGGACCAGAAAGACCGCCGAGTCTCTGCTGGGGATGGCCTCCCAACGTAGGAGGGGTGCCAGCCGCCAATTGACCCCCCTGATGTCCCGGATCCTGGCGGTGGCCTACCCCGATTTGGATGGGCGCATGAGGACATCACAGCAGACACAAGGGGGTGAGTATCAGCACATTCTGCTATCTTTGCGAGCAGTGGAGGTGTCTGGGTGGGGGAGGAGGGCTGTGTGTAACTCAAGGCCAGGGCGCTTTCTGTAGGCTAGTCCCCTCCGTTAGCCATGGCCCTGTGCCCCCGCCCCCCACCTCTGTAGGGTGCCAAGTACAGCTATCCAATGGTCCTGCATCACCCATGTGTGCATTTGTCGTCCATAGACCTGTAGGCCTAGTCACAAGAACTGAGTAGTGTACCCCGATTGCGCAGCCTAGTTCAGGGGGCTTCTGTATCTGTCCTCTCCGCCAACGGTGTTGCCAATGCATGCACTCAACCTGTCTTCATTTTTCCCCCCACCTATTTTCTTTTTCTTCCTGTGCATGTGTGCATTAGCATCATCAGGCGGAGGAGAAGTGGCATCGGCGCACGAGGGAGCTGCATCTCACATGGCCCCGGGTGGCCATGCAATGGACTCCGAGTTCAGCAGTGAGACGGAGGGCGAGGGGAGCTCCACCACGGGGACCCGTGGAGACCTCAGCGACACCGACACGTCCTCGGAAGGGAGCTCCCTTGCGGTGGCGGCAACATCCGTGCCCACCGCAACTACAGGTACAGCCGCCACCCAGCGCACCAGCTCCGCCCTCCAAGCAGCCCCTCAGTGTTCGCCCCGTGCCCGCTCGCACACCAAGGCGGGCATCTCCTTCGCCCCAGGCACCTCAGGCCCTGCCCCAGTTACCCCTGCTGCCCTCAGTGAGGAGGTCATTGACCTCCTCCGGACGCTCATTGTTGGGCAGTCTACCCTTTTGAATGCCATCCAGGGGGTGGAAAGGGAGGTGCATCTGAGCAATGCATACCTGGAGGGCATTCATTCGGGTCAGGCTGCCCATCAGCGATCGTTCAACGCTCTGGCCTCAGCACTGACTGCAGCCATTGTCCCTGTCTCCAGCCTCCCTCTTCTAACTCCCTCCACCCAGTCCCAGTCTCCTGTTCCTCAGCCTATCCCATCCACACCATCAGACCAGCCTGCACACACCTCAACACCCAAGGCAAGCTCATCCAGACATAAGCACCACAGATCCCACAAGCATTCACACAAACAACATCCAGATGCAGACATGCCAACAGTCACTACCACCTCTGTGTCCCCCTCCTCCTCGTCTCCCTCCTCCCTCCCTGTGACGTCTCCACTCACACCTGCATGAACACCACCATCAGCCAGTACTTCCAACACCAGCACACCCTCCATTACAGTCAGCACAAGTGCAGTCACCACCCCCACTGCCATTTACACGTCCCCTGTGTCCTCTCCCACTGTGTCTGTCACCCCCTCTTCCAAACCACACAAACGCAGGCAGCAACCCACCCAACAGCCATCCACCTCACGACAGCCTCCAGCCCAAGCACCTGCACCCAAAGACAGCACACTTGACTCTCCTACAACCACATCCTCTTCCTCCACTCCCATACCCACTGCACCTACCGTTCCCATTGCTCCTAAAAAACTTTTCCTCTCCAAAATTAACCTCTTTGCATCACCTGACCCACCCCCTCCATCTGGTAAGAGTCCAAAGAGCACCTCAGCCACCACCAGCCCTGCATCTAGTATCACCATAGTGCAGGGCTATTGGAGTCCACCAGCTCCTAGGGAAGGAACATCGGCCAGCAGCAAGGGGACAGGCAGCCCACCCCCTGGGAAGAGGACAAGAAAACTTAAGGGCCGGCGCGAAAAGCCTGAGACGGCTGCCACCACGGAGAGTGGCCTTCCCACGTCACCTGCCACATCAACTAAGGGAGGCAAGGGCCCGAGAGCTGCAGCGAAGGAGGGCAAGGGCAGCAGGGCGGAGAAGACATGCAGCAGCCGAGCGCACCAGGAGGGCCCCACCAGCCCCATACCTGGTGTGATGGACGACACCCACGGGCACAAGACCCCATCACAGGAGGGCCCCGCTACCACAAGGTCGGAGGGCGACTAAGCGGGGAGTCTTGGCCAGGTCTGGCTCCCTTGAAAGACCGGACAAGCACCGCTGAAGAGGGCCCCGCCAAGACAGGCACCGCTGAACAGGGCCCCGCCGTGAGGAGCACCGCTGAACAGGGCCCCGCCGTGAGGAGCACCGCTGAAGAGGGCCCCGCCAAGACAGGCACCGCTGAACAGGGCCCCGCCGTGAGGAGCACCGCTGAAGAGGGCCCCGCCAAGACAGGCACAGCTGAACAGGGCCCCGCCGTGAGAAGCACCGCTGAACAGGGCACCGCCAAGACAGGCACCGCTGAACAGGGCCCCGCCGTGAGGAGCACCGCTGAACAGGGCCCCGCCGTGAGGAGCACCGCTGAAGAGAGCCCCGCCAAGACAGGCACCGCTGAACAGGGCCCCGCCGCGAGGAGCACCGCTGAACAGGGCCCCGCCGTGAGGAGCACCGCTGAACAGGGCCCCGCCAAGACAGGCACTGCTGAACAGGGCCCCGCCGTGAGGAACAGGGCCCCGCCAAGACAGGCACCGCTGAACAGGGCCCCGCCGTGAGGAGCACCGCTGAACAGGGCCCCGCCAAGACAGGCACCGCTGAACAGGGCCCCGCCGTGAGGAGCACCGCTGAACAGGGCTCCGCCATGAGGAGCACCGCTGAACAGGGCCCCGCCAAGACAGGCACCGCTGAACAGGGCCCCGCCGTGAGGAGCACCGCTGAACAGGGCCCCGCCAAAACAGGCACTGCTGAACAGGGCCCCGCCGTGAGGAGCACCGCTGAACAGGGCCCCACCAAGACAGGCACCGCTGAACAGGGCCCCGCCGAGAGGAGCACTGCTGTAGAGGGCCCCGCCAAGACAGGCACCGCTGAACAGGGCCCCGCCGTGAAGAGCACCGCTGAACAGGGCCCCGCCGTGAAGAGCACCGCTGACCAGGGCCCCGCCGTCTCAAGCACCGCTCCGCTGGGCCCTTCCTGTCAAGCACCGCTCCGCTGGGGCCTTCATCTCAAGCACCGCTCCGCTGGGCCCTTCCTGTCAAGCACCGCTCCGCTGGGGCCTTCATCTCAAGCACCGCTCCGCTGGGCCCCGCCGTCTCAAGCACCGCTCCGCTGGGCCCTTCCTCTCAAGCACCGCTCTGCTGGGCCCTTCCTGTCAAGCACCGCTCCGCTGGGCCCTTCCTGTCAAGCACCGCTCCGCTGGGGCCTTAATCTCAAGCACCGCTCCACTGGGCCCTTCATCTCAAGCACCGCTCCGCTGGGGCCTTCATCTCAAGCACCGCTCCGCTGGGCCCCGCCGTCTCAAGCACCGCTCCGCTGGGCCCTTCCTCTCAAGCACCGCTCCGCTGGGCCCTTCCTGTCAAGCACCGCTCCGCTGGGCCCTTCCTGTCAAGCACCGCTCAGCTGGGGCCTTCATCTCAAGCACTGCTCCGCTGGGCCCTTCATCTCAAGCACCGCTCCGCTGGGCCCCGCCGTCTCAAGCACCGCTCCGCTGGGCCCTTCCTCTCAAGCACCGCTCCGCTGGGCCCTTCCTCTCAAGCACCACTCCGCTGGGCCCTTCATCTCAAGCACCGCTCCGCTGGGCCCTTCCTGTCAAGCACCGCTCCGCTGGGGCCTTCATCTCAAGCACCGCTCCGCTGGGCCCTTCCTCTCAAGCACCGCTCTGCTGGGCCCTTCATCTCAAGCACCGCTCCGCTGGGCCCTTAATCTCAAGCACCGCTCCGCTGGGCCCTTCCTGTCAAGCACCGCTCCGCTGGGGCCTTCATCTCAAGCACCGCTCTGCTGCACCCTTCCTCTCAAGCACCGCTCCGCTGGGGCCTTTATCTCAAGCACCGCTCCGCTGGGCCCTTCCTCTCAAGCACCGCTCCGCTGGGCCCTTCCTCTCAAGCACCGCTCCGCTGGGCCCTTCCTCTCAAGCACCGCTCCGCTGGGGCCTTCATCTCAAGCACCGCTCCGCTGGGCCCTTCATCTCAAGCACCGCTCCGCTGGGCCCTTCCTCTCAAGCACTGCTCCGCTGGGCCCTTCCTCTCAAGCACCGCCCGCTGGGCCCTTCCTCTCAAGCACCGCTCCGCTGGGCCCTTCATCTCAAGCACTGCTCCGCTGGGCCCTTCCTCTCAAGCACCGCTCCGCTGGGCCCTTCATCTCAAGCACCGCTCCGCTGAGCCCTTCATCTCAAGCACCGCTCCGCTGGGGCCTTCATCTCAAGCACCGCTCCGCTGGGCCCTTCCTCTCAAGCACCGCTCCGCTGGGCCCTTCCTCTCAAGCACCGCTCCGTTGGGGCCTTCATCTCAAGCACCGCTCCGCTGGGCCCTTCATCTCAAGCACCGCTCCGCTGGGCCCTTCCTCTCAAGCACCGCTCCGCTGGGCCCTTCCTCTCAAGCACCGCTCCTCTGGGCCCTTCATCTCAAGCACCGCTCTGCTGGGCCTTTCCTGTCAAGCACCGCTCCGCTGGGGCCTTCATCTCAAGCACCGCTCCGCTGGGCCCTTCCTCTCAAGCACCGCTCCGCTGGGCCCTTCATCTCAAGCACCGCTCCGCTGGGCCCTTCCTATCAAGCACCGCTCCGCTGGGCCCTTCATCTCAAGCACTGTTCCGCTGGGCCCTTCATCTCAAGCACCGCTCCGCTGGGTACCACCATCTCAAGCACCGCTGGTCCATTGACAGTGCCGGTTCTGTGTCGAGCAGGTGTTCACGAAGCACTCTGGGCACCATGCCTCCTCCAATACCAGTGGAGTCGGTTATCCATCTGATGGACTGTGGCTTTGCACTCCCGAGGATGGTACAGTGGGCATGGAGGCCCCTCGTGGATCTGGCGTCGTGGACTCATGTGGCTGAGGTGCCCCCCTTTCCCTTCCCCCTGAGGTGCCTGTTGTTTTCTCATCTGATGCCCCAGCAGTATTCTCTCCAATGGTTTCCGGTCTCCTGTGTGGGCTTGGCCCATGTGTTTGTACACATTGGCCCACGGACTATGGATATTGAACGGACTGTGCAGGACTTGTTGACTATGTTTATACTTTGCACTATGTTCATTATTACTTTTGTATATTTCATATGGCATATTTACCATGACTTAAATGAACCTATTATATACATAAATTTTAAACTTCATTTGAATTATGTCTTTGCATTCTTCCGGGGGGTTTGGGGGGTGTCACTCTGACTTGTTGCTCTGCATTGGTGTGTAGGTATTGGGGGGGTGGGTTGGGGGGGTGGGTGTATCGCGTATGTGTGTGCTCATAAGCTTTCCTCCTCCCCCCTCCCCTGTGTCGTAGGTGCAGTACTCACCGTTGTCGTCTGCGCCGACGTTCGTACTCCTGGTAGATGAGCAGGTAGACAATAGCCGGTAGGATGTGTAATTCGGGCTCCAGGCTGTCCTCCTTCCTCGTGGAGTGTGTCTAGGTGAGCGTTTTCCCGTTCGTAGTCTGTTTCCGCCGTGTTTTTATCGGCGGGGCTCCCGCCCCGGAAAAGGTGGCGGATTGGTGAGTTGTGATAGGGTGGGCGGTACATTGTCTGCCGCCTGCCTGTTGGCGGTGACCGCCGCGCTGTTTGTCGGTCCCGCCGTGGCGGTCGGAGTGTTAATGTGGCGGGGTGTGTTGGCGGTTCCCGCCAGGGTCAGAATTCCATTTATTGGACCGCCTGCCTGTTGGCGGGTTGGCCGCCGCTTTATCACCGACCGCCAGGGTTAGAATGACCCCCTAAATGTGCAGTCCTTCTTCTGTTCTTCCATAGGTCCTGAAAATATTTTAGAATATCTTCCTTGTGTTGGGGATTTTAAGTGGAGGTGTAAAGTTCTGAAATGTAGGCACTTCTGCCCAATTCTAGGGTGCTACATCATCACGCCACCCCTCCTACACAGCATTCTGGGGCATTTAAACATGGTGGCGTGAAGTGGTCTATCACAAGACCTGCCTTCAAAGATTTAGTCCTTCCCTGAAGTGAGACAACTGCCTGATCCCTTCTCAACAGAACTACAAGGAGAAGCATCTCCTGTATTTGGCTCCAGAGGTCTGGTCTTCCTCCTTTGTTTCTGTGGGTGTGTACCTACCTAAGCAAGGTGCAGGCAGAACAGCTAATTAGATCATGTAGATTTTCTCCCCAGTTCTTCTTTTCCCTGTAACCCAGCCAAGCACTAACTAATGGCTCCATTGTGTGGGGAGGCCTTTGAACCCCCTGCTGGATGGAAAAGTAATCCATTTATTGCCACAAAGACTACAGTTATCATAAAAGTGACCTTGGATCTGCACTTAGGGTGTCCTCATATGTCCCCGTGTGATGATACAAGAGCAGCTTACTCTAGCTCACAGAAGCAGTCTTATCTGAAAATACAAACACTGGTGGTTAGCATCCTCAGTCCATTTCCTCAGAATTTACAGTGAGTGCATAGTCATCATCATCATGTGAGCTTTATTTTGGCAGCAGCTACCATAAAATCAGTACAAATGAACACATAAGTGCATGTTTCTCAATACAACATATAAAAATACAATACACAAATCCTTAAAATAAAAACATTTCACATTGACAAAACCCAGGGCATGCAAATCAGACATCAAATTACTCAATAAAGGGATGCATGTGGCTTAGTTTTTCTTAATATTCGTGAGCCTATGACATACAATATTTAACCAAGCTCATATTCTAGATCAAACAAATATCACAATAGACTTGAGCGAATAAATTACATTCCTAAAAACCTTAAAAATGTTCCCCATACTAGGAAGAAGTCTGGTATAATACAGTTATGTTGTCAAAATCTAAAAATAACAATATTAAATCAATTAAAAACACAGTCTCTATCCTTAAATAAATATTGTGTCAAAAAGCTTGCTCTAATACGCTATGTGGCTGCTAAAAACATTGCAACAGCACACACCACCGGCCCGTGGGTACTGGTACAACAAATTCTGAGAGACGAATGCTGATCCCTAATTCCCATGGAGCTACAAAGAGGTCTTATCCAGCGGTCCCTTTGGTTTTTATATGCAGGCAGTAAAATAAAAGATGGCTAATTGTTTCCCTGGTATTGCACCCTATCGGGCAAAGGTCTGACAAGCTAACAGTTTGCTTCCATCTGGAAGTAGGATCGCACACTGATAGGGATCCTAATCTGAATCTTAGGTAAAGTACATGTGCCGCAGGATGTAAAATGGTATAAAAAAAATGCTCAAACTCATAATTACACTTGAATGATAAAAAGCTGTCCATCATACTACCCGACCGAACAGCTGCTAGGGTTGATGTTTGTACACTCACCCAGTATGCATCTTTCAAAATCTGTGGGGTGTTTTTTGGAAGATGCAAAGGATCCGTCCAATAGGAGCTCAGCTTAAGTTTGAGAAAACCTCTTTTTACATACTGGCACCATGCGATTTTTCCAACCTGAGAGTTTCTTAAAAGCCCTCCTAGCCATATACTATAAGGATCTAGCACTGCAGTGGACCAAATCTGAATCCAATATTGCAGTGGTCTCAAGGCGGCAATATCAGCGATAGAATGCAAGTTTAAATCCATTTGGATAGACAAGGTAGGAGAACTCGACAGAACTTTTAGCAGGGCCTTGATAAAGAGGTTCTCTGCTCTTTCCATATTGTCGAGCTTACTATGGCCCCACAGCTCAGCACCATACTAAGCACACTCTCTGGCATGCACTTTGTAAATATCCACTGCAGGTGTGATAGGAAAGGCGGGCGTTCTAGCAGCAAATCTCAAAATGCCCCCTGTCTTTTGTTTAAGGGACATAATATCCTTTGTCAGGTGTGATGTCCATTTGTGGGAATTTTCTAGTCTAATTCCCAGATGCATAGTCAAAAAGACAAAAATCCAGAGGGATTAAATGGATGGAACCCCTTTCCTACACCTTAATCCCAATAAGCAGCAAATACAATTAATAAGTGTTTTGAGGAAGCGAGATGATACCAACACTAGGCAACTATTAGATTATATCAGCTTTATATATCAGAAGGATGGTGATCAAGAGAGCAATTGCCTGATATTACTTTGAAACTAAAAGAAATATCCTGGAATTTAACAAAGATTTTCTGGAAGAAAGAATTCAGATGACAGTGAATGTTGGGTATGCTACAGCTAATGGTATCTGCCCCTTTTAACCAAAAAGTGCCAACACTTTCTTCCTATCGTTTCTACATAAATATCAGGAAAGGTCGGTTGTGAATGAGAGGAACAAAACATGCTAGTGACCGAGTTGCTGATATGGGAATCGAAAAAGCAAATACAAATAGTTTGAATGACATTGACCCTAGAGTTATAAGTGTATGATCAAGTAATTCAAAAATGGAACAAGAAACTACACAATGAGGACTATGCTGTTAAAAGATCAACCAACAATACCCATTCTAGAAAAGCAGTAACGTAAGAAGGACTCAGGATGCAGATTTTAAAAGGGGTCCTGGAGCACTGGAATCATATTGCAATGATAAAATATGCACTCTCAAAGAATATGTCTCTCCATGCATCCGAAGGAAGTACATACTTAAGAAGTGAGACAATAAAAGGAGAGTTAATTAATAAAACATTTGATGTCGACATCATTCTATGAATTCATGAAAATTAAGATAAACTTCTACAGAGATGTTGAAAATAAAAATTGGAAGAGAACTACCTCAAAAGTGGTGAATGTGTATTTTCATAGCAATCATTAATAATAATGGTGAAACGTTTTCTGAAACACATGAGAGAGAATAAACAATATTCTTTAAATACAGGGAAAGTCAGAACACATTTGTATTCATTTTAATCTGGAAGTAAAAATCAGTTTTGAACAAAATGTAGTTTATTTGAGTGCCTTCTAGAGGGTTGTGCTCTAGAGACAAGCATGCGATGAATTTCCAATAATGCTTCATTCTGAAGTACATTAGTCTAAATCAGCTTTGTGTGTTAAACCACCAACAGATATGTCTTTGACAAGAATGGGTGCTGTTTTTTTGCACACTCACTTCTTGATTTGCAATCAAATCATCATAGTTACTGTGAACTTTATGCAAATCAAAATACAAAATAGCAATTTGGGAGATTTTCCAGAATCCTACTTGATTATTAGTAATGAAGCAAGACTCAGATTGCGATACCCACTACCATAGCCAGGTTTCACCTTGCAAATCTGTACTCTGCTGTTGGCAGGTGGGTGCCCTGTCAATGTTTTGTAACCACAGTCTGAGTTCTATGCGCTGCGACAGTTCTTTGTGATTCGGAAACAAGAAGGGAACATCCATATTATGTCCCATCGAAGCTTCCATTTTTCAGTGAGTTGCAGTGTGCAAACACATGTCGGAAATACTTTCCCCCTCTCCAGTCCGTTTGTGCATTGTGAATTTAAATGTGCTGTCATAAAACCGTAGTTGTGTGAAACAAGCTTTGCAACAAAAAAACGCCTCAACGCTTTGGGGACAAATTCTTTAGTCAATCCTTTGTGGCTATTGTCACGAACTGACTAGCAACCTGTAAATATGTTTTTCTTTCACTTAGGGTCCGTGTTATTAAAAATATATATGCTATTTTTGAGTAATTCAACCTTCAATAGTGCGTAATCAGTTAAGGCACAGACTGAAGAGTAAGGCTAAATAGTAGTATCACTTTTTTATGAATTATGTCAGTGGTTCCCAAACTGTGGTCCGGGGACCCCTGGTGGTCCGCGGAGCCTCCTCAGGGGACCCGACTGCTTAGAAAACTAAATAATATTAATAGATTTGGTACCCAGCTTTCAGTAATGACTCAGTGGGGTGGTTCCTGAATTCCAATAAAGATTCAGTGGGGGTTCCTGGGCTCCAGTAGGGATAAAGTGGGGGTCCACAGAAGTCTAAAAGGTTGGGAACCACTGGATTATGTGTTTTGATATTTAAATATCAACATATTTATTTTTTCTAATTATATTTGTCTGCAACCAAAACCCTGCCTAATTCTGACAGTTTCCATTACAACATTAGCATTGTTCCTCAAATAATTTAATATAGATTGTTTAGTATTTAACACCGTGAATTGAGAATGTTTCTTAAATTTGCACATTGCATACATGTCCATCAGCATTGTTGTATAAACTGGTGTGTCATTATTTGCTATGCAAGTGTGCTTGAACTTATATAACCTTCTGGGAGTCACTGGTAAGTAGTTATAGTTAGGACCATGCTTCCACTGAAAAAGCATTTTTTGACATGGCTACATCTTTGGTGCTGTTTGACGAATCTTCATGAAATATTCCAAAACAAGTGTGCAATGATTTGTGTTGTGAATATATTCATTTTGTAGCAGTTATATTAGTTACATATTTTACAGCATTTACGGCCAGATGTATCAAAGATCTGGTTTGCATTTCTTAAATAGCAAATTTTAAGAAATCGCTATTTATAAAATGTAAAGTGGGATGTATGAATTGTGCGATTCAGTAATAGAGATTTCTCAAAATTCGCAAACGGTATTACCGAATAGCAAATAGAGAATGTGACTCCATTCGACCCTATACGCCTGTAGGTCCGTACGTTCAAATGATTTTTCATTTCCCAATTTGCGAATTCCAGTTAGGAATTCGCAAATTAGGTAATGCAAACCCCAGGGTGCTGGGGGCCTAAGGCCCCCTCTGATGAACCCCAAAAAAATATTTGGCGACATGTGAAGCATGTGCGCTACATGTAAATTTAAAAAATGCATTTATAATGCATTTTTTAAATTTACACATGCTTACCACCAAATTTTAATTTGTGGTAATTGCATTTCCTAATGCCCAATTCGCATTTAGGAAATGCTTGATACATGTGCTTTGGAAATCGCAAATAGGAATTCTCTGTTTGCGATTTCCTATTTAGAGAATCGCAATTTGCGATTCTCTAAATTGGGTTGCAATTTTAACAAAACGCTATTTTTGCGATTCCTTAAATTTGCACTGCGAATGCCTTTCATACATTGTGAAAGGCATTTTTGCATTCGCAAACGGACGAATTTTGAGATTCGCACTGTTTGCGAATGCAAAAATGTTTGATACATGTGGCCCTTACTTCTTTAGCTGTATACACTTATCTTATTGTTATGGGGAATGGACCAGTATTGTCCTAATTTCTAACACCACTCAACTACAGGAGCAATAATATGAATTCCTGAATGCATATTGGTGATTTGTGAAGGCAGCCCATTGAGTTCTGACAGAGATTCAGAAATCTCAAATTGAACACAAGATATATCACAATCAAACTAAAGGGCAATGAGTGAATGCTTGCAAATGAAGCTACTAGACAAATTCATTTAATTGCTTTCCAAGTACCTAAGAGGCTGCTGACTATTAATATAATTGCACTGTTGGTTCAACGTCCCTCTAGATCTTCATGCTTGTTGTACCTTAAAATGGACATGGCAAAAGACGTCTGTTTCTCTCATCTAGCCTGTAGTTTTTTGTGCAAAGTGTAGAAGAATCAGAAGTGGCAATTAATGTGACACATCATTGTGGTGACTAATAGGTGTTCCATGGCGCAATCTGTCCCAAAACATCTGATATAAGCATGTAAAGGTTTTCACGTAATCAGTTGCTGACGTCAGGCTTTGAGTGAAAACTAATTCGTATAGTATTATAAAGGCTGTGTCTACTTTTACCTTTCTGATGCCACCTCATTATTGGAATTCAACAAATTGGTGATGAGAGTTCTGTAGCTCTCCTCTTCTGCATTTTGACCCAAAATTTTATGAGCTTCACACAAGGCACCTCTTCGAATGAATATCAGAAGCTTATTGAACAAAGGTATCTATAACGTTATATCCTATGGCACTGCATTCTATCTGCATTTGTTTAAAAAATGGTCTCTGTCTGGTCTAGAGGACTATTCATTGCTTAAAAAAGTAAGCATCCTATATTCAAATGTTTTGATAAACAAATTGGTGGACACATTTAGGGGTCATATATCTACTCCTTACTGACTATTATTACATTGTAGGTGTGGTTAATCCTGTCAGCAGCATAATACCTTGTGGAACCTTTGCATTTTTTAATCACTCCAGATTAATTAGTAGCCCTGAACTCTAAGACATCTGAAACACAATGCGTTAAGCATGTTTACCACTGCTTTTCTGCACTCTTTGCTTCACTACTTTATGAAGGTGCTGCTTTCTTTTGGACATTCATAGTTTGCAAGTATCCTCATGGTAACTGTTTCCCTTTAAGTCACTATTTACCTATATAACCCCTTAACTGCTGAGGCCTTCCCTCCAGTGCTAAGGACTTTTATCTATTTGAGGTAGTTTGCACTAGGAGCTCCATAATGTTTTTCTACATAGGGTTTGAATACCAAATGTGCTTCCTTTTTTCTCAACAACCTGGGGATTGTAAAGATTCTCAGGGTTTGTGGATTCCCTTGGTAGTGACAGAGAAAATTTCAAAGTACAGCTAAATGTTGAATTTTTTGAGGAAAATAGTACATATTTTTTTTAAGTGGCATCAACAAAAGGTTTGCTGTGCTAAAGTCATCATCTTCTCAGCTTTCAGGAACATGCAGGGTTGAATAAAAAAAAAAAATGTTGGGACAGTAGAACTTCTGCGGGGCAAAACTCCAGGCGCTATCCAAGGAGGAGGCATCATCATCAGGGAGCTGGAATGAGTCACAGTGAAGATTTCTTCATTCAGATTTAGGGCCTGATTTAAATTAGGGCAGACAGCCCATCAGTCCATCATGTGGATGGAGTAAGTTACTCCGTCCCCACGGTGAAGAGTTCACCCACCTTTTTATAAATGACCTCCAAGAAGGAACTGCAATCACAGTGGACTTAGGGGGTCATTACAACGCTGGCGGATGGTGTTAAAGCGGCGGTAAGACCGCAAACAGGCCGGCGAGAAAAAAAATGGGAATTATGACGTGGTGGAAACTGCCAACAAAGACAGCCACTTTAACACTCCGACCGCCACGGCGGTACAGACAAACAGCGCGGCGGTCACCGCCAACAGACAGGCGGAAGACAAAGTACCGCCCACAGTATCACAACCTACCAATCCGCCACCTTTTCCGGGGCGGATTCACCGTGGATAAAAACACGGCGGAAACAGCCATTTCAAAGGGAAAATGATCACCTCTATACACTCCACGAGGAAGGAGGACTCCATGGAGCCGGAACTCCAAATATTCCCTGCGATTGTCTTCCTGCTCCTGTACGATCATCATCAACGCCGGCGCCGAAGACAACGGTGAGTACTGCACCTACGACATAGGGGAGGGGGAGGCAAAAGTCAGGGACACACACACGCAACACCCCCACCCGACCCTCACCCACTACAACACACACACCAATGCATATCCAAACATTACAGTAACAGCCCCCAAACCTCCCGGAAGAATGCAAACACAAAAGGAAATGAGTGCAACCATTGTAATAGATCAAAATACAGTAACCAAATATATACAGATAAATATACACATTCAACAAAATATACATCACGATTAGTAGTGCAGGTAATGCACCATTCAATGACCGTGGACCACTGGGCCCAAAATGCACGGGCGAGGCCCACATCAGATACCTGATCAAAATGGAGAGAACAAAGCCGGGGCATCAGATAGAAATACAACAGGTACCTCAGGGGGAAGTGAAGGGGGGGCACCTCAGCCGGATGAGTGCACCACACCAGATCCACGAGGGGGCTCCATGCCCATTGATGTATCCTGGGGAGTGCAAAGCCACAGTCTATCAAGTCTCTACAGTGGGTGGCTTGCCCACTGTACCATCCTGGGGATTGCAAAGCCAGTCTCTCAAGTCTCTACAGTGGGTGGTTTGCCCACTGTACCATCCTGGGGAGTGCAAAGCCACAGTCTCTCAAGTCTCTACAGTGGGTGGGTTGCCCACTGTACCATCCTGGGGAGTGCAAAGCCAAGTCTCTAAAGTGGGTGGGTTGCCCACTGTACCATCCTGGGGAATGCAAAGTCACAGTCTCTCAAGTCGATAACAGTCTCCACTGGTTCTAGAGGGGGCTTTGTGCCCAGAGTGCTTCATCCTGCCAAGTACTGAAGTAGTGGATGTTTTTCTCCACTGGTCCTGGAGGGGGCTTTGTGCCCAGAGTGCTTCATCCTGTGAAGGACAGAGGTAGTGGATGCTGTTCTCCACTGGTTCTGGAGGGGGACTGTTGCCCAGAGTGCTCCATCCTGTGAGGGACAGAGGTAGTGGATGCATGTCTCCACTGGTTCTGGAGGGGGGCTGGTGCCCAGAGTGCTTCATCCTGTGAAGGACAGAGGTAGTGGATGCATGTCTCCACTGGTTCTGGAGGGGGACTGGTGCCCAGAGTGCTTCATCCTGTGAAGGACAGAGGTAGTGGATGCTGTTCTCCACTGGTTCTGGAGGGGGACTGGTGCCCAGAGTGCATCACTCTCCTCGTGACGGTCTCAGTTCCGTCACTACCCCTGCCGCACATGGGCTAGCGGTGCTTGAGTTGGCGGTCTTTGCCCTGTTCAGTGGTCTTTGCCCTGTTCAGCAGTGCTTGACGTTGCAGTTTCTGACCTGTTCAGCGGTGCATGCCATGGCGGTCTTTGCCCTGTTCAGCGGTGCTTGCCCGGTTCAGCGGTGCTTGCCTTGGCGGTCTTGGCCCTGTTCAGCGGTGCTTGCCCTGTTCAGCGGTGCTTGCCATGGCGGTCTTTGCCCTGTTCAGTGGTGCATGCCCTGTTCAGCGGTGCTTGACTTTGCAGTTTCTGACCTGTTCAGCGGTGCATGCTATGGCGGTCTTTGCCCTGTTCAGCGGTGCTTGCCCTGTTTAGCGGTGCTTGCCATGGCGGTCTTTGCCCTGTTCAGCGGTGCGTGCCCTGTTCAGTGGTGCTTGCCATGGCGGTCTTTGCCCTGTTCAGCGGTGCTTGCCCTGTTCAGCGGTGCTTGACTTTGCAGTTTCTGACCTGTTCAGCGGTGCATGCCATGGCGGTCTTTGCCCTGTTCAGCGGTGCTTGCCCTGTTCAGCGGTGCTTGCCATGGCGGTCTTTGCCCTGTTCAGCAGTGCTTGCCATGGCGGTCTTTGCCCTGTTCAGCGGTGTTTCCCCTGTTCAGCAGTGCTTGCCCTGTTCAGTGGTGCTTGCCATGGCGGTCCTTCATTGCCCAGCTGGGCTGGGGCTGGCGGTCCTTCATTGCCCAGTGGGGCTGTGGCTGCCGGGGCCCTCCTGGGCACTGACTCTGGCGGTGGCCTCCTGGCCAGTGACGATGGTGCTGCCCTCCTGGGCATTGACTCTGGCGGTGGCCTCCTGGCCAGTGATGATGGGGCTGCCCTCCTGGGCACTGACTCTGGCGGTGGCCTCCTGGCCAGTGACGATGGGGCTGGCGGTGGCCTCCTGGGCAGCGGTGATGATGGCGGTCTTCTCCGCCGTGCTGTTCTTCCCAGACTTTGGTGATTTCTTCTGCCCCTTCCCCACCTTGGAAGGAGTCACAGCTGAGTGGACACTCCCCCCGGGACCCTTGTGAGCGGCTTTGCCGGCTGGAGCCTTCCCCCACTCCCGCCGGGCACTGTCCAACTTCTGGTGCTTCACAGGGGGGGGACTGGCTGTGCTGTGGCTCCTTGTCACACTGGCTGCCCTGGTGCCCGGTGCACTCCACATACCTCTAACAGGCACCACTGGTAGCAGCGATTTTTTGGCTGAGGTGCTAGTACGGGACCTATGAATTGGAGGGGGGGTGGTGAGAAAGAGGTCAAGCTTGCTCGGGAAAAGTTTCTTAGGAACACTGGGACGGGTAGCTGGAGGGGGTCTGCGAGTGGAGGAAGAGGAGGTGGTTGTAGGAGGTGTAACTTTTGTGGCTTTGGGTGCAGGTGCATGCGCTGGAGGCTGTCGTGAGGTGGATGGCTGTTGGGTGGGTGTGTGTCTGCGTTTGGGTACTTTGGGAGGGGGCGTCACAGACACACTGGGAGAGGACACATGGGACGTGTAAATGGTAGTGGGGGTGTTGAGTGCAGGTGAGCGGGGTGTGGTGGTGGGTGTGCTGGTGCGAGACCTAGTGGCTGTAGTGGTAGTGCATGCAGGTGAGAGTGTAGACGACACTGGGAGGGAGGAGGGAGACGACGAGGAGGGGGACACAGTGGAGGCAGTGGATGTTGGTGTGTCTGTATGTGTGTGATGGTTTCGTGAGTGCCTGTGGGATGTGTGGTGCTTATGTTTGCCTGAGCTTCCCTTGTGTGTTGAGGTGTGTGCAGGCTGGTCTGATGGTGTGCTTGGGATAGGCAGAGGTACAGGGGATTGGGTCTGGGTGGAGGAAGTTGGAGGGGGGAGGCTAGAGACGGGGACAATGGCTGCCATCAGTGCTGAGGCCAGAGATTGCAGAGTTCGATGAAGGGCAGCCTGACCAGAATGAATGCCCTCCAGGAATGCATTTGTGTGTTGCATTTCCCTTTCTACACCCTGGATGGCATTCAAAATGGTAGACTGCCCAACAGTGGGGGACCTGAGGAGGTCAATGGCCTCCTCACTGAGGGCAGCAGAGGTGACAGGGGCAGGGGCTGAGGTGACTGGGGCGAAGGTGATGCCCACCCTCCTGGGTGAGCGGGCACGAGGCAAAGGCTGAGGGGCTGCTGGGAGGGCAGTGCTGGTAGGGGGGGTGGCGGCTGTACCTGTAGAAGTGGTGGGCACAGATTTTGCCGCCCCCACAATGGAGCTCCCATCGGAGGACGAGTCTGTGTCGCTGGTTGCTGATCCTGTGACCGCTGTGGAGCTCCCCTCGCCCTCCGTCCCACTGGTGTATTCAGAGTCCGTGGTGTGGCCCTCTTTGGCCATGTGGGATGCAACTCCCTCGTGCTCCGGTGCCACTGTACCTCCGCCTGATGATGCTGAGGCACACAAGAACACAGAGAGCACAAAAAGGGGGGACGACGACAGAAAAAAGACAGGTTGAGTGCATGGTTTACAGCTACTGTTGGCCAACAATACAGACACAGCAGCCCCGTGCACTACGCCGCGCTGTTGGGCTCTACAGATGCAGTTCCTGGGAAATGGCCTACAAGGCCATGGACGACATCTGCACACATAGATGAACCTGGGGCATGAATAGCTGTAGTTGGCACTCTACAGAGGTGGGGTGCGGAGACACAGGGTCTTGCCTTATGAATGGGCCTAGCCTATGGAACTCGTCCTGGCCTAGGGGAACCCCCAGCCCTCCTCCCCCACCCAGACACCTCCACTGCGCGCAAAGTCTGCTGAATGATGTTGTACTCACCCCCTTGTGTCTGCTGTGATGCCCTCAAGCGCCCATCCAACTCAGGGTAGGCCACTGCCAGGATCCGGAACATCAGGGGGTCATGGTGCGACGGGCACCCCTCCCACGTTGGGAGGCCATCCCCAGCTGAGCCTCAGCCGTCTTCTTGCTCCAGCGGCAAATGTCCTCCCATCTTTTACGGCAGTTGGTGCTCCGTCTGTGGTGGACCCCCAGGGTCCGGACGTCCATGGCGATGGCATGCCAAATATCCTTCTTCTGGTGTGCGCTGACCTACATGACATGTACAGGGGAAGAAGAAAAGTCATTACCAACTGCACCGTCAAAGTGAGTGGCCCCCATCCCTACCCTTGCCATGTGGCACATGCATTCACAGTCCTTCATGCATGCAGAACTGTGCCCCCTTCCTTCTTACAACGAGCCCTCTCCACACAGGCATAGCCCATACAACTTGCTCCCTGTGTACTCACCTGTTGGTCTGGAGGACCGTAGAGTAGCGTGTACTGAGGGAGGACCCCGTCCACGAGCTTCTCCAACTCCTGTGCAGTGAAGGCAGGGGCCCTTTCCCCAGACGCACGAGCCATTGTCTCTTCCAGACTGAGGTCACAGCAGCACTTGCCGTGTAGGTCCTCTCCTGTCGAAGATCAGGTATCGAGTGATTCAACAGATAGAAAATGGCGGTAACGTCCGCGGCGGTGACGTCCGCGGCGGTGCGTATCATCACCGCCGGCGCACTTCGCCATTGGCTCCTGGGACCCATAGGGTCCAATGTTAACCAATGCAGCATTGCGCCGCGGTCTTCGGTCGCCTACCGCGACGGTGTACAACACCAGCGCAGTTACCTCACATCCCATTGTCCCAGTTTAGAGGTCAGGCAGCTGCCATTTCAGGGGCCCACATGGCTTCATTTTCAGCTGCGTCACACATATCTAGGCCTGGACTCAACACACATACAGACAACTTTTCGGATTACTTTTCTTGTTCTGTGTAGACTGTGGGTATATACCTCTGAGTTGTTTGACTCTGTGGTCTCTGTTGTCCTTCCTAGGCACCGTCAGCTGGGACATGTGAGAAGATGGCGGAATCCTCCGGTGTACCGACCGCTGGTGGACCTGTTGACAATGGAGGAGTGACATTTAATCATCACCTACAGGTTTGACCATGCCACAATCCAGGAACTGTGTACCCAGTTGGAGCCTGACCTGATGTCAGCTATCTGCCATCCCACAGGGATCCCCCCTCAAGTGCAGGTGCTATCAGTGCTCCATTTCCTTGCAAGTGGGTCTTTTCAAACAACAGTGGCAATGGCATCAGGGATGTCCCAACCTATGTTTTCCAACGTGTTGTCCAGAGTGTTGTCTGCCCAGCTGAAACACATGCGAAGCTACATCGTTTTCCCTCAGGTGGAGGATTTGGCTACAGTGAAAGATGACTTCTGTGCCCTTGGACATATCCCTAACATCATAGGTGCCATTGATGGGACTCATGTAGCTCTGGTCCCCCAACCCAGGAGTGAACAGATGTACAGGAACCGGAAGAGTTATCATTCGATGAATGTACAGATGGTATGTTTGGCTATATCCCTGGCTCAGTGCATGACGCCTACATCCTGCGGAATAGCAGCATCCCTTATGTGATGGGTCAACTCCAGAGGCACCGCGTTGGCTATTAGGGGACTCTGGTTACCCCAGCCTGTCATGGCTACTGACCCCAGTGAGGAATCCCAGGACCAGGGCAGAGGAACGCTACAACGAGGCCCATGGGCGGACTAGGAGGGTGATCGAACGCACCTTCGGCCTCCTGAAGGCCAGGTTCAGGTGCCTCCATATGACAGGTGGATCCCTATTCTACTCACCAAGGAAGGTGTGCCAGATCATCATCGCCTGCTGTATGCTTCACAATCTGGTTTTGCGACGCCAGGTGCCTTTTCTGCAGGAGGATGGTCCAGATGACGGTGTTGTGGCAGCTGTGGAGACTGTGGACAGTGATGAGGAGGAAGCAGAGGAAGAAGACATTGACAACAGGGACTCAGTTATCCAGCAATATTTCCAGTGACACACAGGTGAGAACACATTCCTGCCTACTATAAGTACTTTCCCACTTCTACCTCTATCCTGTCTGTCGATTTCAACCTGTATATGGTAACTGAGTTGTACATTTCTATTACGGTTTCACATGTGTGGTTACCAACTTGTGTCATCTGCTTAGATTCCTCATGGAGTTGAGATGTGTGACATAGGTATGATGACATTACATTTGAGAACGGATTTTGTCACTGTCATTGCTAATACACATTTTCAAAATCACAGACTGACTCCAGAATGATTTGTGCTTCAAGGGTGTTTATTGCAGTGCTAAATATTGGAGGGGGGTGGTAAAATGGTGAGGGGTGATGGTGGAGGAATGTCCATGGCAGAGTCCAGTCTATTAGTCTCACAGGTGCACTGCCCATATGGGCATAGGAAGTGGAGCTGGGGCAGTTCCAATATGGACAGGGTGACAAAGTGGGACGACAATCAGGGTGGTCTAATTTCTTGGCGGGGGTCTTGCCATCGTGCTCTGTCCTGTTCCTGGATCTCAGGGACCACTTGCAGGGTGGTTCTCTGTCTGCAGGAGGTGGGGTGCAGGTGTGGTGGTCCTGTGGCGGGGCATCCTGTCCACTAGCACCGGCGGAGGTGGTGGGCAGTTCATCGTCCATTCTAGTGTCAGGGGCCCCTTGGAGTGCCACGGTGTCCCTCCTGGTGTTCAGTATCTCCTTCAGCACCCCTACGATGGTGTCCTGGGCGGAGCTGATGGTTCTGAGTTCCTCCCTGAAGCCCAAATACTGTTCCTCCTGCAGGCGCTGGGTCTCCTGAAACTTGGCCAGGACCGTAGCCATCGTCTCCTGGGAGTGGTGGCAGGCTCCCATGATGGAGGAGAGGGCCTTGTGGAGAGTGGGTTCCCTTGGCCTGTCCGCCCCCTGTCGCACAGCAGCCATCCCAGTTCCCCTGTGTTCCTGGGCCTCCGTCCCTTGGACCGTGTGCCCACTACCACTGCCCCAAGGTCCCTGTTGTTGTTGGGGTGGTGGGTTATCCTGGGTTCCCTGTAGTGGTGGACACACAGCTGATTGACGTGTCCTGGGTACGGAGGTATGGGACCGCTGGGTGGGTGCTGTGCTGGCGTTACCAGAGGGTGGAAGCTCTGTGGTGGCCTGTGACTGGGTGTGGGGAACCGACTGTCCCGAGGCCCACGATGGTCCGGGCTGGTCATCTGGATCCAGTTGGACAGAGCTGCTGTCATCACTGTGGGCCTCTTCTGTGGGTGGGGTGGAGAAGTCTGGACCCTCCTGTCTGGTGACGTTGGGTAGTGGTCCTGCAGGGGTGTAAAAGCATGATTATTGCATCTGTGTGTGTCATGGTGTGTAATGGGTGGGTGACCGTGTACCGCAGTGGTAGCAGTCCTATGTGGGGACTTGTGTGATGATGGCTGGGAGGGTGTTATGGGTATGTGCAGTGGGCATGCTTTAGTGAGGGGTGTCCATGCTTTGTTGTGTCATGCAGGGCTTGGAGTTGGGATGGGTGGTTTGTGTTAGTAGTACATATGTGAGGAGTTGGAGTGATAGGGGAGGGAGTGAGGGTGTGGGTCTGTGATAGTATGCAGGTAGGGTGGGAGATATGATAGTTAAGATTTGACTTACCAGAGTCCATTCCTCCACTGACTCCTCCGAGGCCCTCAGGATGCATAATGGTCAAGACCTGCTCCTCCCATGTTGTTAGTTGTGGGGGAGAAGGTGGGGGTCCACCGCCAGTACCGCAATGTTGTGCCTGGAGACCACGGAACGCACCTTCCCCGTAGGTCATTCCACCTCTTCCTGATGTTGTCCCGATTTCTTGGGTGCTGTCCCACTGCGTTGACCCCGTCGACTATTCTTCGTCATAGCTCCATCTTCCTAGCTATGGAGGTGTGCTGCACCTGTGATCCAAATAGCTGTGGCTCTACCCATACAATTTCCTCCACCATGACCCTGAGCTCCTCCTCTGAGAACCTGGGTTGTCTTTGCCGTGCCATGGGGTGGTGTAGGTGATGTGTGGGGTGGTGCATGTGGTGATGAGTGTGGTGATGTGTAGTGGTGTGTGGTTTTTTTGTGCATGGATGTTGTGTGGGTGATGGTGTTGTGTGCCTCTGTGTAGTGGGGTTGTCTATGCTGTGCTGTCTCTCTGGCCTTCGTCCACATTTTTGGTCGTAGGGGTTTGTGGGTGATGTAGGTGTGTGTTTTATATAGTATTGATTGTATGGGAGTGGTGTGTGTATGTGTATCAGGTGTGTGTGTTTCGAACTGTCCAATGTGGCGGTGTTTTGGAGATGTGTGTGTATTTTGAGCACAGCGGTGTGTACCGCCAATGGAATACCGCGGTTGAAAGACCGCCGCGTGGATTCGTGGGTTGTGATAGCATGGGCGTGTTTCTGTTGGCGTGACAGTGTCGGTTTTGTTTTCGCCAGTTTACCACTGACCTTTGGTGTGGCGGACTTGTGTGGGTGTCTGAATTTCGGCGGATTCCGAGATGTGGGTAATAATAGCTGTGGCGGATTTCCGCGGCAGCGGCATTGTATCGGCGGTCTTCTGCACGGCGGTAAGCAGCTTTTACCGCCAATGTTGTAATGACCGCCTTAGTGTTTGTTATGGTGCTGAGTCGGTAGGATGCAGCAATGAAGCAAGCAGTATTTAAAAATTCTGAAACAAGTTTTTCTTTTTGAAAAAAAAATTAATGCTCCTTTTGCCATGAGATTCTTATCCCATGGTGAACATTATAAAGTTGTTACTGTTCCTGGCGGTAAGAAACAGTAAAAAATGACTTCATGCCATTCCATATAAAATGGGAGGGTCGACCTGTAACCTTTTTTTAGAAGGCCCTTACTCTGCAGTGTAATTGGAAAAGTTTGCAAGTAACTTTGGTGGGTGGACCACTATATTGGCAGGGAGTAAACTCCATCACAACTTAGTACCCACTCCACCAATACATATAAATCAGGCCCTAACTTTGTTTTTTAGAAGTCAAAAATCTCCAATAGGATGAGGCTGGAGGCTATAGTTGATGAGAGTTCCACAAGTCTAGATACCCCTGTAGTGAAAGACCACTGAACTGGATTTGCTGCTGCAGCGAAGAATGTAGAAGAAGGTGCCGCAAAGGGAGGCTGACTAGAGATTATTATTGTATAGTTTACAGAATGCATTATCATCTAAGTTTCCCAGCACAAGGCATGTATAAGGAAAGCATCAGAACAGTACAAGCGCATTAGATTTAGAAGAGCTAAGTCTTTAGAAGTTTCCAAAGAACAATAAAGGATTGCCCCATTCTCATACAAAAAGCAGATTCCACAGTTTAGGATCCAGAAAAGAGAAAGATCAGCCACACTGACGGGTAATCCTGATTCTAGACACTGTAAAAGGATTACTGTTGCTTGATCAGAGAGCACAGCAGGGAAGATAAAGTGTCACAATTGATCTAAGATTCCGTGGTCCTGAGTTTGAAGTCAGTAGAGGTCTCGAAGAAGTTTGGACATGGAGGAATTTTTGGGAAGATGGAATAAAAATGGCAGCATTCTTGACTTGAGTGAGGCCTTGGAACCCCCAAGATAAAGAACATCAACATATTCCAACCTAGACACAATCAAGGTTTATACCACTGTTTGTTGGGCATGAACAGGCAGTAACCAAAGTATTTTGCTAAGCTACCCTAAAACACCAAAACAGGAAGAGGCTGCCTTCAAAACTTGGTGATTCATCAAGAGCTTGTTATCAAGCCACAAACCCAAGGTTTTAACACAAAGTAACAAGGGCCAGAGGAGAACCAAGAACGTTTGGGCAGTGATGAGGTCCCCAAAGATGAGGGTTGTTGCCCACTAACAAAACTTCTATCTTATCCCCATTTTGTTTAAGGAAGTTAATACTCTTCACAAGTAGCCTTTTTCAAAAGGATATCAGAGCTGCGATCCTCCTTAGGTGAAAGAGTGGATTGGTGTGAGTGCATATCATCTGCATGGAAACAGGAGAAAGACCACAATTTTCCACAATGTCAACCAGGGAAATCACATAAATGTTACATAGCATAGGGGTGAGGGCCAACCCCTGGTATACCCCCGAGGGTAGGAGATAAGAATTGGAGGTATGGTTTGTAGAGAAGAACTGAAAAACCCAGTTTTGTAGAAATTAATCTAACCAGGTCAAGTCCAGGTCTCGAATATCCATAGCCTGTACTCATTGTAGAAGTAGCGGGCAAGATGCTTTGTCAAATACAGCACTAAGATCAAGTAAAATCAATGCAGCTGTGCCAACTGTAGCAAGAGGGAGTCTGAGTTATTCTGTAACTCCCAGTAAGAGGGATTTGTGCTTTGGCCAGCCCTAAAACCAGATTAAGAAGGGTCAGGAAGACCCTTCATTTCAACATTAAGCACAATTTGTTAATACACATGCTTCTCCAAGATTTTGTAAAATAATGGTAAATGAACCTTGGGTAGTTAGATAAACAGATTGGTCACATTCTCCTCTTGGTTCTCAGAGCAGTTATTTGCCAAAACCTTTTCAAGCCACAAGTCTTGGATTTTGACTATGTGGCTCTTTTAGCACCATCATCAAGGGTCAAGGACTGCAAGACACCACTTGGGAAAGGAGGGTAGTTTTCACTCAGTCTGAGCCCAGGTGTGGGATCAAAATGGTTGGAGCCTTTTCTGTCCTTGAGGGTTGATCAGGAGGCCAGCCAACTAGCCCTTGAATACACTCTTGTAAGCAGGGCAGACCTCTGAAGGTTAAAGACAGGGTCCAGGCAGCAAAGCAATCCTTCCAGCTACAACAAAGCAGCCTAGTAGATTACACAGCAGGCCACAGCAGCGGACAGTTCTCTGAGAGTCTTTCTGTAGGTCCATTGAACAGAAGAGTGGGTCTGCTATACCTGATACCTCTTTAGAAGTAAGAGAAGTTTATAGACAATTCACCTGTAAGTGCCTGCAGTTTTCTGCATTCCCTGCCCTGGCTCCTTGCTGTCTTCATGAACAATGCAGGGGTGACTATTCCTTGGAGTAAAGACAATGCATAGCCTATTTAGTTTCATATGGGGCTGTGCCCAGCTCCACCACCCATCCTGCCAATTGAAGGCCCATCCAGGCCCACCTATCTCCACTAGTGAGTGGCATTCTGTGAGAAATAAACAAAGTCCAACTGCTAACTCAATCAACTCATGTGACCCAGGAGAAGGCTGCAGCCACCATATAGTTAGGGCAGGAAAATCTTAATTTTCTAGTAGTGGCATTTTCACAATAGTAACTTTACCATGAAAGCAAACTTTTAAATAAATTTCGCAAGACACTGAACATGAAATGTTGACCTGTTCCCAACCAAATGTTAGTCACAGAAAATATGTTCTACCAGGAAAAAAAAATGTTTTAAAAAACACCCACGTAATCACAAAGCATGGAAGCTGTATTGACCTATTCTCTTAGTCAATTCTAACTTTTTAAGAAATCATATTAAAATTAGAATTAAATAAGACTGTTAGAAATTGGGATGTTAGTTGACTAGGATGTTAGCTCTGGTCAAGGGTTAGTCACAGTGCATTGCAGGGTGAACCACAAAATGTCACTAAGTCAACCTGTGCTTAACCCTCGGTAGTTTGGCACAAAAAGTAGTCAGCCTTAACTTAGAGGCAATGTGTAAAGTATTTATGCAACACACAAACAGTAGCAAAGTGAAATCAAAACACAAAATAAATCCCAAACCAATTTTAAAAAATAGAGTAATTTTTGATAAACTAGTTGATGCCAAAACAACAAAAACCAGAGTTATGATTTTTTAAATTTCAATTTTCAAAATAGCGCCCAAAAGATAAAAGCTCCAACTGCGGAAACTTGGTTGTGCAACACTTGAGCAAAGTTGAAAGTTAAGGCTGACTGCAATTGAGTGCAGTTCAGTTAGAACAAGTGGATTGGGCTCAGTCTGCACTTACCGTCAGAATTTTGAGGAGAAAATGTCTGAGAAGGTAGAAGTTCAGCAGTGCAAGGCTGCAGGAGTGTCAGGAGGAAACATCATCATTGAACAGCCAATCAGTGAAGCCACAGTGAATATGTTTACCTTAGGACTTAGTCATTGACATGAAAGTCAAACATCTCCAGTGGGATGACGCAGAAGGCTATAGCTGAAGAGAATTCCACAAGGTTTGATCCCTCTTTGGCAAAGGAATGCAGAAACTGATTTCCTGCTTCAGAGAAGAACATTGCAGTAGATGCTGCAAAGTCAATCTGACCTGCAATGCACCTCGAGTGGATATGCTGGCAGGGTGTTCCTGGTCAACACTCTAATGATAAATTCGACTTTACCGTTAAAGAGGGTTTATCATTACAATTTCACAGGTACCCAACACAACATATATGCATCCACTCATTTAGAAATTACAGATTATTATATACTCCATGTTATCCTATGGGAGGGGTATAAAAGTAATTTGGGAGTTTTTAACTACCAGGACATGTAAAACTTAAAAATACATGCCTACCTTTTAATTACACAGCACCCTGTCCTTTTGACTACCTAGGGCCTACCTTAGAGGTCATTTATATGCAATGAAAGGAGAATTTAAGGTCTGGCAAAGAGATTATATTCTCCAGCCGAATTAGCAGTTTAAAACCTTTGGGTGACTTATATGTAATACAAGGGAAGTTTAAGTCTTGGCGAGGGGGTTTGAATGCCAAATAGATATGGCACTGTGACACTGCATTCAGGCTGCAATGGAATGCCTGGGACATGTTTTGAAGTGTTTTTTTAAGTGGATGGCACACTAAAAGCTGCAGGCCCACTAATAGCATTTCATTTGCAGGTCCTGGGTATATAGTATACCACTCTGCAAGGGATTTATAAGTAAAATAAATATACCAGTTAATTATATGTCAATCAAGCTTTTTAGGGAAGTCAGCACAAGCACTTTAGCACTGGTTAGCAGTCCTGAGGCCAACAGAAGCAAAATTCCATGACAATGGAACAAATAGGCAAACATTGGGGGAAGACCATTGTAAGGCGGACAGGTCTAACAATGCTAATCAGGTATAAGGCAATTTTACAACATTTAAGGGAGAGAGCACAAAGAGTTTAGAACAGTTAACAGTGGTAAAGTATTAAATTGCACAGTGTCATAGAGCCAACAAAAATGAATGTCAGAAAAAAGTGGAGAGGAAGGGCAAAACATTTTGGGAAAGACCACCCTACGGCTGAAAGGTCTAGCCATCTCTAAGAACCTGATTTACCTAGAGCCGACAACTGAACTGCACCATTCAATGGTTTTTCATTTTGTACCGACTCTATTCATATTGTGAATTATTGTGAGGAAAACCAAGAAAGGTGAGGTATTAAGGAACCCTTTGTATTTCTGAAATGGGCACAAGATATGGAGTTCAAGAGCATTGGTTATTTTTACATCTCTGAATTTGTGGCACTCATACTAGAATGCGATTCAGAGGGCGTTTTTCAAAATGTCTTCTTTCTTACAATGTTTGCTTACATTTGGAAGGCACAAATACAGTAAAGTACAATTGATAATGACTAATTTTCTACTATTTTATGTTCCCACATGTCTTCCGATAAAAATTGTAAGTCACTTGTATGGGTAGACCTAGTGCCCATGACAGGAAATGGGCCAAAGCGCAACATGGACACATAACATTTTTGAACTGAAAACGTATCCCTTTTTCCCAATGTAGATAGGTGTGGATTTTGGGCCCTAGCTCACGTGGCACCTACGAAAACCTAGCAAACCTGTATATTTTTGAAAATTTAGGGGCATATGTTTGAGAACTGATGCAATGATGCATCGTGGCAGTGTTGTGTCAGAAACAGCTGTGCTGTTTTGCAGCATTTCCTTTCCCCATGGATGCACTGTATTTATGGTATGGTGCATGGTGACGCAAAGTGTTGTAACGCAAGTACTACCTATGTGATGCAAAGCCTGTCATAAAGCACCTTTACATGCTGAAAATCAGCTTTACATCATGCTGGAGTGCGTTGCATAGCAGGAAACATAAAAAACCAACACATTTCAAGGCTCAAAACCTCTGCTCATCAATAATAGCAAAAAATGGAGAGAGCACCATTTAGCAGCCAGGAGGGCAACAATCCCAACCCAAATCAAGATGACCAGACAGCAGGCCAGTTGAAGAGGAATTGAAGGAAGTGCAATTTTCAGTGGGGATGAGAACCACAAACTAATCGCTGAGGTGACAAAGAATGAACACATTCTCGTTGCCACCTCCAAATAGCCATTATGGAAGAAGGATTCCATTTGGCAACACATACTGGACAAGATAAGCAGTGTAGGCAAAACAAAAAGGACAGTACTGGAGTAGAGGAAGAGATGGCACAACTACAATCACAGGACCACAGAAGAACTGTCCAGAAAAAGTAAAGCAGACATGAGGACCTGAGGAGGATTGGATTTTCGATTGGATGTTCGGGAAGCATTGGACCCACTGGAGGAGCAAGTGGTATCACTCATCACTCATTCCACCAGAGTTGGTGGACGGAGTGGAATGACAGGATAGTGCTGCAGTCAAGGACCAGAAAGAACTACAGGATAAGTAACAACAAGGGACTATGGGGCATATTAATGAGATTTGTAATGCAATTCAGTGCAGCAAGTCACCTTGCTGTGCTGCGTTGCATTACCCCATGTGTATAAGCCACTCAGCCTTACTCAAAGTGACCTTGTTTGGCTCCATAAAGCTCATTTAGGACTTACATTGTTCTTGCACTACATTGTGTGGTATATAAGCAACACAAATATGCTTGTAAATATGCCCTATAATGTTTCAAACTGTCATGCAGGGCAGCGCAGCAAGCCACTTTGCTGCGCTGCCCTGCAAGCTGTGCAAGGGAAAGGGCAGGCATGTCTCACATTAACTTATCCATCACACACAACTGTGATTTCATTGCCCATTCATTATTTATTTAGCCCAGTCAGCCATGGTAAGATTATCTGTCCAATGTGTGAGGTCTTACCCCAGCCTATGTTGCCCTTTAAATGCTGGGACTTGTAGTTTAATCAATAACCTTATTGACTAGGACCACAACTCCCACAATACAAAAGTAAAAAAACAGGACTAGAGAAGCCTATGATGTGACAGATATGTCTGTGCCAATGTAGGTCCCATTAGACCATGATGTAAGGGTGCTTGTCAACAACTTTATTGACTAGGACTACAACCCCCAAATATAAAAGTAAAAAAAACAGGACTAGAGAAGCCTATGATGCATGGACCATGGACAATTAGCAGATATGTCTGCGCCAATGGATGTCCCATTGCACCATGATGCAAGGGTGTTTGTATTGGGGCTAGGCAGCTAAAAGTGTAATGTAAGGTAATGTAAAGTAATGTGGCTTGGCAGAGTGTCAACTTGTCACCTGAGAGGGCATCCAGGCGCTGAGTGTGTAAGTGCCCTTTAAGTAGGATCACTCGATCAGCCAGTTGTACAGTCATTAGCACAAATCCAATGTGCATATGACAGTCCTAATGTGCTGGGCAGAGACTTTCGGGGCTCTGATCCGGTTCTGTTACCCAGAATCCTTTGCAAACCTCAAAATGTGGCCAAAAAAACACTTTTTCCTCACATTTTGGTGACAGAAAGTTCTGGAATCTGAGAGGAGCCACAAATTTTCTTCCACCCAGCGTTCCCCCAAGACTCCCGATAAAAAATATACCTCACTTGTGGGGGTAGGCCTAGTGCCTGCGACAGGAAATGCCCCAAAACACAACGTGGACATATCACATTTTCACAAAGAAAACATAGCTGTTTTTTGCAAAGTGCCTAGCTGTGGATTTCGGCCTCTAGCTCAGCTGGCACCTAGGGAAACCTAGCAAACTGGCACAGTTTTGAAAACTAGACACCTAGGGGAATCCAAGATGGGGTGACTTGTGGAGCTCTGATCAGGTTCTGTCACTCAGAATCCTTTGCAAACCTCAAAATGTGGCCAAAAAAACACTTTTTCCTCACATTTCAGTGACAGAAAGTTCTAGAATCTGAGAGGAGCCACAAATTTCCTTCCACCCAGCGTTACCCCAAGTCTCCTGATAAAAATGATAGCACACTTTTGTGGGTAGGTCTAGTGCCCGCGTCAGGAAATGCCCCAAAACACAATGTGGACACATCACATTTTTTCCACAGAAAACAGAGGTGTTTTTTGCAAAGTGCCCACCTGTGGATTTTGGCCTCTAGCTCAGCTGGCACCTAGGGAAACCTACCAAACCTGTGCATTTTTTTAAACTAGAGGCCTAAGGGAATGCAAGATGTGGTGACCTCTGGGGCTCTCACCAGGTTCTGTTAACCAGAATCCTTTGCAAACCTCAACATTTGGCTAAAAAAACACTTTTCCTCACATTTCGGTGACAGAAAGTTCTAAAATCTGAGAGAAGCCACAAATGTCCTTCCACTCATCGTTCTCCCAAGTGTCCCGATAAACATGATACCTCACTTGTGTGGGTAGGCCTTGCTCCTGCGACAGGAAATGTCCCAAAACACAAATTGGACACATCACATTTTCTCAAAGAAAGCAGAGGTTTTTTTTGCAAAGATCCTACCTGTGGATTTTGGCCTCTAGCTTAGCCGGCACCTAGGTAAACCTACCAAACCTGTGCTTTTGTTTTAAAACTAGAGACCTAGGGGAATACAAGATGGGGTGACTTGTGGGGCTCCCACCAGGTTCTGTTACCCAGAATCCTTTGCAAACCTCACAATGTGGTAAAACAAACACTTTTCCTCAAATTTTGGTGACAGAAAGTTCTGGAATCGCAGAGGAGCCACAAATTTCCTTTCACCCATCGTTACCCCAAGTGTCCTGATAAAAATGATACCCCACTTGTGTGGGTTTGCTTAGCTCCTGAGAGAGGAAATGCCCTAAAACACAACGAGGACAAATCACATTTTCCCAAAGAAAACAGAGGTGTTTTTTGCAAAGGGCCTACCTGTGGATTTTGGCCTCTAGCTCAGCCGGGACCAGGGGAACCTACCAAACCTGTGCAATTTCTGAAAACTAGAGAGCTAGGGGAATACAAGATGGGGTGACTTTTGGGGCTCTCACCAGGTTCTGTTACCCAGAATCCTTTGCAAACCTCAACATTTGGTAAAACAAACACTTTTCCTCAAATTTCGGTGACAGAAAGTTCTGAAATCTGAGAGGAGCCACAAATTTCCTTCCACCCATCGTTACCCCAAGTTTCCTGATAAAAATGATACCTCACTTGTGTGGGTAGGCCTAGCTCCTGCGACAGGAAATGCCCCAAAACAAAACGTGCACAAATCACATTTTCTCAAAGAAAACAGAGGTGTTTTTTGCAAAGGGCCTACCTGTGTATTTTGACCTCTAGCTCAGCCGGCACCTAGGGAAACCTACCAAACCTGTGTATTTGTGAAAACTAGAGACCTAGGGGAATACAAGATGGGGTGACTTGTGGGGCTCTTACCAGGTTCTATTACCCAGAATCCTTTGCAAACCTAAAAATGTGGCTAAAAAACACTTTTTCCTCACATTTCAGTGACAAAAAGTTCTGGAATCTGAAAGGAACCACAGATTTCCTTCCACCCAGCATTCCCCCAAGTCTCCCTATAAAAATGATACCTCACTTGTATGGGTGGGCCAGGTGCCTGCAACAGAAAAAGGCCAAAAACTTGTAGCGATTGAGGGGATAGTACATCGAGTTGATAAGCACATATTCTTGTTTTATACATCTTTATGCCGACTCTGCTTTGGGGACCCACACAAGTGAGGTGTCATTTCACTTGGGAGACTGAGGGGAATGCTGGGGAGTAGGAATTTTGTGCTGGAGCGGTGATCCTACTAATAAAAGTCAGGGAAATATGCTTTTTAAGCACATTTTAAGGTTTGAAGAGGAGTCTGGGTAAGAAAATGTTGGGAGAACCACGGAAGCCACGACTCCCTGGACTCCTTGGGGTGTCTAGTTTTCCAAAATGTCTGGTTTTGTAGGTTTCCCTAGATGAAAGCCGCACCCACGACCAACAACATAGGTGCCCCCTTCCCCCCAAACACCTGTAGTTTTGCAATATATCATTTGTCCACGTACATCTGTGATGTGCCAAACACTAAAATTGTGAAAAGAAACGCACTTATGTTATGTGAAAAAGACCCCTCGCCCACCAACCAAGTTTGTGGCATGCTTCGTCATCGGGGTTCCACCTGAGAAACCTAGTGTGTCACAAGGGTGCTGCGACATCTGATTACAGCGGTGCAGGTATCGTCATTTGTACCACACATACTGGTTGGATTTGGCATGAGGGTGAGTGATGGTTCAATAGATCAAATTTTATTAAGCGATTTCACAAAAGTGAAATGCACTGTTAATAACTGAACGGCTAAAAAACTGAACCAATGACTCACAGCTCATGAGCTGGAAAGCTGCATCAAGGCACCAGCCGTTCTGCAGTCCATTCACACCTTTCATACATGACATGCACAAGACCATTCACGCTGCCAACCACGGGCCTAGCACATTACAACACTCGCATCGACAGACAGCGCCACTCAAGGGCCCATCACTTACATATGCCCACATGCCTGATACAGCAGTCACACTAGCTGATGGGAGTGTGTGGACTGACGTTTGGCTGGCACCGCCAGCCAAGCGCTACCCCACGCACACCGCCAGCCATGCGCCACCCCAAGCACACCGCCAGCCAAGCGCCATCCCATGCACACCGCCAGCCAAGCGCCACCCCACGCACCTCGCCAGCCAAGCACCACCCCACACACACACCGCCAGCCAAGCGCCACCCCATGCATACCGACATCACTTTTTTGTTTGTTTATAAACAACAAAGAAAACACTAATTGTAAAATAAGTACAAAACTACAAAAGCTCTAACTAAATACATGACAGTAATGCCAACTGTGAAACTGAACATATGAAAATATAAAATAGTCAGTTTACGCTCACGATATTTCCCAAAAAAATGTCTTAGTCCTGAAACAGCCGGCCACACACAGCTCAGGGTTTGAAGGGCAATCGGGCAGTACATCCGGCTCTCCCCCCGGATACCTCTTCGGGCACACACTCTACATTTCTTAGTGGGCAAGTCTTTTTTGTAGTGGGAGGAATGTGATCTTGAAAGTGGCGATCATTTATTCTAGCCACATCCTACACCACTGCTACTCTAGCAGCTCTAACCTGTTCCACCTCAATAAGGCTCTCTATCACTGACTCCTGAAATTTAACAAATTTCCTCCTTGACTCAGGTGAACAATCCTTGAACACAATAAAAGCATTAAAAGTTGCCAAATGAAATAATTGTAGGGCCAACTTTTTATACCACACGTAAGACTTACGAAGAGCAGTGTAAGGTTCCAACCTCTGATCTACTCTATCGACACCACCCATGTGCCTATTGTAGTCCAAAATGCACGCAGGTTTGCACACTTTGGCAACCTGACCCCAAACAGTCACAGGGGAAGTACTCTCATCATGGATGGTAGATAGCATGTACACATCCCTCCTGTGTGAATGTTTCAGAGCTAGCAGCTCATTATTCCGCAAGGCACTGCACTGTCCCCTCTCAAGTTTTTTACAGACAAGCTCCCTTGGATAGCCTTTCCAGTTAGAACGGATTGTGCAACAGTGTTCTCTCTAAACAACTCCTTGAACAACTGCACTCCAGTGTAGAAATCATCTACATACAAATGGTGACCTTTGTTAAACAGTCATCTACCAAGTTCCCATACATTTTTTTTGCTAACTCCAAAAGAGGCAGGACAACCAGGAGGGTCAATACTGGAATCCCTACCAGTGTAGACCTGGAAATTATACACGTATCATGTTCTGCTTTCTGACAGCATATAAAATTTGATCCCATACCATGCCCTCTTCCTAGGAATGTATTGCTTAAAAACTAAATGCCCCTTGAAAAGGACCAAAGACTCGTCCACACTTTGACTGGAACATAGACCTCTGAAAACCGATCTACAAAATGATAAAGGACAGGCCTAATCTTAAAAAGACGGTCACAATCAGGGTGATCTCTTGGCAAGGCTAAAGCATTGTCTACAAAATGCAGTATACGTGTCATAGTTGTAGGAAATATAGCCGTTGCCATCAAGGGACTAGTAGACCAATAAGAAGCCAGTGATGGCTTCCTTATCAACCCCATCAAAAAAGTCAAACCTAAAAACTTTTTCATCTCTTCCAGATATGTAGGAACCCACTGAGTAGGTCTAGACTGAGGTCTAAGTCTGGCAGCGTTGTCCCTCAAATATTGATCCGCATACAAATTAGTCTGCTCCACAATCTCTTCCAAAAATACATTGTCCATAAACAAGTGAAAGAAATTGACAGGCAAAAAGTTTTCCGTATTGACTCTACACCCTGGGAGACCAGTAAATGGAACTGTGGCTGCTCCATGTTTGGGGCAATCCAGGTGTCAGGTCTTCTAATGGGAACCCCTTCAGCCCCAGGCTGCTGCACTCTTGGCACATCAATGTCCTCCTCTAAAACAGGCCCTTCATCTGCACTGAGTGTGGCTTCCTCATCAGAATAATCCTCTTGGACACAAAACTCACTGCCAGAATCTCTCACTTCCTCCTCTGCCTCAAATGCAGAGTCAGTCTCGTAATCATGGTCTAAAGATGACTCAAAAAGCATGCAAACAACCTGCTGAGCGGTCACTCTGTGGCTAGCCACGATCCTCACTAGCAACAAATGGATTGCCAGCAACAACCAGCACTAAAATAAGTAATAAACAAAGTGTAGCTTTATCACCAAGAGTTACGTACTAAAAAACTATACCACTCACTTGCCTGAAAAAGCTACTCACCAGCAACTACTCTGCACATACGCAGCAATCACTAATGATATCCCACTAAAAATAAAAAAGTAAAATGCAAATTAGACATATGACAACACAAATATCATTGTGCTTGAATCTACGGACAATTTCACACACAATACTGCATTTAGTACACCACCTACAAACATGTAATTCATGCATGTCAACAATACTCCTTTGGAGTAAATTGCTTTCACTTACCTAAAACATGCAACTATGCAAACCGCAGGACAACTACTGCCAAAACCGCGAGGATCCACAGCAAAGGAAGCAAAAGCTTTGAACTAGAACAAAAAGAAGAAATAAACTGTTATAATCACAAATACAAATACTTTGCCAGTTCACAAACACCCTGCCACCAAGAAACTTAGAAATTGTCCCTGGTGCCTAAGTGGCTTTTGCCCACTTAGGGGCAGATAGGCCTAAAAAAAAGCCTGATCTGCCTCCAAGGTGGGCAGAAATGGGCATCAGTAACATGCCCCCTTTGGGGGGGAGACCCTTGCCAAATGTGCCGCCCCCGCACACAAAACACACACACACTCACACAGGATCCCTGGTGCCTAAGTGGATTCTGCCCCCCTTGGGTGCACAGAGGCATAAAAAAAAATTGGCCGATCTGCCCCCAAGGGGGGCAGAAATGGCCAACAGCTCTGTGCCCCCTTTAGGGGGCGAACCTTGCCAAAGGGGGCAAAAGGGTGCACCCCCAGCACAAAACAAAAAAAGGGAAAAAAAAAAATCCCTGGCATATTGGTGGTTTCTGCCTAAAAAAATAGGCCCATCTGGCCCCAAGGGGGGTATAAATGGCCAATACTAATTTTCCCCTTTTGGGGGGTGACCCTTGCCCAAAGGGTACCCCCAAACACACAAAACACACACACATACCACATAATCCCTGGCACCTATTGGGTTTTGACCCCCCTGGGCGCATGATCAGCCAAAAACATGGCCGATCTAGCCCCGGGGGGGGCCGAAACATATAAAAAATGAGTGCCCCCAGGGAAAACTAAATCCCTGGTGTTCTAGTGGTTTTAAACCCCCCCCCCGGAGGAAGATCAGCCAACCAAAATGGCCGATCTGCCCCCAGGGGGGGCCGAAATTGGATTACTTATAGCCCCCGAGGGGTCGCTCCTAAAAAGAAAAGAACAACAAAATCCCGGACCATGGCCCAGGAATCCACTGAAAACAGGCACAGGGGGAAAGGAAAAACTCTCTCCTTTCCTGCAGTGTCTGTTTTCCCCCCCTCAAAACCCTCCTGGAGAAGGACTTACCTCAAGGGACGTCCTCTCTCCCCTCGCGCTGGAAGCAAATGGCTTCCAGCATGACCTCTGCAGCTTCTGATGAGGTCAGCACACTGTGAGCATGCTGACGTCATCAGATTGCCGAAGGGGAGGTCGGGGTGGATTCACCTTCCATCCTCAACTGCGGGGGTGGGTGGGAGGCCCATGGGGGGAGCGCTAGCGCTCCCCTCGTGGGCTGGGTGCAGGACGTGCTGATCTCGGGAACACGGGAACCGTGTGCCTGGACGAGACCAGCTCGCTCCAGGCACCCAGGGGGTTAAACAAGCACACCTACCCTAATGCCCTCACTAAAATACTTCCAATAACTGTTGTAGTTGCCCAAAAATATATAATTAGACTCACAAGAACCTTTTGAGGGTTCTTCAATTCTAAGTAAAAATAACTGATATATACATTTTTTTTAAAGACATAAAGAGTGTTGTATGCTTGTTGCTGAAATGACTACATATACCATGGTGTAAGTCTAAAATCCTAACCCACTTATTTGCATTTCAGGAACAGTGAACTAAAGTAAATTTCAAATACTGTGGCCCGTATTTATACTTTTTTAGCACCGCATTAGCGTCGTTTTTTGACGCAAAAATGGCGCAAACTTGCAAAATACCATTGTATTTTGTAGGTTTGCGCCGTTTTGCGTCAAAAAGCGGCGCAAATGCGGCGCTAAAAAAAGTATAAATACGGGCCTGTCTTTGGATATGCACCTATATACCAAGTACATCCACTGAAATGGTATGATGAGCACTCATCCACAGATATGCACTCAGTGAAAACAACAACTTGACCATCCTTATATGATAATCTTACTGCTGCCACCATGTCCCTCTTGAATTAGCATCATATCTGTGCCACACAAGTATGCACAAGGGCAATCCACGACCTTGAATGTCAGTAACCAAGAATTGCAAGGATTCCTTGTGGGCCCAGTGTTAACTGATAAATTGTTAATAGTGCTACACAGGAATAAGTAGGAAAAATGTGTCTGAGAGAATCCCCATATGTGTTGAATGTTAGTGTAACAACGCATTACATCTATTACATGTTATACACACATATTTTCCATAAGTGCCAGACCAGAGAACAAGGAACAATGCAACAGCGCCCCAGGGTAAGAGCAGATGGGAGATATATGGGCATGAAAGTTTGAAAGTAGTTGACCAAAGTAAGCCGTAATATGTGCCACACTTAGCAAGTAATAAATGCTAATGATGTTGGATGCTCTCCATGCAGGTGTGTCTACTTTCACAATTAGTAAGCAGCCAAAAACAATGACCTCCTTGTACAACTGTGCAAGGGTGTGCAGTAGTGCAAGGCATCAGTGTGTGTCCCAGTAGAGCCAGAGAGCAGCAATTTGTAGTACACAAAACTATCCAAAACTATACCTCCCTATCACTTTCAAACAAGGTGCTACAGTAGGAGACTACCCGTGTTGTGCTGTGTGAAAATGACCCACTGATCCCCACTTACATTGTTTAAAGTATAAAAAAGGGTCTATACATAAATCAAGTGTCAGGTAGACTATAAGGTGTACATAGACCTCAGACAAAGATACATATATCTACAAAGACTGCAGGTCAATTGCTACATCATATACTTAACGTATGCAATGGTACCAACTCTTAAATATTAAATGTTAAGAAACTAATAAAGAGAGAAGAAATGTGGGGGCATATTTATGAGTGGCTTGTGCTGGCGTTGCATCACAAATTGTGTTGCAATGGAAGCGGAAGCAGTAAGTCATATTTAAAAAAAAATACATTGCCAAAATGCATCGTTTTTAAGGGTTGTGTAGGGAAAAAGCTATGTTGAAACCAGTTGCATCACACATAATTTAATATATGCAATGTAGGCGTTACTCCACAAACTCTGATGCAAACGTAACACATTTATATTTACAGGTTTTTCATTGTGTCACACATCATTGGGAAGCACAAGCCCGTAATATGCCAGAATTGCTGTGTATTAGCAAAGCGGGCTTAGGAAATGACACAGTTGCTGTGGTATAAAAAGAACAACCTCACTAAACAATTTAGCAAGCTCAACTATGCCATTAAGGTCGTCATACTACAACTTGGAATCACTAGGGGACCACCACATAGGCAGTGAAGAAAGAGAGAGTGTGTGTTCTGGCAGCATAGCTCATAACCCTCATTGACCTTTGGGAGGAGGAGGTCATACAATCATATACTCAACTCAATTTGTACAATTGTACCAACTCTTAAATATTGAATGTTAAGTAACTCATGAACATAGAAAAATGTAGGAGCTTATTCATGAGAGGCTCGTGTCGGCGTTGCATCACAACTTGTGTTACAATGGTGGTACAAGCAGTAAGTCAGATTTGTAAAAAAAAATATTTGTCAAAATGTGTTATTTTTTAAGAGTTGTTTGGGGCGAAAATGGTGTTGGAACCAGCAAAATCACACACAATTCATTATATGCAATGTAGGCGTTCCTCCACAAAATCTGATGCAAAAGTAACATATTTATATTTATAAGTTTTCCAGTGTGTCACACATCATTAGGATGTACAAATCAAAGCCTGTAATTTGCCATATTTGCTGTGTATTGGCAAACCAGGTGTTGGAAATGATACAGTGGCTGTGGTGGAAAAAGAGCAACCTCACAAAATAATTTGGCAAGCTCAACTATGCCATGGAGGTCATCATACTACAACTTGGACTCACTAGGGGACCTCAACATTATGCATCGAAGAAATAGAGAGTGTGTGTTCTGGCAGCATAGGGCACAGCCCTCATTGACCTCAGGAAGGAGGAGGTTATACAATTTTATAAACTCAGGAGAGAGTCTGTCATTGAATTGCTGCATAGGCTTGGGCCAAGTTTCCAGCTACCAACTTCTAGGCCCAATAACATTCTACCATATGTGAAACTTATGGCTGTGCTCCACATGCTGGCATCCGGTTTCTTTCCGATAATGACAGCCATATTGGCAGGAATCTCACTGGGATCGTTTTGCGTGTTCCTCCCATCTGTCTTTGATACCATAATTAAACTCACACCTCAGTACCTCCTCTTCCCCAAAACAGAACAACAACTGGACACCATGCAAGGATTCAATGCTTTACCTAGATTCACACATTTCTTTGATGTAATTGCGCGATTGGTGCCCCCTGCTACAACATCCCACCTCATTACAAACTTGGAGCACCGATAATTCCTCAATGTCCAGGCCATAGTGGATCATCAAGAGATGATTTTCAATATCATGGCCAAATATCCAGAATTGGAGATATGGGAATGGCCTACTCTTTCGTAAGCAAAACAGGAATAGACAACATACTAACTGAGAAGCTGCTCTGTATGACATAATAGTCATCTCTGTGTTTGTCTATAATTGGGATAACTTACTTAAACAGGTAGACATGAACTTCTGTTGTGCCATTCCTTCACCAATACTACAATGTAATCAACATACTTACTGTGTGAAGTATCTTCTCATCTCACACTATGTGAGTAGACAGAATCATATATTCTGCACTGTTTAACAGACCAATGCACAAATCATGTGGTACATAAGTAAAGTCAATATGTGTACAAAGGGTACATATTAGCTAAGTGTTAGTTAAGTGTATGTTCCAAGGTGTGCCTAGTCTCCGTATTAAAGTTCCACCAAAATAATGCCTTTTAAACAAATCTTGTGTTCTTAATTAAATTTGTCATACATGGCAGTAAACCTGTATGTTGAACAAAGTATCATGAGCACTAATGCAAGAGGTATTTGTAATTTCTATTTGTGTCATGCACTGTAAGTGTAGGTCCAATTAATGTGTAATGTCAAATCCAGTTACATGTATGAACTCAACAGTACAAAGTTCACATATGTATCAGCCATTCTTACAGTATTGGTGCAAACATATACATAGGGCCTGATTTAGGTCTTGGTGGAGGGGAATACTCTGTCACAAACATGACGGATATCTTGTCCACCATATTACAATCTCATGATATCCTGTAGAGATCATAATAAGGTGGACGTGATATCTGTCACTTTAGTGACGGAGTATTCCCTCCACCACAACCTAAATCAGGCCATTAGTTAGCAACCCACATTGACATACTCCCTCAATGTGATAGATGACCAGTTTTGTGGCACAAGCTGGCTACATTTTTGCGTCTGAGTCCATCAATGTAAAACCCACAAATCAATGAAATTGCTGTCAAACATGTCATGCACCAGTAAGTAACATAGACTAAAATGCAAACAGGGTAAGGTATCACAGTGTACTCAGGATCCCAGTCTCAACACTCTTGACACACAAATGATGTCATAATCAAGGCATATAGTTGCTGCATCAAGTACAAGTCAAATCACAAATATGCATGTGAAATCTTAAAGTGTTGTGTCTAAGGTCTGTAGTAGTAGGTTAATTGTATCTACATCATGTTGTACAATATAAAAACAACCTACATTACCATTCCTATGTGTCAATTTAAGTTCACCATCACACCTGGCCCTATGAAAAGCATTAGCTTTTGGTTGACGAAAAATATATAACTATGCCTGTCATGTGATGGAAAGTCACTACATGTACTAAGCAAATAGCCATGCTAAAATAAGTCAACAAATCAAAGGTTGTGCTAATATCATGTAGGCAAGCAAGCGCAACAAAGGTGTCAAAATGACAAATGTATGTGTGAGTGTCAAGCATGCTGGCATTGTCACAGCCTACCTAGGGCTGTATATATGCCAGAGAATCTGTTCATACATTTGTCACTTTGCACACATAGTGAGTGCAAATAACAGATGATAAGAACATTTAAAAAAAAAAAAAACTATTATGGTAATCTACAGCCTAAACATGACAGTCAGAGTGTAGAAGTGTCCACTGTATCAGGATATAGTCAACATTTACAATGACACATGGAACTTAAAGATACATATGTACACCAATATTCAACGATATCTAACACATATTATTGAAAACTGTAAGAAATTTTTATGAGTTTGCCAGCAGACATAACACACATGGACAGTTATGTCTCGGTAACAATGTACATAATTATTTACTGTTGTATTTTTGTACTGTCAGCTGATATATAAGTTTGAGCCATGAGTAATGATCCCATTCACTCATCCCAGATGGAGGCTGAAAAACTATATATTACAGCACACAGCAAGATGAGGAATGTTGTGGAAAGGCCTTTTGGAATGTTGTGGAGAGGACTTAAAGTCCTGGTTCAGATGTGTGGATATGTCAGAGGGAAGACTGTAGTACTCCCCACTAAGGTCTGCAAAATAATCTTTATTTGTGCTATAGTGTACAACATCTGGTGAAAACAAATGTCCTGTGGCACTGTGAGCCACATAGACAGAGGGACTGGATGAGGATGAGGACAATGAAGGAGAAATCCAGTACACATTGGCTGGTTGGTGGAGATAAGATCGCATTGTGGCCAATTTCTTTAGTTAAACAATGTCACCTAATCGTAAATTTGACAGAAATTATATAAACTTAGCAAAATATAAAGATATTTTTGAGCTCATTCATTGTGTTGTCTGTATGTGAAAGTCAATATATAACTCGAGCTACACTCATCTTCTAAACTAGATGAAGGCCTCAACATTTAACAGTCATGGTCTCTCAGGTGTTGATCAACATGGGGCTATAACAACAAAATATTTATCAATCAATGCAGCAAGCCTACGTAATGTAGTGTACTGACTAAAAAGGGACAGGGCAGGATTGCCACCTATCTACATATTAATGTTCCTGTCCTCACACACTTAAGCAGTGCAGTACAACACATATAGCAGTCTCCCTGTGCTCTGCAGCAGCAAAGTCTGTTTCATATGGTACTCAGTGAATGATGGAACAAAAATCTCCCAAAATGACAGTACCTGAGGCAAATCTCGTATTATTGTGTGTCTTTCAAATGGACTAGCATTCAGAATGGCAGTCTTTGCAGCAGCACATTTTGTTGCAGTTACCTTCACACATCATCAGTGACAGTTATCATGGACAAAAGCCTAGTCCCAAGAGTAGATGGTAAAATGTAATTTGTAAAGAAGGCATACATACATGGTTGGGGATCCACTAAACACTACACAAGTGACACATTTCCGGTGCAGATTGATGTAAACACCATATAGGGCCACAGTTGAGAAAATACACATTTACAATGCTTAGCACAGAAAACAATAAACAGTTGAAGTAGCAATGTCTGGAAGAAACCAGAGAAGTAAGATAAGTGAGATGTTTGCCAAACATCAAATTACATTATTTTTTTTTGTCGAAAGTCAAGGACAAATTTATGTGTGCATACACAATCACATCGAATATAGTGCAATGGAGATGTTGGTTATGAAATTACCCTTGCATGGAAAGAGTAATGTGCCCCTTCCCTGAGTGTAGAATTTCATAGTTGGGTGGCTCACCAACTCTGGTATATATCCACATGGGAATAGGGAAAATGCATGTGTGCCATGACAAAGGCATGCATCAAGGATTGTAGTCTGATTGCACCAGGAGAGCCACAAAAACATCTGCACTCATAACAGATGGACGCAACTAACCTTTGCCAGGATTCAGTTAGAACTAAAGTGGGGAATGCAGCATGTGGTATATTGAACAGTAGTAGTGTAAATTACCATTCAGCCGTGGTTCCCGGAAGTGAGGCTTACTGGCTCACACACCCCTTCAAGAGGTCTGTTGCTTTGTGCTACGTCCACCCCTCCCCAACAGCAGGTTTATCAGGAATTTTGAGACGGAAAAACCACGTGCATAATAAATGTGTCTGTGTAACACATACACAACTCATAGTATGAAATGTTAAGCAGCGTGCACAGGGTAATGTATGTGTGCTGGTACCTTTTTGTTCTACATGGCACAGTCTAGTGCAGTTCAAAGTTTTATTATGCATTGCAGCAAGTTACCCTGCTGTGCTACACTGTGTGACAAGGAAAGAACAGGAATGTACTGTATTTAAAACATTATGGAGTATTCCTGCTTTCCCTCCTGTGCTGGTGCTGTTTTGGCTGCCTAGCTTCAACTTAGAGACCCTTGCACCATGATGCAAGGGTGCTTGTTTTGCATGCAGGATTGTTTTTTGTGCATGAGGGGTCACCTTTCAACAAATAAAACATCCCGAGAGACATATTATTTGAGGTGAATGTGCTGCTGAATGCAGCACACATTGAAGAGGAGGTAGCAAGGATAATTCCATGTATTACTCCTTGTTCTGCTTCTCCTGGAAAGGAATATCTTTCTGGTTTATTTCCAAGTCTACCAGTCCTGGTTAATCTTGGAATGCGTCTAAAACCATTTGAGTTGTGTGGTAACGCCCATTCAATGCCCAGAGAATGCCTTCCTCGGCTACGCTGCAATTTGCACTGTGTCTCTTTACTCCTGATTCATGGTGCCACTCAGGGCTATGCAAAGTGGCCTTTTGTGGCTTCATAGATATCATTTAGGAGTTGCATTGCTCTTTCACCACACTGCATGGTGCAAGAGTGATGCAACTCCACATGCAAACAGGCTCCTAAGTGTAAGGACATGAAAGACTATCCACCACCCTGCTTAAACACATGGACACTGCCATCTGTCACTCTGACCTGCCAAGTGGGGCCACTGGAGTCCAGGAACTATGGGCGTAGTCCTAAGGTGTTTGAATCTGCAAAAGCCAAGCTTCTTCTGTAGATCTGGCACCTTCACCCTGTTGCAGAGCTCAGAACTCGCGCACTGCCCCTGTTGTGTGGCTCTGAACCACCACATCGCCCACCATCCAGGGTCTGAACCCATGCATCTCTATTCATTGCATGTAACTGATTGTACTGCAGAAGTGCTATTGCACAGTGCATCCATCATGCAATTTCCATTTGAATAGCAATGTATCACAAGAATCATGGCAAACGCAAAAGTGCAGAACACAACCAGAAAATGATGCAATGGGTGTGGCAGGCTGCATTCTAGGAAATGGCAAAGTAAGTTTTACTTTCTCTTACAGTCTGTTAGCTTGTGCTTGGTGTTGGTGGTGTTTTTTAGAGTGTCTGGTTGCTTGGAGTGATTTCTGGTCTTGTCCATGTCTGTTCTGTCCCTGTCCTTTGTAAATTGTGTACCTTTTTGTGTTTTTGTAGTGTATTGTTTTAGTATTTGTCTTTGGATTTTTGGGTGTTCGTCTATTTAGGAGTCATATATATTAGGTATAGGCCTAAGTTTACAGGGTGTTTGTTTTGGGTGTTGTATGTCAGTAAGGTATAGGGGCATGTCTGTAGAGAGCAGGCGTAGGAATTTTTCAGAAGGAGAGGTGGAGGCCTCCTATGGCTCATTTTGCACTACCTGCCCCATAAGCTGACCTGTGGGGTAGGGTCAGCCGGGTCTACCCTTCCAAGAACAGCAAGGACAGGTGAAGAATGGGCATTGGCACCTGAACAGGATATTTGCAATCAATTGCACTGTCTCACAAATCAAACATCACTGTGCTGACGTCATGACACAGGAGGATGATCTAGTGCATCTTCTGGGACTAGAGATCACAGGCTCAGTAGGTATGTATGTATGTACCATATGTATGTATTGATGTAGCTAGAGCAGTCATGCAAAACCTAAAGACTAGAGAGGGGTAAGTTGAAATATGGTAGTTTTTCATTGCACCATTCTGCTTGAATCATGTACTTTGCAATGATTAAGGTGAAAATATTACAGCAACAGGGCAATTTGTGTGCCTCAGAGTGGCTACATAAGTCCAGGATAAAGCAACACAGGGCCAATAGCTGCATTACCATGCCTGGCCCAGGGGGTCATTCAATGGGTTGTGGGTGATTGTTCACATTGAACATGCAGAGACGTATTACCATTCCCTGATTTAACATACATGAATGACCAGGGAATGTTCCAAAAATTGCAAACCTCCACATTAGATGGCTAAGGAGGAAATATATGTTCAATATCAATTTATATTAAATATTCCATGCATACTGCATTTTGCAGAACAAGTATACAGATTAATATGCCTCAGGCAAATTTTAATGTGCTTGAATGTGGGCCTTTCAGGACAAAACAATACAAACCTGTTTATAAGGCATGCATCCTTGCACCATGTTCAAAGGTAGCATGCATTGATGCTAGTCAGCACTATGTGCACCAATGCTATGATAACTGTGGTGGCCTTTACAATGTCACATAATCCTGTCCTTTCACATGGCAGGACTACAAAAGATTTGAATCTTTTTTAAACACTGGGATTATGTAGTATTTATGATGGAATTTGGACCATGTGTTGCTGCCCGACTTACAATACAATGTTTAAATCTTTGTCTTCTAGGTGGACATATCCCAATTCAACCAGGGTGAGGTTGACACCTTCTGGGACCCCAATGCCACAAGTAAGTGTAATAAGTACATGGATATAGCTAATTGATGTCTATGTGTGATCCATGTGATTTGTGAAATTGGGATGAGTATCGGGAGGTATCAACCTCCAGCACACAATTTACATTCATTGGGCCAATACAACAGAATGTGGTCACAGATTAACTTAGAATTTGGCAAGGAGGCATGTAATGGTGAATGTACAGGCAATTTAAGCAGGCCCACAGGATACTTGCATGTTTACACCCAGGGTGATGGTAGCATATCAATAGTCTTGATGTATTGGTTAGTGGGTGTATGTGTGGTTGCAAAAGGATGAGCGCTTGTGTGAATGATGTCATCAGTGATGTTATCAGTGATGTCACTGACCATGGCATGAGTGATCTTATATAGGAGGTCATAAGTATCACATTGCGGGGCGTAAGTTATAGTTAGCTGAGGTAACTATAACTGCTGAATTGCAGTGGTTTTGTATGACTGTATTCTGAGCCTAACTATGAAGTCCCTATAACCTTTGTTTTTTGTGAATTTTTAAAGTTTTTTTTAAATTAGATTTTCTGACTATAATATCCCTGTAACCTTTGGTTTTTATTTACTATTTCCTAGCTATAATGTCCCAGCTCCCTGGAGCTAACATTCTATTATATATGGGGGGGGCTGCATGCCCCCCCACGCAGCCAAGGGGACCGCCACCTTTGCCCGGGGCTGAAATAAAAAAGTTAGGGTCTCCGTTGCGGACCCCTGGCACTAGGGACCACCCCCTCCCCAGGGCAAATTCTATGGTCATTCACATATGTTAAATCAGGGAATACTTCTAAATCCATGCATATTGAATGTGAACAACCAATTACAACTCACAGAACTGGCCCCTGGGGCAGGGTATAACAATGCAGCAATTGGCTCTGCGTTGCATTACACTGGATTCATGTAGTCACTCTGAGGCACACAAAATGTCCTTGTGTTGCTTAAATAATTGCACTTCAAATGTGTACATTGAACTTTAAGGAAGTTGCATGGTGCAAATTCAATCCACCACATTAAAAAATGTGCCCCTTTAATTTTGAAGTTTTGCATGACTGATATAGCAACATTACTACATGCAGAAGGTACATACATACATACAGATGGGGCCTTCTCTCTCCAATCTCAGGATATCCATCAGATCACCCTCGCATGCCACAACAACATTCCATCAGCTGAGAAATTGTTTGATTACCTCCGAAGAACTGGCAGCTGTCCTAATGCACCTCCTCCCAGGCATTCTTCCTTTCTTTGAGGGAGTGGCCCTACCCCCAAAAGGCCACTACTTGGGGCAGGTAATGCAGTATGAGCCATATGCGGCCGCCAACTTCTCCCTCATTGCAACTTTTACCACTACCCTTCCAGATATGACCCTATCGTTCCTAAACCTACTGGATCCAATAATACATCCCTGAAACTAATAACTACAACTGATATATTAAACTCCTAAATTCACAAACACTCAACAATACAAAGACAAATACTTACACAATTTACTACAAAAAGACACAAAAGGTGCACAAAGGACACATGATAGGGACACTAAATAGACCAAAAACTATAAACGTGTACCAGACAATCTCAATACATCACTAACACCTAGCTCTAAATCACAGACTGTAAAAGAAAGTGAAACAAACTTTCACACTTACTAGTATTAAGCCTGCCACACCCATTGCATCATATCCTGGCTGTGTCCACCATGTTTCTGACATTTGCATTGTTTTCTCTAGCGCATTGCTAGGCACATGGACATTGTGTGATGGACACACTGCAGCTACACTAAATTCCATGCAATAGCAGCGATGCACAGGTTCTGACTCACACAACTGTTGCAATGTGTGAGTTCAGACGGGCACAACTGGTGCGATGCTTGGGTTCAAAGCCACGCAGTAGGGGCAATGAATAGACTCAGAGCAGCGCATCAGTGGAGAAGAGCAGGATCTACAGTAGAAGTGTGACATCTGCTGGATCAACTGGGGCTAGTGTGGCACCACTTGGCAGGTCAGAGTGACACACGGCAGTGTCCAGGTGCTGCAGTATCTTAGATTGAAGTTTTTCATTCCCCTGGGGCTTAATGACAGATGAGCAGGGAGATTGGCTGTGGAGTCATTCTGGGTTCAAGGGATGCATGTTCAGTCCTAATCATCCAGCCATGAGAACAGGAGGTAGCATGGCAAACCTGCAAGGCAGAAATGAAGAGCTGAATACTCAGAAATCAGTTTTCAGAGATATTACCCGAGTACACACCCGAATGTCCCCCACAGTCATATATGCATGTAAAGATTGTTCATGGGGTCAATGCCCCACTCTATTTGGTTCGCTAACCAGCCCAATTTCTCTCTTCCTGTGATTTGTAAAAAACCCTTTCTTGTGATGTATGATGAATGCAACACACAATTAGGAGAACAGAGTGACAGGCTGGCTCCCACAGACTCCGGTGCTTGCTGCTTTGCTAGACTGCATAACACCATCTGGTGTACTATCAATCATCCTCATGTTTTGACCAGTCGGCCATGTCTCTCGCAGAAAAGAAATCAAGTTTCTCCATGTAATATAGGGGGTCATTACAGCTTTGGTGGGAGGCTACCGCCGCCCGCCAAGCTGTAACTGCCGGGCGGCCGCCAATGCAGCCGAACTCCTGCGGTGCCCATTTGGACATCCCCGCTGGGCCGGCCGGCGGAAACCAAGTTTCCGCCCGCCGGCCCAGCGCGATGCGGGCTGCAACATGGGAGCCGGCTCCAAATGGTGTTGCGGCCGTGAGACGTGTGCAGTTGCACCCAGCGCGCTTTTCACTGCCTGCATAGCAAACAGTGAAAAGCCGCATGGGGCCCTGTTAGGGGGCACCACGACTCACCGTACCGCCAGCCTTTTCCTGGCGGTTCATACCACCAGAAAAAGGCTGGCGGTCAGGGGCTCGTAATCCCCTGGGCAGCGCTGCTAGCAGTGCTGCCCAGGCGGATTATCACCACCGGGGCAATTCTGGCGGAATACCAGCGGCCCCGGTGGTGCGATCGCGGCGGTTCCGCTGCGGTCGTAATGGGCCAGGAAGCACCGCCAGCCTGTTGGCGGTGCTTCTGTCATTTTAGCCCTGGCAAACTGACCCTCATAGTGATGTACCCACTTTTGCACTCAGTAATATGGAACATATGCAACACAAAAAAATGTGATTTATGAAGTCATGCAATGCCATCTTGCGTAGCCCTAGAGTAGAGTACCTTCGTGAACATCAAGTAAAACAATGCAGCACAAATCGCTGCATTGCCTTACTCTGTGCTAGGGAGGCATTCCATTGGCATCAAATGGGAGTTTCTATGCAACTCCCATGGTGTGTAACACATTCCAAAATTAACCAGAACTGGTAAGCCTGGGAGTGTACCTAATGGATTGCCGTAACAATGTGTAATATCTTTATTTCTCCATGTTATTTCCTCTTTCAATGTCTGCTGCAGAATGCAGCACACATAGATAGGGGGATATGCTTCTCAGGATAGTTTTTGTGCAGGAAGGTACCCCTTCATGCACTAAAACAATCCTGCATGCAACACAGGCATCCTTGCAACACGGTGCAAGGGTGTCTGTTTTGGTGCTAAACAGCCAAAGCAGCACCAGAAAAGCTTTAAACACAGGACTGGGCTGTATTTTTGTCAATGCAGCACCTTCCTTCCCTTTCCCTGTCACGCACTGCAGCGCAGCAAAGTGACTTGCTGCAGTGCACTGCAAAACAAATTGCACAAATATACCCCATCAAGGTACAGTCACAGGACATTTAGGCCCTCATTATGAGTGTGGCGGTCTGAAGACCGCCACACTCACGATGGTGGTCGGACCGCCACAGGTAGGGTGGTCCAACCGTCCTATCATGACCGTGGCAGAAGGCCCACGGTCCGACCACTAACACCTCCAGTTTGACACCTGTCAACAGCCCGGCGGTCTTGGTGGGTGCAATCTGCCAGTGCAGCTTTGCCAGCAGCGCTGCCCTGGGGATTATGAGTCCCCTTTCCGCCAGCCTTTGCATGGCGGTTTTACTGCCATGCGAATGCTGATGGAAAGGGGGCATCAGGACCCCATGGGGGCCCCTGCACTTGGCATGGGCAGTACAGGGGCCCTCATGAACATCCCATCACGCTATTCACTGCCCAAATTACGGGTACTGTCTCACCTGACGCACCACAGGATTGCTTCAATGTGGTGTGATGAGTTTTATGCTGGTCCAGCGGGCGGAAATGCTGTTTTTGCCTGCTGGCCTAGCGGAAACCTCCTAATAGGGTGGCCAGCATTCCACCAGTTCTGGCGGTATGCCGGCTGCAGTGGCTTCTCTGAAGACCGCCAAAGTCGTAATGAGGCCCTTAGTACCTAACACTGTGATATACATGTATCATGCTACCATCAGCATACTGACGTGCAGCACCAACACTAAGGGGGTTATTCTAACTTTGGAGGAGTGTTAATCCATCCCAAAAGTGACGGTAAAGTGACGGATATACCACCAGCCGTATTACGAGTTCCATAGGATATAATGGACTCGTAATACGGCTGGTGGTAAATCCGTCATTTTTCCGTCACTTTTGGGACGGATTAACACCTCCTCCAAAGTTAGAATAACCCCCTTAGTCTGCATGCACTGTTTAGTTTTACACTCCCTTTCAACTGTAGTAGACTGTGTCACATTAAACACACAGTTCCAGCACAAACACATTAACCATATACACACTGTTGAACATTTCTAGCTATTGTGCTGTATGTCTTACAAAGGCACATGCATTCTGCACATGATTTTATGAGGCTCACATTTCCTGAACAACCCAATGTTGGGCAGGGGTGAGTGTAATACACAGCAACTAAACTTTTTAAGAGGTGAGTGAGCCATTAGGCCTCATTGCAGTGAACCATGGTAGAAATGTTAGGGTTCACTACTACTGTTCACTACAAATCCACCCCCACTTTAGCTCTGCCTTACTCCTGGCAAAATGCAGTAGCATACATCTGCTATGAGGGCAGGTATTTGTGTGGCACTCATGCTGCTAGCAGACTGCAATCCATGAGAAAGGCCTATTTGACAGCAGACATGGATGTTCAATGTTCCCAATTGTGATTATGCCACACAAATATGCAGGTGGAGGCGGTAGACTACTCTTACCAAGCATGAGAAAAATCCAAACCTACACCTCCTTTACCCCATGATGAATGAGATTGTGTATGTATACATCCATTGTGATTAAAGTTTACATGGACGCTTCCATTAACCATCTCTGTCTTTCTGATTTGATGGTTGTCAAACATCTCCTTTGTCTGACATCCCTGGTTAATCCCATGCATTGCTACCTCATCAGTTTTTATGCTTTGACTTTCCTTGCATGGGTGTCCAAAGCGCAGGAAATGTGTTTTGTCAACTGTAGCCAGTGGGATTAACATTGATATGCCCAGGGAAGCTGTTAGATGTGTGCTGGTTTGTGTATCCCCACACATGCATGAATAAGTTCTTTACAAAAGTCACTTTCACATCTACACATGAGACTTGGAGCTTGGCAATGAGAGATAACACCTATGAGCTGTGGTGGCACCTGCTGCAACATATACACCTGCAAAGTGTTGTCGTTTATGCTAGTCCATATGTGGTACACACATCAAGTTTAAGATTTTCCCAGGGCATAACACACTTTGATGGGAATAACACACTTTGATGGATTACAAGACAGCAAGACAGCCGACTTGCTGCATTGATTTAGTCAGAGTTGGAGCCACGCCCCTATGTTTAACAACAGCTAAAAATACATATTATACATGTTGAGGCCTACATTAGTTGACAAGATTGTGAGGTGAGTGGCTATAGAGGTACATTGACATTCACTCACACACACACCATAATGTAAGAGTTCAAAACTGTGTTTTATCATATGAGAAGTTGACATAGTTTCTGTCATTATTGATGTCATTTTCATTTTACTGAGTTTTAGACTTGGCATCCTTGGCATGGTTTCTCTTGTCTTTTTGCTTTTGCTTCCTGTATTGCTTAATGGTTTTGGTACTCTGGGCACTTTATCACTGCTGACCAGTGCTAACGTGCAATAGCTCTCTATCTAACATGTATTGGTAATTGGCTTTTCCATGATTGGCATATCTGATTTACTAGTAAGTCCCTAGTAACGTTCTCTAGAGGTGACAAGGGCCTGTAAATTAAATGCTACTGGTGGACCTGCAGCACTGATTGTGCCACCCACACAAGTAGCCCTGTAAACAAGTCTCAGACCTGCCACTGCAGTGTATTAATGTGTAGTTTTTAACTGCCACTTTGACCTGGCATGTGTACCCACTTGCCAGGCACAAAACGTCCATTTTACTACACATAAGTCACCACTAAGGTAGATTCAAGGCAGACCCATGGGCAGGGTGCAGTGTATTTAAAAGGTAGGACATGTACTGGTTTGTTTTACATGTCCTGATAGTGAAATACTGCTGAATTTGTTTTCACTATTGTAAGGCCTATTTCTCCCATAGGTTAACATGGGAATTGCCTTTAAATATCTTTTAAGTGTAATTTCCCATTGGGAGCAGATGAGATATGGAGTTTGGTGCCGCAGCACTTGTAGCTCTGTGGAGTGACCGAGAACCCAAGAAGTTGCCCCACAGCATTTTGGCCCACCAAATTCTTTGATCCTGCTGGGACTTAAGGGATTGATGCCTATCACTGAGGTCACTTCACTTCCCCTGTTCTGCAGTAAGCTGAAACCACACCGGATCCAGTGATACCACACCTCCCCAACTCTGTGCAGCAGCTTGGTTTCCTTGTTACCAAATGTACTGTACCTGGGGGACTGGCCAACTCCTTGATCAGCGCCCCCTTCCCGCGAGTGGTGTCGGCTTTTGGGAATGGCTCCGTCAATGATGTTGTGAAAGCCCCAGTTGGAGCTATTGTGTTTCTAAGTGTTTTTACTTAACTATTTAAAGTTCATATCTTTGCTTTTGTTTCTTGGATTTATGTCATTTTGGCCTTGTTTATTTTAGATAAATGTTGAGTATTTTTCTAAAGTGATGTGGAGTCCTTTTGTGGTGTTTTTACTGTGTTACTGTGTGCATTGGTACAAATACTTTACACATTGCCTCTGAGGTAAGCCTGACTGCTTCTGCCAAGCTACCAAGGGGGTGAGCAGGGGTTATCTGAACTGTGTATCTCCTTTACTCTGACTAGAGTGAGGGTCCCTACGTGGACATGGTGCTAAATGACTGCCAACTAGAGACCCTATTTCTAACATGGCCAAAACGTTTTCCACAATTTGGTTGCATCTCCACCGACCTCCATTGCGTGGACTAGCTCACCTTCAGTGTCTTCTGCTTCTTCATGTCCACATGGGATTTCTCCCTCAAAGTCCCATAGGACATTTTTCCTTACACATATAGGCCCTCATTCTGACCTTGGCGGGCGGCGGAGGCCGCCCGCCAAAGTCCCGCCGTCAGGTTACCGTTCCGCGGTCGAAAGACCGCGGCGGTAATTCTGACATTCCCGCTGGGCTGGCGGGCGGCCGCCTTCAGGCCGCCCGCCAGCCCAGCGGGAAAGAGGCTTCCACGATGAAGCCGGCTCGGAATCGAGCCGGCGGAGTGAAAGCTGTGCGACGGGTGCAGTTGCACCCGTCGCGTATTTCACTGTCTGCGCAGCAGACAGTGAAATACATTTAGGGGCCCTCTTACGGGGGCCCCTGCAGTGCCCATGCCAGTGGCATGGGCACTGCAGGGGCCCCCAGGGGCCCCGCGACCCCCCCCTACCGCCATCCGGTTCCCGGCGGGCGGACCGCCGGGAACTGGATGGCGGTAGGGGGGGTCGGAATCCCCTCGGCGGCGCAGCTAGCTGCGCCGCCTTGGAGGATTCCAATGGGCGGCGGTACACTGGCGGGTGACCGCCAGTGTTGCCGGTCCGACCGCGGCTTTACCGCCACGGTCGGAATGCCCATTGGAGCACCGCCGGCCTGTCGGCGGTGCTCCCGCGGTCCTCCAACCCGGCGGTCATGGACCGCCAGGGTTGGAATGACCACCATATTGTGCAGAATTGCACAAACTAAAGTTATTTTCCACACCATGGAAGGTAAATAGGCCAGTCTACCACCTGACTTATCAAGGTGCCTAAACTATGACTTAAATACCCCAAACATATGTTTTACCACATTGTGGTTTTTAGACAGAGCTGTGTTGTACTTCTTCTTCCCATCGGTCTGTGTATTTGGTAATGGAGTCATCAGCCATGGCTGCAAACCATATTTTGTGTCACCTAATAATAGACATTATCATAAGTGAATGGTTGCTTTCTTTGTGCATTCAACATTACTACCTATGTATCATTTGTATGCAGGTATTATGAAATACATTTCATTTTAATTAACACTGCTATGTTTGAGTTATTACTGTACTTTGCTTTACACTTGCTTAGTGCTAGACTTTTGAATAGTTTTATTACTTCTAAATCACATAAGGCATCATATCATCATCAAAATTACCATGTTTAGACAGAGGATTGGCAGGATAAGCAAAGCTGTATCTTCATATGTATTATAATAAATTGGGGTCTGTTGGAAAATGGGTTCTTGGTAAGGGCAGGTAAGTACCTACACTTAGCAATATTACACTAACCTCCACTTAGGTCCAGTTAGGTCTCAGTAAATTAAACCTAGCTCAACCCTTGGTAGCTTGGCAACGAGCGACAAGGCTTAACTTAGGAGACAAAGCGAAAAGCATTCAAATATCACAAAACAGTAATTAAATGAAACACAGGAAACAGTTTAAAAATCCAAAACCAATTTATAAAAATAGATTAGATTTTTATCTTTAAAATGACACCAAAATGAATAAAATCGGATAAGGGGAAACGGAGATGTGAATTTTTAAAGAATTAATGCTTTCTAGCGCATAGAAGCAACTAGCGCTCAAAGGGTCAAAAAAGGTAACACTGTAAAGGAACAAAGTCCAGAGTTCAGGCCACCCATGAGGTAACACTGTCACACTTACTTTCAGAAGTGTTTGATTCAGGAAAATGGTCCACAGCACCAGCCAAGGGTTCAGAGGCTCTGGTGTGCCTCTTGGGGTGTCAGACTACAACTCCCACAATGCACCTCTTCAACTTATGGAGTTGTTCCAAACGTCTCCAAACTTCTGGATCTTCTTCCAGAGGTCCCTTTTGTGTCCTTGAAGTGTCCACAACTTGATCCAAGGTTGCAGAAGCTCTGAATTGCTCCTTGGGAGTTGGGACTACAATTTCCAGTATGCACCTGGTCAGAATCCTCAAATGGCCAATGGACGCTGGTCAGCTGGGCTCTGCTTGTAGGACTTGATGCAGGGGACTCTGGGAAGCTCCTTTGTACCTGTAGCAAACAGGAAGTCCCTTCTTGAAGCAGTAGAAGACAGATAAAGTCCTTTTAGTGGTGAAGCCCAAGTGTGCAGCTGGTGCAGTCCTCCAGAGTGCAGTGTCCAGGTGCAGGTCAGGGGTCCAGTAGGGCAGTCCTTCTTCTCCTGTAGTCCTTCCTTGTTGGAATCTAATAGAGATCTGAGGTGTGGGTGCAGGTCTGCCAGTTTTATCCCTGTTCCTGGGTGAAAAACAGGGGGGTCCTGGTTCTCCAATCAGGTGCTAGGTCCTTCCCCCGGCGTGACCACTTCCTGGGAAGTATGGCAAAAATCAATCCCAGGGAGCAACATTCCTAAAAAATCCATCATGGCTGAAAGTGATTTTTGGAGGTTAAATCTGGCTGAGCCCACCCACTAGTGTGGCTAGAAATCCTAAACACACCCCTCTCCTGCCTTCTCCTAATCTAATGAAGGGGGCACCTAATTGTCTGCGTTTTCAGGATGTGAGGCTGTTGCTGGGTTGCTCCAAATGCCCTTCTCTGCCTTTGAAGACCAGTTTGGCAGCCCTCCCCCTTCCTGCCTCACCATCTGCTGAGGGGAGATCTCCTCCCCAAGGCACATCTCTTTGTGTGGAGCCAGGCCACTTCACACCTCATCAAGCAGCCTGGCCAGGCTGCCAGAGGCTGGCCAATCAGAGCACAGCAGCAAAAACACTGCAGGGCTGAAGTTGGTAACTTTTCAGGTAAAGTTTAAAACTCTTTACCTGAACATGTTATATTAAATCCCACAACTGGAAGTTGTGGGATTTATTATAACAATTAATTTGAAACCAAACGTCTGGTATCTGTTACTTAAGGGGACTTTTCAAATTAGAATAGTCTCCCCATTCTAGCCTATGGAGGCCATTCACTACAATGAAGGAAAAACGAATTTGGTTGTTTTACCTCACCAGGGCTTATAAAACTATTTTTATAAGGTCCCTGCTTATAGGTACATGGCACCCAGCCCTAGGGGCACATAGGGCACACCTTAGGGGTGACTTATATGTAAAAATAAGGTAGTTTAAGACTTTGGAACTACTTTTAATTCCAAAGTCGAATTTGCATGTAACTTTAATTTAAAAGCAGCCAGCAAGGCACGCCTGCCTTTAAAATGACACTGGGCACCTCAGCACCTATGCTGGGGTCCCTAAACCTACATGCCCTACCACATACTAGGGACTTATAGGTAGGTTTACTTAGCCAATTATAATTAGCCTAATTTGCATACTGCGTTTACATAGAGCACAGGCCCTGGGACTGGTTAGCAGTACCCAGGGCACCATCAGAGTCAGGAAAACACCAGCAAAAATTGGAAAATGGGGGCAAAAAGTTAGGGGGCCTCTGCAACCAGCCCTGTTCTCTCACAGGGTCTATGTGTGTTTAATTAATCACACTTTAGATGAGCATCTCTTGCAGCCATATTGAAAACTATGGGTTGGAATAGTGACTGTAAGATTGACACTCACAAATAAATTTGACATATTTTGAACTCGATGTGGTAGTTGCCTACATGGTATGCCAGGGCCTTACATAGTTTGATATAAGTTTGCATCACCAGTTGCTTACTGTTTCTATTGTTTGACGCCTGACATGGATATTTCCTAGGGAATATTCACCCTTCGGTTATTGTTTTCACAATAGCAAGTTTTTGGAATAAACTTAGATTGACACATAGGAATACAAATTTGGCTTTTTTCTGTATGAAACCTGATTATGTTTGAAAAACTGACTTGGTCCAACAGACCTATACAGTACAGTTTCTGTCAAATGTATGTTTCCAAAATTTTAATGTGTTTGAATCTGAACTTATTGGTATTGATTCTTACGACATTTCTTGAGCATAAGTATGTAGATTTGTTTGTGGTATTTACAATGTCTGGTGCTTGTGTTTGCCTGTGCCATTCTTGAGTGTTGTCTTGTGTGCATGCTCGTCTGCCTGTGTGCTTGGGATAGGTTAGGGTTGAGGGGAATGGGATTGGGAAGAGGAAGTTGGAGGGGGGAGGGGGGAAATAGGGACAATGGCTGCCATCAGAGAGGAGGCCAGAGCCTGGATTGATCTCTGTTGGGCATCCAAGCCAGTGTGAATGCCCTCAAGGAATGCATTAGTCTGTTGCATCTGGGCTGCCAGCCCCTGGATGGCATTTGCAATGGTTGACTGCCCTACAGAGATGGATCTCAGGAGGTCAATAGACTCTTCACTCAGGGCAGCAGGGCTAACTGGGGCAGGGCCTGAGGTACCTGGGGCGAAGGAGATACTCACCCTCCTGGGTGAGGGGGCATGGGCAACTTGCTGAGGGGCTGCAGGGAGGGCAGTGCTGGTACGGGGTGGCAGCTGTACCTGTAGCTGGGGTGGGCACAGAGTTGTCTGCCACCAGCAGGGAGCTTCAATCGGAGGAGGTATCTGTGTCTGAACTGTCCCCTCCTGTCTCCGCCATGGTGCTCCCCTCACCCTCTGTTCCACTGGTGCCCTCAGAGTCGGTAGACTCTGCCTCCTGGGTCCTGTGGGATGCAGCTCCCTCTGTCACTGGTGCCTCTGCTCTTCCGCCAGATGATACTAATGCACATAAGGACAGGGTGACAAAACAAAAATTGGGGGGGAAGAGGCAAAGGATACACTGGTTCAATGGCTGCACCAACACCACCGTCGGCGTACACACCACCGTCACGTACAGGGAACAGCCCTACACACTATGCGTTGCACTACCAGGTATAATGCTAGCCACCAAGGCATGGGGAGGGGCACAGACCACAAAATGCAGCACACCTGGGACCCACACAGCCCTAACCAGTTGTGGATGCCTACGAGCTAGGTAGCAGGATTATCACTTCAGAACCCTGGCCAACATGGGACCTACTCATCCCCCACCCGGGAACCCCCCTACCATGCGTAGGTTGTAATGATGGGCACTGTACTCACCCCCCTTGTGGCTGCTGTGATGCCCTCAAGCGCCCATCCAGCCCCGGATAGGCCACTGCCAGTATGCAGGCCATAAGGGGGGTCAGGGTTCGACGGGCACCCCTTACTCTTTGGGAGGCCATTCCCAGCTGGCCCTCCGCTGTCTTCCGTGCCCAGCGCCTCAGGTCCTCACACCATTTACGACAGTGGGTGCTCCACCTGCCGTAGACCCCCAGGGTCAGCACGTCCTTGGCGATGGCACACCATATACCCTTCTTTTGATGGGCAGTGACCTGTAGAGAAATACAAGGAGGAAAAGGTATCAGTCAGACTGTCCTCCCTGTTACACTTATGGCCCATCATAACCCTTCACATCGCCATTTGCACACACAGGGCCCAGCACACAAGCTGCACACCGCACAGGGGACACCCCCAACCCCCCCCCTACATGAGCCCTTCACACACACCACTCCATGCATTCATGCCCCATTCATTGTGCTCACAGTGTACTCACCTGTTAGTCTGGAGGCCCATACAGAAGTTGGTACTGGGGTAGGACCCCATCCACCAGTCTCTCCAAATCCGCAGAGGTGAAGGCAGGCACCCTCTCCCCAGTCACACGAGCCATGGTAGGTTCCAGACACAGGTCACAGCAGCACATGCACTGTAGGTCCTCTCCTGCTGAAGGTCAGCTAGCAAGAGAGTGATCATATAGAAAATGGTGGTCACGTCCGCGGTAGTGCATACTGTCACCGCTGGCATACATCACCATTGGTCACTGTACCCTATAGGGCCCAATGTTAACTAATGAGGAGTTGCATAGCGGTTCCCAAATGCCTACCACACCGGCGCACAATGTCAGTGTAATTACCTCACTTCCACCTGTCCCTCCACACAGGACAGGTGGACGCCATTTCAGGCCCTGATTGATAACTGCGTCACAGTTAAAAATAGGACATACAGGAAGAATACCACTTTCCCATTACAAACTAACATCATGCATTGTACTGTTGTGACTCCAATGTTCAGTGTGTAACCAGCTCCTCACCCTTTTGTCCTTTAGACTGCAACCGCTGCAGATGAATTGGAGATGGATACATACCCTTGTGTACAGACCTCTGGTGGACTTGGAAACAATGAAGGACAGGCACGTTATCCTCACCTATAGACTTGACAGGTCCACAATCACAGAGCTGTGTGCTCAACTGGAGCCTGACCTGATATCTGCTATCTGTCACCCCACCGGGATCCGCCCTCTTGTGCAAGTCCTATCTGTGCTCCATTTCTTGGCAACTGGTTCTTTCCAAGTGACAGTGGGCTTGGCAGCAGGAATGTCACAGCCAACGTTCTCAATTGTGCTCACAAGAGTGTTGTCTGCCCTGATTAAACATGTGTGCAGCTACATTGTTGTCACCCAGGCGGAGGATTTGGCCACCGTGAAGGCTGACTTCTATGCAATGGGACATATCCCCAACCTAATTGGGGTGATTGATGGAACTCGCATTGCATTCCCCCCGGCAATATGAACAGGTGTTAAGAAATCGAAAAAGTTTCCTCTCCATGAATGTTCAGATGGTGTGCTTGGCGGACCAGTACATGTCCCACGTCAATTTGCAGGTGACTCCGGTTATCCCAACCTATAATGGCTACTGACCCCTGTGAGGAATGCCAGGACAAGGGCAGAAGAACGTTGCAATGAGGCACATGGGCGAACAAGAAAGAAAATAGAAAGGACCTTTGGCCTCCTGAAGGCCAGGTTCAAGTGCCTCCATCTAACTGGGGGATCCCTGTGCTACTCACCCAAGAAGGTCTGCCAGATAGTCATGGCATTTTGCATGTTGCACAACCTTGCCTTGTGACGCCATGTGCCTTGTCTGCAGGAGGAGGAGGCTGGAGATGGCTGTGTGGCAACTGTCGACCCTGCGGACAGTGAGGGTGAGGAGGCAGGGGATGAGGATGAGGACATCAGAACAGCAGTGATTTGACAATTCTTCCAATGACACACAGGTAAGACAGTGTTACTTCACATTTCATTGTCATTATTTAGATTATCTCTGGCACTGGCATGCTGTTATTTCCCATTTCTATGCCCAATCACTGTACCCTTTGGCAACTAATTTTTCAGATGTTGGTGTCCCACTATCACTCTTGATGTGGTCACTGCAGCAAACTACAGGTCTTTCCTATGTGAACATTACTGTACAGTTGAATTGCAATGTTTGAACCTGGTCAAACAAATACATACTTAAATAAGTTTGACATACTCCATGCTTGTATTTTTACAAAGGGTGTTTATTGAAGTGCTAAGAAGAAGAGGGGCAAGTGCATTGGGATGGGGTGATGATAGAGGAAGTCCAGGGTATTGTTCCAGTCTATTTGGTGAACAGATGCATTGTCCAAGGGGACATAGTAGGGGGAGCAATGGCAGCTCAAGGTGGACAGGGTGACAGAGTAGGACACAAGGGAGACAATCAGGAGAGTCTCATTTCCTGGCGGGGGTCTTTGGCAATAGTCTCTGGCTTCTGCCTGGATCACAGGGAATGTTTGCGGGTGGTTCACCTTCTGCAGGGGGAACGGTGCTGGTGACTTTTTGGTCCTGTGGCGGGGCCTCCTGTCTACTAGCGGCAGTGGAGGTGGGAGGCAGTTCAGATGTCTGGCTAGTGGCAGGGGCCTGCTGTTGTGAGACTGCCTCCCTCATAATGTTGGCCTTCTCTGCCAGCACTCCTGCTATGGAGACCAGGGTGGTGTTGATGGCCTGCAATTCCTCCCTGATCCCCTGGTACTGTCCTTCCAGCAGCGGCCTGTTCTCCTGCACGTTGTCCAGGATCTCGCCCAGCGTAACCTGGGAATGTTGGTAGGCTCCCAGGACCTCTGCAAGTGCCTCCTGAAGAGTTGGTTCCTTAGGCCTGTCCTCCCCCTGGCGCACAGAACTCCTCAAAGTTTCCCTGTTGTCCTGTGCCTCTGTCCCCTGAACCATGTGCCCACTGCCACTGACCCGAGATCCCTGATGGTCTTGGATATGCAGTGTTCCCTGGGGTCCCTGTAGTGGTGGACACACTGCTGATTGACGTGTCCTGGGGACAGAGGTATGGGTATGCTGGGTGGGTGCTGTGGTGGTGTTTCCAGATGGGAGAGGCTCTGTGGTTGTCTGTGACTGGGCCGGGGTAAATGACTGTCCAGAGGTCCCTGATGGGCCATGTGATTCATCCAGATCCAGGCGACCAGAGTTGCTATAATCACTGTGGGTCTCTTCAGTTGGGGGACTGGATAGTGGTGGCACCTCTTCGCCGCTGACATTGGCTGGGATACCTGTGGGGATAGAAATGCAGAGGTATTGTTTCTGTGTGTGACATATTGTACATCAGTGGGTTGCCCTCTTTGTAGTTGCCCTGGCAGCTTTCACTTGGGTAAGTTGGTGTATGGTGGGATGATTAGTTCTCTCTAGTGTGCATGCTTTAGTGATAGGTGTCCATGCAGTTCTGTGAGTGGTGTCCATGCATTGGTATGGCATGCAGGGCTTGGCATTGGGATGCGTGAGATATGATGGTGGGCAGTGTGGGAGGTGGTGGAGTGATAGAAGTGCGGGTATGTGATGGCATGCAGGTAAGGGGGTAGTAGTAGTATAGCGTTGACTTACCAGAGTCCAGTCCTCCTGCTACTCCGGCCAGGCCCTCCGGATGCATGATTGCCAAGACGTGCTCCTCCCATGCTGTTAGTTATGGTGGAGGAGGTGGGGGTCCATCGCCAGTCCTCTGTACAGCCAGTTGATGTCTTGCTGCAATGTAACGTACCTTCCCCTGTAGGTCATTCAACTCCTCCTGATGTCATCCCTTGTTCTGGGGTGCTGTCCCACGGCATTGACCCTGTCCACGATCCTCTGCCATAGCTCCATCTTCCTAGCAATGGGTATCTCCTGCACCTGTGCTCCAAATAGCTATGGCTCTACCCTGATGATTTGCTCCACCATGACCCTTAGCTCCTCCTCTGAGAATTTGGGGTGACTTTGTGGTGCGATGGGTGTTGTGTGAGTTGTGTAGGTTGATGGGTTGGGGTATATGATGTGGGGTGCCTGGGTGGTATGTAGGTGTAGGTGGTGTGTCGCTCTGGTTTTGTCTCTAGTCGTGGTATCTGCTTGTGCCAATGGTTTGTATTCGTAAGGGGTTGTGTGTAATTTGGGGTGTGTTTTGTAGTGGTGTGGGGGTGTGGGTGTGGTGTGTGTATGTGTGTGTATTTTGAGTGTGACGGTATGTACCGTCAACGGTTTACCGCCATTGAATGTCCGCTGTGGTGATTCATAGGTCATAATGTGGTAGGCGTTGTTCTCTTGGTGTAAAGGTTTGGTTTTGGATACCGCCAGTTTATCACTGACCTTTGGTATGGCGGACTTGAGTCTGTGGCTGAACAGTGATGGATTGATGTGTGTGCGTCATAATAAGGTGAAGGGATATCCACAGTGGCGGTATGTTGGCGGCAGTCAGGATGGCCGTAAGTGGGATTTACCCCCAATGTCATAATGAGGGCCTAAATGTAGTAGTGACTGGTGTCTACCTTCCATTTGCTCTTTTAGCGTGACTTATGTAACTAGAGTAGATATCTGTTACATTATTTGATCCAAATCTTTCAGTGCATTACAGTCATTGGTATTTGATGGTTTCCTCACAGTTGTGGTCTTGAGAAATACATCAGACAACAGATATACAGCCATGTGTGAAAAGGATTCTTTGGATGTGAAGATTTTGCATACACCATTTTAAAATCAGGATATTTAAGATATATGTCTATCTTGATACTCAATTTCACACACACATTTTACACATTTTAGAGGTGGTTTATTTGATGTTAGCTTCAATACAATTGAAGGGTACGTGGTCTGTCATTTCCAGTCAATGTAATTACACTAGTTGTGATTCTGCCAGAGCAGGCCTTATGACATATCATCAGCAAAAGAGCACTATGTACTTTTTCGAACTTCAAAATCTGAATCTCTGAGGTGATCACATATTGGGACATTATTGGCTACATATTGCGTGTCACACTCCCCGTCGGTGCACATCACACAGGACCCAGACACAAACACAGTGATGGGTGTTCAGTCATTTATTACAAAACATTCAAAGTACTCTTCATTTTGCTTCCCTTAACAATGTGTAGGCCATTCCCGTAACGGCCATTCTCGAACCATTCATTAATGAGACTGTGGTGGAAAATGTTGGAATCATGGGCAATTCGATTGTATTTAGCCGGAAGGTTTATGAAGAACCCTGAAGGTCCACTCTTGCCTGGACATTTATTGAATAATTATGTTTCCAGTTCCTTTATAGGTGTACAGTGGCTGCAGGAGGCTCAAATTGCCCATGTTTGCAAACTATGGCATCAAGTACATGGGGGAATCCTGTAATACTCTAGGACACTTGCTGGGTCCTCAATTGTTGTTGCTGAGATTTGCACATGGGGGAATACTACATTACTGTAGAACACTTGCTGGGCCCTCAATTGCTGTTGCTGATATTTGGGGAAGAGTAGGTACTGTGGGGTCAGTTCAATTATGGCATCCAGTGCATTTGGAAAAAAAGGCAGATAATGTTGCATGGTATGCATGCCAATCTTTCCACTGTGGTCTGGAAAGATACAGAGGCCAAGATGTGTATCACAGACATCAATTTGATGTGTGCTGGAATTGTATGGGTCCTTGTAATTGGTGTCCTGAGACTCACTAAATAAAAATGGTAACTCACTTGTGTGGCAAGGCATACTCCCTGCGACAGAAAACGTTCCAAAATATAGCATGGACACATACATATTTCCCCAGAAAAATGACCTTTTTTTACAAGGTGAGTAGCTGTAGATTTAGGACCCTAAGTCAGCCAGCACTTAAGGAAACCTAGCAAACCTGCTCAATGTTCAAAACATAACACCTAAGGAAATCCAGGGTGGGTCTCACCTGAACTATTTACCCAGAATCCCTTTCAAACCTCAAACTTTCACTAAAAAACACATTCTCCTCACAGTTTTGTGATGGAAAGTTCTGGAATCTGCAGGGAGCGCAAACGTCCTTCCACTCAACATTTTCCCAAATCTCCCTATAGAATGGTACCAAACTTGTAAAGGTAGGCCTTCTGCCTGGTAAAGGAAATGGCCCAAATTACAACATAGACACAGAAAACGGATTCTTTTTTGCAAAGTGGGTAGCGTGGATTTTGAGCCCTAGCTAAGCTGACACCTAAGGAAACCTAACAAACCTGCACATTTAAAAAAAGTAGATTCCTGCTAAAATCCAGAGTAGGGTGACTATGTGGCTTTCATCTGGTTTTATTACCCAGAATTCCTTGCAAAAGCTCAACCTTTGACTAAAAACACCCTTTCCTCACTTTTCTGAGCAGAAAAGTCCTGGAATCTATGGGGATCCACAAACTTCATACCACCCAAATTTTCTGCATGTCTCCCGATATCAAGATTATCCCACTTATGTGGGTGGGCCAAGAGACCGCCACACAAAAGGCCCTAAAACTCTGCGTGGAGAGATCACCAATAGTGGTAGTTTCTATATTTGGGGTTGTGGTGGACTGTCACCCATGGACACCTACGAACCACTGACATTTATGAAAACTAGACACCCAGACACCCATGGCGGTGTGTCTTGCAAGGATCCCAAAAGCTTTTCCTACCTACAGTGCCCTAAAAACCTCACACTTTGGCTCAAATCATATATTTTCCTTTCATTTCTGGAATGGAAACTTCCGCAAATCAGGAGGAATCCACAAAATTCCTACCACCTGGTGTTCCCCCATTTGTCCCAATAAAAATGCTGTCATAACTTGTGTGGCTTGGCTTAGAGCCTGAAACAGGAACTGCTCAAACCAAGGTCAGTGGGAGTTTCACTGTATAACTACATTGACCCTGGTTTGATCTATTCCTGTTGTGGTCAGTAGATCCAGCCACACTACTGGGGTGGTATTTTTTACCCCTATCCACACCACAGGGGTGGCAGAAAGTCCATTAGGCCCTGGGGTGGGAGAGAGCACAGTACCATGACCAGGTGAAATGGGAGTAATTATGCCTATCTGAAAAGAAAGGCTGTTTGTGCCCTGTAGGGGTAGGGGCATGGCCATGCCCATGGTGGGCAGCCCCGACCACTATGCTTTTTTCTTAGTGATTTTTTCCACTGTGTCTAGTTGGCTTTCTGACCCCCTGTAAGGCATTTTGGGCTATTCACCCCATCTGTTACCAGGGTGGCAGAAAAACTGTACCCTTTCTGAGGTGGGGGCATGGCTATGCCCATGTTGGGCAGCCCACTCCTGTGTTTTTCTTTATTTTTACGCTGGTGTCTAGTAGGCATTGTCCCTCCTCCCCAAGGAGGGGGGGGGGAAATTTGGGTGTAGCCACACCCATTGTTTTTTTTCACCTTTTGAAGTAATGACCCCAGTGAGCAGCCCAAGCTCCACAAAGAAAAATGCCAGAGGGGCCTTTATAAACTTGATAACCATCCCCACTGTAGGTCAATGTCCGACAGACACATTTGGGAAAGGGTGCAGATGCAAGTGTTGGCCGACAATCACATCAAAGGGGTTAACAGACATTACATTGTAATCTGAAACATAATATATTGTTGTTAACACTGTAACTATGGGCTCAAAAGACACAACAGTACAGTGCAGTTGGCTATAAAGCCAAACATAGCTAAAGGTGCTAGATCACTCATCTTATTGGATTGAAAAAAAAGCAATCTGATTACTACCTACAAGTGAAATTGTCTCATCTTTACAGTTTTTTTTCCAGAGAAGGATTCCAAAATACATTCTCACAGCCAATGTGGTCCTGTTCACCTTCCAGCTATGTCTCCTTTTGTTTCCTCGATTATTATTAGGCACCTAGGGGCTCTATTATATCAATCTTAATGTATAATTGTAGAGTTTTTTAATTGAGTCTTAGTGAAATGTATCCAGAGTGCTTGTACCCATCAAAATGGACATTGGACTGGCACTGAATGCTTTATTTTGGGTCACTAGAATGGCATTCGGCTACTAGCAAAACTCCATTTAAGTTGATGAGCAGAAGGAAGGCCAATGTCACATTGTCTCCCTTGTGGTGTGATGCTGTGAGTAGAGAACATGACAAATGATTCATGGATATGTGTCAGGAAGCCAAGGTGAATGCTGATAACTGAGTGTGGCCCAGATGTATTGTCAAGTTAATGCAAAAGTTGGCATCTGGAAAGGTGTGAATTAGAGGTCAAGGATGGAAGGATCCTTTGTTGGTTAGGAAACATTTGTCCAAATTTTCTTAACTTCTGAAGGTATGTGTGAACATTGTAAGGGTCACAAAATGGTCAAGGGTGGCACATGGAGAGATTAGCAAAGGTTAAACACCGTATCCTTCTTGTTGGCCAGGATAATCCTCTACTTGTTGAGGTTAGTCATAGTTCTTGCCAACATAGAATGGTATGAGGATTTACAAATATTTGCTACTGGGGAGGGAGGTGTTAGGTTTTATTTGTGTGTTTATTTCTTTATTGCTTCTTGTTAATTTGTAGGACTGAGATGGGTGGTGAATGAGAACTCTTTCTGTGAGGCATTCAATTATGGAATGCCTGGCTGGCAGAATGCTGTAAAGGTTCTTTTGTAATCAGTTGCTGGCCAACAAGCTTTGAATCAAGTATTGTTTCCATTGTGTCAAGAAAGCAACTTTTGCCTTCACTTTCTATTGCAACCTCATTTTTTCACTTCACTGATCACTTATAAAGCCTCTGAGTAGATGGTGAAAGTCATCCTCCGACGAGGAAAGGTACTTCAATTGAGCTTCAAGCAGTAAACAAATAGGCATTCTGGGGGGCATCTTCCTGGTTTCCTACCTAGGTACACAAAAGGTAAGTGGACAGAGTTGGTTGCATATGTATTTCACATCTCAAGGCAAAAATCTTTTAAACAATGGAAGGCTTACAGTTGAACAACCAGGGACTGATTAATGAAGGAATCATGTCTCCAAGGACTCACCCTTAGGTGATGACTTACATTGAGTATTTATGATGGGCTCCTTCCTTGCTTCACTAAGCAAACCAATGCTCAAAATAGGAGTGCAGAAACCCATCTGAAAATTTTACTGAAGGGAACTGTGGACTACCTTATCAGATATGGAGCCAAAAAGACTTTCTGCAGTTTACATTGCCTTCAATCAGTTTAATCATTGCCTGGTGAGGTAGGGATACTATACTAAGGTATGTATGGGATAATTTGCTGGTGCCCCGCTCCCCAGACTTGTAGAATCTCATAGCAAAATTACACAGAAAGCCCACCAGTGCGCTTAAAGTTTCATGGCTGCTGAGATCATTTTGCAACATTAAAAAAACATAAGCGGGGTGTGACTACTGACTAGAAAATGTAGTAAATTTCATTCTGTCAATGTAAAAAGTATGAAAACAAAATTGAAATTTAGAATGCAAGACTTTGGTCTGAGAGAAATAAATGTTGTAGTTGGACATTGCCTTTCCAAGAACCAATGTCTACTGAAGTGTAAAGGAATGACAAGGTTAATTAACCATGCTACATATTGTAGACACATCACAAGGGATCTGGGCACACCATTGTTCTCAGATGCCATTTGAAGATATCTGAGTATAGTAAGAGGAACAGACGGGGTACCCTCACAGGGATATTCACAAAATACACTATTGCACTCCAAATAGAATTTCTGTAGCAGCACTTCATTGGCCTCCAACAAATCAGTATAACCCACAGAGGAGGAATGTGTCTTAATAAGGTATGTGAATAGGTGAAATGTCCCAAAACTACAGGATTGTATTAAAATAGGCTTGATAAAAACCATCAGACATGAAGTTTAGAGCAACATGTTAAATTAATTGTTTTAATAAACTACATTTTTGTGCTTGTGTGTGCCTTACCACCGCCAGTGAAAGGTATGTGTCACAGTCCTTGGCTGTAGCTCTATGGAATCTCATTTCTGATGTGATGACAATTTGCAATTTGTTTGTGAAAGCACCACAAGCATAGCAGTATGCTGTATGCTAGATTGCTCAAGAAAAATTGATTACAAAATATGGAAAGACAGCTGTAGCCTATGAAGGTTTTCTTGGGAGTATCACAAGATGCAAAAATGACATTGAAGAGGTCATATATTTCCAATAGCTATATATAGGCATTAGCAGTGAGCACATTCAACTAATAGGGACAATGACTAAATGTGCTCTCATTTATTTTCATAGACTTGCAATGGCCATGATGAAGTGCACATGCAACGCTGTTTCTATTCATATTCATCAAAGGCATGACCACCAATACTTGGACCAGTAGGAAGTGATTACAGATTTTAAATCAAACTGAGCTTGATCAGGAATAATTTTTCACAGAAAAAATGAAGAAGACAGATTGTTCATAATACCTTTGAATGTATTTTATTTTACATGGTTGTGGTATTTTAGGCGAAAATGGAAGGCAGCGTAACTTGGCTGTGCCATTATACATTCCAGAAATGTCAGTGAAATTATAATTACAAAAATATTTAGAGTGTGTTTAAATTGTATTAATGTAAAAGTGGCGCACTGAAGTCATGTAATCAAAGTGCATTTATAAGTAGAAATGTAGAAAAGTGATATGCAAGTCAAACATGTACAATCTTCTTAAAATATATTGGCACTATGATATCTTAATTGATATTTTCATATGACATATTAATGTAAAACCATGCATTTGAATGTGCATTGAGTTCTATGTTGAGTTGGCTGGATTTAAGCCTGAAATGCTTTTCTGTTTTTACCTTCAAAGTGGAGTTTTGATATTGCCACATATTTCTTAATTTGCAGGTGTGTCTGCACAAGGCTCCAGTTAATGAGGAGCTTTTTGTTAGCTTTAGATAAAGGAGTACGGGAAGACAGGTTGCCAAGGATAAGCAGTGTTAATGAAGAGCCATGAAGATGAACTCCCCTCACGATTTCTGGACACAGGAGTTATCCAAGGTTGTTCTGATGCTTTGTCTGAGAAATGAAAGGCTAATAAGAGTAACACATTTCATACCATGCACAGATTGTGGAAAGCTACTGGTAGTGATGTCACCTATCGAAAAGATTTTCCACAGATAAAAATTGTGTTTGGTTAGTTAGAAAGGCAGATTCGTTTTATCCTTTGACTAGAGTGGACCATTAGAGACTTAAAGAGGTACAAACCTTTGGCTGGTATGGCATTATGCTACACACATCTCTCTTTCAGAACTTCTACTGATGTATCTGTGACCCTGAGACTTTTGATTAATTGTCTATTTCCGTAAATTGGAGAATTTTTGGGGGTCTCTTAGATTTATCAAAATAGCTATGTTATAACAGCTAGATTATTTAGATTTCAGTGGCTAAAAAGGAGAATCTGGACTCTGACCATCAAATGCTTTTTCTTATCCTGTGTGTTGCTGACTCTAAAATATTGATATGCCTTATCTTTGTATGATTTGATTTGATTTGATTTGATTTGATTGTGGTGTGATGCTGTGAGTAGAGAACATGACAAATGATTCATGGATATGTGTCAGGAAGCCAAGGTGAATGCTGATAACTGAGTGTGGCCCAGATGTATTGTCAAGTTAATGCAAAAGTTGGCATCTGGAAAGGTGTGAATTAGAGGTCAAGGATGGAAGGATCCTTTGTTGGTTAGGAAAACTTTGTCCAAATTTTCTTAACTTCTGAAGGTATGTGTGAACATTGTAAGGGTCACAAAATGGTCAAGGGTGGCACATGGAGAGATTAGCAAAGGTTAAACACCGTATCCTTCTTGTTGGCCAGGATAATCCTCTACTTGTTGAGGTTAGTCATAGTTCTTGCCAACATAGAATGGTATGAGGATTTACAAATATTTGCTACTGGGGAGGGAGGTGTTAGGTTTTATTTGTGTGTTTATTTCTTTATTGCTTCTTGTTAATTTGTAGGACTGAGATGGGTGGTGAATGAGAACTCTTTCTGTGAGGCATTCAATTATGGAATGCCTGGCTGGCAGAATGCTGTAAAGGTTCTTTTGTAATCAGTTGCTGGCCAACAAGCTTTGAATCAAGTATTGTTTCCATTGTGTCAAGAAAGCAACTTTTGCCTTCACTTTCTATTGCAACCTCATTTTTGCACTTCACTGATCACTTATAAAGCCTCTGAGTAGATGGTGAAAGTCATCCTCCGACGAGGAAAGGTACTTCAATTGAGCTTCAAGCAGTAAACAAATAGGCATTCTGGGGGGCATCTTCCTGGTTTCCTACCTAGGTACACAAAAGGTAAGTGGACAGAGTTGGTTGCATATGTATTTCACATCTCAAGGCAAAAATCTTTTAAACAATGGAAGGCTTACAGTTGAACAACCAGGGACTGATTAATGAAGGAATCATGTCTCCAAGGACTCACCCTTAGGTGATGACTTACATTGAGTATTTATGATGGGCTCCTTCCTTGCTTCACTAAGCAAACCAATGCTCAAAATAGGAGTGCAGAAACCCATCTGAAAATTTTACTGAAGGGAACTGTGGACTACCTTATCAGATATGGAGCCAAAAAGACTTTCTGCAGTTTACATTGCCTTCAATCAGTTTAATCATTGCCTGGTGAGGTAGGGATACTATACTAAGGTATGTATGGGATAATTTGCTGGTGCCCCTCTCCCCAGACTTGTAGAATCTCATAGCAAAATTACACAGAAAGCCCACCAGTGCGCTTAAAGTTTCATGGCTGCTGAGATCATTTTGCAACATTAAAAAAACATAAGCGGGGTGTGACTACTGACTAGAAAATTTAGTAAAACCCTTGAACTCTCATTCCAACCTCCAAGATTCAATGTGTGACCAACTATGTTACACTGTAAAATGATGATAATATTGATACATTTATCGTTACCCCCCGGAATGCCTAAAAAGATTAATCAGATCCAGAAAAACTGGACATTGGTAAAAATGCATTTGCAAATGAGCTGTAAGAATGTTTTCCTTATTCTCTTCTGAAGTTGTTCTGTCCCTGAGACACCAGTCATCTCATCCACTCTTTTCTGAACATGCCTCTTAGACCTCGTATTAAAAGTCAGTACGTTATACTAAATGAGGTAATATAAATAGGAAGTAACCAAATGTTAGAACCTTAAACATCTTAAACGTTGGTGTATGTTTAAAGAAGGCTCTGGAAACTACTGACTATGGAATTTTGCAATTGTAATCTTTGCTTGCAGGTCTATTCCAACAAAAATGTAATGTTCCTCCTTAGGCAGTGCTCATTAATCCATGAATCAAGCCCTCCAATCACAGTGGTGGGCCCAGTTTCGTGGATAGGTCCTGCAGACAATAACTGCAGCCACTTAAATCAGTAGTCCATGTTTTCATTAACTGTCCAGTGTCTTTGGAGCATGGAACATAACATCTGCAGTACATAAAAATATATAGTCGAATACAAATATATGATCGAAGCACGGGCAGACAGAAAAGGAATTTCTTCATTTACCGTTTACCTTGTATAAATGCTGCTGCCTGTCATATGGTAGTGGGAAGAAGTGTCATTCTTAGTAATCATTCGAAAAAATGCTGGGGTGATGATACTACGCTTCCAAGAGGGAGGCGGCAGTAGACCCGCCAAAAATGTCTAAGCTTCAATGTGCGTGTGCCAACAGCGGAAGGATGAAATGCTCAACCTTTCTAGAAATGTCCTCCTAAAATATGTTTTGATAATGCTGAGCTCCTCCAGATTTCTGCTACTCATTCCTGCTTCAGTTCGAATCGTGCTACCTTGTTGCTTTAGCTGCCATTGGCCGACATTTTGTGTATGAAATTTATACCAGTTCGGCTGAATCTTGAGTTAATTGCAGCAACTCTGCCTCCAATTTTCAGCTCGAGTCCTTTCATCTGACATCTGTATGTGTTAATTGAACTAAATCCTGCCAAACTCTTCATTCTAATCTCAGTCTCTGCCATATGAATCGACCTCAAATATTTTCTGGAACTAACTTCAGGCCAAAGCCATAATTTCAGTCTGGCTGACAGACATTTCACAGAGGCTCTGTTGTTCATGCACTATGATTTCAGATTGTGTTCTAGCAAGAGGCAAAATATCTGTTTACTGCCTACTGTTCGGGGTTCTCGTAGTCACATTTAGTATTACCTGACAGCCCACTTTAAAATAAAATGAAAACAATAATTTAGGAGATGCTCGTAGTCGATCCAAAATTGAAACTGTTTTTTCCCGTTTATTACTCCACTATTCTTTTCCTCTTCTGTCACATTGATTATCGGGTTTGTTTTTCACAAAAACTTAGAATCGATTTAAGGCTGAACATTTGCTGTGCTGTATCTCATAATCTAGTATTTTGACGATTTAATTTTTAAGTCTGCCTTAATTGTCTGCACCTATCTATCCTTACCATATAAAGTGAGCACTGTAAGGATATTGTGAAACCGGTGTCTTCCACATTGATGTGAAGATTGGTGTGTTAAATTGTGGTAGAGTTAGAGCAGTTGCATGTTTCCACTGTGAGCAATGGCATATAGTTGTTTGTTTAGAAATGTAGAGGAATGTGCTGCGTTTGACAGTTGCCATCTCTAAAGTGAACAACATAACACAGTAACACAAATAGCAATAAAACAATTAAAACATTACAGGGCACAACACAAAAAACAGTCAAACAAAATTTAACATAACAGCCACATTACAATGGAACAAAGGCAACACAGTGCAATAGAGCAGCACAAATACACAGCTTCAGAAACAACAACATATCACCATCACAACAAAATGCTGTACAGCAAATATGCAATAACATTGTTGCCAAACAGTACTACCTCCTCAAAACTGCTTTCATAATAAAGAGGTAAAACATGTTTGTACCTAACACTGGCTCATTTACCATCAAGGATATGTAATATTGCCAGTCAAAAATGTTTTGTTAACTGGCCGTACCTGTATTTTAACGTGGCTTTTTGTTCGGAACACTTCAGCTGTTGTTTTGAGACAGAGTAGATCACATCTTGGAGTAGCCCAGAGGATTATCCATATCTTATCCCAAGATATTGGATCTTTGCTGTATCCTTCCACTTCCTAGAAAGTGGGTCCATGGCAATGCAAAAGGGACTATTTTACATCTGAAAAGTACACTGCCATCACACTTCTTGTTACATTAAGTTTTTTTATCTCATACATGCATTTATAAGAGCAATCTACATGTTTTTTTTATTATTGTTTATACAAGATACATTTGTTCACTTTAGGGCAAAGCAAGTGATTTCCAAGGGGCACCAAAGGTCCGTAATGTAATGGTTGCCTTTAAATAAGACCTATTTTCAAGTCTCTTCTATCCTCATAGAGTAATCAGAATCAGTCTAGCTTATACTGCTGGGCTGCTAGTAAAATTCTATTTTAGAATGCTCAGCCGCTTTGGCAAGGCAAATAGGTTCAACTTACAAATGAAAATGCAAGTCAGACCTTTAGGTTTTGACAGAGTTTGCTTTTTCAGAAGGTTTGTCATGAAGCCACACGTTTTACATACCTAGGAATGTTTGATCACTTCCTAATTAAGAATTCCATGTACTACAAGTCAGGTACGTCATTCCAACCTTTTATTGCCCTCCTCACAGCTTCCAAGAACGATGAGGTGAAGAGCCCTATCTCCAATATCACCCTAGTGCTTGCTTCCTTATATTTCGGTGAATGCTGATGTGGTTCTACCCTAAAAGGTTTCCATCAACACAATAATAAACCTGATGCTTTAAATGAACCTTACATAGTCCAGGACTAGCACCTACATCATGCTTGTTACTAATTCATTTCAGGAACCCTAACACCTATGTAAGTATCGAGGTAACATGGAGAAAATACACAATAGTTCCTTCTGAAGGTGCTGTCAAACATTTGAGACTTTCTCAAAAGATAAAGTTAAGAGTCAGTGGTTTCAAATATGACTGATTAATCTAGCAACTCAAATCTGTCCACCATTTTCCTCAATCAATAGTAAGTACTGTTTAACATCTTCGTGGGTTGTCTCCATGGCTCTGCCCTGTCAGAAACATGCTGAAAACGAATATAAATATATTTGGGAATAACCAGCAGACTTTATGCATTGTTTGAGCCACAAGGCAACAGAACATTAGGTTTACGGTTAGCAAGATTGGAAGAACATAGGCCCAGATGTATTGCCATGGCTTCACCTTTGAGCCTAGGTTGGGCAACCATGTTTTAGTCTTAGGCCAATACTCTATGCATTGAAGGCCCACACATTTTATTTGCTTTTACTCATGTTACTATATTTTATCACAGCTTGATATTCCGCTTGTTGCTTTTACGTTTCATCAGCTGCTGTTCTTAGAAAACACATTCTGCTTGTGTTCTTTATTTATCTGCCCCTTGTGTGCATTTTGTTCTGTGTTTTGCTCAAGGCTGTTATATTTATATACAATAGTAGTTTACCAAGTATTGCCGCTACAAGAATACAAGTCAGCAACTAACCATGAGCACACATTCACGTCAGGCCTGTTCTCAGAACACAACATGTTTTGTTATATCAACACTAAATAGGCCTAAGACGGTAAAGGTATATTCCAGCCAGGGGTGCCATTTTATGCTGTGTGCCACTTTATCACAGCTTTGCTAATCTTGGCTGTTAACGCGTCCGTCTATGTCAATTTATACAAATCAGGACTCGTTTTAGGCCAATGAATCTTTGGGCCCAGTGGTGAGACACCGTAGGACGAGATAACTGATCAAAATATCAATCAATATGTCAATAACATTGTCAACGTTTAACACCAAAATATCTCTTACTTTAGACATTAATAAACATTCAGCGCAACCATGACCTTTCAGTCATGAATAACCACACCTAAATGAAGTTAATAAGTTTTATTCCCTATTGATTACACTCTAGTAGCAAAGGCATTAATCTCAAAGTCAATAAACATATAAGCACGATTGCAAAATGACAACCACAATAAGCTTTCGATAATGCAAAGATCAGTAGCATAGACAATCACATAGATATGAGCAGATTATAACACATCAAACTTTCTAAGATACTAGTTCAGCATAGCACCATGTCAGTCACGTCAGTTTGTCAGTCAGAATGAATACCTCGTCTAACCTCTAATTAGCATTAGCATGTTGGGCGTCATGCAAAACAATTTTGAACACCAATTTGAAAAACATCTAACTACGGTCTCTAATAAAAACATACAGCAGTTGGTACCTAGAAAGAAAGGCAAAATGAGTTTTTCAATAGCAATTTTATAATTACCCTCCTCTGATTAAGTCAGCATTCAGGATCAGTCTTCGTCTTCAGGACATCAGTTAGATCGCCGTCAGTCTATCTAAGTTAAAGGCAAGACACTCTCCTCATAAGGAGTAAAGTGTAAGGGGCAGTAATATGGACAAGGATGGTTTGTCTAAACCTCGAGTCGCAAAATAGTGTGACAGAGTTTCGGGATGCAATCAATATCATTCCCTACCTAATGATGATTATTTCCTGTGTCATGGGTTTTTATCCCTTTTTGGTAATTCATTCCCCCAAAATTCTATTGGTCAGTCAATACACCCCATCATTGTTAACCTATCAAATTATACATTAAGTAATGCATTTGTCATTTCTTGATATTAATTCGTCTTTTGATTGGTCTTCATAATCGGCTTTTCGTAGGTGGCATATCCGGGGTTACTTCATCATCTTGGCACACGTCTCAGGTTAAAAGTTCTCTTTCCCTCGTCTCATTGTCCTTGGAAGTATCTACAAATGTTTCGAAGCACATCATTTTATACTAAAAGATGCTAGCATGCGGATGGGAAAATGTCCCCATGTTTCAAACTAATACAGAAAGAACAATAGCTGGGTCATGGTCGTTTGCAAGTCCGCACACTGAAGAGACAGGAAAAATATGTTTTTAATATGAGAGCTACACAGCTTCTGCTTGGCTCATGCTAACTTAAGATATACGAGTTCTAATGAATGCAGTTCTATACGTTTTAATGTACTCCGTTAAGCAAACTATAAACGATTATTTCTTACAGTTGACATTAGTTTATACATATTAATGATTCTCCATATTTGTGAGTACACTTTAATGAATGTTTTATTTAGTACAGCATTGTTAGACATAAGCATTTCACGTCTATTATATGTAATATTAAATACGCTCTCTCAGTCCCTCCTCTGATGACGCTCGTCATCACAAATCTTCCAGGTTTTAATTCTTTACTTTACGCATAATGTGCATTTCAACATCTTTTCCCTTATGTGAGCTTTCCCATATTTCATTAAACATTTTCTCTCTTTCACTTTCTTCGTTTCTTTTTGTTCTGTTAGCCAAATTTCTTTTCACCTTTTCATTAATTTTGCATATTCCCCAAAATCCCAATAAACAAATCAGAACAATTAATAATCCCATCATAATTTTTGCAAGTACCCCATTCCAAATGTTGGTAAACCAGCTTCCCACTCGGGCAATTCCCTTTCCAAATTTCTCCCAAACACCAAGTTCTTTTAGATCCTTCAAATCTATACTATCTCTAGTCAGGTTAGTAAGCATGTTTCTAATTTTCTTACTATTGTCAGGTATATACGAGCAGCAATGTCGTTCATTAAGCATTTTGCACACACCTCCACTCTTTGCTAAAAGTATGTCTAAAGCAAGCCGGTTTTGAAGAGTCATAGCTCTTTCTGCAGCAAGTTCAGTATCCATCAGAAGTATAGCTCCTGTAAAGTTTGTCAGCATGTTATCCACAATAGTAGACAACTTTTGAATTTTCATAGAGTTTAGAATAACCCCCACTGAAGGGATTGTAGCTCCAAATATGTCACCAATGACAGCCGCCACTGATTCTCATTTTTGTCTGGTATGATGTGATTCAGACGTTTTAGGTAGTTGTTTTAAGTCATCAATCTGGTAAATCTTTGGGAATATTATTCCCAAATAACATGTCCCATACCATCCCTTAGGGAGACGGTAATATGCATTTAACCCACAGATGTAATAGATTCCAGGAATCGCTGGGTCTTGTCCATTTAACATAAAGGTCCATTTGCTCTGAAACAAAAACACATGCCTACATTCACTCGTTCCCACAAACAAATTATCTTGATCAGATTTTGGTCTATATATGCAGAGTCTACCTACGTGTAATGCATCTATAGCTAACTTGCCTTGTGTTTTAATTTCAGTATAAGCATAATCATTTGCATAAGTGCGTTTTTCTAAGCCTTTTTCTAATCTTTCCTTTAATGCTTTTCGTCTATCATCTGTGTGATCTAAAAAGCTTTTCTCTACAGGAGACAGTAAGCATGTTAAGTTATTGCGATGTGCATAAGCAGTTCCAAATGTTAGTGTTGGCTCAAAGAATTCTCTAACTGATTTTATATCATGCTCTTTAGCTAACTTATTTAAGAATTCAATAACAGGCACAAAAGAAAACACAACGTCTAAATTTGAATAAAAATATTGCACATGCTCTTGATCATAAAATCTTGTTAGTAGCAAGCTACAGCTGATCCCATACGTAAGAGGGAGGCTATGATAAGTAACTCCCTCCTGCACAGATGAAGGAATTTTAGTGCACACATAACAGTCTTTCGCATTCATAGTTTCCACATACTCATTTAGTAGGCGATAGAAAACATTAGTAGAAAGCTCCCCTTTTGCATTAGTTCCCTCATGCAGATGTCTTGTGTCTTGCTCAAATTTCTCCCATGGTGATAGTTTATTAGTTGTAGAAGTAGTCTCAGGTTTTGAAGTTGCAATATTAGTTTCACTCTCTCTCCATGGCATTCCCACAATCACTCCCACAGTCATTATTGCGCATACGACACCTATCATAAGTCCTAACCAGCCACACACTTTACTTCCTTTGTTACTATAAGCCATGTTTGTATAGAATCAAATAGCAGATTAACAATCAACTCTGAGTAGCAAACTCTTTCTGCGTAATTTACAGCGTCTTCGCTCACTCCAGGACCCTTTTCGTCAATTCAGGTTAGCAGCTTGTTGTAATCAGGTTTCTATAAGTCAAATCCAGGTTTAATGTCACTTTCCGGTAGTTTTATTTCTTCTCTAATATTCTTGTTTACTATTTTTCAGCTTTCACAATTTCGATGTTTTTATCTTCAGTTTTCTTGTTGTATTTTCTTCAGGTACCGTAGTACTGTCCTGGTATTTCTCGATCAAAACAGAATGCTAAGAATTCTTGTTGCCATTCAGAGGTTGTAGCGTATGCCCATTCAGGACCGGTATATCTTCTGTTTGCTATTCTTTTTCTTTTTATTCTTCGTTCACCTTGCTGTTCTCCTTCACTCAGATCGTCTGCTCGTGAGGTATCTCTTTCCTCTATTATTGTTTCATTTGCTATTTCTCTTATTCTAAAGTGTGATTTTTCTGGCCAATTGTCACCTCTGTTCGTCTTACTTCGGCGTTTTCCTTCAGTACCTTGGACAGCACCCTCTTCTGGTAATATGGTGTTTTCTCCTGATAGGCTTGGAACTCGTCCGGCAGATCTTGATTCGTTCTGATCTAAATTTGCCACTTCTTCGTTTCTCTCTCCTTGTTCAACACTGTATTCAGATTCTGAATTGTATTCGTCTGCTTCTGGGAGAACCTCTCCTTGACTTTGTTCTCCTGCTGCCTCCACTGAGATTGGCACTTCGTCACCTCTCTCGAACTCACTGATAGTTTGAGGGACACGGCTGTTCTCAGCGGGATCTCCTGTAGTCTCAGACCCTTCTTGACTGATCTCTGACTCTGAGATTACCCCTCTTGAAGTTGCTGTACCGGAATCTTCAAGTTCCTCTTCAACAGGACACGCTACCCTTTTTGTATGACTGGCATGTATCCAGTTGGGAACCCCGGCACACTTCACAGCAGTGGTGGTCGTCAATATCACTTGATATGGCCCTTTCCAACGCGGCTCAAGACACGATTTTCTTACGTGCTTCTTGACAACCACCCAATCTCCAGCTTGCAGAGAGTGTCCTGGTTCGCCGATTGGTGGTAACGTGTTAGCTTCCACCTGGTGAGAGAAAGAGCGAATCACGTCAGCCAAACTTTTGCAGTAATCCAACACCATATCATCTGTAATATTCACTAGTGCATTTGCAGGTACCGCCGGTAACCTCATTGCTCTGCCCATGAGGATTTCATGTGGGGACAATCCCGTTTTCTTATCTGGCGTGTTTCTCATAGACATCAGCACTAGAGGCAATGCATCTGGCCACTTCATGTTTGTTGCTGCACACATTTTTGCTATTCTTGATTTCAAAGTACCATTCATCTGCTCGACTAGTCCTGATGCTTCAGGGCGATAGCTACAATGCAGCTTTTGTTCAATGTTGAGTGCGGCACACAGAAGTTTACTCACCTCATTGTCGAAGTGTCTTCCCCTATCCGATTCTATAGAAACCAGAAACCCGAACCTGGGTATTAACTCTCTGAGTAGTAGTTTTGCAACTGTAAGACTGTCATTCCTACGTGTGGGGTATGCCTCAATCCAATGGCTAAAAACACACACAATCACCAGCACGTATCTCACACCTCCACAAACAGGCATTTCAATGAAATCCATTTGTATCTTATTAAATGGACCACCAGCTCTCCCAATGTGGCTCAAAGTTACCACAGTTCCTTTTCCAGCGTTCATCTGTTGACAAATGACGCATCTGTGACAAGTAATCTCTGCAGCATGTCTGAATTTTGGATTGAACCAATCAATCTTAAATGATCTGATCATGGCATCTCTTCCCAAATGCGCCTGCCCATGATACAATCGGGCAAATTGTGACAGAAGACTGTTTAGCAAAACTAGTTTTCCCTCTCCTGATACCCAAATATCGTCTGCTCTCTGTAGACACTGCATTTTCTGCCAGGAAAGTTTTTCTTCCTTACCAACGTGGCTTTGTAATGTCTTTAATTCGTCTAAAGTATCAACCACTCGTAATGCTAGACTTAAGGCTGTGTCATTCTCAGGTTGTGGTAACAGTTCCCACTGCTCTTTAAAAGATATACAGTTCAATGCACAAAATCTGGCAACTTGGTCTGCATAACCATTCCCCATTGACACAAAATCTTGTGATCTGGTGTGAGCACTGCACTTCACCACAGCAATTTCGAGAGGCAACTGAATCGCATGTAACAAATCTCTTATCTGTTCTCCATTTTTCACTGGTGAACCAGAGGATGTCATGAACCCTCTTTGTGACCAGAGTTGACCAAAATCATGTACAATTCCAAATCCGTTTCTGCTGTCTGTATAGATTGTGACTTTCAGATTTACAGCAGCATGGCAGGCTTTTGTGAGAGCTATCAATTCTGCCACTTGTGCAGAAAACACTTTCTCGAGCCAGGAGGCCTCGACTATACCAGATATGGTACATACTGCATAACCAGCTCTCAAGGTTCCTGATGAATCTCTTAGACAGGACCCATCAACGAACATAATGTAATCGTTTTCCTTTAACTGGTTATCTTTTATATCTGAGCGAGGTTTGGTACTGAGCTCAGTTACCTCCAGACAATCATGCTCAAACTCTTCCCCATCCTTTATTTCTGTATTTTCAATGGGAAGTAGAATTGCCGGGTTCAGTACAGTGCACCTTTTCAATGTGACATTTGGTGACCCCAGAATAATTGTCTCATATTTGGTAAGTCGGGCATTTGTCATGTGTTGTGTCTTAGTTCGTGTCAGCAGAATTTCAACAGAATGTGGAACCAATACTGTCAAGGGATATCCCATGACTATGCCTTCACATTGTGAAAGGCTTTGACCAACTGCTGCGACTGCTCGCAAACAACCCGGTAAGGCTGCTGCGACAGGGTCCAAAGTAGCTGAAAAATATGCTACAGGGCGATTTGCATCTCCATGGACCTGTGTTAAAACAGACAAAGAACAAGCATCACGTTCATGACAGAACAACAAAAATGGTTTCTCATAATCAGGCATTCCTAATGCTGGAGCCCTGCACATGCATTCTTTCAGTTCTAGAAATGACTCAAGCTCTTCTTTTGTCAATGTGATTGTGTATGGTTCATCCTTAACTTCCTTTCCTGTCAGTTTTGTTAATGGTTTTGAAATGATCGAGAAGTTGGGTATCCACTGGCGACAGTAGCCCACCATTCCCAAGAACATTCTGACATCTCTCTTTGTTGTTGGCGGATTCATTTGTAAAACAACTGTTATTCTCTCTTTTGATATTCTTCGAGACCCTTTTTCAATCAGATGCCCCAAATATTTTACTTCTTTTTGGCAGTACTGCAGCTTTTTAGGTGACACCTTATGTCCGTTTTTCCCTAAATGATTCAATAAGGCAATGGTATCATATTTGCAGCTGTCTTTGGTTTTGGATGCAATCAACAAATCATCAATGTACTGCACAAGAGTTGAATTATAAGGTAGCACAAGAGTTTCCAAATCCTTCTTCAATTTCTGATTGAAGATGGATGGTGACTCAGAAAAACCCTGAGGAATTCTGCACCAACTGTATACCTTATCCAGGAATTTGAAACTGAACAAAAACTGGCTGTCTTCGTGAAGTGGTATTGAGAAAAACGCTTGTGATAGGTCTACTACGGTAAACCACTCAGCATCACAAGGAACCTGGTACATTATTACTGCTGGGTTGGGAACCACAGGGCAGCATTTTATCACGATTTCATTTATTTTTCTCAAATCTTGCACAATTCGAACTTTCCCACAGGGCTTCCTCAAACCCATAATTGGAGAGTTACACGGACTGCTCAGGACCTCTTTCAAAACTCCCTGTCTGAGAAAATCTGCAATTATCTGTGTTACTTCAATAAGGACATCCTGAGTCATGTGATATTGTGACACTTGTGGGAACACTGCGTTCGGCTTTATCTGCACCTTGACTGGTTTCACTCCCTTTATTAATCCAACCTCCTTTCCAGTCAAATCCCACACCTTCTCAATCACTGATCCTTGCAGATCAGCAGGTAGATCGATCAAGGTGAACACTGGGAAAAGGGTAATTAGAGGGTAATCTTCATTCATCTCTCCTCCTTCTTCCATGAGTTGACCCTCATCTGCCTCATCATCACTGTTTGTCTGAACCTCAATTCCACCATTGGAACAGGTAATTGAACATTTGGTTTTGCACAACAAGTCTCTTCCTAACAAGGATACTGGACTTGAATCGCATACAACAAATCTATGCAGGCCCTGGAAATTTCCAATTTCAACCTGCACTGGGTCAGTGATTGGATTAGTCAGGTATTGATTAGCCACACCGACTACTCGTATGGTGCGCCCTGAGAGAGGTAATCTTGGTACCTCTGCACTGCGAACAGTAGAGCGTGTAGCTCCTGTATCGACTAAAAATGAGACTTTGTAGCCCATTACTTTTCCCTCCACATATGGGCCTCTCTGGTCTACCTCTAAGGATGCGGCGAGTCTGCACTCTTCACTGTCTGAGCTATCATCTGACCAGTCCTCATTCATCTCATTTTCACCTCGTAATGGGAATTGTTGTACAGTGTTGTTTTGATTTGTTACTTGACCTGTGACCTGTTGAGGAAGCATCACCTGTTGCTGTCCTATCGGAGCTAGGGGTAACTGCATTTGCTGTCTAGGCACCATAGGGATCTGCTGTTGCATTGGTTGTACTGACACTGTTTGGAAACGCGGCATTTGCATTTGCTGCATAGGTTGCACCCCTGACATTTGCACCAAATTATTTTGATAGTTCTGATTCGGGTGTCTCATTGTTGAACCTCGTGAATTTTGCAATGTACCGGCATTGATACTCTGCTGAACCGTACCATCCTGCATTATATTCGGACAATTCCGTTTCCAATGTCCCACGCCCCCGCACGCATGGCATGGTGATATCTTTTTCACTCCTTGACCATCACCTTGAACAACAACATTATTCATGTCCGAACCACGGTTAACAAACCCTCGACCTCTACCTCTTGGCTGTGCCTGAAACACACCATTCAATTGCGGTTGTTGCTGTATCATTTGCTGAACACCATTTCCCTGTATTCCAGCCTGTGCAGCCCTTATCTGCATCACCATCACCTTCTCCTTCAACTTTTTCTGCTTTAACTCAATTTCGTCACTACAGTATTTCGCGTACTGTAATACTTCATCAATCGGTTTAGCTTGCCAACAAATCAAATGATTTTTAATCATTTGGCTGACCTCCGGTCTCAGCCCTTCGACGAATCTGAACACAAGATGATTCATGTCCTTCGGTTCAATTGTTTCAGTACCACTGTAATGTTTGAATGCCTTCAGCAATCTTTCATAATATGCATGTATTGACTCTTTAACCTCTTGAGAGGTCCGGTCGATTTTCTGCCAATCAGTCACCTTCGGCGACACCTTTTGTTTCAAAAACTCAATTACTTTATGATAATATTTCATCACCTCTTCAGAAGGCGCTCCAGTCACTTTATCCCTTACTGGTTCCTTTGTTGGCCAATCTACCCCTCTCTTACACTCAAGCCACAAGTCTGGGGAACAATAATCTCAAACAAGGTATTTAAGTCTTCCCAGAGACACTTCGCAAGCTTCACGAATCTGTCTGTTGGTACCACTCGATCGGTTTTTCTCTTAACCTGGGATAATCATTCGTAAAGGACAAAATGTCTCCCCTGGACCAAGGCACGTGCACCAAAACACCACAGCTGTTTCTCTCATAGGTAGGATTTTCACTGTCTCTAGGTTTGGTGTGACTGTTGTTTCATTAGATACTGGACTATCTCTTTTCCCCTTGTCTCTTTTCTTCATCCATCGGCCTTCCCATTTCTCTAGTGCTCCCCAAAATTTTGCGCTTTGCAGTAGCTCTTTCAAATGTGTCTTCATGCCTGCAGATCTCATGTGCTCAAAATCTTTTGAGTCAAAATCTAATCTGTAACTCCGTTTCAAATGTTTCATGTTTCCAATGTCGATATTGTATTTGTCTGCCAAATTCGTTAATTTCTGGTGTACTTTGCCTACCTCTTTGGTGATTTTAGGGCATAAGTACCTTAATTCTGTCTCAGTGTAAGACTCCAACCTATTTACTCCCATTGTTCCTTCCACCAATTCAGCAGCTTCTGCTCCTAGTCGTACCAGATTTAGGTATTCATTGTGTTTCTCTTTCTCAGGTTCGATTGCAGTCGCTGTAGTCTTTTGTGATGTGCAAGTTTTCTCTAACCACTCATTTAACTGTTGTACTGTAAAGCCCTGCAGTGAAATGTTCCCTGCATGTATCATTGGAGTATATGAGGTATTTGTACTCATAGTTTGGGGAGTCAGGACTCCCAATCCTGCTTGTCGCATTGCCTCAAGAGGTGCCCCTATTGGACTAAGGTCCATTAAGGGTCTTGATTGCTCACAAGCCTGTCCTCTCTGTGCCATTATTTGTGGGGTTATAATAGGCCCTCCTCTTATCATTTCGTGAGTTATGACTCCCTGTTCACACATCCTTGTTTTCTCCTGTGCATACAACGGCAACGGGGGACCAACTGTAATGGGTAGTGATATAGCGGCAGGTGTCTGGCCTGCTCCCAAGCTTCTTGGAGCTTCAACACCATAGGTCTGATCTAATAATCCTGGTGCAGGTTCTTTTAAAGGACCCGCTACTGGGTTATACCCAGGTATCAGTTGTGGCGGTTGTGACACTAACTGTGGAGTTGACTCAATCTGCATTAACCTTGGCTTTGTATATATCGGGTCTGGCTGCACCACCAAGTTCGTAGTAGTCTCAAGCACTGGAACATCGGGATAAATTCCTTTTATCTGTGGTGGAGGCTGTAACTGTATCGGCGGGTCTGGAGCAGTGGGTACACTGACACCATTCTGTATCAAAGCTGTATCGCTAGATTGCACTGTATCAGTAACACCCTTTTCTTTCGTCTGGTTCCCAGGATCCAAGCTAGTACTTGGAGCACGGTCGTTCACCGCGTATGGTGGCGGACGATCATGTAACAATCTATCCATAAACGCCTCATCATCTGAGTCATCCTCTTCTTCCCAAGATCTTTTATTCTCTTTGTTTTTGCCTGGTTCTTTGTCAGTTTTGCAAGAAGCTTTCTTTCCCTGCATTTCCTCTCCCTGGGTTATTGCCGAAAACAGCTTCAACCCATCCACTATTCCTCGTCTCCACATTTTGTTCTCATTGTCCCATCTAGCCTCTGCATAGGATTTTTCTGCTCTTGTCAATCTCCTGTGAAATCTTTCTTGTCTATGTTTAAGAGCCATCAGGTCCCAAATTGCCAAAGCCTCATATTGTGCTGGTCGAGGAGGTGGTTTCTGCGTACTTAACATCCACCTCAGATTTTCTAACACCTTTTGATTAAACGTTCCATGTTCGGGAAACGCTAGACACCCTTCTTTCTCTGTTAGTTTACACCATTGTTTTATCCATAAACACGGTGCGACACCCTTTTCCTCCATAACCGTGTAAGCTGGTGTACCCTCAGGTGGTGTAGGTTCCCCATCAGTTGCAACGATATATACATCTCCTTTCAAAGCGCTTTTGAATGCCTTAACAAAATTCATTTTATTTTATTTTTAATCAGAAAAACGGCTTAGTTCCCAGGACACTCTTCACCTACCCTTTGCTCAACCTATTGCCTCTCACGGACGGCAGCCAATCCGTGCGCGACCCCTCTCGACATCTGACCTATCCCAGCGCGCCACCACTGACGTCACACTCACACAGTGCAGCTGACAAAGTCTTGCGGCTTGTCCACTCCTTACTAACTCCTTACAACTCATACAAACTAATGCAAATTATTGCTAGCACTTAAATGACAACACAAATCTGCCGGTTTACTACAGGAAGGGTAATACATTCGCTTCAGAACTTTACAGAGATTTCACTTGAAGCCTCGGCCGCTACTCTCTCCTTCTCAGTTCCCTCATACGCAAGCAGAATTCGACCTGCAAATCCTACTCTCGACTTGTCAATGACTCCTTCTAGTGCACTTTAGAACTTGTCAAATCTCCATCGAAGGTTACACGCATGCATCATAATTCAAAACTCGACCTGTAAACCACGCCCGATTGACCTATTAAACCGCACAGATTACAACATAAACCATTTTAACATCATACTCCGGAGTCTTAGACCTCAATAGGCCCGTATACAACAACCAACCACGTGGATAATTTTGAGCAACAAGCGCTGCATTCACATGAAGTACGCCGACTTCCCTACTCTCATGCTGCGGAGTACGCCCACTCCTTCTAAACAACACTTAATTTGGCCTAATCACACTCAAATATTCACAACCACCTGCAAAAGTGCATAAGATTTAATAAGCGCAAAAGTCCCTAACCACACATACTATGGCGCCGAGAACATTCCCAACTCATTTAGGCAGGCTCCGAGATCCCGGGAAAAGCCCATGGCAGATCTAGCAACTCATCATCTTTCCAATTTGCATTATCACAAGAAAACAATTGAACAGTGAAAACTCCGTCCTAGGGCCCCCAAGGGCCAAACCGTCCTCTGCTACCAGAACTGTTAACGCGTCCGTCTATGTCAATTTATACACATCAGGACTCGTTTTAGGCCAATGAATCTTTGGGCCCAGTGGTGAGACACCGTAGGACGAGATAACTGATCAAAATATCAATCAATATGTCAATAATATTGTCAACGTTTAACACCAAAATATCTCTTACTTTAGACATTAATAAACATTCGGCGCAACCATGACCTTTCAGTCATGAATAACCACACCTTAATGAAGTTAATAAGTTTTATTCCCTATTGATTACACTCTAGTAGCAAAGGCATTAATCTCAAAGTCAATAAACATATAAGCACGATTGCAAAATGACAACCACAATAAGCTTTCGATAATGCAAAGATCAGTAGCATAGACAATCAGATAGATATGAGCAGATTATAACACATCGAACTTTCTAAGATACTAGTTCAGCATAGCACCATGTCAGTCACGTCAGTTTGTCAGTCAGAATGAATACCTCGTCTAACCTCTAATTAGCATTAGCATGTTGGGCGTCATGCAAAACAATTTTGAACACCAATTTGAAAAACATCTAACTACGGTCTCTAATAAAAACATACAGCAGTTGGTACCTAGAAAGAAAGGCAAAATGAATTTTTTATTAGCAATTTTATAATTACCCTCCTCTGATTAAGTCAGCATTCAGGATCAGTCTTCGTCTTCAGGACATCAGTTAGATCGCCGTCAGTCTATCTAAGTTAAAGGCAAGACACTCTCCTCATAAGGACTAAAGTGTAAGGGGCAGTAATATGGACAAGGATGGTTTGTCTAAACCTCGAGTCGCAAAATAGTGTGACAGAGTTTCGGGATGCAATCAATATCATTCCCTACCTAATGATGATTATTTCCTGTGTCATGGGTTTTTATCCCTTTTTGGTAATTCATTCCCCCAAAATTCTATTGGTCAGTCAATACACCCCATCATTGTTAACCTATCAAATTATACATTAAGTAATGCATTTGTCATTTCTTGATATTAATTCGTCTTTTGATTGGTCTTCATAATCGGCTTTTCGTAGGTGGCATATCCGGGGTTACTTCATCATCTTGGCACACGTCTCAGGTTAAAAGTTCTCTTTCCCTCGTCTCATTGTCCTTGGAAGTATCTACAAATGTTTCAAAGCACATCATTTTATACTAAAAGATGCTAGCATGCGGATGGGAAAATGTCCCCATGTTTCAAACTAATACAGAAAGAACAATAGCTGGGTCATGGTCGTTTGCAAGTCTGCACACTGAAGAGACAGGAAAAATACGTTTTTAATATGAGAGCTACACAGCTTCTGCTTGGCTCATGCTAACTTAAGATATACGAGTTCTAATGAATGCAGTTCTATACGTTTTAATGTACTCCGTTAAGCAAACTATAAACGATTATTTCTTACAGTTGACATTAGTTTATACATATTAATGATTCTCCATATTTGTGAGTACACTTTAATGAATGTTTTATTTAGTACAGCATTGTAAGACATAAGCATTTCACGTCTATAATATGTAATATTAAATACGCTCTCTCATGGCCATGTTTTTCCAGCCAACCGGAAGACTGCCAAGGAGACCCACAGGCAAGACCCGGGCCTGTGACTCAGGTATAGTGTCAAGGATCATTCCACAAGACTGGGACGGGCAGGAAAGACAACCCTGTTATGCTCTTATGTTAGAGAATAGGATGTAGGTAGGAATCCTCAGATGCATGTTTATTCCAGGATGTTGGGACTGTTTGTCTGTTCTTCTCTAAAGGGTGCAATCATCATTGTGTAATGTTCCATCCTCCTAATAATCACAGCTCATGATTTGTTGTCATAGAATGCAGTAATTTCAATAAATGCATTGAAACCTGTACTGCATCTCTCTGACTGCCTTTGCCTGTATGAGACGTTGTGAAAATGAGAGAAAAGGGTATAATCTTTCAACCACGACTTCCCTGAAGAGTCAGACTGTCATGTTTTCTAAGCTGCCACAAATAACCTGTATTTTCCAGGTCTTAGTGAGGTGCTGCTAACCAGTGTGGGACTGAGTCAGTCAACCACACGTGGTTGTGCTGCTTCCCAAAACCAAGCAGTCCTATACCCAAGGTGAGAGTTTTACGACATTATGGGAAGTGGCACATTGCTGGGGCAATGAAGTGATGCATCAGAAAAACGTGTGCTATAAACATGTTGACACATTGGTGGAAAGGAAGGCAACAGAGTCATAGTGCATTTGCTCCAAAAGTGACGCAAAGCTGATTGCGGCACATAAAGGAATGTTTACATGCAGCAAATCAGATTTGCATCACACTGGAGTGTGTCACATGTCGGAAAAGCCTCAAACAATGAACTTAAAAAAAGTTCTGCAAATACAAAATGCAAAACATGGAGGAAGCAGCAAGCACATGCAGTGAAGGCAACCACCCCAGCACTAACCAAGATATCCCAACAGATGACTAGGGGAAGATGAAGAGCAATTTCATGGAGGAGGAAAACCAAATGTTAATAACTGAGATGACAAAAATGAATACCTTCTCTTTGTAAGCGCAAAATTGCTACTAGCGAAGAAGGAAGTCATTTGGCAGTCCATAGTGGATGAAATCAACAGTGTTGGCCAAATAAAAAGAACTGTGACCGAGCTCAAAAAGAGGTGGCATGATTTTAAGTGCAGGACCAAGGAGAAACTGGCCAAGAACCTGAGGGCATCCATGTAGATATTCATGAGGCTTAGCAATCTGTGTACATGTGCAGCACAATGCAGCACACATTGAGGAGTACACATACAAGCCTTACGAAAATAGATCTTCAAATTAGCCTTTAACATTGTGTGTTCAGAAAATCTGTAAGCATCCCCTGGTCATATTCTGTAGGTTATCTAAGGAAATGTCCCAAAGTCTTGGCATTTCAGGTATACGTACAACCCACTAACCACTGAATTGCTCCTTCTGGCAGGGTATGGCAATTGTGCAGTTTAACTAGTGCTTGTTTGGTACTCTGAAGCTCACTAAGTTCCCTTACTTTACATTATCAGCTTACACTTGCACAATGCAATCTGGAAAAAAACACTAATAAATTATATTCCATGGATATGTTTGGCATTATTGATGAAAGGTACATTGCAAAATGCAAATGAAACAAACATAAATACCTAGGGGTCCACCAATCTCTGGTCCAAGGTAGCCTTCCCATGCTAAAACATCTGCCCAATGGTGCTCCATCTGTTCAGTGGTTCAGTCTCTTCTGAAGATTTTCTGATCGTGTCAGTGCACACACTCTCATCTGTCCTTCTTCCACAGGGCAGGGTAGCCCTGGCTCACCCTGCCACCAGCTGCAAACATCCTTGGCAAATAATGGACTATTAGCCAGATAAGCCCTCCTAACTTTGCCTCATAGAACTTCATAGCACTCCCAGACATTTTCTACACCCTTCAAAAACACTACACCCAAATACTAAACCTCCAGCAAACTCAAACTACCCAAACAAACAAACCCCAAAATGACAATCTCCCGAAAATAGAAAGACAAATATTACCTCAACACAATGATGCAGGACCAAATATGTAAGACACAGAGATGTAATATGGACAGAACACACACTGACACAACCAACATGCTAGATATTCTCTCACACACTCTCAAAACACCTCAACACCAAGCACAGACTGACAGAGAGCAAGAGAAAGTGAAAGTAACTTCAAATTGTGCAGCCTGCCACACCCATTACATCACTTCCCTGGTGTTCCCTGCCCATTATTTACAAATGCATAATTTTTTCTAACGCATTGGTAAAGAAATTGCCAATGCACAGCTTAAGACCAGCTCAGTGGTGGCAATGAAATGCACAAATCGGTTGATGCTTGGGTTTTGACCCAGGCAACTGGCCTATTGTCTGGGATTCACTGTAGGGAATTGTACAAGGCAGGAAAACATACCTTGGGCTTAGTTTCCTGGCTTCTCTTTACCTGCAGTAAGTAGAATGCTTGTTGACATAGTCAGCTGCAGATTAGGCAGATTTCTTTTCAACTATGTATCCTTACTGTGCCTATGAGCAACACTCTTGTATTCCCTATTATGAACAACATCTACAGTCAGACCATCTGTCGGGATTCCTGCCATAAGATCTGTTACGGATATAATACACACCCATGAAAGCACAGAGACAGGCAGTGTGGAGAGTCTGTGGCACCCAGCTTACAAATTAACTGGATGAATATGATAGATATGGTGCAGGACCACTGTGACACATTTGTTTGTCTGGCATTTCTGCAATCTAGCCGATATGTCAGAAACAATATGTTTGGTGCAAGCACAATGTACCTTATTTAGCAAATCTGTTTGCCTATAGTTTTAGCAGAACTAGTCCACCTTGAGTAACCCTGACAAGTGAGATTAATCATGAGTGCCACAATATACAGCAAATCACTGTATTGCATTACCCTGCACCAGAAAGAGGTTCCCTGACCTTTGCATGTGGGTAGCCATTCATTTCAGAAGGTAATATACTTACAGACAACACTGGGCAAATGCATCAGTAAGCAGTACCATCACAGGAATGACATTACATGGAGTTAGAACTTAACATCTTCTTGTTATGTCACATTTTTGTGTCCTGTGTACAGCAGCCCACATAAATGGAGCACCACAGCTCACAGCATATATTGGTTAGCAAGAAGACACACCATCATGCTCACATACATTCCTGCAGTTAAAAGGTACATCCTTGCCTCATGGTGCAAGTGTGCCTGTGTTTGGGCTAGGCAGTCACTGAAGCCCTGACACAGGGCAAAAAGCAAGATTTTAAAGTGTGTTGTAAGATACAGAACATTTCTTGCAATTTGCTTGCAGACATATATGTGGCAGAGGGAGGCTATATGTGCTGCACTGTGTGGCCATGCCCATTATTTGACCATCTGTTTACTCTTGCAGGACAATATGTAGACTATACTGTTCCACAATGTAGGAGGGAAACAAACATCATAAAACAAAAATAGTTCTTAGAACTCAATTCTGTTAAAAGGTTACTTGAGGTGTCACTAGACTTGGGTAAATCCAAAGTACAGGCCAGCCGTGATGGAGAGCTGACTGACTAAAGGATTCAGGCAGAGCTTGCTGAAAGAGTACCTTGAATGGAGCAAAACACCAAGGAGCAATACAACAGCCCCAGTTCCAATCCACACAATTGGGCTGATGCGTCTGTGTTGAGCCTCGCAGACAGTTGGCATCGAACTCCACTAAGATTAAGGCAATGATGATGTGTCAGTTTTGTAGCAAAACAGCTGCAGAACCAACTTCTGAGGTCCAGTACTGGAGCAAGTACCTCAGGCAAGGGTAAGACTCACAGATGGCAGAGTCTAGCATCAAAAACAGAGTTGCAGGCTGTCTTTGCTGTCCCCAAGAAGGCAGAAGAACTGGGGGCAAGTAAGCAGGCCGTAGGGGTCACTCTGGGTCATATGAGAGGGTCCTGGCCTTCCTCATCTGGGCAGAGATCAGCAGGCAGCATGGTAACCCATCAAGGCAGAGAGCATCCCTTCTTGAAAAGCAGTCCTACAGTGTGGTGCTTCTTGCAGCACAGCAGTCCTTATTCCAGGCAGAGTTCTTCCCAGGTCCCCTCCACTCTTCCTGATGAGTGTTCAGACACACCTAACATTCCTGTGTCTGTGGCTGTCTAGAGGGAATGCACAAAGTGTACCTGTCACCCACCCCAGATGTGTTTTGGAGACAGGTTACAAGGCACACAGAGCAGTAAGTGTAGAGAAATTCCCAATTTCTAAAAGTGACATTTCTAAAGTAGTAATGTTAAGTCTGACTTTACCATTACAGAGGAATTTCATTAACATTCCAATGATATAAAACATGATGTAGATACTCCTTTCTGTTCAGAACCACAGCTTAAATGTATATTAAGGAATTCCAATTGTTAGCCTCTGAGAAGAGAAGGCCTCACAGTAGTGAAATTATTGTGAGAGTTTTTCAATTCCAGGACATGTAAAACTTAAAAGTACATGTCCTGCCTTTTACTTACATAGTATCTTGTCCTATGGGCTATCTTGGGCCTACCTTAGGGGTGACTAATATGTTATAAAAGGGGAGTTTCAGTGGAACTGTGGAACTGCACACACAGGTTCTGCAATGGCAGGCTTGAGACAGGTTTGAAAGGCTACTTGTTTGGGTGGTAAAATCAGTGCTGCAGGCCCACTAGTAGCATTTAATTTACAGGCCCTGGGTAAAAGGTATATCACTTCACAAGGGACTTACAAGTAAATTAAATATGTTGATTGTGGATTCACATAAGTTACCATGTGGAGGGGAGAATCACATGCACTTTAACACTAGTCAGCAGTGGTAAAGTGTGCAAAGTCCAAAGGCAAACAAAAAATACAACAAAAATATGAGGCAAATAGGTAAATGGTTTGGGGGAAGACGTAAGACTGACAGGTCTAGCAAGAGTTTTTAGATGTTTGGTCCACCCTAGCTATGTAGTCATATGGCCAACATGTTAGCATACATATGTCCATGTAAAACCACTGATGTTGTCAGTGGCCTACATGAAATTGACACTGCAGTTTAAGAGTTCAATTACTTTCACTTGTCATTTTGGTGCATAGGTGTGGTGCAGTTCAAACATGTAACATGTGTTGTTATCCAATTTTTTGTCAGCCTTCAGCTATTGTTTTGACTGAGAAATTGTCATGGTGTACTTTGATTGACATATATCTCTTGCAATGTGGGCCATATTTATGTAGGATGCAGTGATCATATTACAAGTACCTGTCTACTAAAAACCTAAACACAATATTTTTGATTTTAACATGTATTTATATGACTCTAACTTGCAGGGGAATCTGTGCTTCCATGCCTTAACTCTGATATTGTTGCTGTGACCACTGAATGTCGACATTGGTATCCTGAGTACACTGTAATATTTTTAACAGGTTGCAGTAATCTATGTTCATGACTGACATCTGACATTTTTTACAGTATTGCTTTAGACTGTAAGTTTCACATTACTGTATTGATAAACATTTCATTTGGGTGACACACTACAAAACTGATGAACTATCATGTGGCTTATGTATGTCAATGTGGCTTAATCACTATGGGGGTCATTACAACCCTGGCGGACGGTGTTAAAGCAGCGGAAATACCGCAAACAGGCCGGCGGACAAAAAAAGGGAATTATTACCCTGGCGGAAACCGCCAACAAAGACAGCCACTTTAACACTTTGCCCGCCACGGCGGTACAGACAAGCAGCACGGCGGTCACCGCCAACAGACAGGCGGAAGACAATGTACCGCCCACAGTATTACAACCCGCCAATCCGCCACCTTTTCCGGGGCGGATTCACCGTGGATAAAAACACGGCAGAAACTGCTTTTGCTATGGGAAAACGCTCACCTGAACATATCCCACGAGGAATCCATGGAGCCGGAACTACAAATACTCCCTGCCCTTGTGTTTCTGCTCCTCTATGACCAACAGCTACGTAGGCGCAGAAGACAATGGTGAGTACTGCACCTACGACATGGGGGAGGCAAAAGTTAGGGGGACACCCACCAAACACTCCCACCCCCACCCTCGCATATTACAACATACACACCAGTGCATTCACAAAAAATCACAGTAACAACCCACAATCCCCCCGGAAGAATGAATACACAAAGCAAAAATCGGTCAAACAATGTAATGTGCCAATATACATGTCATACAAAAATATACAGATATATATTTGAAAATCAGTCATAATTATATACAGTACGAGAAGTAGTGCAGATATGTACATAACAATGTCCGTGCACCATCAGTCCAAAAATGCATGGGCGAGGCCCACAAACGATACCTGACCACAATCGGAGAGAACACTGCCGGGGCATCAGATGGAAATACTACAGGCACCTCAGGGGGAAGGGAAGGGGGGGCACCTCAGCTGGATGACTGCAAAGCCAGATCCACGATGGGGCTCCATGCCCATTTATACCATCCTGGGGAGTGCAAAGCTACAGTCTCTCAAGTCTATATAGTGGATGGTTTGCCCACTGTGCCATCCTGGGGAGTGCAAAGCCACAGTCTCTCAAGTCTCTACAGTGGGTGGTTTTCCCACTGTAACATCCTGGGGAGTGCAAAGCCACAGTCTCTCAAGTCTCTACAGTGGGTGGGTTGCCCACTGTGCCATCCTGGGGAGTGCAAAGCCACAGTCTCTCAAGTCTATACAGTGGGTGGTTTGCCCACTGTGCCATCCTGGGGAGTGCAAAGTCACAGTCTCTCAAGTTGATGCAGGTCTCTACTGGTACTGGAGGGGACTGGTGCCCAGACTGGATGAGTCTCCCTTGAAAGGTCGTGTCCTGTCACTGTCCCAGCTGCACATGGGATAAGGATGCCTGATGTGGCGGTCCATTCATTCCTACCCGGTGCATTGCCCTGTTCAGCGGTGTTTTGCCATGGCGGTCTTTGCCCTGTTCAGTGGTGCTTTGCCATGGCGGTCTTTGCCCTGTTCAGCGGTGCTTTGCCATGGCGGTCTTTGCCCTGTTCAGCGGTGCTTTGACATGGCGGTCTTTGCCCTGTTCAGCGGTGCTTTGCCATGGCGGTCTTTGCCCTGTTCAGCGGTGCTTTGCCATGGCGGTCTGTGCCCTGTTCAGCGGTGCTTTGCCATGGCGGTCTTTGCCCTGTTCAGCGGTGCTTTGACATGGCGGTTCAGGACTGTTCAGCGGTGCTTTGCCATGGCGGTTCTGGACTGTTCAGCGGTGCTTTGCCATGGCGGTTCAGGACTGTTCAGCGGTGGTTTGACATGGCGGTTCAGGACTGTTCAGCAGTGCTTTGCCATGGCGGTTCTGGACTGTTCAGCAGTGCTTTGACATGGCGGTTCAGGACTGTTCAGCTGTGCTTTGCCATGGCGGTTCTGATAAGGACATTGGTGTGTGGCATGACGTTCTCTACACTGGACATTGGTGTGTGGCATGACGTCGTCTACACTGGACATTGGTGTGTGGCATGACGTTTCATCATTGCCCAGCGGGGCTGTGGCAGCCGGGGCCCTCCAGGGCACTGACTCCGGCGGTGGCGGTGGTCTCTGGACCAGTGACGATACTTGGGCCCTCCTGGGCACTGACTCCGGCGGTGGCGGTGGTCTCTGGACCAGTGACGATACTTGTGCCCTCCTGGGCTGTGACTCTGGTGGTGGTCTCTGGACCATTGACGATACTTGGGCCCTCCTGGGGACTGACTCCGGCGGTGGTCTCCTGACCAATGACGATACTTGTGCCCTCCTGGGCTGTGACTCTGGCAGTGGTCTCTGGACCAGTGACGATACTTCGGCCCTCCTGGGCAATGACTCCGGTGGTGGCGGTGGTCTCCTGACCAGTGACGATACTTGGGCCCTCCTGGGCACTGACTCCGGCAGTGGCGGTGGTCTCCTGACCAGTGACGATACTTGTGCCCTCCTGGGCTGTGACTCTGGCGGTGGTCTCTGGACCAGTGACGATACTTGGGCCCTCCTGGGCACTGACTCCGGTGGTGGCGGTGGTCTCCTGACCAGTGACGATACTTGTGCCCTCCTGGGCTGTGACTCTGGCGGTGGTCTCTGGACCAGTGACGATACTTGGGCCCTCCTGGGCACTGACTCCGGCGGTGGTCTCCTGACCAGTGACAATACTTGTGCCCTCCTGGGCTGTGACTCTGGCGGTGGTCTCTGGACCAGTAACGATACTTGGGCCCTCCTGGGCTGTGACTCTGGTGGTGGCCTCCGGACCAGTGACGATTCTTGGGTCCTCCTGGGCTGTGACTTTGGCGGTGGTCTCTGGACCAGTAACAACGGTGCTTGCGGTTGTGTCTCGACCGCCGGGAATGATGGCGCACTTCTCCGCCGTGACACTCACAACAGGCTGGGGAGACTTCCTCTGGCCCTTCTCCACCTTTGGTGGAGTCACAGCTGACTCTCCAATCCCCTTGGAACCCATGTCAGTTGTTTTCCCACCTGGAGTCTTAACACGGTCCCGTCCTCCACACTCCAATTTTAGAGCCTTTACAGGGGGTGGGCTGCCAGTGCCTTGGCTCCGGGTCCTACTGCCTGCCCTGGTGGCCGGTGCACTCCAAAAACTTTGAACAGGCACCACTGGTATTGGAGGCTTTTTGGCTGAGGAGCTACGACGGGACTGATGAATTGGAGGGGGGGTGGGGGCAAAAAGGTCAACTTTACAGAGGGACAGTTTCTGACGAACACTGGGATGGGTAGCTGGAGGGGGTCTGGGAGTGGAGGAAGAGGAGGTGGTTGTCAGAGGTGTCACTTTAGCTGTTTTGGGTGCAGGTGCAGGTACTGGAGGCTGTTGTGAGGTGGATGGATGTTGGGTGAGTGATTGCCGGCGTTTGTGTACTTTGGGAGGGGGCGTCACAGACACACTGGGAGAGGACACAGGGGACGTGTAAATGGCAGTGGAGGTGGTGAGTGCAGGTGAGCGGCTTGTGGTGCTGGGTGTCCTGGTGCGATTCATGGTGCCTGTAGATGTGGTGCATGCAGGTGTGTGTGTAGACGAGACTGGGAGGGAGGAGGGAGAAGAGGAGGAGGGGGACACACTGGAGGCAGTGGATGTTGCTGTGTCTGTATGTGGGTGATGGTTGCGTGAGTGCCTGTGGGTTGTGTGGTGCCTATGTTTGCTTGAGCTACTTGTGTGTGTTGACTTGTGTGCATGCTGGTCTGTAGGTGTGCTTGGGGTGGGCTGGGGTACAGGAGATTGGGTCTGGGTGGAGGAAGTTGGAGGGGGGAGGCTAGACACAGGGACAATTGCTGCCATCAGTGCTGAGGCCAGAAGTTGCAGGGTTCGCTGAAGGACAGCCTGACCAGAATGAATGCCCTCCAGGAATGCATTACCGTGTTGCAACTCTCGTTCTACACCCTGGATGGCATTCACAATGGTAGACTGCCCAACTGTGAGTGACCTGAGGAGGTCAATGGCCTCCTCACTGAGGGCAGCAGGGGTGACTGGGGCAGGGCCTGAGGTGCCTGGGGCGAAGGTGATGCCCACCCTCCTGGGTGAGCGGGCACGGGGTGAACGCTGAGGGGCTGCTGGGAGGGCAGTGCTGGTAGGGGAGGTGGCGGCTGTACCTGTAGAGGTGGGGGGCACAGATGGTGCCGCCACCACAACGGAGCCCACATCGTCGAACGAGTCCGTGTCGCTGCTTGGTGATCCAGTGGCCGACGTGAAGCTCCCCCCGCCCTCCGTCCCACTGGTGCATTCAGAGTCCGTGGTGTGGCTCTCCATGGCCATGTGGGATGCAGCTCCCTCGTGCTCCGGTGCCACTGTACCTCCGCCTGTTGATGCTGATGTACAAAAGGACAGGGAGAGCAGAAAAAGGGGGGGAGACAGAAGAAAGAGGGTTTTAGTGCATGGCATACCGCCACTGTTGGCGACGGGCACCCCTCCCACGTTGGGAGGCCATCCCCAGCTGAGCCTCCGCCGTCTTCATGCTGCAGCGGCGAATGTCCTCCCATCTCTTATGGCAGTGGGTGCCCCGTCTCTGGTGGGCCCCCAGGGTCCGGACCTCCTTGGCGATGGCACGCCAAATGTCCCTCTTCTGGTGGGCGCTGACCTACATGACATGCACAAGGAAAGAGGAACAGTCATTACCAACTGCACCGTCGTTGTGAGTGGCCCTCTCCCTACTCTTGCCATGTGGCCCATTCATTCCCATGCATTAATGTTCTATGAACTCTGCCCCCTTCCCTCTTCCAACCAGCCCTCTCCACCCAGGCCTAGCCCATACAACGTTCTCTCTGTGTACTAATCTGTTGGTCTGGAGGACCGTAGAGTAGCGTGTACTGGGGGAGGACCCCATCTACCAGTTTCTCCAACTCCTGTGCAGTGAAGGCAGGGGCCCTTTCCCCAGATGCAGCAGCCATCGTCGCTTCCAGACCGAGGTCACAGCAGCACTTGCAGTGTAGGTCCTCTCCTGTCGAATGTCAGGTATCTAGTGATTGAACAGATAGAAAATGGCGGTGACGTCCGCGGCGGTGACATCCGCGGCAGTGCGCATCATCACCGCCAGCGCACCTGTTCATTGGCTACTGGGACCCATAGGGTCCAATGTTAACCAATGCAGCATTGCGCCGCGGTCTACAACCGCCTACCACGACGGTGTGCAACGCCAGCACAGTTACCCCACAATCCCATTGTCCCACTTTAGAGGTCAGGCAGCAGCCATTTCAGGGGCCCACATGGCTTCATTTACTACTGCGTCACACATAGCTAGGCCTACACTCAACACACATACAGGAAGGGTTTTGTGAGTGGTGTAGTCTCGTGTGTGACTGTGGGTACATACCTGGATGAATAATGACTGGTTCGTTGCTGTTGTCCTTCGTAGGCACCGTCTGCTGGGACATATGAGAAGATGGCGGAATCCGCCGGTGTACCGACCGCTGGTGGACCTGTTGACAATGGAAGAGCGACATGTCATTGTAACCTACCGGTTTGACCGTGCCACAATCCAGGAACTATGTACCCAGTTGGAGCCAGACCTGATGTCACCAATCCGCCATCCAACTGGAATCCCCCCTGACGTGCAGGTGCTGTCAGTGCTCCATTTCCTTGCAAGTGGGTCTTTTCAGACAACTGTGGCCATGGCATCAGGGATGTCCCAGCCTATGTTTTCCAACGTGTTGTCCAGAGTGTTCTCTGCCCTGCTGAAACATGTAAGGAGATACATCATTTTCCCTGAGGTGGAGGATTTGCCTACAGTGAAAGGTGACTTCTATGCCCTTGGACATATCCCCAACGTCATAGGTGCCATTGATGGGACCCATGTAGCTCTGGTCCCCCCCCACAGGAGTGAACAGGTGTACAGGAACCAGAAGAGTTATCATTCTATGAATGTCCAAGTGGTCTGTTTGGCAGACCAGTACATCTCGCAGGTAAATGCTATGTTCCCAGGCTCAGTGCATGACGCCTACATCCTGCGGAATAGCAGCATCCCTGATATGATGGGGCAACTCCAGAGGCATCGGGAATGGCTATTGGGGGACTCTGGTTACCCCAACCTGTCCTGGCTATTGACCCCAGTGAGGAATCCCAGGACCAGGGCAGAGGAACGGTACAATGAGGCCCATGGGCGGACTAGGAGGGTGATCAAACGCACCTTCGGCCTCCTGAAGGCCAGGTTCAGGTGCCTCCATATGACAGGTGGATCCCTATTCTACTCACCGAAGAAGGTGTGCGACATCATCATCGCCTGCTCCATGCTCCATAATTTGGCTTTGCGACGCCAGGGGCCTTTTCTGCAGGAGGATGATCGCGATGACGGTGTTGTAGCAGCTGTGGAGCCTGTGGACAGTGATGAAGCTGATGAAGAAGACAACGACAACAAGGAGTCAGTCATACAGCAATATTCCCAGTGAGACAGAGGTGAGAACATTTTCATTTTTACCATTACATTAACTTTCACACGTCTACCTCTATCCTGTTTTTCGATTGAAATCACTATTTGGTAACTGAGTTGTACCCTCCCATTACGGTTTCACAGGTGTGGTTACCTACGTGTCAACTGCTTGCATCCTTCAAGGGCTTGTGATGTGTGACATAGGTATGTTAGCTTTACAATGGTACACCCATTATGACACTGTCATTGATAATACACTTTTACTAAATCACAGACTGACTCCAGATTGTTTTGTGTTTCAAGGGTGCTTATTGAAGTGCTCAGAAATGGGAGGGGGTTGTAAAAGGAGGATGGGTGATGGTGGAGGAATGTCCATGGCAGAGTCCAGTCTATTAGTCTCACAGGTGCACTGCCCATCTGGGCATAGGAAGTGGAGCTGGGGCAGTTAAAGTATGGACAGGTTAACAAAGTGGGACAGTGGGAGGACAATCAGGGTGGTCTCATTTCCTGGCGGGGGTCTTGCCATCTTGCTCTGTCCTGTTCCTGGATCTCAGGGACCGCTTGCGTGGTGGTTGTCCGTCTGCAGGGGGTGGGGTGCTGGTGTGTTGGTCGTGTGGTGGGGCGTCCTGTCCACTAGCGCCGGCGGAGGTGGTGGGCAGTTCATCGTCCTGGCTAGTGTCAGGGGCCCGCTTGGAGTTCCACGGTGTCCCTCAAGGTCTGCTGTATGTCCTTCAGCACCCCTACGATGGTGCCCAGGGCGGAGCTGATGGTCCTGAGCTCCTCCCTGAACCCCAAATACTGCTCCTCCTGCAGGCGCAGGGTCTTCTGCAACTTGTCCAGGACCGTCGCCATCGTCTCCTGGGAGTGGTGGTATGCTCCCATGATGGAGGAGAGGGCCTCGTGGAGAGTGGGTTCCCTTGGCCTGTCCGCCCCCTGTTGCACAGCAGCCCTCCCAGTTCCCCTGTGTTCCTGTGCCTCCGTCCCCTGGACCGTGTGCCCACTACCACTGCCCCCAGGTCCCTGTTGTTGTTGGGGTGGTGGGTTACCCTGGGTGCCCTGTAGTGGTGGACACACCGCTGATTGACCTGTCCTGGGTAGGGAGGTTTGGGCCTGCTGGGTGGGTGCTGTGCTGGTGTTACCAGAGGGTGGAAGGTCGGTGTTGGGCTGTGCCTGTGCAAGGGGAACCGACTGTCCCGAGGCCCACGATGGTCCGGGCTGGTCATCAGGATCCAGTAGGGCAGAGCTGCTCTCGTCACTGTGGGCCTCTTCTGGGGGTGGAGTGGTGTTGTCTGGACCCTCTGGTGTGGTGACGGTCCTTTGGGTTCCTGCACTGGCATAAGAGCATGATTATTGCACGTGTGTGTGTAATGGTGTGCAATGGGTGGGTGTTTGTGTACCCCAGTGCAAGCATTCCTGTGTGTGGGGTTGTGTGGTGATGGTTGGGGGGGTGTACTGGGTATGTTCAGTGGGCATGCTTTAGTGATGGGTGTCCATGCTTAGTTGTGTCATGCAGGGCTTGGTGTTGGGATGGGTGGTTGGTGTCATGGGTACATTAGTGAGGAGTTGTAGTGATAGGGGAGGGGGTGAGGGTGTGATAGCATGCAGGTAGGGTGGGGGATATGATAGTTAAGATTTGACTTACCAGTGTCCCATCCTCCACCGACTCCTGCGAGGCCCTAAGGATGCAAGATGGTCAAGACTTGCTCCTCCCATGTTGTTAGTTGTGGGGGAGGAAGTGGGGGTCCGCCGCCAGTCCGCTGTACCGCGATGTTGTGCCTGGAGACCGTTGAACGCACCTTCCCTCGTAGGTCGTTCCACTTCTTCCTGATGTCCTCCCTCTTTCTTGGGTGCTGTCCCACGGCGTTGACCCTGTCCACTATTCTTCGCCATAACTCCATCTTCCTGGCTATTGAGGTGTGCTGTACCTGTGAGCCAAATAGCTGTGGCTCTACCCGTACGCTTTCCTCCACCATGACCCTGAGCTCCTCCTCGGAGAAGCGGGGGTGTCTTTGGCGTGCCATGGGGTGGTGTGGGTGATGTGTGGGGTGGTGTATGTGGTGATGGTTGTGGTGAGTGTAGTGGTGTGTGGTGTTTAGTGCGTGGATGTTGTGTGGATGATGGTGTTGTGTGCCTCTGTGTAGTGGGGTTGTCTAATCTGTGCTCTCTCTCTGTCGCCTTCGTCTCTAATTTTTGGTCGTAGGGGTTTGTTGGTGATGTGGGTGTGTGTTTTATATTGTATTGGGTGTGTGGGAGTGGTGTTTGTATGTGTATCAGGTGTGTATATTTGGAATTGTCTAATGTGGCGGTGTTTTGGAGATGTGTGTGTATTTTGAGCGCGGCGGTGTGTACCGCCAATGGAATACCGCGGTTGAAAGACCGCCGCTTGGATTCGTGGGTCGTAATAGCATGGGCGTGTTTCTGTCGGCGTGGAGGTGGAGGATTTGTTTCCACCAGTTTATCACTGACCTTTGGTGTGGCGGTGTTGTGTGGGTGTCTGAATTTCGGCGGATTCCAAGATGTGTGTCATAATAGCTGTGGCAGAATGCCGCGGCGGTGTATTGGCGGTCTTCTGCACGGCGGTAAGCGCCTTTTACCGCCAATGTTGTAATGACCCCCTATGTATATATGTGTATCTACACTGTCAGTATGGGTGAGACATATGTCTGCTTTGTACTCTTGGTGTCTCAAAGTTACACAATATTTATACTTGAACCTTTTTGGGGCTTACACTTACACTGCATGTCAAACATAGACTTTGCATTTACTTCTTCCAGTGTTGTTCCTATGATTTTTTCCTGTAGATTTATTTTTTATGTATTGCACTTTTGCATTTTTTTGGGATTGTTTCACTTTTGTGCATTTACTTTTTAGTTAATTCATTCCAGATCATGTACATTACTGAGAAAGCTGTAAGTTACATTTTATTTAATATTGATTTGTACGAAAAGTGTATTAATTATTAACTTTATAGTTGTGTTTGTTTTTGCTGTAGTTCATTAAATGTTATGATGTTTTATTTATGACTGCTATTTGGTTGCATATGTTTCATTTTCAAGAGGTGTTATGTTTGTAGTTTTAATGTATACATTTATTTTGCAATATTTATTCTATTCATATTTACTTATCAGCCTGTCTGTATTTTGTTCTATTGAAATATATAATTTTCACTGAATAGTAAAAATAATATAAATAATTTTAGAAACGTATTTTGATTTTTTTGTTATCATTTTATTTTAAGTTGGAGTACTGACATTTTTTGTAGCAGGCTTCTTGGTTTGGATTGTAGGTAAGGTAGGTCTTGGGTGTTAACAAATGTTTGCAACTTTGCACTGTTGAATCTGATAAATTTCTTTGGTGTGTCTATATATTGGGGCATATTAATCAATATATCACGTAGTGCAGTGCACCAAGTGACTTTCTGTGTTGCGCTGCGTGATAGGGAAAGGGCAAGAATGCACCATACATAACATTGTACAGCACATTCCTGTAATTTCCCTGTTCTGGTACACAATTTGCAACCTATCACGAATGGAGGCACCCTTGCACCATGCTGCAAGGGTACCTACATTTAAAGCAGGATTGTTTTTGTGCAGGAAGGGACACCTTCCTGCAAAAAACAACCTTGATAGCAAATTTCTTGTCTATGTGTGCTGCATCCTGTAGCACACATAGAAAGAGGAAGTTATGAGGAGAAATACAGATATTTCTTCTTATTACACCTGACCTGGGAAAGCATACTTATTTGATGTATTCCCAGGTCTGCCAGTGATGATAAATCTAGGAAGGCACCAATATCCTTAGGTGGATGTGTGGGAACACCCACGCTCTACCCATGGAATGCCTTTCCAGGGTAGAGTAACACATCACAGTGATTTGTGCTGTTTTGCATTACTCTAGATTCATCAAGCCTGGCAAGGCCATACATGGTAACCTTTCCTGGCTTGATGAGTCTGCCTTAAGAGTTGCATTGCTCTCTCACCACATTGTGCGGTGCAAGGACAACACAACTCTTTTGATAAATATGGCCCTTTAGGTTGAAGTTGGGAAATAGATTGTTCTATTCTAAGCTACTGGTAGCTTTGCTTTTCAAAAAATATTTCTAGGAATTGATTAGGGGAGGTTGGCTTTAGCCTAGTGTGCTTTACAGGGTATTGTGCCACCCTTTCACTGTGATGTTTGTTTTGATAAATCCTTTCATGGTGCTGTTATTTATGTTCCATCATAGTATCTGATACTTGGGTAGTGGTGAAGTCTATCAACATAAGTATAGTCAATATAGTCCATTAGGGGACTATTTTTTTGTGTGTGTTTGATAGTACAAAGATTCTTCCTGGAGGTGGTATTGGTTTCCTACATCTGCATATGGTACATATGCTGCTTCAATTAATGTTTTTTATCTCATGGACAAAATGAGCATTTGTTGATTTCTTCAGACTTAGGGGCATATTTATAAGAGGCTTGAGCTGCTGTTGTGTCACTTTTTGTGATGCAGTGGTGGTGCAAACCTCTCACCCGTCTATCTGAGGCCACTCAAAGTCACTTTGCATGGCTTTGAACAGCCTCATAGATATGGAGTATAGCAAGGCAGCACAAGTTGCTGCATTGCCTTACTCTGCGAGAGGGTGGCGTTAGATGGGTGTTGCACTGGGTTTTCCCACGTAACACCTTTGGATTGCAATGCTGTCCCAGATTTACAAAACCATGTAAACATGGGGAGGAGCCAAAACCCTACGCCTCCAGAGGTGAGGTGTAACAAGGAGAAAAATTCTTATTTCTCCTCGTATTTCCTCTTTTCATGAGTGCTGCATTCTGCAGCACACATAGACAGAGTAAAACGCCTCTCAGGATTGATTTTGTACAGGAAGGTGCCCCTTCCTGCAGAAAAACAATCCTGCATGCAACAGGGATACCCTTGCGCCATGGTGTAAGAGGGACTGCGTTGCTGCTAGGCAGCCCATTGTATGCCAGTGCAAGGGGAAAGGACACAAGTGCACCATATTGCATAAATACCATGCATTCCTGCCCTTTCACTTTAGCATGGGCAGCACAGCAAGATCACTTACTGCACTGCCCTACACCAAATCCTCATCAGCATGCCCGTTAGTGTAGATTTTTAGAGGTGTCTCTAAATACTCAGGCTGAAATCATAGCAAGAACCCTGTGTAGTTGTATGGCAGTATGTTTTAAATAATGAATAAATCATTTGTTGTTTCAAGTCTATGATCAGTTTTTTGGAAACAGTAATTGTTAGTTTTAGCTTACTTCTTAGTATGTAACACTTTCTTAGGAAGAGGTGTGTACAGTAAAGGTATGCGTGTGTTGTGGTTCTCACCCTGTGCCATATAAATTTGCTAGAATGGTGAAGGACATGATGCAAATGTGCCACCCATCATCCACATTCTACTTTGAGTTAATCTTAGCAAGTTGTTTTCTGCTGCATAGAATAATAGTCTTCAATTGACATTAGTGTTATAATACATGAAGAAGGATATTTCACAGTGTGTTGTAGTAATGTTAGCTGGGATATTTATGTCTTCGAATTTTTACGAGTTACAGGGATTTGAATTGCTAATTCCCTGGTTAGTATTATAGGTCTTTTTAAGTCAGGAAAACCTTGGTGTTGCCCTATAGTGTAATCAGGATCTTTTGGTATGATATTTTAAAAAATTGTTCCAGTAGGTTTTTGGGAACTTCTATTTCTGTGATTATTGTGGGGTGATTATGTTCTCTAACATTTAGTACTACATTGTTTCTAGACATGGCACTACGATAACAAGCATTCTAAGAATACTTTGTGAATTTCAATTGTGTATTTTCTGTGATTGTGCTCACTTGACTGTAAGCATATCCCTAATGAGATAATAATAATTTTCCTTTTGGAGATGTGATGCAAGTGGCACTTCCCACCGAATTACACATTTTATATTTATGGATTTGATGTTTTATATTGAAGAGATGTTTATGGAGGTGTTTCTTGAATTATGCAGACAGGTGTTTCATTTGAACCTGTCAAAAAAAAAAATGTTTGTTAGAATTATATGTGTTAAATAGTTTTGATTATTACTAGTGTTTATTTTATGTCAGTTTTATTGTTAAACTATACATGACTCAGCGAATGCATTGGAAGAGTGATTCTGGTATTTTTGTCTTTACATTTTTATGTTTGCTCCATTGGCATTTCCTATGTTAAGAAAATATAAGCAGGAATCATTATATTAATTTTTGTGTTTAAGTTTATGTTTGGCTCTTGCCATTATTTATAATTAATTTAAGTTGTGTTCCTTACTTTTGAGAGTTACCTTGTTTTTTGGTGTGTGTAGAGTCCAGCAGAGTGTCAGTGTCTTCAAGTTTTGGAACAGTTGTTGTTAATTAATGTACATTTGTGTGTGCTTTTTACAGTGGTTATTTAATTGGAAAAGTGTTTGAAGTGGTAAGTTAGTTGTGACTTTAATTTCATTGATTGTTTGTTCAATGTTTGAGTTTATTTGATCAGTTTAGTCTTTGTTTAGTAGACACTAATCAGTTTTTATATGTTGAATGTTAATACTATATATACGTATACATTATTTTTGGAAGTTATGTTTATTTATTTTTATTAAAGTTATGTTTTAACATTTATTTACTTTCTATAGGTCTCATACTGATTACTATATTTAAATGTAAATGTTGGTTTAATATTATCAATATTATATTTGATCATTTGTGCAATATATTTTAATACTCTGTTTATAATAATGTTTGTGTTTATAGACATTAAAAACTAGTTTTAGCAATTTATTGTGTCATTTAGTATTCCTTTCATTATAAAATATTAGTTTTTAATGGAATATTTTTATACATTGGTAATAACAATGTTGTATTTGATATTGTTGTTTTTAATATTTGAGTAGTGTATATATTTTGCAACTATAGCCATTGATATTAGGTTAGTATTAATGTTATCAATGACTTTATTTCTGTAGATAGCATTTTTGGTTTTTCTTCTATGTATATAATAACAATATTTTTCTCAACAATATATTTTGGTGATATTTTTATAAGTCGATATTGTTGTGGCTGATATTATGTCTCAGAACCATGTGCACTAGCACAACTGTTGCTCAAGCACATAATCATAAAGAAGATCAACAAGGAGCGGGTCAAAAGTGATGAGGTCACTTTATTATTGGGGCAAACTGGACACAAAATACTAGATAATCTGAGTAGTGAGATAGAGAAGTCCACTGCTTACTCAGAACAAACTTGACAGTCCTCAAGACTGACTTATTCAAGTAAGGAACTACATAAATTGAGACCTAATCAGTTGGAGGAGGGTAAGGTAAATGGGAAACCTAAGGAAGTTTTGGGGACTAAAGTTTTTAAAGAAGCAGGGCTGGAGAGCAAACAAGATCAAGATGTTGCTAAAGTATGGCTTGCTCAACTCACGCTCCTCAGTAAAACATGCACAGGAACTTAATTTCCTACTTGAATCCAAGAAATGGGATCTGCTTTTTATTACAGGAACCTGGATTCCTCATGATTCAATGATAGACCTCAGCTTTATTTGTCCGTTGGGCTACAAAGTGATCCATCAACCAAGGTTTGGAAAGAGAGGGGATGAGTTAGCTACTATTTATAAAGAAAATTGGAATATAACTTCTCTCCAGATTGATAAAATATGTGGGATTGAACTATTGGGCTGCGTCCTTAAAGGGAATGCAATCAATCAACCAACATTTATAAATCGTGGCTTATCACCCAGGGGGTCTCAATGCTCTAGCTGGGGAGTGCAGAACAATGGAAGAACCAAGTCTTGAGGTCCTCCCTGAACTGAGCCATTGATGGAGACTGCTGAGGTGGAGCAGCATCATGTTCCAGGTCTGTGGGGTGAGATAGGACAAGAATCTTCCTCCAGTCTTGCTCTTCCGTATCCCGAGAATGGTAGCGTGGCAAATTGCACTGAGCGGCGGTGTCTGGAAGTGGTGACAAAGGAGAGGTGGTGGCCGAGGTAAGCAGGTACGATGTTGTGGAGGGCTTTAAGGAGCTTGAAGGTGATGCATTTGTTGACAGGGAGCCAGTGTAAGTGGTGAGAGATGTGGCTGTGGTGAGGGATGTCCAGGATTAGTCTTGCTGGGGTGTTCTGTATTCTCTGGAGTCTTGATTGGAGTTTTTTGTTGATTCCAGCATAGAGTGCTTTGCAGAAGTCGAGTTTACTGTTGATGAATGCCTGGGTGATTGTTCTTCTTGCATTGATGGGAGATCCACTTGAAGAACTTCCGGAGCAGGCAAAGAGTGTGGAAGCAAGATGAGGAGACTGCATTGACTTGGCGTACCATGGAAAGTGATGAGTCGAGAATGATGCCGAAGTAGTTGGCGTGGTCAGTCAGAAATGGGGCAGTTTGGAAGCTACTGGGCCACCAGGAGTTGTCCCAGGCGGAAGTAGTATGACCCGGGATGAGGATCTCTGTCTTGTCCGAGTTAAGCTTGAGACAGCTATGCCTCATCCAGTCTGCGACTGCCTTCATTCCATTGTGAAAGTTCTTTTTAGCTGTTGATGGTTCATTGGTGAGGGAGAGAATGAGCTGTGTGTCGTTGGCGTATGAATCAATGTTGAGTCCGTGGTGTCGGACAATTTTGGTGGGCTGGGTCATGTAGGTGTTGAAGAGGGTGGTGCTCAGGGAGGAGCCTTGGGGAACTCCATATCTGGTTTACGTTGGCCTTGAAGTGAAGGGTGGGAGCCTGACTCTTTGGGCTTGGCTAGTGAGGAAGGTGTGGATCCATTCCAAGGCTTTTCCCCGGATGCCAGTGTTGTGTAGTTTGGTGAAAGGGTGGTGTTTGTCGAAGGCAGGGGAGAGTTTGAGAAGGATGTGGGCAGTTGTCTTGCCGTGGCCCTGTATGGTACATATGTCATCCGTGGCTGCTAGCAGTGTGGTTTTGGTGCTGTGGTTTCTCATGAATCCAGGTTGGGAGGGGTCGAGGAAGTGGTTGGCTTCGATGAACTTGGTGAGCTGCACGTTGATTGCTTTTTCAATTACCTTGGCTGAAAAATGAAGCAGTGAGATCGGTCTGTAGTTTTTCAGCTCCATTGTGTCTGTGGAAGGTTTCTTCAGGTGGGGGTTTATCTCTGCATGTTTCCAGGTGTCTGGTAAGAGGATAGTTTTGATGGAGCGATTGATGGTATTGCATAGCTCAGGAGCGATGATGGCCCTGGCCTGATTAAAGATGTGTTGGATGTACGGGACCAAGGGAGCCCCAACGTTAGTGGTATTCATGAGCTGGAGGGTGTCTTCGAGGGAGAGTAGGGTCCAGTGCTTCCTGATCGCTTGGTGATAAGCATCCATGGTGGTGCTGGTGTCTTTGCTTGTGAATCCTTTGGAGATGTCCTGAATTTTCCAATGGAAGAAGGTGGCAAGGCTGTCGCAGAGGTCTTGGGAGTGTGGGATGTCTGTGGTGTCTATGTCAGAATTTCTGAATTCCTTGACTATGGTGAAAAGTTCCTTGCTGTTGTGCGTGTTGGAGTTGATTCTCTCTTGAATGGCTAATTTTCTTGTGGATCTGATGAGCCGCTGGTGTGATATGCTCTGTGGTCTGCTGAGCTCTTACTGCCTCCCACTTTCTCTTGAGTCATCTGCCTGCGCTGTTGGATTCTTGGAGGTTGGGGGAGAACCAGCTGGGTATCCTGTGGTGTTGATTGCTGCTGGGTTTCCGTAGTGGGGCTAGGGTGTTGATGCAGTCGGTGATTCATTGGTGGAAGTTGTAGGCTGAGGCGTTGGTGTCCACGGTGTCTTGTGAGAGGGAGTGGCAAAGCATGGGCTTTGGTGACCTTGGTTGAGTTCCTGCGCAGCAGCGGTAAATGTGATGTTGTTCAACCGTCTTGGTGAAGGAGAAGAGGACGCAGTGGTGGTGGATCCAGTAGATTTTGGAGGTGTGTGAGAAGAAGATGTGGTTTCCATCGGAGAAGAAAGGGTCGAGGGTGTGTCCTGCTGAGTGAGTGTGGAGGTTGACCAATTGCTTGAGTCCGAGTGTGGTGAGGTGCTCCATGAGGGGAGAGGTGTTTGGGTCTCTGTGGATGTCGAGGTGAAAGTTGAGGTTGCCAAGGAATATGTAGTCTAGTGAGGGTAGGGCGTTGGAAGCAACTAAGTCGGCCAGTGCTTCACTGCAGGGTGGGCGAAGTCCAGGGGGTCTGTAGATAAGTGTTTCACGTAGGATGGCATTTGGATTAGTCTAGATCTGAAAGTGAAGGTGTTCAGAGTTGGGGGTCTGGACATCGATGCTGGTCGAGAGGCGAAGTGATTTTTTGTGGACAATGGCCACACCTCCTCCTGGTTGGTTGAGAAGGTCTTGATGTAATGCCAGGGTAGTACCTCTGCCTTATGCTACAAACCTCCTGGGCCTTTTCAAGATCTTACCATTTATAAAGTTGGTAACTGATCTTGCCTTGTTCCACGCACATGTTAAGCTATTGGGTGATTTTAATATTTGGGCTAATAATGTAGTCTGCCCATATGGCAGAGATGTATTAGACTCCTGTGAATTACTTGGTCTGCAACAAAAGGAAAAGAGTCCAGCACATAAAGGATGCCATATATTAGACCTAATATTGGCGCCACCGGACCTAATCAAAGTTAAGGATGTGGTCCAGGTTTGTTGGTCTGACCACTCCCTAGTAGTTTATGAATTATTGAATTTTAAGCAAGGTCCTCCTGAACCAGGCGAGAAAATGATCTAGATTAGGTACAGCCTGGTTTAAGTTAGGAGAGCAAAGAAATGTTAGTGTATTTGATTTGCAGAACTGCTTGAATGAGGATGACTGTGCAAGAAAACTATGATCTGCTTCAGACATCGAATAAGGAGACTCTGGACAGAGTTATTGTTCTTTAACCTATTAAGCCAAATACAAGGCACTCTGCTCCCTGGCTTACAACAATGTTAAAAGAAATTAAACTTAAATGTAGAAAGCTGGAGGGGCAGAGGAAGACCAATGCAGAAGGTGATAAAGTGGTTCTAAAAGAAGCATTATATCAGTGTAAGACTGAGATTAGGAAAGCTAAGGAAATGCACTATGCTTCTACAATTATGGAAGCAGACAATAAAGGTGAAAACATGTTTGAACTAGTAAGACACTTGACAGATCTAGACTGTGCTAAGAATACATAACCCCATCATAGGACTTGTGCGATAAGTTAGCTGATTCTTTTTACAATAAGTTTGAAACAATATTGAATGATATTAAGGAGCATCCTGAGATCAATAATGATCCGCAGTTGGAAAACAGATTGAGCTCTGAGACCCATATGCTGGTTTAAGGAGGTGAGGGGAATGAACCAACAAGTCAGCTGGATGTAATTGAACCTGTAAATAGTGAGATGCTTAGGGAATTGGGCCTACAAAAGGTGTGCAATCTACTGTATCTCTTACTGCAGATAAGGTCCTGCTTGTGTGGAAAAAAGCACTGGTCAAAATATTGATGAAATCGCCAGCAGTCACTATCAGTGAGCTTAGTTTTTACCAACCCATTTCTCAACTGTCATATCCAGTAAAAATTGTTGAGAAATGTGTTGGTAGGAAGCTTGCTAAATTTCTGGAGTAGAATGAGATATTGCAAAGTGTTCAAACAGGTTTCAGACCAAGATAGGAGACTGAGACAGCACTAATACATGTGTTAGGTGAGATGAGAATGATAGTTGATGAGGGGAAAGTAGCAGCACTAATTTTATTAGACTTCTTGGCCGACTTTGATACTGTCAACCATCGGATTCTTTTGGAGAGGCTGAAGGAAATTGGAGTACAGGGCAAATTTTAGGACTGGTTGGAGTCTTACTTAACAGACAGATTCCAGGCCATTTCACTACCCCCTTTCTAAACTGAGTTTATAAAGCTGAAGCATGGGGCCCCACAAGGATCAGCGATAAATGATCTTATTTTTACTATATATTTTGCAGCCTTTATTGAAATTGATTAGATTATATGGGATCTCCTTTGTTAACTATGCTGATGACACTCAGGTTATTCTTTCACTGGACAACAATAGTACTTCTCAAATAAACAGACTACATAATTGTCTGTTTGAAATGGCAAGATGGCTCAAACAGAATAAACTAAAATTAAATGAGAGCAAAACAGATGTTGTAGACCAGCTAAAGTGTTTTCCCTCTCCCAGGAAGCCTTTGCCCTTGGAATGCTACAGAAAGTTGGATAATGTTCAAAATGTGAGGACTATTGGAGTGCAACTAGATGATAACCTTAATGTAAATAAAAATATTGGTAACTTGCTTTGGGTCACTGAGGAACTTAAGGAAGATTGTCGGCTTCCTACTTCAACTCGCCAGGAAGCTAGTGATACTCAGTAGACTTGATTACTGTAATGCACCATTATAAGGCATTCCTGATTACCTACTGAAAAGATTGGAAAGGGTGCAAAAAGTGACTGCTAAACTGTCACTCAATAAATCTAGGTTCAACTCAGCTTCAAGAGCCCTGCACTCGTTGCCAATAAAGGAAAGAATTGAGTTTAAAGCTGTATGTGTTGTTTTGTGAGCAAACTATGCTCAGAGTCAGCAAACCTGATCTGTGTTCCCAGATTTAAGAAGATGAAGTAGGGGTGTTGGACTTTTTTGCTTATGCAGGGTCATCCCCAATCTTTTTGCCTCCTGCCTCCTATTGTTTCTGACCTGTTGCCGTGGCTTTTGTACTCTGAGCACTTTACCACTGCTGACCAGTGCTTAAGTGCATATGCTCTCTGTGTAAATTGTATGGTTGATTGGCTTATCCATGATTGGCATAGTTGATTTACTAGTAATTCCCTAGTAAAGTGCACTAGAGGTGCCCAGAGCCTGTAAATCAAATGCTACTATTGGGCCTGCAGCACTGGTTGTGTTACCCACATAAGTAGCTCTGTAATCATGTCTCAGACCTGCCACTGCAGTTTTAACTGTAAATACGACTTTGGAAGTGTACCCACTTGCCAGGCCTAAACCTTCCCTTTTCTTAAATGTGAGACACCCCTAAGGCCCCTAGGTACCCCCAAAGGCAGGGTGCAGTGTATGGTTAAGGCAGGACATATACTTATTGTGTTCTATGTGTCCTGACAGTGAAATATTGCTAAATTTGTTTTTCACCGTTGCAAGGCCTGTCCCTCTTATAGGTTAACATGGGGACTACCTTTAAATATGATCAAAGTGTAGATTCCCTTTGGGAGCGGATAGACATTTGAGCTTGGGGTCTCTGAGCTCACAATTTAAAAATACATCTTTTAGTAACATTGATTTTAAGATTGTGTGTTTGAAAATGACACTTTTAGAAAGTAAGCCTTTTCTTGCTTAAACCATTTCTGTGACTCTGCCTGTTTGTGGATTTCCTGTCTGGGTCAGTTTGACAGTTGGGCTGATTGTACCTCTCACTAGAAAGTGACACAAAGGGAGCTGGGGTGTAGTCTGCATTTCCTGATGAGCCATCTGTGCTTGGAGAGAGGGGAGGAGTTGTCACTCACACCTGAAAGGGCTGTGCCTGTCCTCACACAATGCAGTCTCCAACCCCCTGGTGTGTGTCTGGGGCCTGGCCTGGTCAATGCAGGATTTCACAATCAAGAGAGACTTTCCTTTGAAGTAAGCCTACTTCAAAGGGCAAAATGGGTATCAGAAGGGCACCCAAAACCACAGACTTTAGAACACTTCTGGAAACCAAGAGGAACCTCTGCCTGGAGAAGAGCTGAAAAGTTGAGGAAGAAGAGCTGCCCTGCCTGTGACTGTGCTTTGTGGAGCTATCATGCAGTTGCTGCTTCTGCCAGTGCTAGAGGACAAAGACTGTGTTGCCTTCCTTCTTGTGAAGAACTCCCCAAGGGCTTGATTTAGAGCTTGTTGTTTGAAGTCTGCCAGCACCTGGAGACTCTGGAGAGACTCCTACTCTGCCAAGTGGTACACATCCAGTTCCTGGGACACTGAGAAGAGAAGCTGGCAGCCAAAGAGTGAGAAATCCACGCACCGACTGCCGTGCGGGGAGAAGAACGACGCAACTCTGATCTGTGGCTGAAAAATCTAAGCCCCGCTGGCTTCGTGGCTGAAAACCAACGCTTGCCTGCAACGAGACCAGAAGATCGACGCCTGCAGCTGGAGAAACAACACACAGCACTGCTGATGGAGACCAGTGAGATTGCAACCCATGCTTCTTGGTTTTCGGATCATCGTGCAGCTGAATTTCTGACGCAAACACCACTAGGTGTGTAAATATGATGCAAGGACTGCCGGACTCAAGAGTGCTGACCGGATCAACCCATCGCTCTCCTGCAGAGAGAAGAAACGTCGCATGCCGACCCGACTAAAGAAAACCCGACTTGCTCCTGAGTAAAATTGAAGCAGCATAAGCCCTTTTTAAATGCACACTCGCCCGTGCTGTTTTTTTTTGACACATCAAAGGTACATGACGGCCTATCCCTCAAAGGTGGCAAACCCATGCTGGAAGGGTGATGAGATGGCCCAGGTTTCCTGGAACATACAAATGAAATAATGATCAACAAAATTAACCCACTTCCGACATGCAAGATTCCAGGAAACTAACTTTCTTAAACACTTGATTCCAGAATTAGGATCCCTGATGTTCAGCATACCTGGGTGCACTAATGCAGTGAGAACAAACTAGGCGATGTGCATAGGAGCAATAAATTATCAAAAAAGACACTAGGTTGAACACAAGGTGGAAATTCATCAGCGACATGAGACTCTGATGAAACACCCAACGTATCTCCCACTTCTACTCAGCTGAGTTGCTAAGGAATCCTTCATTGGATGAAGGGTTCCTTGAGTCAGTTGTTTGCTTCAAGATTGGAAAGTGATAATTATTTATTAGAAGTCATACAGGAGGATCACCCACAGACCTTTCATAATGCCCAGCAGACTTCCTTCTTGCCAATTGGCCAAAGGGCAGGAAAAAGCAGGTCTATAGAAATATCCCAGAGAAACAATGCTCAAATGCTTGACCAAGGTTACCAGCCTTGTAACCAGCTTTAACCAACCATTTTGTCAAGCCCTGGGACCTACAATTGACAACAACACAATCCCTTTTTTAAGACTTGGCTGATCGACTAATCCACCTGGTTCTTTTTACAAAAAGAATGTCATCATACTCCGAGGAGCTGTAGGTTGTAGTCCTTAAGAGCCAATGGCAAACTTTATTTTTCAATTCCCAATACGTTTCCTTCTTGTAGGTTAAGAGAGGCATTACTCCCACCACTACCACCACATATGGACAGCATTCTGAAGGTAAATCCACAGGCAGCTTGGATTGAGTGGATAAGGACTGCAATAAGGGTTCATTTATAGCATTATCTGGTCTGTGCCTTGGCACTCCAAACAGCTACTGTACCCAAACAAGTTGTCACTGGGTCTACTACCCCCAAGATTGACAAAGGCTTGTTGCTAGAGGCGCAACTGGCTCAATTACAGATGCAGGTACCTAGGTTGGTTTATGAGAACTGGGGCTGTTGCTAGACTTAGCTTCGGCATGAGATCGCACATTGGGAGCAGATGAAGATAAAACATCCAGCTTGCAGGGAAGATCCTGAACAGTTCCTTCCAGACAGTTTATCCTTTCCACTAAGGAAACGATTGCAGAAGTCAACTTGCTTTTCATCTGGCCCATAATGCTGTCCCAAGAAGTGCTAAGACCGTCCGCGTCTACTACTGGACAGCTAGTTAATTAACAACCACTTCAGTGAGACAGCCCTCAAAAAAAGGAAGTATGTCAGAGTAGGATCCCACATTGGGCCCCTTCTTTTTAATAATGCTATACACAGAACCTGCTTTTGTCCTCCACTTTTTCCTTACAGAGGGACTACATGGGCTAACAGGAAAATGCAAATGAGGTGGTATCACAAACTAACTCCTCATCCACGCTCACCTGAGAGCTTTATAATACCGGGGGGGGTTGAGTTAAGGCGACTACCAGATACAACTTCTTCAGAAGCAACCCAAGATAACGTCCAAACTAGAAGAATCAAGGCTGGGCCTCTCCCCATTTCCAATAATTGACGTCTCTTGGCCAATTCAATCTCCCTGAAGGCCACATTTATTGCACGAACCAGAAAGGAGTCCATAGTAAAGACTGTTTGAGGAATAGTGGTGGATCTGTCTTTCCTAGCAGCCAACTTATGTTTGCCCATTACAAGCATGAGCCTTACAACTAGCAGGGAAAAGAAATGAGGCTTACCAAAGATAGAGTGCAGGCCATCAAGCAGAACCAAGGAGGGTGGCCCATCCCTTTTGGGAGATGAGGGGCCCACTCTTGGTCTGGTCTTCACCTTTGAACTGGGTGCATCCTGCAACGCAGAGGGATGGGGCATCCTTAAGTAAAGAGCGGGCATGTGCCTGGGTGCGACTGCACTGCAGGGAACCAGACATCTTTAAATGCCTCCTCAGCAAAGGTAAAAAACAACACCCGCAATGGAGCCTGGGTTATATAATGGCTGCCGCCGCTGCTGCGCTCACCTGTTCTTCAGTGTCCCCAACCTGTTGGGGTCCATGCTTTCATAACTAAAGTGTCTCCGGCAGCAGCGGTCAAACCAACACTAGCAATGGAGCCTGGGTTATGCAATGGCTGCCCCCACCGCTGCGCTCATCCTCTTCGGTTTTCTGCAAATTACCATCCCCTGAAAATCCTTTTAATTTGCATGCAAAGGTGCATAATAAATACCAGTCTTCTTTATTCCTACTGATCTAGAGATCTGTGCAAAAATATCTCAGTAGCAGATAATATAAAGCCCTTTTCTATTGTAATTCACACAGTGTCCCTCCTCTAAAATCCCTTCCTACTGTATTTGTCATGGTCCTGCACCATGCAAAGCCTCTTCCCACTGTACTTGTCACATGTGACACAGTGTCTGAGTTAATAGTTTCTCTAGAAGTTAGTGTAAATGGAACTAATTCATAGATGATGTGCTGCCCAGTTGTAAGCTCCTGAACAAGATGATCAACTAAATGAAAATAACCCAATCCTCTCTCTCCTACACAGCTTTTTAATTCTATTCTGTGATTACACAAGCTCTTGCAAACATACATACATGCATGCATACATACACACAATCATATATAGAGCTAAAGGGTTGTAAGACAGCATATTGAGACCAACAAAATAATTAATAACATGTCTTACACAATTAGTTATCCAGAAATATTTCAATTAATTTAAAGTCATTACAAATAAAAAAAACAATAAATAATAGTTTCAATAATTTTCCACCTTAATCCACTACAAACGCAACAATCCTCTACCGAATTATAACTCAGTAATTAAACTGTAAAAAAATATTTTACACATTAAAAATCACAAAATATACCTACACTTAATCAGTCAAACAATTTGCACACTTATTTGCCAGTTACATATTTACTTAGCACAAAAAGTTAAAATAAATAACTATAATTTATACTTTAATTATCTTCCCATCCAGCTTTCCTACAAACACAACCCGCTACTAAAGTTATGAATGACTAATTAAATTATAAATTGTAGTAGCATATTAAGACTTATACATTATTCAAAACAGTAAAACAATAACCACAATACTTATAGTATCTAAGATAATATGAAAACGAATACATATATCACATTAATGAAAACACAATATTTAATACAATATTGTAAAAACAATAGTTAAAAAAGCACGTTATAACCATGTAAACATAATACTCTAAGCTTATACAACCTGCCCTTCGATATTTCTGACTTGATGATATTTTTGACACAATTTTGTTGCACGGCGATATTTTTTAAACAATATTTTGGTCATTCACCAGCTAAAGGGATCTCCAGGAAAGCAAAACATTGAAATGATTAGTATATTTTGAGTAATAGTTTATCCGAGAATATGTGAAAGCTTGTGCCCCAAATCAAGCAAGTGCTCTCAATTTGTTTTCATTTCATTCACAACCTTAAGCATGTGGAAACTGGAAAACAAAGTGAAAAATAATGTGGCAAGCAAAATTGTTTATTTATGCCTTACTCTCATAGATTTTTTCATATTCGTGCATCATTGATTTGCCCAGCTGCAAGCCTCAAAAATCGTAACGTGCCCGTCATGCAGTGTGTTTCTGAGTCGGAATTAAATAACCGAAAAATTGAATACAGGTTTTAAAACTGATAGAAGACAAGGACAAACCAGAACAGTACAACTTGCAGTCACGCACTCGCCCCAAAAGTATGGTAGGTTAACATAGCTCACATGGTTTGAAAACACCCACATTGTATCCTTCTTGAGCGCATCTATCGCAAGCAATGTTTATTCAATGAGTTTGGCAGTGGTGTGTTTTCGCTTTGAGAGCAAGGGCAGGTCAATACAAGAAAAACGAATCAATATACATGTATTTTGAGTTGTCAAACCTAGATCTGCTAAGTAATCTGATGATGTGTTACTATCATACAAAGCTGTATTTCATGAATATTCCGTGCAGGTCGTCTCCATAAAATGGGCTAGTTCAGGCACAGCACACACAGACAAAAATAGAAAATATGTTTGACTCCCATGCATACTATTGTATACATTTTTATTGATTATTATTGTGAAGTACAACCACGAGCTAACATTGTTTGGAATAATCATGCAGCTCCAGGTAAGTAAAGTACGCAGCTTCAATTACTTTTACTTTTCAACCTACTTAATTTGCATAATGCATTTAGCAGGATACATATTTGTGCTGTTTAGGCAGAATAGCACAGGCCGAGATTGGCCTAGGGTGGGAGCTGTGCAGCCCCCCCTCCTAAAAAAAACAACAACAAAAAATGAATGTTTAGACCAGACCCTGGGGGATGGGGTCCCTGGGGCCAAGATCAGCCTCGGAAGGGGGGATGCATGGCCCTTCCTCCCCCCAAAAAATAAATTATAGTTAGAGTTATCTCACTCAAATAACTATAACTCTTGCCCTTGCCATGCACTGTTCATTACCTCACAAATTACTGAACTCATGACATCCTTGATAACATTATTGATAATATCAATGTAATATTTGCAGTAACATTTTTTATGAAAAAATGTGCATGGCGAGGGCACGAGTTATAGTTACATATAAACTTTGTTGTCTAAGTGAATTTTCATATATATATATATATATATATATATATATATATATATATATACACACATATATATATATATAGAAAACTTACCTTTTCAATATTTTGGTCCTTGATAGTTTTGACACCATTTTCTATCCACACAGTATTTTTGCTTCTGATATTCTGTCAGTGATACCATTAATGCTGGTCATGGCCCACCTGCCTAAGCTTTCTTCCCAGTAGGCTCTCCCATTTCAATAATGCTAACTACAGCGGTTTATGGTGATTGCTCCATGAACTTTATATATCTAGGAACTTTCTCTGTGTCCCTTTCTTTCCTAAACATATCTTTTATCTGACCACCATTGATCTATAATAGGGGTTTCTTCACTTCCCAACAATCTGGCAACACTGTGATGAGCCACTAACAGCTCTATGTCACAAAGCAGTTTAGAGGGAGCTTGGCCAAAAGGGTGAAGAGGTGAGATGCTCCTTGCCATCACTCCCGCCGGAAATAGCTGGATAGCTGCCCCAGGGGAAAACTGCAGTGCAGGAGACTCCATTGTGTCCCAAGGCAATATGAAATGGAAGGAGCAACAACATCCCTGATCCTCCTTACCGTGCTCGCAGATGATTGTAATACCTCTGGGCTGGAAGGAGTGGGTTGTGGAGGAGATCCCCCTGATGCAGCAGGGCCTGAGTAAGGCTGTGCAGTAGAGATGCGGGCTCTCTGATCCTGGGGCCCGCACAGGAGCCTAGCACTTTGAGGGTGGCATGGTTGGACTGCGAGGTGATGGCCAAGGTCCTGAGAGGGCCAGATTAATACCTGACCAAAGGGCAAGAGTGAGCTGAGAGCAGGCCTGACCCCCACATTGTCAGGGGTGGTGCAGTGGCCTGCTTGCCTGTGAGTTGCCCCCAGGTACACTGGGAGTGGTGCCTCTGATGTGCTGAAGCTGAGTCACTTAGTCAATGTTGGAAGGGGTTTCGCCAGCTGTGACCTTTACCTGGTAATACCCATCTGTTGGTGACTAGGGGGGAAAGGCAGCTCTGATGAGACAGTGGAGGGCTGCCTGCTGAGCAAAATCTGCAGGAATGGTCTGTGGGTCCCACTGCGAGAACCTAGTGAGCCTGGCTGTGATTGCGTTGCGGGCGCCAGGTGTTGGCTGAAGTGGATCAAACATCATATATAGCAAACAGGGACCATCCCCCAAAAAGAAACCCATGGCAAAAAAGTGCTCTTTTAGCATATATAGACCACCCTCTGTCTGACCCAGTGACACAATGGACTGACATCCTGATCCCAGTGATTGCTCTAATGAAGCCAGAGGTGGCTGGATAGCCTTCACGTTTTCAAGGCAGAGTTCAGGGATGAACTTAAGCAGGGCCTCAATAATAGCTTGGTTGACATCCGTACTTACTTAGGTACCAAAATAGGGAACCTTTATATGGACTTTGACTCAGTGGGACAACAAGTCATGACTGGAGTCAGCGAAGCCAGCTCACACCAACATGGTGGAGACCTGCCCCGCTATGGAGGACCAACTGAAGGCAGCCAAGAACTTGAATAATTCAAAAATCACTCATGGAGGGAGTGTAGGAGGCTGGCCTGGTTTGTAATGGGTATCAAAGGTATTTACACCTTATACCAGGTCAGGTCATCCCTTATTAGTGAAGTCAGTGTCTAAAAGGCAGACTGCAAAGCGGTAGCTGTAGGCAGGGCAGCCAAGGCTGAACTAGGAGACATGCAAAGCTCTTGCAATACCACTGTAGTCACACAGTACTTACACACATGAAAAACAATACTCAGTGTTACAAAAATAAAGGTACTTTATTTTAGTGACACAATGCCAAAAATACTTTGGAGACTATACTTCCTTAGGAGGTAAGTAAATTACATAATATATACACTAGTAACCAAAAACAGGTAAGTACACAGAAGAAAAACAGTGCAAATAGTGAAAATCAGAATAGGTTGCAATGGGCCTAGGGGAACACAAACCATATACTAAAATAGTGGAATGCGAAAGTTGGTTTCCCACCTAGGCAAGTGTAATATGTAGAGGGGTGCTGGGAGGAGGATTTGTCACCTAAACAGGTAAGCACCTATCAGGAGGGGTCTCTGACATCATCTGCTGGCACTGTCCACTCAGATGCTCCAAGAGTGCCCAACCAACTTGGAATCCAAGATGGCAAAACCCAGGGACTCTCTGGAGGAGCTCTGGGCACCACCCCTGGGGTGGTGATTGACAGGGGCGTGGTCACGCCCCTTTCTTTTGTCCAGTCTCATGCCAGAGCAGGGACTGGGGGTCCCTGAACCGGTGTAGACTGGATTATGCAACTAGATCACCACCTGTGCCCTTTAAAGCATTTCCAGAGGCTCTGGGAGGATACCCCTCCCATGCCTGTAACACCTTTTTCCAAAGGGAGAGGGTGTAACATCCCTTTCCTAAATGAAATGCATTGTTCTACCTTCCTGGGATTGAGCTGCTCAATCCTCAAGAGGGCAGAAGCCTGTCTGTGAGGTGGCAGCGGCTGGGGCTGTAGTTAAAACCTCAGAAGGCTGGTATGGCAGTACTGCGGATCCACTGTGGAGCCCCCCCACAGTGCATGGGATTGTGCAACCAATACTGGAATCAGTATTGGGGTACAAGCCCCAGTTATTAGACACCTTACTTGGCCATATTCAAAGTTACCATTGTGAAGCTGTACATAGGTATTGACCTATGTACAGTGCACACTTAAAATGGCATCCCCGCACTCACAAAGTCAGGGAAAATGGGCCTGGATGATGTGGGGGCACCTCTGCTAGTGCAGGAGTGCCCACCCACACAGGTACTTTGCACCCAGCCTTCAGGGTTGGAAGATCTGATATATAGGTGACTTATAAGTGACCTGGTGCAGTGCAATTGGCTGTGAAATAGTGCATGCACTATTTCACACAGGCTGCAATGGTAGTCATGTAGATGCCTTTGTATGGGCTCCTTATGGGTTGCAAAAGAACTTCTGCAGCCCTTAAGGATCCTCTGGAACCCCAATGCCCTGGGTACCTAGGTACCATATACTAGGGACTTATAAGGGGGACCAGTATGACAATTTGGAGTGAAAGGATGATTTACTAGTATGTGGTGACAAATTTATAAACAGAGAAAGCATGAACACTGGAGTTCTGATTAGCAGGACTCCAGTGACAATTTAGAAAACAGTGAAACACACTGACAAGCAGGCCATAAACTGTAAGCACTGGGGGTCCTGACTAGCAGGATTCCAGTGACATAAAAAGAGAAGGCTGCTTTCACTCACAGAGGGACCTTGAGAATTACATTTGGTCACTTTGAACTTATATTTTCACCTGAGAGTTGGCGGGGTGGGCAGGAGTGAGATCCACAAACATTCTGCAGGAATCAGGATCAGATTGGGTGGGACTCCTGGTTGGGAGGCTCAAACCTGGCTGCGGAGAGGGTCCTCCTACCCCCTTCATGGGGTGCTCTTTGAGGGACATCACCATCCTCTCTAGCTCATTGGGGGATCGTGGCAGTGCCTCCCAATGGATAAATCCTATGATATTGATGCTCTGGTTCGATTATGTTCTGTTATTTTCTTGTTTTCTCTATAATTAAGAGAGTTAGCAGGGAAAAGGAGGCAGTACCACCTAGTCCACTACACTGACTGCTTTCCATTGCCCACCAGCACTCTTATAAAGATGTACGTATTGCTCACACAGTGCAATGATAGAGATTCTCTCAATGCATTGGGTTTTAATTCCCTGAACAAACAAGGGGTTATCTGGAGCATGCTTGGAAGGCACACACCTGATTTAATTTGCCTTGAGAAAACCCATCTACTACGTGTGGACCAGGGTAATCTGAAGCACAGAGCATACCATACAACTAACATTCCTTCGCTGCCACCAGACAAACAGTTGTGGCAATATGTCCAAAAGAAATCTTCCCTTACGCTGCCCAGGACTCCTACCTCATAAACTTTTTTGAAACTCCTGCAGGAGTGGCCCAAGGTGACATCATCTTGACAGGAGACTTCAATGCAGTCTGAGATCCATGTCAAGATAGAGAATGAAACCAAACCATCCACTCAGGTGCTTTCTCTAGGTGCCTAGAGAGGCTGCTTGGAGAGTTGGGTCTACGAGGTACATGGCGGGAGCTACACCCGACCTCTATGACCTTTACTTTTTACTCACACACATATGGTACACATTCACAGATAGAATATATACTGTTAAGTAATGATTTAGTAATGCTTTAGAGGGAATGACCAAGGAAGCAAAAATAGGGCCAATATCCGTCTCAGATTATAATCCAGTCACAGTTCATCTTCATATTGGTTACCAAAAGCCAAAGAGCAACTGGAAACTGCATCCATACTTCCTGAGGGACTCAGTCAATACAACTGAAATAGGGGAACAACCATCCATCCTTCCCGAGGGACTCAGTCAATAAAACTGAAATAGGGGAACATATTGATTGATATGTTGAACATGAGGAGAAGGTGCTGGTCTCAGGGGTGTGGGATGCATTTGAGCACCTCCAGATCTTGTAGGTCCAGTAATTGGAGAGAGAGATCTGGGATCAGGAAGCTGAGTACCTTCGGTATCCTTCAAGCTGCCTTAACTGGGTGCTCACAACTGCTAGGAAATAAGAATGTGTGTACTACAACAACAAAGCAGACCTCTCCCTACTCTAACTTAAAAATTGCTCCTATATCTCAGATGACAAAGTAGGCATCCCTTTAGCCAGGATCCTCTGGGTAAAACACAAATGGAAATTTGTTAAAAGAATTTTAGCCTCTTCCAGCACTTTCATCGAGAAAGATGATGCCAAAGTCAGTGAATTCCAGACACCTGTATACTGGGGAGACTCATTCGAAGGGAGAAGGGGAGATCTTTTTAGATAGAATGTGCCTCCCCAGGGTCACATAAGTCCACCGAAAGTCTCCGGTGGGACTGACATTCCTCAAAGAGATTAAGGCCCATATTTATACTTTTTGACGCTAAACTGCGCTAACGCAGTTTAGCGTCAAAAAATTTAGCGCCGTCTAACGCCATTCTGAAGCGCCATGCGGGCGCCGTATTTATGGAATGGCGTTAGCCGGCGCAAGCAGACCGGCGCTGCCTGGTGTGCGTGGAAAAAAAACACGTAGACCAGGCAGCGCCGGCGTTGGGCAAAAATGACGTTAGGGCGTCTTAAAATGGGGCAAGTCAGGTTGAGGCAAAAGAATCGCCTCAACCCGATTTGCGCCATTTTTTTACGACGCCCAGACGCCATTTCATGACTCCTGTCTTAGTAAAGACAGGAGTCATGCCCCCTTGCCCAATGGCCATGCCCAGGGGACTTGTGTCCCCTGGGCATGGTCATTGGGCATAGTGGCATGTAGGGGGGCACAAATAAGGCCCCCCTATGCCACCCAAAAAAAATTTAAAAATATAAAAAATTATACTTACCTGAACTTACCTGAATGTCCCTGGGGTGGGTCCCTCCATCCTTGGGTGTCCTCCTGGGGTGGGCAGGGGTGGCAGGGGGGGTCCCTGGGGGCAGGGGAGGGCACCTGTGGGCTCATTTTGAGCCCACAGGCCCCTTAACGCCTACCCTGACCCAGGCGTTAAATAGTGGCACAAATGCGGGGTTTTTTGACCCGCCAACTCCCAGGCGTGATTTTTGCCCGGGAGTATAAATACAACGCATTTGCGTCGCCGTCATTTTTTTAGACGGGAACGCCTTCCTTGCATCTCATTAACGCAAGGAAGGCGTTCACGCAAAAAAATTACGCTATTTGCCAATACTTTGGCACTAGACGCGTCTAACGCCAAAGTATAAATATGGCGTTAGTTTTGCGCCTAATTTGCGTCGAAAAAAACGACGCAAATTCGGCGCAAACGGAGTATAAATACGGGCTTAAGGCTGTGATTAAAACCCTGAATCTGAACAAAATCCCTGGGCCATAGAGCTCACAGCTCAATTCTATAAAACGTTTGTCCCTTGCTTGATCCTCAAACTCACCACACTTTTCAGAAGCTGTCCTATAAGAGAAGCAGTCACTCCGACGATGAGCAAGGCTGTGGTCGTGGTAATCCCTAAGCCCCACAAAGATACCAGACATTGGGTAATTTATTAACCAATAGCCCTTTTGTATAAAACACCAAGCTTTATACGAAGATACTTGTGACCTGTTTAAATGAGGTCTTTCATATGCTCATAAACCCGGACCAGAGTTGTGTCATTCCAGACAGGCAGACTCATAATAACATATGGATGGCTATTCATCTGATCAAGAAGGCCACTCTCAAAAGATCCCAGTCTGGATCATCTTGCTTCTCACACTTCAAAAATTGAGCATGGGTCTGCTCTTTCTCCATATGATGCCCTCTAACTACTATGAACCCACCACTGGAGTTACTTTCAATGGGCCATTTTTAGGTCTCTTTTGACTCTCTAGAAGCACCAGATAGGGTTGTCCCCATCACCCCTTCTTTATGGAACCTTTGTCATGCTTGCTTTGGCAGACAGCTGAGGGGACGGAGATCTGATTTGGACCAAGAGAGTTTAAAATCTCCTTCTACACAGACAATATGCTTCTGACACTAGGCACATCACCTACCTCACTCTGGGCAGTAGTAACGCCTACAAGAGAACTTCCAAAATGTCTTGGGCTAGAAGATCAACTTTGATAAATCAAAGATTCTTAACCTGACACTAGATACTGACAGATTTACTGACACCTCCCTGCTTCCCTTTTTGATGGACTCACACATCACTCCAATATCTTGATTTCCAGCTAACGCCTCAGGTTGCAGGACTGTTTAAGGCTAACTACCTTCCTCTCTTCACCGGTATTACTAAAAACTTCAAGACATGGGGGCTGTTTATGCTCTTATGGTTCAGCAAAATTGATGGTTTTAAAATGAATGTACTTCTGCATCTTCTCTTTTTATTTCAGGTGCTCTCGTGGACCCCCATACTTATGCCATATTTAATGACAACTCATGATATTTGTTTAGAAAGGCAGGGCCCCAAGGCTACTTTGGACTCTAATGATCTAACCCAAGGAAGATGGTAGAGTACCGGTCCCCATTATCCCTCACTCTTACACAGTTGCACAACTGCAACAACTGGTGGAGTGGTCCATCATGCTTTCTGAGAAAGATTAGTGGTAAATTGCCCATGCCATAGTCCTCAGTCCACTGTGGGATCTGGTGTGGTTGGAGAGGCGACAAAGACCTCCTAATGCTTATCTCAGGCACTCCGGTAGCAACAACACAGAGGATAAGGTATAGGTGTATGATACCCGGGGGTTCGTATCCTACCTCTCCCCATCCACGTATATCCTATGCTTTTGAGTACACGGGATCCCACAGACAAGGCTACACTGTGTAGAATTAGAACAGGTGTTTAGTGTTCCCATAGGCTCCAAGAGGTGGTAAAGTTTACACAGGGATATATAATACTCCTTCGTGTCTATCCACAGTTAGGAAATGCACTATAAAATCTGACTTGGCTGGCACTACACGCCTCAGACCTTACACTGCATGTACCATAATGCATCATCCCGGTGCTGGAGGGGATGTGGCGGGATTCGTGATGCCCTGCACATGTGGTGGAACTGCCCAAAGACACAATTATTCTAGAAAAAGTTAGCATCACTGCTCAAGCAGATCCTGACTTTCCTTTCCCTGCCAACCCTGAAATGCTGCTGCTAGACCTGAAACCTCCACAACTGATGAAGGCTTCTGCAGTGTTTAAGAGCAGCAAAACCTACAGTAGCACACAATTTGAAAAAGCTAGACACTCCCCCCCACACATTCAGTGGAACTGACAGCATTAGAATATGCTAACCATGGAGCGCTTCATGAGAAATGTACAAGGCTCCCATAAGGCACTTGAGCCATATGGCATTTGAGCCATGGTGGACTCTGTATCCCTCTGTAGTTTGCATTGATGGAAGGGCAGAGGGGGGAGAGTGGGGCAGGGGGTTGACCAGATGGCCCTTTTGTTATGAAACTTGCTTGGCTCGCTTACTAAGCACGCTGTGACTAACTCTAGCATGAGGTGATCTCCTTGTTGGTCTGACAAGGTGGCCAGGCATGGCTTGATAAATCTCATTTAGGTGTTGTGTCACTCTTGCATCCCCTCTCCTGGACACACAAAAGCATGATAACTATTTCCGTACATTATTTTGGAATCTTAACTCTGTGTTATGACGATAATGATGGTAAAGTTGATTAGCAAAGCATGACCTTCAGACACGTCACTGACCTGGCTTTACTGTACAGTTTGATCAACTAAGAAAAAATGAAGTGAAATATGACATGACCTATCTAATAATGAAAACTCTGAAAAAGGACGTTTGCATGAACGATAGTTGTATGTTGAACTGTGAGCATGTTTCCTGTTTATATGAAAAGAAGCAAAAGTTTCACTACTTACAAAATATGGGAAAATGTTAACCCATAGGGTGACCTAGACAAACTGGTCTCGCCCTCGGCCACAGTCATCGTGTGCCGGGGACGAGACCAGCTCGTCCTGCACCCGACCCACGGGGAGAGCGCTAGCGCTCCCCCTTTTGAGCCTCCCACCCACCCCTGAGGGCAGGGATGGAAGGGGAATCGCATCCCCTTCCACCCCGGCCCCTCACCCCCGTGATGTCTGATGAAGGTTAGCGCACAAATTGCGTGGTGACCTTATCAGAGGTCACCTCCGCTTCCAGCATAATCCCGGAAGCGAAATACAAAAGCATTTCTCTTCCAATAGGGAGGTGGGGGAGGGAGAGGCATCAAAGGAAAGGAAAGGCCTTTTCTTTACTTTGATGTCTCTCTCAGCATTTCTGCTGCCCGATTGCAAAGCGAGCTGGCAGCAGAAATGCCCACTAGACACCAGGAAGTAAATTTTTGTATATATATATATATATATATATATATATATATATATATATGAATAAGGGGAGTGGCCCCTTGAGCAATGGTCGCTCCCTTTGGGGGCAAGTTTTTTTAGAGCCTTTTCTGCCCCCCTCGAGGGCAGATCGGCCTACTGTAATTAGGCCAATCTTCCCCCAGGGGGGCAGAAACCATTAGCCGCCAAAGATTGTTTGTTTATTTATTTTAATGCAGGAGGGGAGCGATCCCTTCGCAAGGGTCGCTCCCCTGTGGGGAAATCATTTTTAGGCCAGTTCTGCCCCCTTTGGGGCGGATCAGACTATTTATTTTAGGCCAATCTGCCCCCAAGGGGACAGAAACCACTAAACACCAGGGATATATTTTTTTATATATATATATATATATATATATATGAATAAGGGGAGCGGTCCCTTGGGTAAGGGTCGCTACCTAGGGGAGTAGTTTTTTTTAAGGCCTTTTCTGCCCCCATGGGGGCAGATCAGCTCATTTTTATCAGGCCAATCTGTAGACATCAGGGATTTTTTTTGGTCAATTTGACGCAAGGGACGCGACCCCTTAAGCAAGTGTCACTCCCCTGGGGGGGTAAATTTGTTTTAGGCCATTTCTACCCCACTTGGGGGCAGATTGGCCTATTGTAATTAGGTCAATCTGCCCTCGGCGGAGAAACCTCTAGGCACCAGGGATCATTTTTCGGTTTTTTATTTTCTTTCTTTTTACACATGGGGAACAACCCCTTAGTCAAGGGTAGCTCCCCTGGGGGAAAAAAAATCTTCTTAGGCCTTTTTTGTCCTACTTGGGGGCAGATCGGCCTATTTTTAATAGGCCGATCTGCCCCCAAGTGGGGCAGAATCCACTAGACACCAGGGATTTTTATTTTTTTGCTTCAATTTCACGCAAGGAGAGCAGCCCTTTAGGCAAGGGTCATTCCCATGGGGGGCAATTTTTTTTTAGCCCATATCTCCCCCCCTTGAGGGCAGATCAGCCTATTTTTATTAGGCCGATCTGCTCCCAAGGGGGAGCGGAAACCACTAGGCACCCAGGATTTTATTTCCACCAATTTCACGCAAGGGGAGCGATCCCTTAGGCAAGAGTGGCTCCCCTGGGAGGGCAAATTAGTTTTAGGCCATTTCTGCCCCCCTTGGGGCAGATCAGCCTAGTTCTATTAGGCCCATCTGCCCCCAGGTGGGGCAGAAACCATTTAGGCACCAGGGTATGTTCTGTGTGTGTATGCTTTTGTTTTGTTTGAGTGGGCAGCCCCTTGGGCAAGCGTTGCATCCCATGGCGGCACATTACTGTTGACCACATCTGGGGCAGATTGGCCTAATTTTGGGAGGCCCATCTGCCCCCAAAGGGAGAGAAAGCCCACCAGAGAGCAGGGAAGATATTTTTTAAAAAGAGGGTGGGGTTATGGCCATACCCCCATCCCAAATAAATGGGGCCAAAGTTGTTCTGCCCACTGGTGGGAAGATGGGGCAATTACCCCTGATTCATGCCTCTGGGGGTCAGTAAACCTACTAGATGCCAGGGAATAAAAAAAAAAAATAGTGGGGTGGTGGCTACCAACCAGTATGGGGATGGGTATACCCCACCCCATCTGAAGAGGGTAACAGTCTTTCAGATCTCCCCCACACACTAAAACATCTTATCCCATGGCAAGCAAGAGGACATTTGATTCTTTTGGGTTTTAGTTTTACATTTGGTCCATGAGAGCTTGTCTGACTCTCAAAATCGTCCCACTAGGAATGGTGAGGGCTGCGCTTTTTGGACTTTGGGATGCTGCCATGTAGAAAAATCTATGAGACCTAGACACATCTGAAAACTAAACATCTGGGTGAGTCCAGGGCGGTGTGCTTCACATGCACCCCGCACCATTTCCTTACCCACAATGCCCTGCAAACCTCCAACTTTTTTGGAAATCACACATTTTTCATACATTTTTATGATGAAACCTTCCGGAATCTGCCGGAATCCACAAATTTCATACCACCCAGCAATGTAGCATCTACAACACCAATAAAAATTCTGTTTCACTTGTCAGCCTAAAAATGTTTTTCAAACTGCCCTTTTGGACCCACTTTGGTTCCCTCTCATTTTTGACATGTTTTTGGCTCTTCCCTGTCACAGGCACCTGGTCCAACTACAAAAGTGAGGTATCACTTTTTACCCGGAGACTGAGGGGAACGTCCGGTGGTAGGAAATTTCCACTGGTGCGGTGATCCCACACATAGATGTGGGAAAAATGTTATTTTTTAGATAAATGTGAGGTTAGCTCAGGATTCTGGGTAAGAAAACACTGGGGGATCCACACAAGTCACACCTCCCTGGACTCCCATAGGTGTGTAGTTTCAGAAATGTTTGGATTTGGCAGGTTTCCCTATAAGGCTGCTTAGCCCAGGACCAAAAACGTCTATGCTCCCCGAAAGGTAGTTTTGTAGTTGATCATTTTGATGTGTCCACGTGTTGTTTTGGGGCATTTCCTTTCGTGGACACTAGGCCTACCCACACAAGTGAGGTACAGTCTTTATTGGGAGAGTTAGGGGGATGCTGGGTGGAAGGAAATTTGTGGCTCCTCACAGATTCCATAACTTTCTGTCACCGAAATGTGAGGAAAAAGGATTTTTTGGCCAAATTTTGAGGTTTGCAAAGGATTCTGTGTAACAAAGCCTGCTGAGAGCCCCACAAGTCACCTCATCTTGGATTCCCCTAGGTGTCTAGTGTTACAAAATGCTCAGGTTTGGTAGGTTTCCCTAGGTGCCGGCTGAGCTAGAGGCCAAGATCTAAAGCTAGGCACTTTGCAAAAACAGCTCTGTTTTCTTTGGGAAAATGTGATGTGTCCACATTGTGTTTTGGGGCATTTCCTGTCATGGGCACTAAGCCTACCCACACAAATGAGGTACCATTTTTATCAGGAGACTTGGGGAAATGCTGGGTGGAAGGAAATTTGTGACTCCTCTCAGGATTCCAGAGCTTTGTGGCACCATAATGTGAGGAAAAAGTGTTTTTTGGCCAAATTGTGAGGTTTGCAAAGGATTCTAGGTAACATAACCTGGTGAGAGTCCCACAAGTCACCCTATCTTGGATTCCCCTAGAAGTATAGTTTTCAAAAATGCACAGGTTTGGTTGGTTTCCCTAGGTTCCGGCTGAGCTAGAGGCCACAATCCACAGCTCAGCACTTTGTAAAAAACAACTCTGTTTTCTTTGGGAAAATGTGATTTGTCCACATTGTGTTTTGGGGCGTTTCCTATCCTTTGGCACTAGGTCTACCCACACAAGTGGGGTACCATTTTTATCGGGACACTTGGGGGAACATTGGGTGGAAGTAAGTGTGTGGCTTCTCTCAGATTCTAGAACTTTCTGTCACTGAAATGTGAGGAAAAAGTGTTTTTTACCACATCTTGAGGTTTGCAAAGGATTCTGGATAACAGAACCTGGTCAGAGCCCCACAAGTAACCCCATCTTGGATTCCCCTATGTGTCTAGTTTTAAAAAATGCACAGGTTTAGTAGGATTCCCTAGGTGCCGGCTAAACAAAAGATCAAAATCCACAGCTAGGCACTTTCCAAAAAACACATCAGTTTTCAATGTAAAACAGTGATGTGTCCATGTTGCGTTTCTTGTCGCGAGCATTAGGCCTGCCCACGCAAGTGGGTACCATTTTTATCGGGAGACTTGGAGGAACACAGAATAATAGAACAGGTGTTATTTCTCCTTGTTTTTCTCTACATTGTTTCCTTCCAAATGTAAGACAGTGTGTAAAAAAGGCTTCTATTTGAGAAATGCCCTGCAATTCACACGCTAAAATGGACACCCCAGAATTCAGAGATGAGCAAATAACCACTGCTTCTCAAAACCTTATTTTGTGCCCATTTTGGAAGTGCAGAGGTTTCCTTGATACCTATTTTTCACTCTTTATGTTTCACCAAATGAATTGCTGTACACCAGGAATACAAGCAAAACCCATTGCAAGGTGCAGCTCCTTTATTGGCTCTGGGAACCTAGGATTCTTGATGAACCTACAAGCCCAACATATCCCCACAACCAAAAGAGTCCAGCAGATGTAAAGGCCTATTACTTTTGAAAATCTGACATTGCAGGAAAAAATTACAGAGTAAAACTTGGAGAAAAGTGGCTTTTTTTTCACCTCAATTTCAATATTTCTTTATTTCAACTGTTATTTTCTGTAGGAAAACCTTGTAGGATCTACACAAATGACCCCTTGGTGAATTCAGAATTGTATCTATGTTTCGGAAATGTTTAGCTTTCCGAGATCGAGCATTGGGTTCAAACCCATTTCTGTCATTAACTGGAAGGAGGCTAAAAGCACATAAAATAGTAAAAATGGGATTTGTCACAATAAAATGCCAAAATTGTGTTGAAAAATGTAGTTTTCTGATTCAAGTCTGCCTATTCCTGAAACCTGGGTAGATCAACACTTTGTTGATGCCATTTTCAAGGAAAAACCACAAGCCTTCTAATGCAGCCCTTTTTCCCTTTTTTTTAAAAAAGAAACAACATTTTTGCTATATTTTTGCTAATTTCTTGGTCTCCTCCAGAGGAACCCACAAACTCTGGGTACCTTTAGAATTCCTAGGAAGTTGGGAAAAAAGGACACACTTTTGGCGTGGGTAGCTTATGTGAACAAAAGGTTATGAGGGCCTAAGCGCAAACTGCCCCAAATAGCCAAAAACAGGCCGTCTCACCTGAGGGGGAAAAGGCCTGGCAGCGAAAGGGTTAAAGGAATTAACTAAATATGTTTTTACAAGAAAATGTACTTATGAAGATGGATTTGAGGTGATCATGACAGTTTGTTCTTTTTGGATTATGTTAGTAATCATAAACGGTTAAATTAATTTAAGGTATAGTTCCCTGAAATGGTAATAACTTATGATCCATAAATCGCTACACAGTTTCCTAAGAACAATTCGAGGAGGTTCATTTGAAGAAAATCTTCTTTGTGTTCTTTGAGCTGCCTGTAGATATTACGGTTAATTAAGCATTGTTACTGCAGTATGTGGTAAAGTGATTAGTTGCTGAGTTGAAGTCTGAAAATCCCCATTCTGAGAAGGCCTGACCTCTGTGGCAGTGAAAAGAAGTTGGACATAAAAACTCAGCTTAGCCTTTTTAACACTTAACAGTAAATAAGTAAGGAACCAAGCAGGGATTGATTTTTGGAAAACTTTCTTCCTAAAGTCAAGTTTAATAATAAAGGTAAATGGGAAGGGGAAATGGGATAGAGACCAAAACGTATTATGCTAATATGTTAGCAATATCTGGTCTATGGTGTATGATTGAGTGTTATTGTGCAGCTTATGAACACGGGTTGTGTTATGAGAATGTGGCACAATATAATCCGAAGATAACAGAAGGTAGGTATTAATGACCCAAAGTTCCAAATCCCCATAACATACAACCTCATTGCCCTGTAGTAGAGCAGAAATAATTTCCTTAAAAAAGAATAACCCAAACATCTACACATTGACAAAGCAAAAGTGAGACCTTCACAACCCAGCTCCATGGTGACACTGCAAATGTTGCACTAATTCTAGCTATGTCTGAGTGTATGGCGCATGGTCCAAAAGGACTAGTGATGTGCATCTTAGCAGCTCTGCTCCTATTAATATTTTGTCACTTGAAAGGTGTAGTGTGTAATGTATTCAATGTAGCTGATTAGGCTGAAAACGGGCAGGTTAAAGCTATATAAAACTAAAGAAAATGTAAATAAATATGAACATAACTGTTATTGCCCCTGTTTAAATGTGGAATGTTCGGGTCTGTGGCCTCCTTATTATCAATCAATACCATGTGTTAGACTATTGGCTCAGCACAAGGCAGAACGACAATCACCATCCTTCTCGTCAGTTTGTCCTGCACCCATCCATCCTCGCTAGTACCTACAGCTGATCACATATATTACCAAAGTAGGACACAAAGGCGAGTGTGAAGGTAGCAACTGGAACAATCATTATAGGAATGGGGTTATCAATACCTCGACAGTGCAGAGTGGTGAATCTCCGCCGACTGATACACTTATCATGCAAAAGAGGAGGATCTACATGGGATCACTGCCTCGTGGAAGGTCTAAAATCTCAGCCATGGCCTCCTGGGACTCTGTACTTTATTATTGCAAACATGAATCCTACAGAAACACTTGGCAGATCTGGAAACTATTCCACCACATATTTTCCTCATTTTGGATCCCTGCCTGTCAACTTCTATTGTCGATCAACAGGAAAAAACAGTAGCATGTAACACTTTTCATCCTCTTAATAGGAACATCTACACCAATAATTAATTTTAACACATGAGCTCTACTATTCTGCACTATTTTGATCATTAAACATATCAGTCTCCATAATAGTGATAGAATTGTTATAGACCTTTTTGCACTAAAATACTTAACTATTTGCCTGATTTTTTAAGCACAACTCATGCAATCAGCCTGACCTAATACCTAATTCGTATGCATATTGTTAACATTGCATTCTATTCATAAATTCGAATACAAATGTTACCTCAATACGTTTTCACATACATCCATTGAGTTTAATAATTACATTTTCGTTGTTGCAGTCTGCTAAAGTGACACTTTTAATCTACTTTCAGATTTTCTCCTAAAATTTCTTTGGGTTTTCCGAATCGAGGGCAGCCTAATTTCTTTGTTTTGTTTTGATTGCGCCTTATCAAAACATTTGTAAAGCTGTCTCTAAAATGAACATTTTTCAAATAATCTGCATTATTCCCATTATGACTGTGTTTCCTATTTTCTCTGATTAATAGATTGCGATATTTGATTAAAAAAATTGATTGGTAATCGGTCCCGCTTACCTTATCGCAGTGAAATATATTTTTTATTATTTCACAGACACTACAAATAGATGTTTTGTAGTATCCTTCCATGTCGGCTATTCTCTTGATAATATAGAGGGCATTCATAGCCCCCACAAAGCACAAACTTTGTGCATTCTAAAATGTGGCAGTTTAAATTGCCCGCTTAAGTGAAAAATTAGCAACCATCCCAAAGAAAAGGCAACTTCTTCTGTTTTTACACTTTTCAATACATCATGAATGTGATATTAGGTTTTAGAAAATATGTTGGTCCACGTGCCATTTAGTGCATGTCTGATCTTTTGGAGAAATTCCACTATTAGGTGGAGAATGATTTTGATTTCAAAGATTAGTGTCAAACCATGTTTTTGTGGATCACAGCAACTTTGCCTCCCATTTTCCCTTCCCATTTGAGGAAGGCAGTAGAATAATCACAGAATGGGAGCAATTCTATAACGATTTGCGATAAATTGTTGAGCCTATATTCATGCATACAATCAAGATTAAGGGAAAATGTATAGGAGCACAGTTGAGTGAAATCATAATGTTATTCTGGATTGCATCCTGTAAGAGAATGCCTCTTTTTCCGTGATCATCCAAACTGTCATCTGTAATCTGGTAGCTCTCTGCATTGAGGTGTGAATGGCTCAGAGGAAAAGGAACAAAAGGGCTTTAGGTGTGAGGAGGTGTGACCTCCTACTGACAGAATGGCATGTGGGATGCGCCCACCAACTGCACAATCTTCAAAGGGGCATCTCGTGTCAGAGGCAGATGTAAATCACATCTAGTCCTGCCCTTTCTGTTGTTCAGGTAGTCAGTGCGGCACCGATCCCAGTGGAGGTTATAAATATTTTAGAAATGCTTTGCAGAGGGGTTCTGATTTCCCTAGGGAAAGCTCAGGGGTTTCCCAGAGTTCTGCCCAGGAGAACAAAGGTTCTGCGATGCTGGAGTTTAACAGAGCAGTGCACTGTGGAACTGTTTAGAGCTACCCCTCCCACCTCCAGGAAATGATATCAAATTGGGTAGGGTTGCCCTGGGGAACTTTCTTCCTATCGGTCAGGGAGTCTCTTCCACCCACAAGCTAGTGTCAGGCATAAATATGGCACTCCTGGATACCTTCTTCTGGGCACATCTGGATCTGTGGAAGACAGAAGAAGGACTATACTTGCTGTTGGAGAGAGAGGGTTGGCCTGCTCCCACTTGTAACTGGACTTCAAGAGTAGGTTGATTGACATCCTGTTAACTTAGAGGGCCACAAAAGCTGCAAGTAGCCTAACTATTCCTAGAGCCAAACTCAACAGTTCTAACTTGATTTGCCCTGGATCCAGCCAGTGGCTACTGGTAGAGTGAGTCACAACCCCAAAGTGGTGCTCACAAGGTCCTGGAACCTTGGCGGGAGTTAGACTGTAGTCCTCTGACCTTAAAAAACTGAAAAACTGGAACTTTTCCCCCAAAGAACCAGCAGAGACGGGAACCCCTTCCAAAGCCACAGCCACCAATGTCAAATCACCAGTCAGATTCAACTTGCCTATTATTCCTATTAAAATCTATTTCCACTTCCAAAAAAGATTCTAAGTATCAACATAGAGGGATATTACTTTGATATTAATGTTGAACAGCATCTATCTGGTGCCAAAACCTTTCTGAGTCTTACTACTGATGATGTCTGCACCAAGTTGATGGCAGAGTTGAGTCTCACACTGAGGACCCAAACTTCTCCAGGCCCCCAATGTCAAGCACTCCTTTGTATCCAGCCTGCAGCCTGACCGACTAATGACCCCAATAATGAGTACTCTTCTCCAGAAAATCTACTCATTCAGAATATTAACTTTCCACTGGTAAAACTAGGTCCCTGTACCCAACCGGCAGTAGCTTGTCGTCAGGTCTACCTTTTGACTTGGACCTAGTTTAGACTGACCATATAACAGTGATTGGTTCTATAAACGTTAAGGGCCTATTTTGCCTTAAAAAGTCTAAAATTAATATCCCTGTTTTTTGTTCTTTTGTTGTCGATTTGTTTTTTCAATTTTAGCCTATTTTTATACAGTGGAATAGAGGTTTTTTGTGTTGTTTTTTTTTAAATTTTAACTGTTTCGGTAGTATTACATGCTTTGCATATTTCTCCTGAATAGAGCCTGCCTATCCTGCCATGGGTTGAACTCAGGTTTACCTTTCTGAGACCTAACTAGACCTGTTACAGAACTGTGACATCTTATTTGGTGAGGACTCACAGTCCCTCTGACTCATAATCCACTTCACACATATATATTCCATTGTTAGGCCTCTGATGGTGAGAAGGAAGCAGTTTGTGATCTGAGATAGTAGGAATACATAAGTTGGGTGTGGAGACATTATTCCAAATAGTTTGAAAGCTTTGCTCTTCTAATAGGTCAAATAAATTCTCGGGTGTGAGAGAAGTGGAGGGTCTACATCAACAAGATGTGCATTATCCCAGAGTTGCCATGGTTTATGACTTTTCCATTGTTGAAGATGGAAATATCAGATTTGCTTTGAGTGAGGGCCAAAATGAAATCGATAACTTGCAGTTTGTAAAATGTTAGTTATAAGCTACTTGCAAGGTATGAGTATACTTCAAACTAAAAAAACACTATCAATGGAAAATAAGATGAAGTTCACTTTTAGCCTGTCTTTATACGCACATACCTGGTACACTTTTAGCCTCTCTTTACACATACATACTATCTGTGTGTTCTAGGCGCCTACCCCAGTCATTTGTGTTTGAATGTTATAGGTATATTTTAGGATAGGTTGAAAGCATAGGTAGTTCTGAATGAATGAGGAACACAATTTGAGAGGTAATAAAATATAAATGGAAACAATGGGAAGGGACAAGAGATGGAAAAGTGCTTTACATCTTGTCTCTTAAACCTTATTTGAATATGAAGAAATATGTCTAAATATGTAAATTCTTGACCGGCCATCCCACTTGGTGTATCTGACCACCTGAGCCTACAGCCCTGTCTGCCACAACCATTGACTATCACTGACTCAGTGCTTTTTGGTGCTGCTTTCACTTAAAATTGAAAAAATCTTATCTCTGGTTCCCCTTATTGTTTTCATTTGTACTGCATAAATACTTTACACATTGAGCTAAGTTAAGCCTATCAGCTCTGTGCCCATACTACCCGAGGATTCAGTGCAGAGTATTTAGTGATTTTTAGGGTTCATCCTGACAAGTTATTGTTATTATTTCTTGAGGTAGGTTACCGTCGGCCCCAAAATTACTCTATTTCCGATCCATAAGCGTTCAACATAATCTTATATGAAGTAGTTGGAAAAATTAGACCAGGAGGCGATAATATAATCTACAATGTTTAAACCCTTGTAATAACATAGCAGGGAAAATAAGCAATGTTGGAAAAGGAGAGACTCATATGAATCACACACTATTTTAATGAATTGTCTAAATTTTCACTCTAAAAGTAACAACAGCACATCAGAAAACAAAGCAACAAACGAGAGATGGTGCATGTATATCAGTCTGTAAATTGTCAATAGTATGGGAGAACAGAGTAAGGAAGAATATTGAGCGTAGTCTGACCTGAACAGTTTGCAGGGACGTAAGAGATGCTTAGACAATGGAGAAAAGAGTAAAAGATGACCACTGCGACAGAAGAACTGGGTACAAAGAATTATTAGAGCAAAACAAACATAAGTTCCACAATAGTTATATGAGAGGAAGTATGGAAAATGACCAAACTTTTACAAATATTGGGGCGGACTAGTGAGCAGAGAATAATTGGAGTTACTCAAAACCTGAGGGCCTAACTGAGTCACTGAACATGGCTAAAAGCAAAGGAAAGAATAGATGAAAGAGATGTTAGACTAAATAAAGTATGTAAAGCAAAGAACTATAGGTATAAATAGAAAGAAATGCAAAGCACCAGGAAATGGTAAAAACAAAAATGGCATATTGAATCAAAAACAGTTCATTATAGTCTCAGTGCAAGATATGCAGTTCTGACGATGAGTGCTCCTTTTCATTGACCAGTAGGGTCCAGCTCCCACCAAGCAAACAAAGTCCAGTTTCTGCAAGGCAGAGCTGTCACGTATGCGTGCAGGGAAGACAGATGAAAATATTGCTTCTGAAAGCAGGAAGCTGCTATTAAAACCAGCTTCCTGCTTGGGGCAGCAATGCCGACTCCCACAGGATGTGCGGAGCTGACTCAGACCACGGGGCCTTAAGGCTTTCCCCGCGGTCCTGTCACACACACACACTCTCTCTCTCTCTCTGTCTCTCTCATCCCCTAGTGGGATGGGGGAGAGAGAGAGAAAGAGAGAGATTGTCTTTGCATAGTCTTTCTATGCAATGAATTCAAAGAGTTAGGCTAGCAAGATGTTTGGTATGAAGATTATAGTTACATTTGGATGCAGAGCAGAGCAAAGTCACTCAGGCTGAAGGTTCAAGTCTGTGTATTTCTTGGTTGGCACTGTGTTTGTTTATTTACAAGTGTTTTCACTGATAAACCTTCCTAGTAACGGACATGAAGGCCATATGTGGCATCTATTTATCTATCTATCTGTCTATCCATCTATCTATCTATCTATCTATCTATCTATCTATCTATCTATCTATCTATCTATCTATCTATCTATCCATCCATCCATCTATCTATCCATCTATCTATCTATCTATCTATCTATCTATCTATCTATCTATCTATCTATCTATCTATCTATCTATCTATCCTTATATATATATCTATATATATAATGCAATATGTGGATCCTAAGGATTGAAAAGCAGGTTATATTTAGTTCACTAGTTCACTTCACTGAACTATAACTAGTGGACTCCATGTTGTTTGGTTTAAAGCATTCATTTTAACCCATTTGAACACCAAACTATTAAGTCAGTTTCATCTTTGATTTCTTCAATTGATTTTACAATCATATCACCATACCTAACTTTTTTTTGCTTTTTTCAGTGAATTGTTTGTCATATTCATCCCACAACTCAAATGTGTACAGTCTTCAGCCATGCACAGAGGGATGATGACCAAGGCCCACCTCCCACAGGCAGCCAACCCACACCAGCCTGCCCGCCATAATGAGCCTACTGTCCCTACCCTCTGTTCTCCATCTGTGTGTCCCTGCCACCTCCCTCTTGCCCTCTGCTGTAAGCTTAAAGCTCCTGTCCATGTCAATAAACCCTGAATAGTCAGATTGCAGCCCTGTTGCCCTACATTCTCTGTCCATGCTCCTATCCTATCCTCCTGCACTCAAAGGTTCATTATGATGCTCCTGCTCACGCCAGGCTGTCTTCGAGATCAGTTTACTGCTGCCACCCCTACACTACACTCTCATCTGCTATATGTTCTTCATGTACATGCCCAAGCCCTCATTTGCTTGCCCTCCATGGTCTTTTGTGCTGCTCCTGCCCCTTCACACCTCTTTTGTGGTCAATTTACTACTCCTGACGATGCTGGTTGGCCCGCTGTGGTCAGTTATTGCCCCAGTGACATCCCACCTGCTCTATACTCTGTGTGTGTACCTCTTCCCTCTTTCTCCTTCCATCTGTGCTTCTGTTCATGCTGACCCTCCCCGTGTTTAGCACTCTACTCCTGCCAAGACCTCTTCTCCTGCCCTTTATTCTGTGTGTGCATGTGCCAGATCCCTTCCTTTTACCCTCCATGATCTTTTGTCCACCTCCTGCCTGTGTCTAGCTGCATTCTATGCTTCACTTGGTGCCCAGCCTCCCTCAATGGTCCTTCATTCTCCATGTGTGTGCCCCTGCCCCCTTTGATTTCCTCTCTGTGGTCAGCTTGCTGCCCATGCCCCCTCTTCATGTGAGTGCCCCATCCCTTCTCAGCCCTCCATCCATTGGCCCTGGTTCTTCCCTGCACATACCAGCCTTCCCTTAATGATTGCTGTGTTGCCCCCTTTCTCCTGTTCTCAGTGGTCAGCTTGCTGCCCATGTTCACGCCTTCTGTGGTGCCCCTACACCTGCTCTTCATTCTCCCTCTTGACTGCCCTTCATCGTCAGATTGCTGCCACTGCTGATACCGGATTACCTTCCATGGCCAGTTTGCTGCCCCTGCCTCCATGTTCTTTTCCCTTAATTCTCTGTGTATGGATCCCTGCTTTTCCCGCCTGCCTTCTGTGGTCTGTTGTGGCACCTCTGCCTATGTCAACTTGCCCTCCATGGTCAGCTTGCTGCTCCGGCTATTCCCCACTCTCCCCACCCTCTGTTATCCATGTGTGTGATCCTGCCCCCTTCTTTGTGACATCAATGGCCCATTGCGCAAGCCCTGCTTCTGCTGTCTGCACTCTGTGCTCACAACCATAGGACCTGATTAGATCTCTAGAGACGGGTTACTCAGGTGCAGCAGTGATGAATATCCCACCTGCCAGAATCTAAATACCATAGAAAACAATGGGTTTAGGTTTCAGTGTACAGGATTTCCATCAGTGTGAAACGGAGTAAGCCCTCCCCGAGAATTAAATCAGGCCCATAGTTGTTTGTGTCCTTTTACAAAATCCAAGGCTAACCCTTCCTTGGAGAATCCTGATACCTCCTATATTTATCAGCGTGTGTGAAATGTTCAGGTGATGAGAAATCTGCAATTGTGGCAGAGAATGCTCTGTGTGTATAAAGGCTTACACCTGCGGGAACCCTTTTTGTAATTCCTGGCAGGCCTAAGTAAGGAAAATCCAGTCATAAATGTATCATAAATTTATCTTTTAAGAAGAATTTACCTTTTTGTGTAGGCCCCATATTTTTTTAACTTAAGGTGTATAGTCAGTTCTTCTCACATTACCATTTTCTTTTCCTTTAAGTCTTGATTGTAACTGATTTGTCCCAGTAGTGTGGTCTTCTATACAGTTCTAGTTCTCTGACTGAATATTGATGTTTGGCTCTCTGACCTTCAATCTCAAGAGCTATCATTGCAACTCCAGTCGACAACACATCCTGGATACCTGTGCATGCTTTGCTCATCTTTCACTCTAATTATTATGAATATAAATATCCCTGGTATTCTGACATGTTCAATTCATTGTATTAAATGCTTACACATGTATGTATGGTGACCATTCTCAATAAAACTGCAATGTTTCATAATAGATTTATTTCCAAAAACTAAGACAATTGCTGCAATATTTTTCTAGAGTATGTTGAGCATCCATGAACCTTAAAAGATGTTACTGACAATAACAGAATGTTCTCTAATCCTAGTTATAATGTAAATTGGAGATTGATATGCAGTATATTTGGAGAGTGGCAAGATTGGATCCAAGAATACAATGTTCAAAACACAAACTGTTCTAAGGGGAGCATTTAAATAAAAATAGCATGATACTGAAGTGCTCCTCTTCTGAATCAATCTTTGCAGGGCTTAATGTTTAAAATACTTGCTAATAAACAAGTAGAGCTTTCAACAAACTAAGGGTAAGATTTACTGTTTAACAAACTACTGTTTGCAATTTGTGACCGGTATTTTTATAAGCAGTAAATAATTATCCAGACTTAACTATGTGCAAAAAAGTCAGTTCAGAAAATTTAGATTCAGGGTGGGTCACAATCAAGCCTTTCTCATGAACATCCATGAGATAGAATGCAAGTTGAAATGCACTCAAATTGGAGGCCATCACAGGGTGGGTGGCCTGCTGAGTTCAGCAGACCACCATTTCTTTGATTGCCATTCAAAATGTAAACTTTTACTTTTTTAAACACAACCAGTTTTCCTTAAAGAAAACAGGCTGCTTTTGCAAAGAAGAGTCATGCGGACCACTGTCTACTACTCAACAAATATTTTATTTAATTCACAGTAGATGAGGGTTATTAAAGGTAAGCTACCCTTTTGCGAATGAATGCCATGCAGTCTTAGGGATAGGTAGGTTATAAACTTTAATTGATTTGCAGCGGGGTTTTGGTCACAAAACATTGATAGGTATGATACTGATTCGGTATGTGGAAGGAACATCTACAACATGCTCTTTTAAGATATGGAACTGGTATCCATGGATAATCTGATTTTAGGAGTCAGAGAGACTTTTTTGAAACCTAAAATGGCATTAGTACATATCAAAATAGATTTTACAAACACTGAATTAGTGTATTTGTGACCATTAAAAGGCTTCACACATCTGTCCCTAAGTTTCCAACTTTATCTTTGTGTTTCTTTTAAGATACAGTTACTGTTAACCTATTCTAGGGCACTGCAGTTCACTGATTACAGTAGAAATGGATTGCATTTACAAAACAACATCATAAAGCAGGGCTGGTTTTCGCAAGCAAGGGCTAGGTGGCCACTTACTGTGGGGGTAGATCAGTTTGACTAACAGGCGGCAAATAACAGATGTGTGCCAAGTGGTGTTCAAATGGTATGAATTCATGCATTGGTGTTACTTTAGAAGCAGCCATAATTATTGGTATGTTTACACTTAGAAATCTTTAATAATGTTTTCTCCAGATAAGGACCTGTAGATAATGACAAAGACATGTATTTACATTAACTATGGCCACGTCTAGAGAACCATATGCTAGAGGCAGCTCAGAGAACGGCACACGTAATTATTAGACTTCTTTGAAATATTTCCCCCATTCTCTTCAACTCCTTTGTGGCTCTACCAGCATCATAACTACATCTAGCACTCAGCTGACTGAGTGAATTACTTCATTAGTGTAAGCATGAAATTCCTTTAATGACAGTGGAATTTGTTCAATTTCTGCCATTGTTCCTTTGTCCCTGAAGTTTCTTCAGTTTTTTTTCTCCATTTTGGTGCAGTTAGATGGTCACCTAATCCAAGCAGGCCCACAAAACACAATTCTAGGGCTCCATGGTCATTTGTAATATAATCCAGGAGAGAACCCAAACTGTCCTTCATGGCAGCACCCTTGCGGGAGTATCCTGACTCACTTCTTGTGCGAAAGCCCAGGATAGTGCCAGCATTTGCACAGTTTGTAGTGAAATAGATCCACCACTGGCCTCCAAGGGGCATATTTACAAGGAGCTTGCGCCGCTGTGGAATATTTTTTTTATGCTTCAGCAGTGCTGGTAGTACTCCATATTTTCAAGGTGACGTTCTAGAGTACCACATCACTGTTCGTAGGCCTGTGTCTGAATTTTTCTGTGCCTGAACTGGCTGCATCATGCAAGTTTAAGTGTATGCAAGGAATGTGCTCCATCGTAAAATCCAACGTAACCCCAATGCAGTGATATTTAGTGAGAGTTTAGGGAAAAGCGACGCATAATCTGCAAGCGGCACGCAGAACCTGAAATGTTTCAAAATTAATGTGTATCCTCAACCCAGGTGTTAGAAATGACACATTGGCACTGGTATATAAATACAACATACCCAACACACTTTGGCAAACTCAGAAGGTGCTAATACTTCAACTAGGAGCAGAGCGAAGACCACCAACACCAGCACCTCCTCCACCACCACCAGACAGGCAGCACAGGAGAAGGGAGTGTATATACCACCAAAAGGACTACCTTCATTGATCTCAGGGAAAGGAGGTCATTGCCTACTACAGGCTCAGGAGGGAGTCCATCCTACAGCTCCTGAACCAGTTTGCACCAAGGCTGCAGCTAACATCACAGAGGTGCACCAAAATCCCTCAGCAGTTCAAGCAGATGGCAGATCTCCACATGCTGACATCTTGGTCATTTGAGACCATTACAACCAGAGTGGGAGGAATCTCACAGTCATCATTTTCGGCCTTCCTACCCTCTGTCATGGATTCCAACAATAGATTAACACCCCAATACCTCACGTATCCCAAGACACAAAAGAGACAACTACACACCAAGCAAGGCTTTTATGGCATAGCTAGTTTCTCACATGCCTTGGGGGCAATGGATTGCACACATCTGCAACTGGTGTTTCCTGCTACAAAATCTAACCTGTACTGCAATAGGAAGCACAACTACTCAATCAATGGACAGGGAAGAGTGGACCATCTGGGGATATTCATCAATGTGTTGGCCAAGTATCCAGGAAGTGCTCATGATGCCATCATCTTCAGGCACTACATCATCAACAAGCACTTCCAGAATGGAAGATATGGAAATGGCCTACTGGTTGTTAAGTACATCTGAAGTACATGGCATACATAAGAACAGTACATAAAGTATGCAAAATAGCCATCTCTGTGTTTCCTTCCTGAGACAGTGGATATGTTGGTACGGTGTTCCTCACAGTGGAGCCATATACCATGGCACATGTGCAATGCAAGCAGCAAGTCACACACGTTAAGACATGCTAAGCCACTGTGGGGCATATTTACAAGCAAAATATAAGTGATACACTGTTCCAACCATGAAGAACGGAAACTAGTGACAGGGGTCCTAAATTCTAGGAGCAAGAGGCCTCACACATCCATAGGATGTCATGCTTCATCATTGGCACTGCTCCTTGTCAGACCGGCACTGCAATGTCTGACGGGCACCACCCCTGGTGGGGGGGGCTCTTTGCCGGAGATCTTTTTTGTATGGTGGTGCCGTGACCCCAAAGGTGAAATAAGTGTCAACGGAGATCAAAAGAGAACGTGGTTTAAAATTGACTCTCAAAACCGCCACTGAGACAATAGTTTTATTAGACCAGATGGACGGTCAGGGCACATAATTTACGAAGAGCACTGACAAATTCATCAATGGATTCACTTTGTAACTGGGCCCTCTTGAAAAATGTGTATCGTAATACAACGAGGCTTGGCTGTTTATCAAATCTCAGAACCAGTTTTTTTACTGTTTCTTGATATTCATCCAATTCTTTGCCTTCTGCAACCTCGATATCTGGGAGATGTTTCAGAATTTCACGGCCTTCAAAACCTAGAGAATGTAACAACAAAAACTTTTTCCTCTCAGGTCTGTAACGTGAGGCCCCAATTGCCCCTAAATAAGTTTCAAAAGCGTTGAACCACTGAGACTATAACACAGGTGGTTCTCCAGGTGTTTCTAAGAATGGAGGGGGAGCAATAACAGATTGCATAATGGAAGACAAATAGTCCTTTAATGTTTGAAGAATAAAACGTGGTGAATAAGAACCAGTCAATCCTAAAAATTTGGTTGATTTTAGATGATGAGTAGTGAAAAAGAAAAAGACAATTCCAGTCGAACTGCACCACACTTAAAGTACAAGTAGAATGATAATGTAAAAAAAAATCAAGTTAAAATTCAACTGTCACAACTTTCATAAGATAAAATTTGCCGTTTTTATAGCCCTGAAGTATAAAATAAACTTCTACAGCAAACGTGAAAATCCTCAGGCAAAGAAAAGACAACAAGAGTCCGTTGCCTAGCAATCGTTCCGCAGACGAAGGCTCTTCCGAGTGAGCTTTCCGGTTGCTAGGAAACAAAGTAAACATGAATCCTCTGATCGGAGAGTAGACGGATGCGCGCACACCCTGCTCACGTGCTCGTTGCTCATAGTGCGGGCTCGTGCAAGTTTGTAGTAAGACATACACGCCAGCATAGTTAAAAAAAAACAAGCAAATACGACCTTCGAGACCACCGAGTGTAGGATCGCGGCTTCCTGAAAGAGAACGTCTTCAGATTTGTAGACAGAAACAGGAAGGTACGCTGAAGGCTCGCGTAGGTTCCGCGGTGGCTCCAGAAGTACAAACCCCTTGTTGCCAAAATTATGTTGCGATTCAGGAACGTGAGGAAGCGAGGTAAGAGCGGAAAATGAGTTTATTTGTAGAGCAAATACAGGAGCCACCACAACGCGTATTGTTGGCACCAAGCCAACCGCCGATCTACATCCCCACGAGCTCCCACAGGCTCTCTGTTCCACATTCCACCACCCCGAGCCCTGTATTCCAAATTCTAACTACACAGTAAACATAACACTTGTCCCATACCATCCCTTTGGAAGACGGTAATAAGCATTAAGTACACATATATAATAGATCCCAGGGATCGCTGGATCCTGTCCATTTAACATGAATGTCCATTTACTTTGAAACAAAAACACATGCCTGCATTCACTCGTTCCCACAAATAAAGTGTCATGCTCAGAGTTCGGCCTATATATACAAAGCATACCTACATGTAATGTGTCTATAGCTAACTTGCCCTGTGTCTTTATTGCGGTGTAAGCATAATCATTTGCAAGCGTGCGTTTTTCTAATCCCTTTTCTAACCTTTCCTTTAATGCCTTTCGTCTATCATCAGTGTGATCTAAGAAGCTCTTCTCTACAGGTGTTAGTAAGCAGGTTAGGTTATCGCGATGCACATAAGCTGTCCTAAATGTCAGTGTCGGCTCAAAGAAACCCCTAACTAATTTTATGCTGTGTTCTTTAGTTATGATAAGTAACCCCTTCTTGTACTGACGAAGAAATCTTTGTACACATATAACATTTCTTTGCATCCATTGTGTCAACATACTCATTCAACAAGCGAAAGAAGACAGTAGATAGTTCCCCCTTTGAATTTGTTCCCTCATGCAAGTATTTTGCATCCTGCTCAAACTTTTCCCATGGTGTTAGTGTAGCAGTCTCAGATTTTGAAGCATTGTTAGTTACTTTCTTATCCATCCAAGGCATTCCCACAATCACACCTATAATTGTTATTGCACATACAATACCTAAAATGACGCTCAACCAACCACACATCCTACCCTTCTTACTCTTACTTTTAGTGTAAATAATCAGATAGCAGAATAATACAAAGCAAACAATCAACTTGAAGATGATATAAAAGCTCTTTTTTTTTCTTGTGCAAAGTTTCTCTCTTTCTGTGATTATTTACAGTGTTTCACTCACTCCAGGACCCTTTGTCAAATCAGGTTTAGCAGCTTGTCACATTCGGTTTTCAGAGTCAATTCAGGTTATCAGTGTCACATCCGGTAATTTATCAGTCTCTTTTTCTCAGCCTTTCAACTTTTTTTTAATTTCAATGTTTTAACACAGTCTCTTTCTAGAGCTCAATTCACGTGCTGTAGTATTAGCCTAGTACCTCTCAATCAAAACAGAAAGCCGCGAATTCCTGTTGCCATTCAGCTGTTGTTGCATATGCCCATTCAGGACCTGCGTACCTTCTGTTTGCAACTCTTTTTCTTTTCAGTTTGCGTTCACTCTGCAACTCTCCTTCACTGAGATCCTCTTTTCCGGTTGTGTCAACTTCTTCCTCTATTGTATCACAAGGCACCGCTTTCTCTCCTTTAAGCAGTTTATTGCTTTGGCTAATTATCTCCTTCATGCATTTTCTTCCTGCTTGGCCTTTCAGAATGTTGATCAGCACCCTCCTCTTGTGCTATGGTGTTTTCTCTTGACGGACCTGCAATCGGCTCAGGAAGAGTCAGTTCACTTTGACCTCCCTTTGCTTCTTCCCCCTCACCTTCAGGGTCTGTTACGGGCTCAACTTCAAATCCGTATCCATCTGCTTCTGGAGAACTTCTCTCTGTGTTGGTTCCCCTGTTACCTCAGCTGAGATAGGCTCACCGTCACCCATCTGGAACTCACTTTGAGTGACTAAGCCGTCCTCAGTGGGCTCTCCTTCAGTCTCAGTTCCCCTTTGAATACTCTCTGGCCCTGAGACTTCCTTTTCTGCAGCTGTTGTTTTGGATATTTCAAGTTCCTCGTCAGTTGGACACGTCACCTTCTTTGTGTGACTGGCATGTACCTAATTTGGAACACCTGCACATTTCACAGTGGTAGTGGTTGTCAATATTACTTGATATGGCCCATTCCAACGTGGCTCCAAGCATGACTTCCTCACGTGTTTCTTGACAACCACCCAGTCACCAGCTTTCAGAGTGTGAGCTGGATCACTGATCGGTGGCAATGTGTTAGCCTCCACCTGGTGAGAAAAAGAGCGGACCACATCAGCCAGACCCTTGCAGTATTCCAACACCATATCATCCCCGATATTCACAAGAGCATTTGCAGGTACTGCGGGTAGTTGCATGGCTTGAACAACCAGAATCTCATGAGGAGATAGTCCTGTTTTCTTGTCAGGTGTATTTCTCATTGACATCAGTACTAAGGGCAATGCATCTGGCCATTTCAGATTGGTTGCTGCACACATCTTTGCCATTCTCGACTTCAAGGTACCTTTCATCTGTTCCACTAGTCCTGATGCTTCAGGGCGATAGCTACAATGAAGCTTCTGCTCAATGTTCAGTGCGGCACACAAGAGCTTAATCACCTCATTAACGAAGAGTCTCCCCTATCTGATTCTAAAGAGATCGGGAATCCAAAATGTGGTATTAACTCCCTAAATAGCAGTTTTGCTGCTGTGAGGCTGTCATTCCTACGTGTAGGGTAAGCTTCAATCCAGTGACTGAAAACACACACAATCACCAACACATATCTCAGTCCTCCACACACAGGCATTTCAATGAAGTCCATGTGCATTCTTCTAAATGGACCGCCAGCTCTCCCAATGTGGCTCATATTTACCAGTGTCTCTTTTCCTGCATTCATCTGTTGACAGATGATGCACCTGTGACGGATAACTTCTGCAGCTTGTCTGAATTTTGGATTGAACCAATCGATTTTTAACAACCTGATCATTGCATCTCTCCCTACATGGGCTTGGCCATGATAGAACCTCGCAAACTGTGACAGAAGACTGTTTGGCAAAACCATTTTCCCCTCCTCTGAGACCCATAAGTCATCAGCTCTTTGTACATAGTGCATTCTCTGCCAAGAGCTTTTCTCTTCTTTGCCAGCACGTCCCTGCAGTGATTTTAACTCATCTAATATGTTAACTACCCTTAATGCAAAATTCAAACATGTTTCATTCTCAGTTTCAGGTAACAATTCCCACTGATCTCGGAACGATATACAGTTCAATGCGCAATTTCAAGAGGTAACTGAATCGCATGCAACACATCCTTAATCTTTTCGCCATTTTTCACTGGTGAACCAGAAAAAGTCATGAAACCCCTCTGTGACCATAGTTGGCCAAAATCATGTACAATTCCGAATCCGTATCTGCTGTCACTATAGATAATGACTTTCAGGTTTTCAGCTGCATGGCATGCCTTAGTAAGGGCAATTAATTCAGCCACTTGAGCAGAGTACACTCTTTCGCGCCAGGAAGCTTCTAAATTACCGGTGATTGTACACACGGCATACCCAGCTCTCAGTACTCCCACTGAGTCTCTTAAGCATGAACCATCAACACACATAGGGGGTCATTACAACCTTGGCGGACGGTGTAAAAGGTGGGGTAATACCGCAAACAGGCCGGCGAAAAAAAAAAAGGGAATTACGACCCTGGCGGTAACCGCCAACAAAGACAGCCACTTTAACACTTCGCCCGCCACGGCGGTACAGACAAACAGCGTGGCGGTCACCGCCAACAGACAGGCGGGAGACAAAGTACCGCCCACACTATTACAACACACCAATCCGCCACCTTTTCCGGGGCGGATTCACTGTGTATAAAAACATGGCAGAAACAGCCTTTGCTATGGGAAAACGCTCACCTCAACACACTCCACGAGGAACGACGACTCCATGGAGCCGTAACTCCAAATACTACCTGCCCTTGTCTTTCTGCTCCTGTACGAACAACAGCGACGTAGGCGCAGAACATACTGGTGAGTACTGCATCTATGACACGGGGGAGGAGGGAGGCAAAAGTTAGGGGGACACCCACCAAACACCCCCACCCTCGCATATCACAACATACACACCAATGCAGTCAAAAATATCACATTAACAACCCACAATCCCCCCGGAAGAATGCAAAGACAGCGAGATCCGTTCAAATATTGTAATGTGCCAATATACATCTCATATAAAAATATACTGAATCATATCTCGAAATCTGTCATATTTATATATACAATACAAGAAGTAGTGCAGATATGTACACATCAATGTCCGTGCACCAACAGTCCAAAAATGCATGGGCGAGGCCCACAATAGATACCTGACCAAAATCTGAGAGAACACTGCCGGGGCATCAGATTGAAACACTACAGGCACCACAGGGGGAAGGGAAGGGGGATCACCTCAGCCACATGACTGCAAAGCCAGATCCACTACGGGGCTCCATGCCCATTGATGTTTCCTAGGGAGTGCAAAGCCACAGTCTCTCAAGTCTCTACAGTGGGTGGCTTGCCCACTGTTCAATCCTGGGGAGTGCAAAGCCACAGTCTCTCAAGTCTCTACAGTGGGTAGTTTGCCCACTGTTCAATCCTGGGGAGTGCAAAGCCACAGTCTCTCACGTCTCTACAGTGGGTGGGTTGCCCACTGTTCAATCCTGGGGAGTGCAAAGCCACAGTCTCTACTTTTAAATGCCAAGTCGAAGTGGCAGTGAAACTGCACACACAGGCCTTGCAATGGCAGGCCTGAGACAGGGTTAAGGGGCTACTGAAGTGGGTGGCACAACCAGTGCTGCAGGCCCACTAGCAGCATTTAATCTACAGGCCCTAGGCACATATAGTGCACTCTACTAGGGACTTATAAGTAAATTAAATAGCCAATCATGGATAAACCAATCAATAGTACCATTTACACAGAGAGCATATGCACTTTTGCACTGGTTAGCAGTGGTAAAGTGCCCAGAGGTCAAAAGCCAACAACAACAGGTCAGAAAAAATAGGAGGAAGGAGGCAAAAAGTTTGGGGATGACCCTGTCAAAAAACCAGGTCCAACAGTGGGTTGCCCACTGGACCATCCTGGGGAGTGCAAAGCCACATTGATGCAAGTAGATGCAGTTCTCAACTGGTACTGGGTGGGACTGGTGGCCAGACTGGATGAGTCTCCCCGTGAAAGTTCCTGTCCTGTCACTGTCCCAGCTGCACATGGGAGAAGGATGCCTGATGTGGCGGCATATTCATACCCACACAGTGTTTGCCCTAATCAGCGGTCTTCACCATGGCGGTCTTGGCCTTGTTCAGCGGTGCTTTGCCATGGCTGGCTATGGACTGTTCAGCGGTAGCCTGAGATGGCGTTTCAGATACTGACATTGGGGTGAGGCATGACGAACTCCACACTGGACATTGGGGTGTGGCATGACAAACTCCACACTGGACATTGGGCTGTGGCATGACGAACTCCACACTGGACATTGGGGTGTGGCATGACGAACTCCACACTGGACATTGGGGTGTGGCATGACGTTCCATCATCGCACAGCGGGGCTGTGGGATCCTGGGCCCTCCTGGGCACTGACTCCGGCGGTAGTCTCCTGACCAGTGACAATACTTGGGCCCTCCTGGGCACTGACTCTGGCGGTGGTCTCCTGACCAGTAACGATACTCGGGCCCTCCTGGGCACTGACTCTGGCGGTGGTCTCCTGACCAGTAACGATACTCGGGCCCTCCTGGGCACTGACTCTGGCGGTGGTCTCCTGACCAGTAACGATACTCGGGCCCTCCTGGGCACTGACTCTGGCGGTGGTCTCCTGACCAGTAACGATACTTGGGCCCTCCTGACCAGTAACGATACTCGGGCCCTCCTGGGCACTGACTCTGGCGGTGGTCTCCTGACCAGTAACGATACTTGGGCCCTCCTGGGCAATGATTCTGGCGGTGGTCTCCTGACCAGTAACGACGGTGCTGGCGGTTGTGTTTGGACCGCCGGAAATGATGGCGCACTTCTCCGCTGTGACACTCACAACAGGCTGGGCAGACTTCCTCTGAACCTTCCCCACCTTCTTTGGAGTGACAGCTGACTCACCAATCGCCTTGGATCCCATTTTACTTGTTGTCCCACCAGGAGTCTTGACACGGTCCCGCCGTCCACTCTCCAATTTCGGTGCCTTTACAGGGGGTGGGCTGACAGTGCCTTGGCTCCGGGTCCTACTGCCTGCCCTGGTGGACGGTGCACTCCAAAAACCTGGAACACGCACCACTGGTACTGGAGGCTTTTTGGCTGAGGCGCTACGATGGGACTGATGAACTGGAGGGGGGGGGCAAACAGGTCAATTTGACAGAGGGACAGTTTCTGACGGACACTGGGATGGGTAGTTGGAGATGTGGTGCATGCAGGTGCGTGTGTAGACGAGACTGGGAGGGAGGAGGGAGAAGAGTAGGAGGGGGACACAGTGGAGACAGTGGATGTTGCTGTGTCTGTATGGGTGTGATGCTTGTGTGAGTGCCTGTGGTGTGGTGGTGCCTATGTTTGCTTGAGCTACTTGTGTGTGTTGACTTGTGTGCCTGCTGGTCTGTAGGTGTGCTTGGGATGGGATGGGCTGGGGTACAGGGGATTGGGTCTGGGTGGAGGAGGTTGGAGGGGGGAGGCTGGACACAGGGACAATGGCTGCCATCAGTGCTGAAACCAGAGATTGCAGGGTTCGCTGAAGGACAGCCTGACCAGAATGAATGCCTTCCAGGAATGCATTACCATGTTTCAACTCTCGTTCTACACCCTGGATGGCATTCACAATGGTAGACTGCCCAACAGTGAGTGACCTGAGGAGGTCAATGGCCTCCTCTCTGAGGGCAGCAGGGGTGACTGGGGGGAGACAGAAAAAAGAGAGTTTTAGTGTATGGCATACTGCTACCGTTGGCGGACAAGACAGACGCAGCAGCCCCATGCATTACGCCGTGCTCCTGACCTCTGCACATCCTATTTCTGGGAAATGGCCTACATGGCAATGGGAGTAATCTGCCCACATGGATGGCAAAGGGGCAACTATACATCAACTTCCCTCTGTTTTGAGCTGCCACATGGCCTACATAACGGAGGGGCCTTGCCTACCTAACTCGCCCTGGCCTAGGGACACCCACAACCCACCACCCCCACCCAGACACCTCCACTGCATGCAAAGTCCATATGATGAGGTAGTACTCACCCCCTTGTGTCTGCTGTGATGTCCTTAAGCGCCCATCCAACTCCGGGTAGGCCACTGCCAGGATCCGGAACATCAGGGGGGTCATGGTGCGACGGGCACCCCTCCCACGTTGGGAGGCCATCCCCAGCTGAGCCTCCGCCGTCTTCTTGCTGCAGCGGCGAATGTTCTCCCATCTCTTACGGCAGTGGGTGCCCCGTCTCTGGTGGCCCCCCAGGGTCTGGACTTCCTTGGCGATGGCATACCAAATGTATCTCTTCTGGTGGGCGCTGACCTACATGACATGCACAAGGAAAGAGGACAGTCATTACCTAATGCACCGTTGTTGTGATTGGCCCCCTCCCAAACTCTATCCCTGTGGCCCATTCATCCCCATGCATAACTGTTCTATGTACTCTGCCCCCTTCCCTCATCCACCCAGCCCTCTCCACCCAAGCCTAGCCCATCCAAAGTGCTCCCTGTGTACTAACCTGTTGGTCTGGAGGACAGTTTAAGTAGCGTGTACTGGGGGAGGACCCCCTCCACAAGTTTCTCCAACTCCTGTGCAGTGAAGGCAGGGGCCCTTTCCCCAGACGCAGCAGCCATCGTCACTTCCAGACCGAGGTCACCGCAGCACTAGCAGTGTAGGTCCTCTCCTGTCGAAGGTCAGGTATCTAGTGATTGAAGAGATAGAAAATGGTGGTGACGTCCGCGGCGGTGACGTCCGCGGCGGTGCGCATCATCACCGGCGGCGCACCTGTTCATTGGCTCCTGGGACCCATAGGGTCCAATGTTAACCAATGCAGCATTGCGCCGCGCTCTACGACCGCCTACCGCGACGGTGTCCAACGCCAGCGCAGTTACCCCACAATCCCATTGTCCCAGTTTAGAGGTCAGGCAGCCGCCATTTCAGGGGCCCACATGGCTTCAATTACTACTGCATCACACATACCGAGGCCTACACTCAAAACCTTTCCCGGATGGGTTAATTGTCTGTGTGTGACTGTGGGTACATACCTGGAGGAATGCTGACAGTTTCTTCGCTGTTGTCCTTCTTAGGCACCGTCAGTTGGGACATATTGGAAGATGGCGGAATCCGCCGGTGTACCGACTGCTGGTGGACCTGTTGACAATGGAAGAGCGACATGTCATCGTGACCTACCGGTTTGACCGTGCCACAATCCAGGAACTATGTACCCAGTTGGAGCCAGACCTGATGTCACCAATCCGCCATCTGACTGGAATCCCCCCTGACGTGCAGGTGCTGTCAGTGCTGCATTTCCTTGCAAGTGGGTCTTTTCAGACAACAGTGGCCATGGCATCAGGGATGTCCCAGCCTATGTTTTCCAAAGTCTTGTCCAGAGTGTTGTCTGCCCTGCTGAAACACGTAAGGAGATACATCATTTTCCCTGAGGTGGAGGATTTGCCTACAGTGAAAGGTGATTTCTATGCCCTTGGACATATCCCCAACGTCATAGGTGCCATTGATGGGACCCATGTAGCTCTGGTCTCCCCCCGCAGGAATTAACAGGTGTACAGGAACAGGAAGAGTTATCATTCTATGAATGTACAGATGGTCTGTTTGGCAGACCAGTACATCTCGCAGGTAAATGCTATGTTCCCTGGCTCTGTGCATGACGCCTACATCCTGCGGAATAGCAGCATCCCTGATATGATGGGTCAACTCCAGAGGCACCGTGTATGGCTATTGGGGGACTCTGGTTACCCCAACCTGTCCTGGCTATTGACCCCAGTGAGGAATCCCAGGACCAGGGCAGAGGAACGGTACAATGATGCCCATGGGCAGACTAGGAGGGTAATCGAACGCACCTTCGGCCTTCTTAAGGCCAGGTTCAGGTGCCTCCATATGACTGGTGGATCCCTATTCTACTCACCGAAGAAGGTGTGCGACATCATCATCGCCTGCTCCATGCTCCATAACTTGGCATTGCGACGCCAGGTGCCTTTTCTGCAGGAGGATGATCCAGATGACGGTGTTGTTGCAGCGGGGGAGCCTGTGGAGCCTGTGGACAGTGATGAGGATGAAGCTGATGAAGATGAAAACGACAACAGGGAGTCAGTCATACAGCAATATTTTCAGTAAGACACAGGTGAGTACATTTTCATGTTTCACATATTATTAACTTTCACACGTCTACCTCTATCCTGTACCTACATTTCACTCCCTATTTGTTAACTGAGTTGTCCCCTTCCATTTCAGTTTCACTATTGTGGTAACCTACGTGTCAACAGCTTGCACCCTTGAAAGACTTGTGATGTGTGACATTGGTATGTTGGCCTTCCAATGGGTAACCTTTTTTAACACTGTAATTGACAATACAAAGTTCACCATCATTGACTGACTCCAGTTTTATTAGTGTTTCAAGGGTGTTTATTTAAGTGCATAACAATGAAGGGGGGTTGTGAAAAGGTGATGGGTGATGGTGGAGGAATGTCCATGGCAGAGTCCAGTCTATTAGTCTCACAGGTACATTGCACATCTGGCCATTGGAAGTGGATCTGGGGCAGTTCCGATTTGGACAGGGTAACAAAGTGGGATAGTGGGAGGACGATCAGGGTGGTCTTATTTCCTGGCGGGGCTCTTGCCATCTTGCTCTGTCCTGGATCTCAGGGCCCGCTTACGTGGTGGTGGTCCGTCTGCAGGGGATAGGGTGCTGGTGTGTTGGTCCTGTGGCGGTGCCTCCTGTCCACTAGCGCCGGCGGAGGTGGTGGGCATTTCATCATCGTGGCTAGTGTCAGGGGCCCCTGGGAGTGCCACGGTGTCCCTCAAGGTCTTTTGAATGTCCGTCAGCACCCCTACAATGGTGCCCAGGGCGGAGCCGATGGTCTTGAGCTCCTCCCTGAACCCCAAATACTGTTCCTCCTGCAGACGCAGGGTCTCCTGCAACTTGGCCAGTACCGTTGCCATCGTCTCCTGGGAGTGGTGGTATGCTCCCATGATGGAGGAGAGGGCCTCGTTGAGAGTAGGTTCCCTTGGCCTGTCCTCCCTCTGTCGCACAGCAGCCCTCCCAGTTCCCCTGTGTTCCTGTGCCTCCGTCCCCTGGACTGTGTGCCCACTACCACTGCCCCCAGAACCCTGTTGTTGTTGGGGTGGTGGGTTAGCCTGGGTGCCCTGTAGTGGTGGACACACCGCTGATTGACCTGTCCTGGGTAGGGAGGTTTGGGCCCGCTTGGTGGGTGCTGTGCTGGTGTTCCCAGAGGGCGGCAGTTCGGTGTTGGGCTGTGGCTGGGCAAGGGGAACCGACTGTCCTGAGGCCCACGATGGTCCAGGCTGGTCATCAAGATCCAGTGGGGCAGAGCTGCTGTCGTCACTGTGGGCCTCTTCTGGGGGTGGAGTGGTGTTGTCTGGACCCTCTGGTGTGGTGACGTTCCTTCGGGTTCCTGCGGGGGTATGAGTACATGATTATTGCATGTGTGTGTTTCATGATGTGCAATGTTTGGGTGTGCGTGTACCCCAGTGCAGGCATTCCTGTGTGGGGGCTTGTGTGGTGATAGTTGGGGGGTGTTGTGGGTCTGTGCAGTGGACATGCTTTAGTGATGGGTATCCATGCTTAGTTAGGTCATGCAGGTTTTGGTGTTGGGATGGGTGGTTGGTGTCATGGGTAGATAGGTGAGGATTTGGAGTGATAGGGGAGGGTGTGAGGATGGGGGTGTGTGAAAGCATGCATGTAGGGTGGGGGATATGATAGTTGAAATTTGGCTTACCAGTGTCCGTTCCTCCAACGACTCCTGCGAGGCCTACAGGATTCAAGATGGACAAGACTTGCTCCTCCCATGTTGTTGGCTGTTGGGGAGGAGGTGGGGGTCCGCCGCCAGTCCGTTGTACCGCGATGTTGTGCCTGGATACCGTGGAACGCACCTTCCCCCGTAGGTCGTTCCACCTCTTTCTGATGTCCTCCCTATTTCTTGGGTGCTGTCCCACAGCGTTGACCCTGTCGACTATTCTTTGCCATAGCTCCATCTTCCTGGCTATTGATGTGTGCTGTACCTGTGAGCCAAATAGCTGTGGCTCTACCCGGACAATTTCCTCGACCATGACCCTGAGCTCCTCCTCGGAGAAGCGGGGGTGTCTTTGGCGTGCCATGGGGTGGTGTGTGTGATGTTTGGGGTGGTGTATGTGTTGATGAGTGTGGTGAGTGGAGTGGTATGTGGTGTTTTGTGCGTGGGTGTTGTGTGGGTGATGGTGTAGTGTGCCTCTGTGTGATGGGGTTCTCTATTCTGTGCTGTCTCTCTCTGGCCTTCTCTCAGAAATTGTGGTTGTAAGGGTTTGTGTGTGATGTGGGTGTGTGTTTTATATTGTATTGGGTGTGTGGGAGTGGTGTTTGTATGTGTATCAGGTGTGTGTATTTGGAATTGTCCAATGTGCCGGTGTTTTGGAGATGTGTGTGTATTTTGAGCGTGGCGGTGTGTACCGCCAATGGAATACCGCGGTTGAAAGACCGCCGCGTGGATTCGTGGGTCGTAATAGCATGGGCGTGTTTCTGTTGGCGTGGAGGTGGAAGATTTCTTTCTGCATGATTATCGCTGACCTTTGGTGTGGCGGTGTTGTGTGGGTGTCTGAATTTCAGCGGATTCCGAGATGTGTGTCATAATAGCTGTGGCGGTCTACCGCAGCCGTGGCGGTGTATTGGCGGTCTTCTGCACGGCGGTAAGTGCCTTATACCGCCAAGGTCGTAATGACCACCATAATGTAATCATTTTCTTCTAACTGGGTATCTTTGATGTCAGGTCTTGGTTTGGTGCACAGTTCTGTTACCTCAAGACAATCATTTTCCACTTCCTCAGCATCATTAATATCTGCATTTTCAATAGGAAGTAAAGTTGCTGGGTTCAATACAGTACATCTCTTTAGGGACACATTCGGAGACCCCAGTGTAATGGTCTCATACTTAGTTAACCTAGCATTTGTCATATGCTGTGTTTTGGTTCGGGTTAACAGAATTTCAACTGAATGTTAAACCATTACTGTTAAGGGATGTCCCATCACTATGCCTTCACACTGTGTGAGGCTTTGACCAACTGCTGCAACTGCACGCAAACAACCCGGTAAGGCTGCTGCGACTGGGTCCAAAGTAGCTGAAAAATATGCTACTGGGCGGTTTGCACCTCCATGGACCTGTGTTAAAACAGACAAAGAACATGCATCACGTTCATGGCAAAACAGTAGAAAAGGCTTTGTGTAATCAGGTATACCTAAAGCTGGTGCCCTGCACATACATTCTCTCAATTCCATGAATGCCTTTATCTCTTTCTCGGACAAGATTATGTTACCGGGTCATCCTGAATTTCCTTGCCTGTCAGTCTCAGCAGCGGTTTAGAGATAATCAAGAAGTTGGGAATCCACTGACGAGTGTAGCTTACCATTCCCAAAAACATTCTGACATCTCTTTTGGTTATCGGGAGATTCATCTGCAATATGGCTGTCACTCTTTCTTTGGATATTTTTCTCGACCCTTTCCCAATCAGGTGACCTAAGTACTTCACCTCTCTCTGGCAGTACTGCAGCTTCTTTGGGGACATTTTATGTCCGTTCTTTCCCAAATGGTTCAGTAAGGCAATTCTGGCATACCTGCATCCATCTTTTGTTCTGGACGCAATTAACAAATCATCAATGTACTGCACTAATGTCGAACTGAAAGGCAGTTCTAATGACTCCAAGTCTTTCTTCAATATCTGATTGAAGATGGAAGGTGACTCAGAAAACCCTTGAGGAATTCTGCACCAACTGTACACCTTATCCAGGAATTTGAAACTGAAGAGAAATTGGCTATCCTCATGAAGAGGCACTGAAAAGAATGCTTGGGACAGATCCAAGACTGTGAACCACTCCGCATCACACGGAACCTGGAACATGATCACAGCTGGATTTGGCACTATGGGGCAACTTTTTACCACAAGCTCATTTATTTTCCTCAAATCTTGCACAATTTGAACTTTCCCACAGGGCTTTTTCAAACCCATTATTGGTGAATTACACTGGCTACTCAGCACTTCTTTCAAAACCGCTTGCTTCATAAAGTCCGTAATTATATGCTCTACCTGAATGAGGACATCTTGTGCCATGTGGTACTGCAGTACCTGGGGAAACACTGCATTTGGCTTAACCTGTACTTTGACCGGTTCTACTCCTTTTATTAGTCCCACCTCTTTTCCAGTCGGGTCCCACACTTTCTCTGTCACTGTCCCCTGCAACTAAGGTGGCAAGTCATTCACTGCAAGCATTGGGAATAATATTATTAAAGGGCATTCCTCATTTGGAATCTCCGTCTCTAACTCTGAAAATTGTCCATCGTCCCCTTCATCATCACTGTTTGTCTGCACCTCAATTCCTGCATTGGAACAGGTAATTGAACACCTAGTTTGCAAAGCAAGTCTCTTCCCAGTAGGGATACGGGACTAGAATCACAAACTACAAATTTGTGCAATCCCTGGAAGTTGCCAATCTCAACTTGGACCGGGTCTGTAATCGGATTTGTCAGAAACTGATTTGCTACTCCTACCACTCTTATGGTATGCCCCGAAAGTGGTAATTTCAGAACCTCTGCACTTCTGACTGTAGAGCGTGTAGCTCCTGTATCAACTAAGAATGAAACCTTATGACCTATCGCCTTCCCCTCTACATAGGGTCCCCTCTGATCTACCTCTAGGGATGCTGCAAGCCTGCACTCCTCACTGTCTGAACAATCATCCGACCATTCATCGTTTATTCCATCCTCACCACGCAATGGGAACTGCTGTACTGTGTTACTTTGACTCATCGTCTGGCCTGTGACCTGTTGAGGAAGCATCACCTGTTGCTGTCCCATTGGAGCTAATGGTATTTGCATTTGCTGTCTAGGTACCATGGGATCCTGCTGTTGTACCTGCTGCATTTGTGCTGGTTGAACATGCAGCATTTGCATTTGCTGCATGGGCTGTAACCCCTGCATTTGTACCATATTATTCTGGAAGTTCTGATTTTGAACCCTCAATTTTGGACCCCTCACATTTTGGAAGGCACCGACATCATTGCTTTGTTGAAGAACACCATCCTGCACTACCATTGGGTATTCCCACTTCCAATGCCCCATGCCCCCGCACGCGTGACATGGTGACACCTTTTTCATCCCCTGCACATCATTTTGAGCCACAACAGTATTCAGATATGGACCGCGGTTCACAAAACCTCGACCTCGACTTCTCGGTAGTGCCTGAAACATGCCATTTCCCTGCGGTTGCTGCTGTATCACCTGCTGAATTCCATTTCCCTGCATCCCTGCCTGCGCTGCCTTAATCTGCATCACCATCACCTTCTCTTTCAACTTTCTCTGCTTCAACTCAATCTCGTCACTACAGTATTTGGCATACTGCAACACCTCATCAATCGGCTTTGCTTGCCAACAGATCAAATGATTCTTAATCATCTGGATAATCTCTGGTCTCAGCCCTTCAACAAACCTGAACACAAGATGATTCATGTCTTTTGGCTCTATGGTCTCAGTGCCACTGTAATGTTTGAATGCCTTCAACAATCTCTCATAGTAAGCATGAATCGACTCTTTGGCCTACTGTGAGGTTCGATCGATTTTCTGCTAATCAGTCACTTTCGGCGACACTTTCTGCTTCAAAAACTCAATCACTTTATGATAATACTTCATCACCTCCTCAGATGGTGCTCCAGTCACCTTGGAGGTTATTACAACTTTGGAGGAGGTGTTAATCCGTCTCAAATGTGACGGATATACCTGTCAAAGCCCAGCTCACCTGAGTTCTTGTTCAGTTCTGATGGAGGTTGAAGACAATCCGACCCCACCCTGAAACTGCTTGTTCCAGCACACTAGTTTTCAAAACAGTGCACTAAGAACAGAAGCTCAAGGGAAGGGGGGAAGTGGATAAAATAAAAAAAAGAGACAACACCGTTCTTGCGTTTCCACTGTTGAAGTGCTGCACAAATCTGCGGCCCTTTCTGACTTCTGTAGAAACTGGTGCCTAATGAAACATAAACAAAGAACAGATAAGTGCAACCTATTCCTAAATGGGTTCCTGACTATGCCTTTATTTATTAGAAATTCTCTTCTAAAAGTACCTCTTGGATCCTGGTCTCTAGTTTCCAGGTTTGGAATGTGTTACTGCTCTAGGATGTGTTTTCTATTACTGTAAAGCTTCTAAAACATTAAACAAATACCGTTATCAGAATTACCAATATCAAACATTCATCATAATATAACTAAAGCCTAAATTCCCCATAGCAGACTCACTTTTCCCATATTTCCAGAATCTTTTATAAAACAAATACTGTACTTTTACATCAAAATACAGCATGTAATTTGTGCAAGTCCTTGATTTACTGTTTGCCTTGCTGTTAATGGTTTCCACTGTTCGATTCTTAAAAGTTCCATGAGAAAAAACAATGTTTGCTTCACAAAGTTCTGCAAAATATTCTTGTAACAAAGAGTTTGAATCACAATGTCCGTGGAAGGTATTTTGTTTCAAATTGTCTATACACGAATCCAGAAATTGTTGTCAAAGTTCTTTCAGGTAATAAAAGGTTTTGCACTTACTTGTTGCTGGCAAGAGATACTGATCAGTCTAACCTTGTCTTCTTTCTCTTTTGCAGGTTACTCATAGGAGAGAGGCTGAAGCAAGGAGGAACCGGAAACCGGAAGAAGGAAGAGCCAGAAGCTGCGCCCATTGAAGTCAATGAAAGTCTGTAAAGAGCAGGAGTGCCAGCGCCGAGGGATCTGTTCTCAGGTAAGCGGGAGGTAGACGAGCACAAGCACTGGGTGAGGCTCGGGGGATGCCTTTTATAGACAGGGCTGGGTGTGGTTTGAAGGGCTGGGTGTGGTCCTCACATGCTGCACATGTTCTTGGAAGGTGTGCAGAGCTGGGTGTGGTTTGAAGAGCTGGGTGTGGTCCTCACATGCTGCACATGTTCTTGAAAGGTGTGCAGAGTTTCAGTTATTATACAAATGAGTTGGATTAACACATGGCCTAGGGAGGAGTATTTTAAAGAAGCCTTGGTAAAAGCAAGGCCCTATGTGTAAACAAAACAGCACATTAAACAACATACACAGAAGCCTGGGGGGGGGGAAGGTGAGATAACAAGAAAGGCTTTCAATAGTAAGTTTAAAAGGGAGCTATTACAGAACCCACTAGTGCAGTGAGAGGGGACATGCTCTTTGCTGTGTACAAACCCTAACAGTTGCCCCCCTCAAAGGCCCTCCTACAGGACGGGGTTTTCCTGGATTTTTTAAATAAAACCGTCTAATCAGCTGTGGGGCATGTACATATGATGCTGGTTCCCATGAATTCTCAGATTCATCATATCCTTTCCATTCTACTAAATAAAACAGACGTCCACTAATTCTTTTTGAGTCTTTTATGCTTTTCACTTCATATTCCAGATTTCCCTTAATTGGTATGGGTGGAGGTGGTGGTTCAGGTCGGGTTTTTGAGTTGTATGGCTTAAGCAAGGACACATGAAATGTAGTATGTACTGGATATTCTTTTGGTAAATCTAATTTTACTGTTACCGGGTTTACTATGGCAGTTATACTAAAGGGTCCAATGAAACGTGGTTGCAGCTTTCGGGATCTCTCTATGTTTAGGTTCTTTGTGGAGAGCCATACCTTGTCACCAATTTTATACATTGGGGCCTCAGACCTGTGTTTGTCTACTTGTCTTTTCATGCTTTCCTTGTACTTTAATAAATGTTTCCTGGCTTTGTCTTGTATGTCACCTAACCTCGTTAGTCTATCCGTTACTGTAGGCAACAGGGAATCTTCTAACAAAATGGGTATAGCTCTTGGATGATACCCCTGCAAGAAATAGAATGGTGAGCAAAGTAGAGCTGAATGCTCAGTATTATTATAAACAAACTCTGCTACAGGGAGAGCTTCCAACCATTCACTAGAATAATCAGCCAATAAACAACGTAGCGTTTGAAGTAAGGTTTGGTTCAGTCGTTCAGTCTGTCCATCTGTCTCTGGGTGGAAAGCAGTGGATAAGGCCACATCTATTTTCAGTTTTTCACATAATTTTTTCCAAAATCTGGAGTTGAACTGGCTCCCTCGGTCTGACACCACTTTGCTTGGCAAACCATGTAAACGCACAATTTCCCTTATAAAAATATCGGCAAATTCTGCCGCCGTGGGTAATTTCCGTAATGGTACAAAATGTGCCATTTTAGATAAAAAATCCACTATAACCAACACTGTTGTGAAGGATTTTACAGGTGGTAAACCTACAATAAAGTCTACGCTCACAGTGTGCCAAGGTTGTTTGGGTGTTGGCATTGGTATTAACAAGCCGTCAGGAGCCTTATGAGAAGATTTATGTCTTGCACAAATTGGACAGGTAGTGACAAATTGCTTAATGTCCTTTCTTATAGTGTCCCACCAAAAGTGTTTTTGCACATTTTCCAGGGTTTTTACCCAACCAGGATGACCTGCCAACGGTGAGGCGTGATACCAAATTATCACCTGTGTTTGTAATTCAGAGGTGGGCACTAACAGCATGTTGTCGTGATACAATAAACCTCGTTGTATTGTGTTATGGGAATCCTTTAACCAATCCTGATGTGCTATTTGCATGTGTGCATTATATAGATCTGTGATGAAATCCTTCTGTTGTACTGGTGCCAACAACTTTTGGGGAGGAATAATGGGTTCTCCTATTATATCTTGTTTCATGTCTGAGGTATTTCCGTATCTAGATAACACATCAGATTGAATTTGTTGTGCACCTGGTCTATAGGTTATAACAAAGTCAAATGTGCTAAAAAAAAATTACCAGCGCATCTGACGTGGTGTTAGTGCTTTAAGTGATCCAAAGAACTGTAGGTTCTTATGGTCAGAAAAGATTGTAACTGGGTACTTGGCTCCCATTAAATGGTGCCTCCATTCTGAAAAGACTACTTTGATAGCTAATAGTTCCCTTTCAGCCACAGTGTAATTTTGTTCAGCTGGCAATAACTTTTTAGAATAGAAGGCTATAGGATGTAACTGGCCATCTACTCCATCTCGTTGAAAGAGAACTCCTCCTAAAGCTACTTGTGAAGCATCCGCTTCAACAAAAAAGGGCAAGTCAGGATCAGGATGTTTCAGAATTGGGGCTGAAGTGAACTTTTGTTTTAGGAGTTGAAAGGCGTGTGCCGCCTCATCAGTCCAAAGAAATCGTTGCCCTTTCCGCAACAAGGTAGTTATTGGGGCCGCAATGTCTGCAAAATGTGCAATAAACCTCCTATAAAAATTGGCGAAACCCAGAAATTTCTGAATATCTTTTACAGAGGATGGTTCTGGCCAATCAGCAATAGCACTGATTTTCTTTACATCCATAGTTATTCCTTGAGGTGACAGGCAGTATCCTAAAAAGTCCACCTTGTTGACATTAAAAGTACACTTTTCTAACTTAGCAAAAAGATGATTTTCTTTTAACTTTGATAATACTGCACGAACATGTTGGGTATGTTCTTTTGAGTTCTTAGAGTAAATGAGGATGTCGTCTATGTATACTATGACACAAACGTCCAGGAATTCGTGTAGGACCTCATTTATAAAGAACTGAAAGGTGCAGGGGCATTACATAACCCAAAGGGCATTACTGTGTACTCAAATAAACCAAACTTTGTCTTGAAAGCTGTCTTCCACTCATCCCCCTCTTTTACTCGGACCAGGTGGTAAGCTCCCCGCAGATCTAGTTTAGTGTATACAGTAGAATGTCTTAACTGATCCAACAACACAGGTATTAGAGGAAGAGGATATTTATTCTTTATTGTAGCCTTATTTAGTCCTCTATAATCGATACACGCGCGCAGGTATTTATCCGGTTTCGGGATAAAAAAGAGTGGAGATGACACCGGAGATGTGGAATGACGGATGAACCCAGACTGTAGTAGGTCATCTAGGTAGGTTCTTAAGTATTTGGTTTCTTCGTCAGTCAAAGCATATACTCTGTTATTAGGTAAAGGGGCCCCTGGGATAAGATCTATACGGCAGTCATAAGACCGATGTGGGGGCAGCACACTAGCCTTTACTGGATCAAAGACGTCTTTAAAGTCAGAATATTCAGGAGGGAGACTTGGTTCATCTTGTGTAACACTAGCACAGTGTAATACTGTGCTCTGTTCTGTACCTGCTTCTTGATAGCAATTGGTTCTACAGAAAGAGGAATCCAAAGTAACAGTTCTATTCACCCAATCAATTTTTGGGTTATGAGTTGTTAACCAGGGTACCCTGAGAATCAAACCAAAATTAGGAGTATCTATCAGATCAAAGCTAATCACCTCTGTGTGCCCGTTCTGACAGACCATAACAAGTGGACTTGTTTGTTTTGTGATTAATCCAGAGGTCAATTCTGACCCATCCACTGCACATACTGCTTCTGGACAAGGCTTTAGGCACATAGGAAGTCCTAAGATTTCAGCTAACTTATTATCCACAAAATTTCGTGTCGTGCCTGAGTCCAGTAGGACAGGGAGAGAATGGCTCACTTGGGTAGTAACAATTAAAACGACCTGAATTATGAAATGTCTAGGTATGTGCGGTACCCTGAAGGCTGCAGCATTAGAGGTTTGATTAAGATGTTTTCTCGAACAAGTAACCTCTCCCCTTGTCGAGCTTAATCGTTTCCCGATTCAGTTGAGGAGGTGGAGGAAACAGCACCCTTTCGTGGAGTTTTAGGCTTTACTGGACATTCTCTGGCAAAGTGACCTGCCCTGCCACAATATAAACATAATTGAAATTGTCTCCTTCTTTCTTTTTCCTCTGATGTGAGTGGACCTCTGAGTGTCCCTATTTGCATAGGCTCTGGTTCGGGGAGTTTATTATCTGTGTCTTTCTTCTCGTGTCTCATAAAAGTTAACCGTGATTCCAGTTTGTATTTATTTCCCTTTCTTTCTCCTAGTCTATGTTCTAATTTCACAACTAAATCTACAAAGTCCGAATAGTCTTTTGGCAAATCAACGATATGAGCCAGCGCGTCTTGTAACTCGTCTCCCAAACCTTTATAAAAAAGGGAGACACGCTTTTCTTCTGGCCAGTGTGTCTCGGTGAGTAAACGATTAAAACTAGTGAGATAGGTCAATAAATCCTTGTTACCTTGTTTAAGATTTAAAAGCTCATTATCACTTGCCTGCATGAAAGTGTGTTTTGCAAAAAGGCTGGTCATGGTACGTTTAAATTGATTCCAATTATGGAGGATGGGATCATCTTTATCCACGAAAGGAATTGACCAATTGGCTGCTGTGCCACCCAAATAAGACAAGACGAATGCCACTTTTGTATCATGAGTAGGGAACTGTTGTGGCTTACAAATGAAGTGTAATTGACATTGATTGATAAAAACATGGAATTTGTTACTATCTCTATGAAAACATTCAGGTGCTGCTAAGGGCACAACATTAGGAACATTAACAGTAACCTCAACTGGGGAAGGCAAAGTTGTATGTTTTGATGGCGCCCCTGTCTCTGAGGAGGTTTTAAACAAAGGCGTAGAAGCTGTGTTCCACTGAGATCCCCTAAATTTATACCTGCTTAAATCCTGTTTTAAAGAGGTATTCTCCATCTTTAATCTCTCTATTTCCTCTTGCATATGTTGCAAGATGCCAGACACTGATTCATTATGAGCCAAGTCCTCATTTGGGGCCTGCGCCATATCCGTGACGTCAATGCCCTCTATTTCTTCCCCGGTACTCATCGTCCACCAGAACTGAAATTTTTTAAGGCTTGTGCTTCTGTCAAAGCCCAGCTCACCTGAGTTCTTGTTCAGTTCTGATGGAGGTTGAAAACAATCCGACCCCACCCTGAAACTGCTTGTTCCAGCACACTAGTTTTTAAAACAGTGCACTAAGAACAGAAGCTCAAGGGAAGGGGGGAAGTGGATAAAATAAAAAAAAGAGACAACACCGTTCTTGCGTTTCCACTGTTGAAGTGCTGCACAAATCTGCGTCCCTTTCTGACTTCTGTAGAAACTGGTGCCTAATGAAACATAAACAAAGAACAGATAAGTGCAACCTATTCCTAAATGGGTTCCTGACTATCCCTTTATTTATTAGAAATTCTCTTCTAAAAGTACCTCTTGGATCCTGGTCTCTAGTTTCCAGGTTTGGAATGTGTTACTGCTCTGGGATGTGTTTTCTATTACTGTAAAGCTTCTAAAACATTAAACAAATACCGTTATCAGAATTACCAATATCAAACATTCATCATAATATAACTAAAGCCTAAATTCCCAATAGCAGACTCACTTTTCCCATATTTCCAGAATCTTTTAAAAAACAAATACTGTACTTTTACATCAAAATACAGCATGTAATTTGTGCAAGTCCTTGATTTACTGTTTGCCTTGCTGTTAATGGTTTCCACTGTTCGATTCTTAAAAGTTCCATGAGAAAAAACAATGTTTGCTTCAAAAAGTTCTGCAAAATATTCTTGTAACAAAGAGTTTGAATCACAATGTTCGTGGAAGGTATTTCGTTTCAAATTGTCTATACACGAATCCAGAAATTGTTGTCAAAGTTCTTTCAGGTAATAAAAGGTTTTGCACTTACTTGTTGCTGGCAAGAGATACTGATCAGTCTAACCTTGTCTTCTTTCTCTTTTGCAGGTTACTCATAGGAGAGAGGCTGAAGCAAGGAGGAACCGGAAACCGGAAGAAGGAAGAGCCAGAAGCTGCGCCCATTGAAGTCAATGAAAGTCTGTAAAGAGCAGGAGTGCCAGCGCCGAGGGATCTGTTCTCAGGTAAGCGGGAGGTAGACGAGCATAAGCACTGGGTGAGGCTTGGGGGATGCCTTTTCTAGACAGGGCTGGGTGTGGTTTGAAGGGCTGGGTGTGGTCCTCACATGCTGCACATGTTCTTGGAAGGTGTGCAGAGCTGGGTGTGGTTTGAAGAGCTGGGTGTGGTCCTCACATGCTGCACATGTTCTTGAAAGGTGTGCAGAGTTTCAGTTATTATACAAATGAGTTGGATTAACACATGGCCTAGGGAGGAGTATTTTAAAGAAGCCTTGGTAAAAGCAAGGCCCAATGTGTAAACAAAACAGCACATTAAACAACATACACAGAAGCCTAGGGGGGGGAAGGTGAGATAACAAGAAAGGCTTTCAATAGTAAGTTTAAAAGGGAGCTATTACAGAACCCACTAGTGCAGTGAGAGGGGACATGCTCTTTGCTGTGTACAAACCCTAACAATACCACCAGCCGTATTATGAGTTGCATAGGATATAATGGACTCGTAATACAGCTGGTGGTATATCCGTTACTTTACCGTCACTTTTGGGACGGATTAACACCTCCTCCAAAGTTGTAATAACCTCCCTTATCCCTTGCCGGTTCCTGCGTCGGCCAGTCCTCACCTCTCTTGCACTCAAGCCATAAGTCAGGTGGAACTATAATCTCAAACAGGGTATTCAAGTCCTCCGAGAGACATTTTGCCAACTTCACAAACCTGTCCGTCTGTTGGTACCTTTCTATTGTCTTCTCCCTCAACCTGGGATAATCATTTGTGAGTGACAGGATGTCTCCCCTAGACCACGGTACATGGACTAGAACCCATATGGCTGTTTCTCTCATTGGTAACATTTTTATTGTCCCCGTGTCCGGTGTGGCTTTAGCCTGCTTTGGTTCTGGATCCTCGCCTTTCTCTTTATCTCTTTTCTTTGCCCATATGCCTTCCCACTTCTCTATGGCTCCCCAAATTTGTGCACTTTGCAGTATTTCTTTAAGATGCACTTTCATTCCGGTAGACCTCATTTGATCAAAATCTTTAGAATCAAAGTCTAATCTGTTGCTTCTTCTCAAGTGTTTAGTATTCTCAATATCTATGCCGTATTTGTCTGCCAGGTTTGCCAACCTCTGATGTACCTTGCTCACTTCTTTATTGATTTTGGGGCACAGATACCTCAATTCTGGTTCTGTGTATGACTCTAATCTGTTCACTCCCATTGTTCCTTCCACTAGTTCTGCAGCTTCCACACCCAGTCTTACAAATTTTAAGTATTCATCCCTTTCTGACCTCTCTGTGGTCACTGTAGTAGTTTGTGAAGCGTTGATCTTTTCTAACCACTCATTTAATTGTTGCACGGAAAAGCCTTGCAACAAAATGTTTCCTGACTGCATCAATGGTGACTGTGTCGTATTTGTACTCAGTGTCTGTGGGGCTAGCACAATTATCCCTAATTGCCTCACTGTCTCTAAAGGAGCTCCAATCGGACTGAGGTCTAGCAAAGACCTGAGTCCTTCTGCTGCTTGTTCTCTTGGTGTCATTAGTTGGGGAGTTCCTGTGAACCCTCTACTTATCGCCTCTTGGGTCATCACTCCCTGATCACACATGCCAGACTTACCCTGCGCATACAGCGGTACTGCTGGACAAACAGTAATTGGCAACGATATGGCAGCTGGTGTCTTACCAGGTCCCAAACCCCGTGGAGCATTAACTCCCATAGCTTGACCCATCATGGGTGCTGTAGGTACTGACTGCGGTTTTGCAGCTGGAGTGTAACCCAGAATCAACTGATGAGGCAGCTGGGGCAGCAATTGCGGAGTTGGCTCAATCTGCACTAGCTTTGATCGCGTATATATCGGATCAGGCAGCACCATCAGAATCGTATTTGTCTCTAGTACTGGGACATCTGGATAGAGCCTCTGTATCCGCGGAGGTTGCAACTGTATCTGAGTGTCTGATGCAGTGGGTACACTGACACCATTCTATATCAAAACTATATCACTTGTCTGCACTGTATTTTTAATTCCCTTACTCTGTGCTGGATCCTCAGGACCCACACTAGTGCTCGGCGCAGTGTCATTTATAGCATATGGTGGTGTGCGATCATGTAACAACTGATTAAGAAACTCTTCATCATCTGAATCATCTTCATCTACCCAAGACCTCTGAGTCTCTTTTGACTTGCTAGAGCCTTTGTCTGTCTTACTGGGTTATTGCCAGAAACAATTTAAGTCCGTCAACTATTCCCCTTTTCCACATCCTGCTCTCATTGTCCCATCTAGCCTCAGGTAAAGTCTTCTCTGCCCTTTTTATTCTCCTTTCAAGTTTTTGCTGTCTTTGTCGTATGGCCATTAAATCCCAGACTGCTAATGCCTCATACTGAGCTCGTCTCAGAGGCGGCTTTTGTACACTTAATATCCACCACAAGTTCTCTAAGATTCTTGTATTGAATGTTCCATGCTGCGGAAACGCTAAACATCCCTCCTTCTCTGTTAATTGCGCCACTGCTTCATCCAAAGACATGGCGTGACTCTTTTTTCCTCCATTACAATATAAGCTGGAGTACCCTCAGGCGGTGTAGGCTCCCCTTCACTCACCCTAATATATGTATCTCCATCCAGGCACTCTTTAAAGCCTTGAAAAACTTAATTTTCACATCTTTTATTTTGTTTTGAATCTAATCAGAAAGTGACTTTAATTCCCAGAATACTCTTCACCCGCCTTTCTCAACCTATTGCCTCTCACAGACGCTGCCAATCCATGCACGACCCCTCTCGGCAACTGATCTATCCCAGCGCGGCACCACTGACGTCACACTCACACACACTGCAGCTGACAAAGTCTTGCGGCTTGTCCTCCTCACACAAAACTAATGCAATATATTGCGAGCACCTTTAACAACAAAACCCAAATTTGCCGGTTTACTACAGGAAGGGTAACACAATCGCTTCAGAACTTTACAGAGATTTCACTTGAAGCCTCGGCCGCTACTCTCTCCTTCTCAGCTCCCACACTCGCAAGCAGAATTCGACCCGCAATTCCTACTCTGGACTTGTCAGTGGTTTGCTCTAGTGCACTTTAGAACTTGCCAAATCTCCATCGAAGGTTTAATTCACACAACTTGACTCAAACTCAACTTGTCAACCACGCCCGATTGACCTAATAAACCGCACAAATGACAACATAAACCCAAGTGTCTTCTACACTTGTCAATATAATCCGGAGTCTTAGACCACGACGGGTCCGTACATTACCAACAACAGCCACGTGGATAATTTTGAGCACAAAGCGCCACACTCATATGAAGTTCGCCGACTTCCCTACTCTCATTCTGCGGAGTACAACCCACTCCTACTAAAGTAACATTACCTGAACTAAATCCACACAGACTTCACCAAATACCTGCAATATGCATAAGCTGAGCAAGCGCAAATTCTATACCACACATACTAAAACGCCGAGAACATTCCCAACTCACTTAGGCAGGCTCCGAGATTCTGGGAAAGTCATGGGGAATTGAGAAACGCATCATACCTCCAATTTGCATTATCTCGAAAAACAATTTAAACAGTAATCCTCTGTCCTAGGGCCCCAAAGTGTCTAAACCATCGCTCTGCTACCAGAACTGTTAACGCGTCCCTTTATGACTAATTTTCTCACTTTGGGACTCATTTTAGGCCAATTAATCTTTTGACCCTGATTGAAGACACCTTAGGACTAGATAGCTATCCAACATGTCAATCAATATGTCAATAATGTCATCAAAGTTCACAGTAATACGACAAATCAAATTATTCAAAGACATTTAATAAACTCGAAAGACTACCATGACCTTCAAGTCATGAATAACCACACCAATTTAATATGATTTTGTGAAGTTTATTCCCTATTGATTACAATTCTACTAGCAAGTTTATTAGTCTCAAAACCAAGAAGCACATTAGCATAGTCACAATATGGCAACTTTGATAAGATTTCATCAAAGCAAGAATCACAAACATTAGAATATAACACGGTGTCAGCATAGGTTATCTTTAGCAGAGTATCATCATCATCATCAAGTTATTCAACAAAGCATAGATTCAGTCATTTGTCTATTTGCGTCAGTTTAGTGAACCCCTCTCCTAACCTCAAATTAGCATTAGCATGTTGGGCTTCATGCAAAATAATTTAGTAACACCAATTTGGAAAACATTGAACTATGGTCTATGTCAAAAGAAGCAGTTGGTACCTAGAAAGAAAAAGCAAACAGACAATCACAATTTCATTGTCATATAGTTACCCTCTGTATTTGGGTCAGCACTCATGTTCGGTCTTCGTCCTCAGGACATCAGTTGGTTCGCCATCAGCCAGGAATTCAGCTCTGGCAGGAAAGGTAAAGGGTACTTCCCTCCTAAGGAGGTAAAGTATAAACTGGCAATCTAAGGGCAAGGATGATTCTAAGTAAAGATTAGCAAGTCACTAAGCAAAGTGACAAAGGGCCTGATTACAACTTTGGAGGATGGTGTTAATCCGTCCCAAATATGACGGATATCCTGCCTACCCTATTACGAGTTCCATAGGATATAATGGACTCGTAATACGGTAGGTGGTATATCCGTCACATTTGGGACGGATTAACACCGTCCTCCAAAGTTGTAATCAGGCCCAAAGTGTCTGGATCATAGCAAATCACATCAGCATCTCCCCTCGCTCTATCTAGTTCTGAATTACTTCCTGGTGTCAAGGGTTTTTATCCCCTTTTCGTTGTACATTCCCCTAAAATTTGTTTGAACAGGGGGTTGCACCCCACTATCTTTAACCAATTGTCTTTACATTAGCTCATCGAATTTGTCACCCCATAACAGTTCTCACGTATTTTATTGGTCCTTATGATTGACGTCTTTAGCGGGTGGAATGTCCGGTATGATTTCATAGTTCTGTGGTCCTTTGCACATCTTCGGCGACCTTGTACCTACGAGTGGTCTACAGTGTTGCATTCAGCTAAAATGTTTCTACAAGCAAGTCGAATTTCATGAGAACGGATCTACTACAGTTACATTCAGCTTTTAGTTTAGAGAAAAACAAGAGTTCATGTCCTTCAACAAGTTAGCACACTGCACATTAGAAAAAACACATTTAATATGAGAGTCAGGCAGCTAGGCCTCAACTCATGCTAACTAAGGCCTAATGATTTATTAGCAAAACCTTTGCATATCTCTATTATTATTAGTGTAAAATCATAACATAACATAACATTTCAACATTATTAGTCAGTTTCATTAGTCCCTGTATACAGGGAGTGCAGAATTATTAGGCAAATGAGTATTTTGACCACATCATCCTCTTTATGCATGTTGTCTTACTCCAAGCTGTATAGGCTCGAAAGCCTACTACCAATTAAGCATATTAGGTGATGTGCATCTCTGTAATGAGAAGGGGTGTGGTCTAATGACATCAACACCCTATATCAGGTGTGCATAATTATTAGGCAACTTCCTTTCCTTTGGCAAAATGGGTCAAAAGAAGGACTTGATAGGCTCAGAAAAGTCAAAAATAGTGAGAGATCTTGCAGAGGGATGCAGCACTCTTAAAATTGCAAAGCTTCTGAAGCGTGATCATCGAACAATCAAGCGTTTTATTCAAAATAGTCAACAGGGTCGCAAGAAGCGTGTGGAAAAACCAAGGCGCAAAATAACTGCCCATGAACTGAGAAAAGTCAAGCGTGCAGCTGCCACGATGCCACTTGCCACCAGTTTGGCCATATTTCAGAGCTGCAACATCACTGGAGTGCCCAAAAGCACAAGGTGTGCAATACTCAGAGACATGGCCAAGGTAAGAAAGGCTGAAAGACGACCACCACTGAACAAGACACACAAGCTGAAACGTCAAGACTGGGCCAAGAAATATCTCAAGACTGATTTTTCTAAGGTTTTATGGACTGATGAAATGAGAGTGAGTCTTGATGGGCCAGATGGATGGGCCCGTGGCTGGATTGGTAAAGGGCAGAGAGCTCCAGTCCGACTCAGACGCCAGCAAGGTGGAGGTGGAGTACTGGTTTGGGCTGGTATCATCAAAGATGAGCTTGTGGGGCCTTTTCGGGTTGAGGATGGAGTCAAGCTCAACTCCCAGTCCTACTGCCAGTTCCTGGAAGACACCTTCTTCAAGCAGTGGTACAGGAAGAAGTCTGCATCCTTCAAGAAAAACATGATTTTCATGCAGGACAATGCTCCATCACACACGTCCAAGTACTCCACAGCGTGGCTGGCAAGAAAGGGTATAAAAGAAGGAAATCTAATGACATGGCCTCCTTATTCAACTAATCTGAACCCCATTGAGAACCTGTGGTCCATCATCAAATGTGAGATTTACAAGGAGGGAAAACAGTACACCTCTCTGAACAGTGTCTGGGAGGCTGTGGTTGCTGCTGCACGCAATGTTGATGGTGAACAGATCAAAACACTGACAGAATCCATGGATGGCAGGCTTTTGAGTGTCCTTGCAAAGAAAGGTGGCTATATTGGTCACTGATTTGTTTTTGTTTTGTTTTTGAATGTCAGAAATGTATATTTGTGAATGTTGAGATGTTATATTGGTTTCACTGGTAATAATAAATAATTGAAATGGGTATATATTTTTTTTTGTTAAGCTGCCTAATAATTATGCACAGTAATAGTCACCTGCACACACAGATATTCCCCTAACATAGCTAAAACTAAAAACAAACTAAAAACTACTTCCAAAAATATTCAGCTTTGATATTAATGAGTTTTTTGGGTTCATTAAGAACATGGTTGTTGTTCAATAATAAAATTAATCCTCAAAAATACAACTTGCCTAATAATTCTGCACTCCCTGTATGTTGGCGGCCACTCCCAGTGGGCACATTTCAAGCGCACGTTTTAGCACAATACATTAATACATTTTCTATGCGGCATTATTACACATTAGTTCATAAACATTTCATGTTAATATAGATTATATAAGCTATGCTCTCTCACTGGAACAAGGCAAGAAGAAGGACTGACCTGCTGGGCCCCTGGCCTGCACCTGGATACTGCATCCAGAAGGACTGCACCAGGTGCAAACTTTGGGCTTCACCAAGAAAAGGACTTTGCTTTACTTCTACAACCTCAAGAAGGGATTCCCTGTCAGCTACAGGTAGAAAGGCGCTTAGCAGAGTCCCCTGGAACAAGTCCTGCAAAATTGTCCAGCTGACCACTGGCTAGTGGTCATTTTAGGATTTGGACTAGGTGCATTTTGGGAGTTGGAGTCCTAACACCCAAGGAGCAACTCTTAGCTTTGAAAAAACGCCCCACAATTTGACATACCCGACGTCGTGAGTCAAACCGTCAAACCTTGATCGTGAACTGCAGGTTCGTCCAGCTGAAAAGCTCTAGAGCCTCATTCTTCCAGGATTTAAATGGGGGCTTGTGGAAAGGTGATCCATCAAAGTCATATCAAAATTGGCTTGCCGAGGATGGTCGTCCGGTTTCGGGAAAGAAAAGCTCAGGAAAGGTTTCTAAGTCCGAACGTAAATGTTTGACGAGGCCTCCCGCGCAAGGTATCTGAGGAGGGTTCCATCAAGGTTGGCTTTAGCTTTCGACTTGGTCCCGGTTGAAGATTTCCATCCCGAAAAAGTTTCTAAGTCTGAATGTACAAACCTGGACCAAGGCCTCCTGTGCCACATATCCGAAGAGGGCTCCAGCGAAGTTGACCTCATCCTGGTGAGTAAGAAATCTTCAAAAATGTGTCTCAGTGTAACCGAGCAGGGCTTTATCGCGGTCTGTCTCAACTTTTGACTTTGACCTGTCCAGTGCAACCAGATGTCCAGATTGGCACTTTTGATTTCTGAGCGCTAGAAAACATTTAATAACTCTTATTCCCTTTACTGGATTTTTTTTAAGATAAAACTATTATCTATTTTTATAAATTGCTGTTGGATTTTTATTGTGTTTTGTGTCATACTCATTTACTGTTTTGGGGATATTAAATGATTTATACACCTGTCTCCTAAGTTAAGCCTAGCTGCCCTTTGCCAAGCTACCAAGGGTTGAGCCAGAATTAATTTATTAAAACCTTGACTGGACCTAGTAGGGGTTTGTCACCTATTGCTAAGCGTAAGTACTTACCTGCCCCAATAATCGACTTTCTAACACCTTTCATTTCTAGTCAGTCAATTGGTGACATAGATGAACATACATTGTAGACTGGTTGAAACATCGTAAGTATCTCCTTCTGTGTATTGTGTCTGTAACAAATCATATGTCAGGAATGCAGACAGAGAGTATGTTCTCGGAGTTTGGGCAAAATTATGTATTACAATGTGTATTATATTTGCATAGGACTGCAATATTTGTGTAATTAAAAAATATACTGCTCAGCTACCTACGTCCAGCCAAGCATGATATAGACTGTAAAACATATAAATAAAAACATAAATATTGTTACGTTGTCAGCAATTCACAATATGTTGGTGTATTTTGCCTGTCCTCCTGTCCACACCATTAACAAAATAAGTCATACAAATGCGCACTGTGAACATACACAAGCAACACATCCCAAGTCTTCAGGCATGTCAGCTAAGAAAATTTGATCAAGATAACTGAGTCTTGGGAGTGTTTACCTACATTGCTCAATTTACTACACTATACCACATACAATAGTTTAGTTGCCTCAATCAAAACATATGCATTAGCCTTTTGCATGACATACTGCACCTGGTGCATCACTTGGAAGCCACGCATCAATGCCAATGCGTCAAATAGAATGCATTGTGCATTGGCATGAGTTGTGTGTAACTCACTAATTATTTTACGATGCGTCAGAAAACATGATGCATTTGTTGAAAAAGTGCTGCATCCACCCAGGAAATTATACAATGGCTCTGCCATACTGCAAACCAGGAAGTGTGAAATTACTTTCACTTTCTCTGACAGTGTTTTTGTCTGTGCTGGCTGGTGGAGATGTTTTGTGTTTGCGTGGTTGATTGCTTGAGGTTTTTTGGCCTCTGTTGTCTGTGCTGTCCCTGTTGTGTCCCAAAAGTGGTATTCTTGCAGTTGTATTTTGTATTGTTTTGTCCACTGTATTATTGGTTGTTTGTTTTTTGTTTTTTCCCTAGGGATGTGTCGGGATGATCAGATCAAGGAATCTGTCAGAGAAGGAGGAGTTTGGTGCCTCCTGGTCTACTATCTGCCCAGCATGGCTGACACAGGGGGAAGGGTGGGCCAGGGGTACCCTACCCAAAAGAGAAAGGAACGGTGGGAAATGGTTCGCTTCCACATGAGCTGTGTCTTCGACGTACAAGAGACTGACCAACAACTGGAGCACAGATGGGAGTATGTGGTTAGGCAGGAGTAACATTTTATTGATCATCACATATTAGACATTGGTGTGCCTGTTGGTAAGTACCTATATTCCATGAGCTTGTAGCTATGTGTCCTTAGCAAAAATGTGTTATTGCTCTTTCAACTGGACGAGTCAGATGTGTTTTTGGGGGTAGTATCCCATGATCCAGGCAAAAAAAAAAAAATCATGCCACAGAGGCAAGTTCACATTTGCATAGCTCTAGCCCAAACAGACCATGCCGTGGTTGGGGACCCATCTGGCACTGTGCAGGGAGTGTTGTCACCTGACCTGCTAAGTCATTACTGATTCCAAACTGTGGGGTCCTACTGCCATGTATGTTGCAGGGGACCAGACTCACATGACATTATGCCACAGGTTGGACAGGCAGTTTGGAGTACCCCCCATAATTCAACATACATGCGATTTTAAAGAAAAAGGTCACAATTCCTTTATGCTCAGGGCATAAATGGACACTGTTAACTACCTGAACTAGTAGCATGGAAGGACCTAAGTAAAGAATAAAAACAAACATGATGCTGTCCGATGCATGTTGCATTGTTCATAACAGGTATTGATTTGAGAAAATTTCTGCATAATTACTGCTTTGCAGAGTGTGGTCTCTAAATTTATTATGTTAACATAGTTATCAAAGCCAGGCATCCCTGCACTATGTACCAAAGAAGATAGTTTGGTACTTTGCATTCTGTGCACCTGAGAGGTGAGGTCTCTGATATTATCCATAAACACTGCAACATGACAAACATATGCTCATCATTAAGCCATATCAACTTTGCCATATGCTACATGTCCAACGTGCAGAGAATAATAGACATTTGTGAGTCCAATTTACTGTGTTTCATATGTACACAGTGTACATGTTCAAAGTTCACAGAGCAAAGTACCATGTTTTTGTCTTGTAGGTGGACCTGCACCATACAAGAGTGCTGAGGTGGACACCTTAAGGAATCCCAATGCTACCAGTGACTGTCATCTGTATGTTTACTGTGCTTTGCAAGGATTAAGTGTAACCTCTGATATTGGTTGGATTGAGATGTGTAAGGGTTTCATAATTCACCTGAAAACAATGTTCATTCTGTGTTACTTCACAAAGGAAGTAGGAGAACGTTTCATGTTCATTTCTTTGGGGCAAATGACAATGTGCATGTATTGCCAATGTATGCAGGCACATATGATGGATAGCTCAGAATCTGCTGTTGTAGCGTTTGGCCATGGATCACATGGATGCATATGGAACACGTACCATTGCCAGCCCTAAAACCCACAGATGGGCATAATTATAAATGTCTCTCACCCATATCATAGATAGAAAGTACCAACTATTTTCGCAAATTATGTGACAGAAAAATTACATGTGAGTTTCAACACAGAGTATGTCTGCCCAAGTCTAAATCTGAGCAGGACACAAGTGTGGATGGGGTGTAGCATATATCCCAGACAACACTACAAATAGTCAACAATGCATGTTGTACAGTGTGAAGGATTGATGGCATGCTCAGGCACTCATGTCACTCACACAGCAAAATGGTTTTGGATCCATATGTGTATCAGTAACTACGTGTTTTGCCCAAGATTGAAATCCAATAAACATCTGTGACCATGTTGTGGGCTAGGCATCACGAAACAAGATTCCTTCCTAGTATAGATGCTGCATATGTATTTGTGATGCAGTAAAGTTACTATGTATCAATCATTAGAGCCAATCCTGTGGCCAAAGGGCATCTCCGTGTGTTGCTGTGAGTGTGTAAGTATATTCTCCATAGCAACCATTTACTTGGGTTCACCACTTACACCGCATTTATCTTGATATGTGACAACTTTCATCCAGCATAATGGGTATGTGAGAATCCATCAGAGTGGGACACATAAGTCACATGTGAGAAGGGGTGGCAGAGGAGCAATTTCCAAAATGCCATGTTGGCTTAAACAACGTTGGAGAGAAAATCTATGTCAACATGCCTTTGGACGGTTCCACGTCAATCTGCCTGTCTGATGCATATTTCTAATATAGTTGTACACATGGCAATGTAGTGACATTTTATGAGGTAGGACCACATAGGATGTGAGGATACCTACCTCAGTGCAAATATAATAGGTATGATTAGATGTGACACATGTCCCAAGACCAACCATGGTAATGCAGTTTAAAGCCTGCTTCATGCCCTCATATGCCCAATGTCCTAAAATCAACATGTAATTGTACCTTTTCAGTATTTTGTGAAGTAAAAGACCAATGTGTAAAGTACCACATGCATGCCTGCACTGTGTTGTCAGCATGTAGCCCATTACACAGTCCGCCTACTGGTGGTTTTACCCATACTGTCTCCCCCCAAAACTTTCACCCTTTACTAATTTTTGGCAATTTCCTGCAAAGTACAGCAGACGATGCTCATACATATGAGAACCACGGAATTCATGCACACACTCACCACATTGATATGGTTTGAGTTTATGGGCCTGAAGGTAAGATTCTGAACTGACATGTATGGACAGGCACTGGGACATGTGAAGGACCACATGATATTGCTTGAATTTCTTTACATAAACCATTTAATAATGTTCCAGGTATCTTCATGAGTCAATATTGGACATATGCTCCAACAGGCCTGTTGAATTGGAAGTAGCTAGCCACCCTCCATCTATGTTTTCAACTACCTGGCACAGTCAGTCTATATTGCAATGTGTGTGGCCTTGTGTATTTGCCATGTCAGTTACGCAATGCTGACTCACAATAACTGTATTTGCTAGACATTACTCATTTCACATAGGCTATTAGCTATAGAATATACTCCCCTAGCATGCTACGTGACAACCCTCAGGGAGTAGTTAGGTAGACCATGTGTACCATTCCATTTGCACACAACATCACAGTTCATAATCAATCTTAGTATTATTATGGGTATACGTGTATTTGGGTATACACTGCAATTTCATATACCTGCAATACCGACACGAGTCTTTTCATTGTTGCATTAGGAGAAGTATGTTTCTAATGATGTTTTTGTTTTCATTTTTAGATTAAACAATGATTTTTTGTCAGGACATGACACATGTGATGTTTGTAACTTAAGCCTACTATTGATTACAACATGTACATGTTCATCTTTGCCTGATACATATTTCCATTCTCTCCAACAGACAACATGATGCATGCCCAGGGAAAAGCATATGGTATCCATCTGCAAAGATACCGCCACCTCAGACACGTTGCCCGGACCTACAGACAGATGGACCGTATGTGTGTTGAGGGAAGACAGCCACATAGATGTCTGGACCTCTGGGGCACCATGGAACGGACAAGGCAGGCACCAGCCAGAAAGTTGATGTGCCCCATGGAGGTGGAGCAGTAGCAGTTCCAGGAACCTCTGTTGCGCAGATAACACAAACACCACAGCCTCAGACCACAACCCCAGAACTGTCCTCTGCTTTCAAAAGACAAGCCTTTAGAGATATTTTGGAATTGTAATTATGTGTAGCAGACATGGAACTACAGATAGCTACTCTAATGGAGACGGTAAACACTTTGAAGCAGTTGGTGGACTGGATAGCAGGCTAGATATAGCCCTCCTTTGAACTTTCTGTACTTAGAGTGTTTGCTATATATGGCTTTTAAAGATTAGTATTTTAGCACAGGTTAGGATAGGTTGTAGCATAGGGATAGGTTAATTTAGTATTAGTAAATTTATCGTTGTATTAGTGATTTTTGTTAGGTGGGGATAAGGGTGCTTAGGTTATTAAGTGGGCAGGGATTGATGAGTAGGATATGTTTAAAAAAATTATAAAAAACATATTTGTTTAGGTTTCAATGTTTAGGTGGTTTGTGTATTGGTGTAGTTTATGTTGGTATTGTGTCAAGATATGTATTAAGGGGGTGGGTGTTGAAGTTTAACATTTCTGTTGTCGTATATGTGTAGAGTAGAATAAGTTAAGGTTAGGTATGTTAAGATAGATTTTAGTTAAGATAATGTAGGTAAGTTAGCATTGGTTAGTTTAGTAATCATTTTGAAAAAATAAGTTATGTAGTATAGTGTAGTTAGTTTTATATACTGCTTCATGATTTACTGCATAGGAGTTGTCATAAATGATTAGGTTAAGAACATGCGTTGAAGTCTCCAGGCAGTGTTTTTATACATGTGTAACTAGGTGAAACACCTACAGAGAAGGTCATGTCAGGTTTGCAATGGAGTCACTTAAGGGATCTTCAAACATGATTGTACACTGTAAGTGACACACTTGCTGTGAATAGACACACAGACCAAAACAGGTATTCCCATACTGCTGCACTGTGTGTTTAAGTCATGCTACATGTATTGTATGGATGATTATGTCAAACAACTGTCACTAATCAAGGATGTTGAGGGTCACGCACTGATGCCAGACACTTATACACTCACATTTGCAACATTTTATTGTCACAGCAGTGTTGTTTGCTGGCTAGTATTCATGGAGGTGACTCCCACCTGTGCAGAAACATCATTCACCCTTAAGATTGACTGATTGCTAATTGTTGCACTTCATGCTTCATTCTTTTTGCATGCTTGCATAACTACTTGCCAGTTTAGATGCACATAGGGTTCACATAAACTATTCCCCTTGACCTGTGTAGATTTGTCTATGGATCTATCAATCATAGTTCCCTTTAGATAGTAGGAAGTATCTTTAGGGTCATCACATCCACCAATATCTAAGTAGTCCAATTATCAACAGACGTACAACATGCCGGTTGAAGATAGTACATTTATAGTCATCTGTTTAAATATGAAGGATCACAGTAGCAGTTATTTCAGCAATAACCCAACATTGTTTTAGAGCTAAAGGATGCCTATACAGAGTCCACTGGGGATACATGTCATGAGAGGTGTATAGAGGAGTATCCATTGAGGAAGAGATCCAGATTGCAGTTAGAGAATGGAGGCCACATTGACAGTCCACAAATGGATAAGAGAAAAAGGGGGGGTGGGGGAGGGGGGGGGCAAACACAAAGTACACAGTGCCAGATGACAAGGGCAATGGTATATTACTCAACACAGGTCCAATGCTAAACTGACAAAGGGCCACAGGCAAAGGTTACTGGGAAGTTCTCTGCCTGATAGAAATCCACTTCTTTCTTCTCTGTGTTTGGTATGCCTCCCCGGAGGCTGGTGGTGTGTGTATAGGAGGCATCTGAGGCACACACACACATCAGGGGCTGAAGATCTGGCTCTCCTGTCCCCAGCAGCAATTTTCCTGTCCCACAAGGAAGGCTGCACAGTGCCCAGAAATGCCTGCTGGCTTGTCAGCACAGGAAAATTAATCGCGGAAGGCTCCCATTGTTGTAATATAGGAGGCCTGCTTCTACTCCATAGATTGAAGGATGGTGTGTATAGCCCCCAGGTGGGTGGCAACCTCACTGGTGTCACATTGGCGTAGCTGTTGTTGTCTTTGCCTCATGACACCAGCGATGTCAGCCAGGGACTGTTCCAATCTCTGGAGCAGAGTGTAGGTGCCTCTAAATGCATCAGAGGTGTCCTTATTAGGACTGAGCCACCTGCGGACTCCCTGTATGGTACCTGCAATGACCTCCACACTAGCCTGCACCTCATCCAACATCTGCCACTGGACTCTTATTGCTTGGTGATAAAATACAACCTGTGGGTTCTTAGAGTCCAGAGTTAGCCTGGCACTTGCTGATGGTGTAGGTTGGGTCATAGGCAGCTCCTCTGGAAACCTGATGATGCTGCCAACCCCTCCTACTCCTGTAGAAGGTAAGACAATGTAGTCCAGGTTTTGCTGAAACATGTCTTCGTCCACTTGAGGCAGGATATCATTGGCAGCAGTTTGGTCATCCTGGACAGCCAGCTGGTCAGAGGGAGTTGTATCTCCTGCAATCAAAAGGGTATATGTCAGTGTTGATCAATGCTAGATGTTGACAGTAGTTCTCTGGCTGACATACAGTATTTATCCTGATTTATCTTCACACAACATTTATGTGTGGTACCTACTGTATGTGACTTGTATGTATTGAGGGGAAGTGGCACTGTATTTGCCTTACAGATGTTAGTATCACTGCATTGGTCACATGCCACTGTATGACAAGGGTGTCATACCACACATTGTAACACAATTACAAAGCTCGCTGGCCAGCACACCAGTATGGATATGTTGAGGTAAGGTACACATTGAGCTTGGAGATGACTGGCCCTTCTTTTCATGATAACTATGCCTAATGTTTTTTTTTTCATGTATTTATTGCATTACTGTGCACATTGCACCAACATTTACAAGCCACAGGTGTGCCAAGCATTCCATGTGGCCACTACTCAGCCCACTGCTTATGTGAAAGTGAACAAGGTCTGTTCATATTTTCAATTTGATCCTGCTGTCAGTCTTGCACATACTACATCATAACAGCCAGCCTTGTTGTGCTGTCTGGCATGCACACTGTGCATTCATGTGGCCAAGATTCATATTTGTCAGGCATCCACACCACTCTACACAGCTACCAGCCTGATACACTGCAGAAATGTGTAAGTGCACGTACTTATCATGGGTGTGCAATATGTGTAAACAGTGGCCAGTGTGTGCTAAATCCGAGGGGATACACACAGTGAAACTAGGTAGATAGCTAGTACTGACGCTCACAGCATTTCATCATTGCCAGATGTGGTTATCTACTGAGTATCACACATTGTTAGACTCAGACCCACTCACTTGAACCTGTAGGTTTCTCCTCTGGCAATCCTCACTTAGGCTAAGTGACTCCACCTACTGTCAAACACTAATGATATCCTGATCATACATTAATTCATATGTGATGCCAAAGCCTACATTTGCATTCACCACTTCCAACTGCCTATCAGGGCTGTGTGATCCAGCAGAACTGAAGATCGCCCTCCCATTCCGGGCTTCCATAGAGGAAAGTCACCAATTGATCTCCTCCCGCACCTCGTCTGAAAGAGGGACTGCCTGGGAGTAAGTGGGGCACTTCCTCAGATGGGCCACTTTCAGTCACTAAAAAGCTCGATATGAAGGAGGATGGAATGGAATGGAGGATGGAAGGAGGTCCACCAGCCAAGAAATCTGCCGCAGGGAGACTCACTATTGGTTAGTTTTCTTTAGAGTTCATGGCAAACCTATGTCACATTCCTGGATGGGAGGCTCAAGGAGGCAGAGAGCGAATCTATCATAAACCCTAGGAAAGTTGCATTTTGAGAGAGAATCAAGAGAGATTTATTTGTGTTTATTACAAACCCCATACTCTCTAGAAGGGAGACCACTAATTGGAGGTGGAGGGACAGTTTGCGAGGATCCTGGTCCAAGATCAGCATGTCATCTAGGTAAATGATGAGGCACATCCCCTGCACCCTCAAGTATTCTTTGACTGGTTTGAGAACCTTAATAAAGCACCAGGGAGTGGAGGAAAGGCTGAATGGCAGTGTGGAAAACTTGAATGTCTGCTTGAGCCTGAGAAACTGGAGAAAATGCCGGTGAGGCAGGAAAAATGGTATGGATAGATAGGCTTCATTTAATTCCAGCCAAACCATCCAGTTGCATGAGTCAAGACATCCCAGAGGAGGTGGATACCCTCCATTTTGAAATGGTGGTACACAAGCCACTGGTTGAACATGTGTAAGTTTATGACAGGTTGCTGACAGCTTTCGTGCTTGTTCACTAAGAAAATGTTGGTGATAAAGCCATTGGGATGCGTAACTGTGAGGCAGATGATCCCTTTGCCCCGAAAAGAGACAACCTCTGAGTCGAAGAGGGCGGTCTCTCATAAAGAGATTTATATAGGTCTTGGTCGCATTGCCTGACGGGGAACTCTGAAAAACCTGAGCTGTATGAAGGACCCAGACTTCCAAGGTGATTGACTCCCATACATGGGAGAATTCTGCCAGCCGACCCCCCCACATTGAGGGGGGCTGAACACGCACTTTAATTAAAGCAAGCGTCAAAATATTTGAAGCCTTTCCCCTGAAGTGATGGATGCATGTATGGTAGAAATGGGTGTATCAGGCCTGGTCTTGACACTGCCCTGATCTGGAGCCTTGTCCTCTAGGAGGACACTGGGAGGAAACTCGGCTGACCAAGTGGCCTTGCACCGACTGGCACCCCTCTGAAATTCTTGGAGCGAAACACTTGGTTTATGGACTATTGGGCCTTGTCCAAAGAGGTAAAGGTATTTACACATTTTCTCAGATCCTTTATGAAAGGTTCCCTAAAAAGTCCCCCATGGGTTACTGCTTCCTCTTCAGAGTCAGCAGGGTCTCCAAGCTTCAGATCCACTTTGATCAACAATGAGTGTCGAGGCTCAGTGGACAGTGAACAATTGGCATTTCCTAGAAAGATGATTGTGTGCTGCACCCAGCCAGAGAGCCCGTCTGGTAAATTAGGGATCCCGAAGACTTGCCATTGTCTGCTATATCCAGTATCTTAGTGAGCGGGCCTAGAGTGTCCAGACGTTTGTCCTGATGCTCTCCACGTCTTGTCAATGCCCTTCTTAGGGTCTGTCATGAATTTTGCTAAGAAAGCAGCCTTGGGGGAGTCTAATTCTGGTCTGATAGCCACCTTTCCCGTCAAGAGAGGGGCCCTGGCATTCAGCCTTCAGGGGACTATGGGCTTCCTTTCTGATGCAACCCACAACATAGTTGGTCACCTTTGTTGAGGAAATCCACTATCAGAATCAGGGATGCAGGATCCGTTCAGTGTTCAACATACAGAATCATTGTCAGGGCCTGACACAGTATTTGAAGGGTGCAGAGAGGGATGCCATGGCCTAGAAGGACCTGCATAGTAATCAGTATCCTTGTGGGAGTCATCACAGGGGTCTGGTGGAGGCTGGGCAAGGTGGGACAATAATAAGCCCATTCTGGTTCTGGGGAGGGGGGTGGGGTTGGGGTGGGGTTCTGTGCCATGAACGTCCATCTGAGGTGATTGACAGCAGTGTGATCAACCCCCAAATCATGGTGGTGCTTGGGAAGAACGTTGTCAGGGTTTGAGGGCTGGGCATGAGTGAGCGGACCCAAATCTGGGGATCCCAGAGCAAATTTGAGGATCTTGGTGCACTTGTGCGCAATCTGCTGCACAAGGCGCTGTTCCATGGGTTATGACCTCCTCCACAGCCCTATAAATTGAGGCATCCATGGCCTCATAAAATTCCTCATCCCACGTTGCAAAATCAGGGGCATGATTTACTCCTAGGGCATCATTTTCCAGCACCATTATTATTGGAGTGGAACACCATCTGAGAGCTGACTGTGGCACTGCAATGTAGGGATTTCCAAGGGCTATGCCAGCGTGCTAAGGAAAGCTGGGTAGAGTGCTTCAATTATGGGGGCTGGGATTCCCAGCTAACGAATAGTGTGTTGTCAGTGCCGCACTTAGGGTGGCTTTAAGCCCAAGCACACCATTCTCCTTGTGTGAAGTCGATGGGGGTGGGTCTGCCTGGGAACATGTTCCTTCGAAGGCTCTCTCGGCCTACATGCTACTACTGACCCTTATTGTGACACAAAACACGCCGCATGCCAACCCTACCAGACGGCGTCAATAAAAGAAAAACAGCCAGGGAGAGGCTGTACTGACGTGGTATAGCTGGGCGTCACTGTCCAGGAGACAAGGCTCAGGCTACAGGCTAGCGGCGCCAATCACAGCTCCCTCATGTAGGTGGGGACCACACCGCAGTATGAGCGCCACCATCTTCAACGGCCGTGTAGGAGGACAAACGCGGTTCCAGTACCTGTCACAACATGCCAGCACTCGTTTCAGGGAATACGAAATACACATACTGTCAGCCAGAGATAAACAATAATGACAAGCAACTAAGAAGAGAAAAACTAAATGCATGTCTCTCTCGGCTGCGAGCACCGAAAAAAAAATGCAGGAGCAAAGGACTATAGGGCGAACCCTGACCCCTGATTGGCTGGACTGAAGCTGTTATTCTGACATTGTCTATTCTTTTTTTAACCTATTTCTCAGTGACTCCTTAGAATTGTAGTTGTTTTATTAATCTGATGAAATGGCTGCTGTTGATTAAAGCGAAGGAAGTAGAAGCATAATGTTCTCCTCCGGTCCTGATAAGGAATCCTAGCTGGGGGAATATCAGGCCAGATAGGGGTGCCCTCACAGCGAGGCCCAATCTAGAATAAACTGTGTCCCGTTTAATCGTTGCAAACTATGTTGGCTTTAGTTTATACTTTGACATTACAGTCAGTTGGGCGTTTTAACGTGTATTCTAAGCAACATGAAACATCCTCAACCCTGCCTCTCACAGTCGATCATTACAGACACACAACCAATAAATGAGTGTAATTCGAAATGATAGATAAAGTGCATCACTTTATGGAAAGAACGACAAGACAACAAGAAATGGGAAAGCCACATTAGATAAATAAAAAAATCCCTGAGTGAACGCGTCACGTCACATCCTTTGATAGAGTTGCAGTTCCGTAACGCATATCAGAAGAAAGTGGGCAAGAAAGCAGAAAACACATTTGCTTTATTTCTGCAGGTCTCTCGTTTACCAAGCCTGATCTAAGGAAGACGATATAGGTCAGCTTATGCAAGAAGCGTATCGATCGCTCTCAAAAATGGGCCTGAGCATTTCCGAGCACTGGGTGAATCAGATATCTTCCCCATTCTCAGCACGCATATTGGATAGTCTCACATTAATTATTATATGATATCAGTACCTCCGTTTTGCAACACAGTTCAAAGGGATAAGGACCCAGACCTGGCTCTGGTACTTCGAGACATTCAAGCTCATTGTTTGGGTGCCCTCTCAGAAGGCTGTGAATTATCGGTGTAATGCAGTAAGCTATTGTGCACGCTTATGATTACGTTTCTTTAACATGTACTTCATAATTTGTTTACAATGTGAAAACTGCTACTATACTGATGCCAACATAATAGGATATTATTTTGTGCCAGCACAGTGACAGATTTAATGATAATAATTTAGCAAACTACATGGAGCCTAACAATCTTAGCACATCTAAAGCACAGAGTAATCTTGAACCCTTACACGTTCCGAGAAATCACAGCAATTGTAATCTAAGTAAAATATTCTCAAATTGTTTTAAATACATGTGTAGCCAGTCCCCTGGGTCATACCATGTAAATATGTCAAGACGAATTGATTCTTGAAAAAAATTGTTTTCACAAAGCAAAAAAAAAAAAATTGTATCAGATGCAAAGTTATATCGAGCTATTGGTAACATGTAGAATTAGAGCATTCGCTTCCACCAGTTAGATTTGAAAGTACTTGTGCGCCGTCTAGTATGATGCACTTTCCTTTTGGTGCACCTTTCTAAAACAGGTGCGCATTGTTATGTTCTGTTAAAAGTATTAAAAAAGTCTTACGTTCCTGCCTAAGGATGCACATTTTTCGGTTCTTCTTGGCATAGTTAGATCCGGACTGGTTTACTGCAATTAGTCTTGTGGTTGCCCAATTATCTCCCCCACCACCATCATATAGTCCAAAACTGTGCGACATAATTTTTGCTCAGTATTCCTAGTCATTCCTATATCTTATTGTAAGTGAAAGAAAATGCCAGTGGAAAATATCACAAGGTGAGCTTCTTTTTCCTGCCAATCTTGAAAGGCGTGGAACTACCTTCCCATTCATGTTCGTAGGTAATCACCTTAAATTTTGAAAGGTGTTAAACACCTCGCTTTTTACGTTGTAGTCTGTTATTCGACTTGTCTATATAGCACTTGTAATGTCAGGATGTTGTTTTGATAACTGTGTGCTATATAAAAAGCATTATATATAAATAATGGGCGTAGGCATAGCCAATAGGTATTGTCTTTAGGGCCTATTTGCTTTGTCAATTGCTTTCGGTGGTGCTGTACAGCGTCTGGACACTTTGCAGCATCGACAAAATAGGAAATGTAAAAAAGAGCCGTAACGGTGGTTGCATCATTCTACTGATGCGCATATGACTTAGAAAAAAATGGTGTTCCTCAGGAATGATAACACAGGCAGTTACTTTTAAATGTGTATCTACTCATCAAAAATGGTGGTCACTACTTGGATCAGTAAATTTAAAAATGTTATTTTAGTATGAAAGTGGCAATTAAAAAGATAAAGGACTCCAGGTCACACATTCTGAAACCCGTCACCCAAAGCATTGCAGCAGCCAAAAACGCTGTTCTATGTTGCGTGACAGGGAGAGAGCAGCAGTGCGCCATATTCACATAGATATGGCACTGTCCTCCCCTCTCCCTAGTGCCAAACTGATTTCAACTGTGGTGTGCCACGCACACACCTTAGCGTCATAGTGCTACCCTTCCTGTACAAAATACTATGGCTAGACAATAAAAGCTTTTCCTACTTTGTATGTGTGCTGTTCATTACAATACACATGCAAAGTCGGAAAAGCACAGAAAATTGAAAACGTTTCTCCATTTAACGCCTGTTTTTCAGTGGCGTTAATTTTTGGCACTAAACTCTTTCTGCTGATGTTTGAGAATAGGGTTAGGCATCAAAAAGCATGGATGGTAGCACAGGTATGCCCATGTACCACCCAGGTAACCTCCCCTTGACGCAAAGTAATGCAAAACAGCTTTTTGTGCTGCTTTGTGATACTTTGCCATGCAACCAATGCAAATACTAATTTACGTTGGTTCGTGAATCCCAAAAAATGTGTAGCATCAGTTTAACATTACAAAAGTAACGCTACCCCAATGCTAAGCCTTTAAGAATCTGGGCCTAGGTATTAGTGGGATGGGGTAATGGGAGAGAGGACGCGGGAGGGGGAGGAAAAGCAGTAAACAAAGACTCAAGAGTCTGTTTCACAAACTAGGGCTTTAGCCTCGATCTACAAGGTTTGGCTATCCCGCTCACACATGCCTGAACTTAGTTCATTGCACAAACATTTGAGCATGAACGTCCAGGTTAATGTAGCCCCATGCATCCACACTTGAGATACTTGTTGTGGTGTCTGCACTTTCTGAGACACTAACAGTACTGTAAAGGGGTTAAAGATGCAGTGATATTTCAAACCCAATTTCGTTCTTTAGAATAGAACACATAGGTGCTGCACTAGGAAAAGGCACTTTATTTGTTGAAAATGTGTTTATTTCAACAATCCTGTTGCTTGAGTACATGAGTAATAACCACACAGAATATATTTAGGACAGAACTTTTTATGTACTAGCAGTATGAATAATATGAACAATTCTACTGTGATTGGAATGTTCCTAGAAGACTAATACCCTAAGGACTACTTCTATGCTCAATACTATGAGAGCTACTTGCCTGTAGAGTTTCTTGCAACTCAGCACATTGCATACCTGTCCACAGCAGATTATCAAACTTCAGCTGCAAGGTAGTGTTCCCTCGGAAGGAAAACACACACCAGCTGGCCTCAACTACTCACCGCTCATTATTGGCTGTCAGCATAGTGATGGATGCTGCAGCAGTCTGGTGGTCTGGCAGGACCACTTCTGAAACCTGAGGGGAAGACCTCTTTGATTCAGTCAACTCATGGGTTTATTTTGGGTTGGCCACTGACTTTTGCCCTACATGGGGGACTTTTCTACTTGGTCCAAGACATAACCAGTATAAACCAGCATGATGAATACACATCAATTCAGATTACATATATGCTATTGACTCAAACAAACAGACTCACATGTCCACTGCTCAAATTAAAAATTTGCTAATCCAGCACTGATCCTTTTTGGTTTCCTGAGTAGCGTGTTACTTGCTGATAATCACTTCAGTGCCTAGTGAGGGGTAGTAGTTGCTATATAAAGGGCAATAACAAGGTTTATGTTGCACATTTATCAGACCTTGAAATGTAGCTATCAGGTAACTTGTAGCAGATTATGTCACCTTATTTGTTAGCAAAGTCAACATTTTAATGAATTGACACTTTCACAAGTTCTGTGAAAGATAATGACATGGGGAATATGGAGCAAAGGCAGACAGCGTAACTTAACATGCTCAAAATGGAGTCTGGCTATGGGAAACACCACAGAAGCAGATTAATGAGCAAGAGCAACACAGAGCCCTGGGTGAAGGGAAAGAAGCACATGGGTGAGAGACAGAAAGATGGAGTGGGAGAAAGAAGCAATTGATGTCGACAGCTGCAAAACAGTGGGCAGTTGGGGGGTGCACAAGCAAAAAGAAAAATAGTAGTTTCCTCAAAGGGTACAGTAGAAGCACACAAGTAAAGATACACTAGGTGAGAGCGAAACACAAATGTAAAAAGCAAGCCATTAATTAAGAAGCAAGCAAATGATATTGACAATAAAGCCAACCAATGGTAAGCAATGTGCCATCTTTAAACCCACTGTAAGTTCTTGGGTGCTGAAAAATAAGTATTTTGCAAAAAAAAAACATTGCGGTGCCTGGTAGCCTCAAACTATACATAGGGACTAGTTTGCCTTTGGCGCTTCCAGTACTATTGAGCTGGGTAGTAGTACTGCCAGTTATTCAAGCTTTTTCAAATTTCAATACATTTTGTTTTGTTTTCATGACATCATAAATGTCCAGAGAAGCATTAGTGGATATTGCTTAACAATTGTCTGATGGCATAGTGGTCATCATACTTGTATGGAAAAGCTACATATTTAATTTGGTAACTCAAGAATCAAAATACTTCTCTGGCCAAATAACATGGAAAACAAGAGAACAGAGACTAAAGGAAGATATAGAAACAAAAGAAAAGAGAAGATGAGGGAGGCCTCAGCTACTTTTAACTGCCAACATGAGAGCATGGAAGAGTAAAAAATGGCATAAAAGATTGCAGTGCATGGTAAGTGTTAGAAATGGGGTTTTTGGTTGGCAGTCAGGTTACCTCCTGTCCAAGCAAAAGCCCTCACTCTAGTCAGGGTAAGTCACACACTATCCAAGATTATCCTGTGCCCACCCTCTGGTAGCTTGGCACGAGCAGTCAGGCTTAACTTAGAAGGCAATGTGTAAAGTATTTGTGCAATAAATCATACAATACCACCATATAGCACCACAAAAATACATCACACAGTGTTTAGAAAAATATATAATATTTATCAGGATAATTGTAGGTCAAAAAGAATAAAGTTGCAATGGAAAATTGTAGAAATATCACAGGGAAGTGATATAAAGTGTCTTAAGTCTTTAGAATGCAACACAGTGTCTTTCAAGCACAAAGTACCTGGTTTCTGGTGGAGAATCTCCTCAGAGGGCCACAGGAGAAGAGATGCGTGGAAAAAGGGGTGTGTGCGTCGATTTCTCCTCAGCACACACAGACTTGCGTCGTTCTTTTCCACGCGGGGAAGTCGGGCGTCGTTTTCCGGCGCGCAGACAGTCTCTTTTTGTGGATCGCGGGGATTACCAGATGTCCCGGGTCTGTGCGTGGATTCTCCTGCTTGTTTTCCGGCTGCGCGTCGTTCTGCGGGGCTGCGCGTCGAAGTTTCGATCTCACGGTAGGCGTCGCGTCGATTTCTCCTTGGAAGTCGGGCGGCGTTGTCCTTGCGAGGCCGTGCGTCGAAAGTTTGGTCTCACGGCAGGCGTCGCGTCGATTTCTCCTTGGAAGTCGGGCGGCGTTGTCCTTGCGAGGCCGTGCGTCAAAGTTTCGCACTCACGGTGGGCGTCGCGTCGATTTCTCCTGGAAAGTCGAGCGGCTTTGTCCTTGCGAGGTTGTGCGTCGAAGTCTCGATCGTCCCGAGGGCGTCGCGTCGATCAGCGTCGGTGTGCGGCGTTTTTCTCGCCGCGAAACAAGCTGTGCGTCGAAATTTTCGGCGCACGGAGCGTCCAAGTGAAAGGAAGAAGTCTTTTTGGTCCTGAGACTTCAAGGAACAGGAGGCAAGCTCTATCCAAGCCCTTGGAGAGCACTTTCACAGCCAGACAAGAGTTCAGCAAGGCAGCAGGGCAACAGCAAGACAGCAGTCCTTTGTAGAAAGCAGACAGGTGAGTCCTTTGAGCAGCCAGGCAGTTCTTCTTGGCAGGATGTAGTTTCTGGTTCCGGTTTCTTCTCCAGCAAGTGTCTGCTGAGGTAGGGCAGAGGCCCTGTTTTATACCCAAATGTGCCTTTGAAGTGGGGGAGACTTCAAAGAGTGGCTAAGAAGTGCACCAGGTCCCCTTTCAGTTCAATCCTGTCTGCCAGGGTCCCAGTAGGGGGTGTGGCAGTCCTTTGTGTGAGGGCAGGCCCTCCACCCTCCCAGCCCAGGAAGACCCATTCAAAATGCAGATGTATGCAAGTGAGACTGAGTACCCTGTGTTTGGGGTGTGTCTGAGTGAATGCACAAGGAGCTGTCAACTAAACCTAGCCAGACGTGGATTGTAAGGCACAGAAGGATTTAAGTGCAAAGAAATGCTCACTTTCTAAAAGTGGCATTTCTAGAATAGTAATATTAAATCCGACTTCACCAGTCAGTAGGATCTTGTATTACCATTCTGGCCATACTAAATATGACCTCCCTGCTCCTTTCAGATCAGCAGCTGCCACTTCAACAGTGTATGAGGGCAGCCCCAATGTTAGCCTATGAAGGGAGCAGGTCTCCCAGTAGTGCAAAAACGAATTTAGGAGTTTTACACTACCAGGACATATAACTACACAGGTACATGTCCTGTCTTTTACCTACACAGCACCCTGCTCTAGGGGATACCCAGGGCACACATTAAGGGTGACTTATATGCAGAAAAAGGGGAGTTCTAGGCTTGGCAAGTACTTTTAAATGCCAAGTCGAGGTGGCAGTGAAACTGCACACACAGGCCTAGCAATGGTAGGCCTGAGACAAGAAAAAGGGGCTACTTAAGTGGGTGGCACAATCCGTGCTGCAGGTCCACTAGTAGCCTTTAATCTATATGCCCTAGGCACCTGGAGTGCACATGACTGGGGACTTATAAGTAGATTAAATAGTTCAATCAGGTATGATCCAAAGTTACCATGTTTACAGAGAGAGAGCATATACACTTTATCACTGGTTAGCAGTGGTAAAGTGCGCAGAGTCTAAAAACCAGCAAAAACAGTATCCAAAAAGAGGAGGGAGGCAGGCAAAAAGTTAGGGGTGACTACCCTAAGGCTGTCAGGTCTAACAGTAAGGTATGGGGAGTGACACAGTGGAATATAGCTTTGAACAGTGAATACGAGATTTCGATTTTTGCAAGCATTGGTCAAGGGTAGGCCAAAGGTGTTGGGAAGAAATTGGGGATGAGATTTATCAAGGGATTATGTTGCCCTTGTGTCTCTCAGGGTGACTCAAGGGTGACATAAACCCTTAAGTGAAATTTACTGTGCCACGCAGAGCCACCTTACGTGACTCTGTGTTGCCTAGTTAATCTGGAAAAACAGGATGCAGTGCAAGTTGCTGCCTTGTGTTTCTCTGCCTTGGGAAGGTGTTCCATGGGTGGAGTGTGGGTGTACCCATGCATATACCCATGGTTTTTGAGGCATTACTGCATTCACTAACAACAGTAAACATGGGACTGTGTAAAAATGCAACACCTCTCCAGGGAAGGCGTAACAACGAGAAATATATTTATTTCTTCTAGTTTTTTCCTCTTTCAACATGTACTGCATTTTGGAGCACACATAGAGAGAGGAAAACACCCCAGGAATTTTTTTGTGCAGGTTGGCGATCCTCCAACACGAAAACAATCATGTCTGCAACAAAGACACGCATGCATGATTCTTGCTGGAAAATGGCCCTCTCTGAAGGGTTACCGCAAACTTTTTGCTTTCCTCCTCCTCTTTTTCTGACTTGTTTTGTTGGCTTTAGGACTCTGTGTACTTTACCACTGCTAAACAGTGCTAAAGTGCATGTGCTTCTTCCCTAAACATGGTAACATTGGTGTATACACAACTGGGCTATTTAATCTACTTGTAAGTCCCTTGTAAAGTGGTATGCTATGTACCCAGGGCCTGTAAATGAAATGCTACTAGTGGGCCTGCTTAACTGATTGTGCCACCCACACAAGTAGACTTTCAAACCTGTCTCAGACATGCCATTGCAGGGTCTGTGTGTGCAGTTTACTGCCACTTCAAAGTGGCATTTAAAACTACTTCATAAGCCTCAAACTCCCCTTGTATTTCAAATGTCACCCCTATTGCAGGCCTATGTAGCCCCAAGGGCAGGGTGTTGTTTAAATAAAAGGTAGGACATGTACTTTTGAGTTTTGCATGTGCTGGCAGTGTCAAACACTTACATTTGTTTTCCAATATTGTGAGACCCGCTCCTTTCATAGGTTAACAATTCAAATTCCTCAGTACACTTTTAGGATGTAATTCCTGATTAGAAAGGATTAGCTATGCCATGTTTCACATCTTTGGGATGGTGATGACAAATCCTCTTTAATGGTAAAGTTGGATTTTACATTACTGTTTTAGAAATGCCATTTTTCAAAAAGTGTGCATTTCTCTGCCCATACTGTTCTGTATGGCTTGCAGCCTGTCTCTAATGCACTTCTGGGGTAGGTGACAGCTACCACTTTGTGTGTTCCCTCTAGACAGCCACAGACATATACAGGGTGGGTGTGACAGAGAATGTGCATTCATCTTCATCTTGATAGCTCTTCTTGGGCAGGAAGAGGGAGGGGGAGCTGACACTTACACTGTCCCCACACAAAGAGCTGGTTATCCACTAATGATAGTCTGGAGCCAGGGCTAGAAGAAAAGTACCTCTGTGCACTTCAAAAATCATTCTTTGAAGTCACCCTACTTTAAAGGTGCAGCTACGTATAAGTCCTGGGCCTCTGACCTTACCAAGACAGTACACCACTGGACCTTTAAAGCACTCTGCAGTGCTACAAGGATTGCCAGTCTTCTGGACTGTTTTCCAAGAAGTACTGCTTTCTGCTCTGTTGAGTTTCCCTGCTTCCTGCTTATCTCTGCCCTGCTGAGAATAAGGACTGGACCCCTCTCATCTGAACACAGAGTGACTCCAAAGGTTTGTTGGCTTATCCCCTGTCCTTTTGCAGTCTCAGGGACATCAAGGACTGCCTGCAACCTGCAACCTGCAACCTGCAACCAGCACCAGAACTATGTCTGCTGTAAGTCCTGCTCTGCCAAGTGGTGCCAATCCTGTCCTGTATCCTTGAAAGTGAGTACCTGTGCTGCAACCCAAGAAAACCAATGCACTTACAACATTGTGGAGATCAATACTGGTGCATTTCCACTGAACACCAACACATCTGTGCTGCTGCCTGAGCCACAGACCCGGCACTGTGAGATGTATTGTCCCAAAACCCTGATACATCATCAGCTTTGCGCGGCTTGGCGCCAAGTTATTGCTTCATACAGAAACACATTGTCTCCAGCCAAGAGGGTCGATGACAATGCAACACCTTGATGACCAACACTACCTGATCTTTAATGCATCTTCAACGCTGCACAGCTCGGAACCAACACATTGCCTACATCTCTTCAATCAACAGTAATGCATTTCCTCTTCTGCTACACGCATCAAGTCCTTGACTTGGATGCTTCTTCTATCCAGGGTACTTTTATAGTGGGCCCTACCCTCCATTGTGGTAGGCCTGAACTTTAGATTTACCCCAGTCTACAACAACCTCAAGTAACCTTTTAGCGCTATTGAACTCTAAACACTACTTTTTGTTTTCTTCTTTAAAAATTCATAGCTCGATCTCTACTTTTAGAATTTTTGTTGTTTTGTTCTTATTTTCCTATGAAAAATATAATCTATTAATCCAACCCTGTGTTGAGAATTGTTGTGGTGTTTTCATTGTGTTACTGTGTGTGTGTTGCACAACTACTTTACACATCACTTCTTTATATAAGCCTGACTGCTCTGTGGCAACCTACCAGAGGGTGAACACAGATTATCTCTAAGTGTGTATCTAGTTTACCCTGACAAGAGTGGTAGTTCCTGCTTGTACCGGGTGGATACTCATCAAACTAGACACCCCAGTTCTAATAATGGTGCATGGGGGCCTGAATTGGAACGTTGCAGCCAAAAGTGTGTCAGCGCAGACAGAGAACAGGAATGCAGCTCATCTTAGTAGATAAGGAGCATTCCTGTCCTCTCCATTTGACACTGCTCAGCAAGTTGTCTTGTTTTGTTGCACTGCTTCAAATGTTAATAAATCTGCTCCCAAGTCGTAGTGTGCGTTAAGTAGGGTATGTTCTGCACTCCTCAAAATTCATAGCCATGCCCACCATATATGGTAAGAGATGCTTTCATAATCCTTCCAATCACAAACAATTTCTTTGATCCTAAAGGGTAAGTGGTAGATGAAGTAGTAAAAGATAATTGTTATAGGATTGAGTATGTTTTGTTGGGGTATCTCATTTATTGTTTTAATAACAGCCTCCCAGAAAGGCGCCAGAAATTCGCATTGAAATAATGTGTTCAAAACTACTAGTGTCTTCTGAACAATATCAGAATTTGCCATAATTATTAAGACCTGATTTGAAAAGTTTGCGGGGAGTCCAGAAACATCTGTGCATAGTCCAATATGAACATTGGGAGATGGTGGGTGAGATATATGACTTGGTGATGTACTTTCATACATTCTCCCTTACAGATTCAATGGGAATTTTATCAACTAAGTTGTAGCAGATGGTCTCTAGTTTTCTTTGAATCTTTAGGTTAATGTACAGGGTTTGTGAAGATAAAGGTTTGCATATTTTAGCTTCTGGATGATCCTCCTAGTGTAATTGTGTAATTTGCACTATTAAATCTGATTTTCGTTTAGAGTGACTTTGAGTTTGAGGAAAATATAGAAAGCCACATTCCAAACGGTGTGGTAGTTGTAAGGTAGCAAAAAAGATTATCATGAATATTGACATAATGTAGTTCTTTTGTTGTCCATTCTTGCTAAAATAGCACTGTTTTTTCAATTTTAATGTGTGGATTATCTGATAGGGAGGCCAAGGCTGAGTTGTAGATTTCAGTAGTAGTTAATTTGTCAAAATTTGTAAGAGCCTCTATAGAATATTTTAGGATGATATAAAAATAAATACCTTTGAGATGTTTCATAATAAAGGTTCATATTGGAGTAATGGGTTTTAGGAGGTCCTTCTCTAATGGTACTCATAAAGGAGGTTGGGATTTAAGATCATCCTGTAATCAGTATATCATCAGCTTTATTAAAAAAGAAAGCAAGTTGGTGTTTGAAGAAATTTGGTGAGCTGATTCCATTGTCCTTCTTATTTAGTCTAATTTTTTTGTTACACTAGATGAACTGTGATATTATTTTATCTAAAAAAATTCAGAAATTTGAGGAAATAAATAAAGGAAACATACTGGTTAAGAAGTTGTTCTGGGGAGCTATCATCATTTTGACACACCCCAATATCTCAAAATAAGTTATATATTTAGGAGACCATGCATGAGACAAACTTTGTATTTTTGTTTACAGTATATCAGCCTCAGTCTTCTGAAGAGAGTTATGAAAGTGTATGACAAAATGTGTAATACTTTTTGGTTGCCATTTAGGGTTGGTATTTTGAATGACAGATGAGTTACATAAATTATTCGAAGGGAATACCTTTGTTTGTCTATCTTTCTCTCCAGAAAAGCTAATGATGGCTAAAACGTCTATGATAGCAACGTCCACCTCACCTGAGAATATCTGCATGTCATCTGCTAGGCAACAGCTCTTTGGATATTGGAGTCAAAGGGAATACCCTTGATCAGTACATTTTGTCTAATATTTTATTAGTAAGGGCTCCACTGTTAATAGAAAAAGTAGTGGGGATAGTTGACATCCCTGACGCATACCCTAAGACAAAGTAGATTTGTCAGAGAAGGAGCCATTATTTCTGACTATAGCCCTTAGGTTAGCATATGAGATAAATCTATGAGGCATACTTATTAGAGGCTTGCTATGCTGCTATATCCCTTTTAGTGATGCAATGGCGGTGAAAACCTTACAACCTTTGCATGGCTTTGCATGGCCTCATACACCTGGAGTAAGGCAAGGCAACGCAAATCGCTCCATTGCCTTACTCTCTGCCAGGGATGTGTTTGATTGCTGTTGAGGTGGGATCTACAAGAGCCTGTAAACAAGGGGATGCACCAAACCATGCACCTCCCCAGGCGAGCCGCATCAAGGAGAAATATCGTTATTTCTCCTAATTCTTTCCTCTTTCTTTGAAAAAGAGCAAAAAGCCTTGCAGGATTGTTTTTGGGCAGGAAAATGATCCTTTCTGCATAAAAACTATTTACATTCACACAGCCACCCTTAAACGTTGGTGTAAGGGTGCCTGCATTGATGCTAGGCAGACAAAATGGCACCTATGCAGACGGAAAGGACAGGAATGTGCTGTATTGCATAGATACAGTGCATTTCTGCCCTTTCACTTTGATGCAGGGCAGGGCATTAAGGTGACTTGCTGCATTGTCCTGTGCCAAAAGCCCATAAATCTGGGCCCATGTGTACAAAGGTAGGGCGACGGTTAAGGTTTCCTAATAGTGCTCTAAGAAAGGTCCATGAGACCTAGTTAAAGACATTTTCAGCTTCTAATGGCATTACCCCTATAGGTGAAGATGGTAATTTTGCCTTTTAAATTTCATGCAAGAATAGTCTAATATTATCTGTGGCTAATCTCTCCTTAATGAAGCCAGTTTGGAAGGGATGTATAAGGAAGTTAAATGTTTCTCTTGTCCAAATGCTATACTTTTGCAAATATTTTGCAGTCTGTGTTCAATAGTGATATTGGTCTATAGCATTTTGTATCTAGATGGTCTTTATTAACTTTATGGAAAACCACTAGTGTGGCTTCAGTAAAATTTAGACCAGTACTTCCAGCAACTGTATAGTAAGCAAAGAGTATTTCTAATTGGTTTAGTAGATGTGGAAGGAAAGATTTATAGAAACTGAAAGGAAATCCATCAGGTCTAGGTACTCTTCCTTTTTTAAGAGACTCAGTAGCATTAATGATTTATGATTTGTTAACCAGTTTACTACACTTTTTTTGCCTCTTCGGTTAACTTAGAGAGGGCAATGTTTGAGATTTTAGTTTGAGCTGTGTTACTGACAAATGGTATAATTATAAATTACCATAATTTTGTGGTACTACAGAAGGCATTTTCCATTTAATTTCAGTATTGATACTGTGTATCAGTTTTCTGGCAACTGCTTGAAATTCCTTCCTTTATATACATAACATTTTTGTATTCTTTTGCATTTGCTTATTTTATCTTGCCCTAATGTTAAACAAAAAACAATGTTCTTATTACATGCTGTCTTTGGCTGTGATCCCTGCTGTTCTTGTCTGCAAAAAGAATGCTTCAGCTGCTATGTAGTTCCATGTGATTAGAACTCAAGCAGCCCCCAAATGAATGCTGAATAATTGTGGTTTTCATCCTTCAATTCATTCAATAGTTAGGCAATATGCTCAAGCAGTAGTGCCTGGTTTCAGCACCACATCATTCCATGTTTGTTGTTTTTAATTTTCTTGTGGTGACAGGCTGCCTCTTTGGATTCCCTGGTAATGCATATTTATTGATTAAAAGCCATGGAGATTGCATGCATCTTTAGATGGAAGCCACAACCAATTTCCCTTACTGTGTTAATTTGGTGTCATCCATTCTTCAGAAATATTCACCAAACTATGGGCCTGATTACGACCTTGCCAGATGGGGTAACTCCATCACAAACATGATGGAAATCCCGTTCACTGTATTATGATTCCAATATAGCCTATGGAAATCGCAGTATGGCGGACTGAATGTCTGTCACATTTGTGATGGAGTATTCCATCTGCCAAGATAGTATTCAGGCCTAATGTCTCTATTGGTGTTTTTGTTTCTCCTTTACATGTTCCTCTGAGACCGTGAAGTTGACAAGGGGTTTGCAGAGGTCTGAGGCTTGGTGTGGCCTTTTTTAATCCCATAATCCAACATCCTAGAACTTTGTTTTTGTTTTCAAAAGGAAAACCTGTCAGAATCCAGCAGTCACAACATACTACAACTATTTCCACTTTGTCCTAAGGTATGACATGAGATGATGAATTGTCTATAATGTTTATGGCTTTGAACTACCCATTTCTAGATTGAAGTCATGTGTTTAAGGGGCACTGTTAAGCTAGAATAACTCACACTGCAGCCTTTTTAAATTATTTTCTCCCCTTTTGTTTTCCACCAAGGGCCAGATGTACGAAACAAAAAAATTGCGAGTCGCATTTTGCGAGTCAATGCGACTCGCAAAATGCGACTCGCAAATTGGTATGCCAGGAAAGAAACCGGTCCGATTTAGCGACTCGAATCCGGACTCGCAACGCTGTGTGCGAGTCCGCAGATTGCGAGGTCGCTGTTTGCGAGTGTGCAAAAAACGAACTCGCAATTAGCGAGTTGGTGTCGCAAATTGCGAGTTCCCTCAAAATTGCTTGCAGGTGCAGCAGAACACTCCAGAAAGCACACCAAAACACTCTGGAAACACTTCCTGGCACATGATGATGACATCACAGCCAGGAAGTTAACAAATACACCTGGGAGGAGGCTGGACCACACCCTTTTACAACTGCCAGTCTGCACACTGAGCTAGCTGCAGCAGCCATGGAGGGAACCCCCCGAAAAAGGAAAATTAAATTCTCAGAGAGGGAGCTTGAGGTGCTGACCAAAGAATGTTGTCAGCACCATGATGAGCTCTTTGGGAGAGCTGCCCTCACTGTTCCAGAGGCCACCAAAAGAAAAATCTGGCAGGAAATGCAGGAGAAAATCAATGCCCTGGGGGTGAGCCACAGGACAATTGAGGACATAAGGAAGAGGTGGTATGACCTCCGCTCCCGGACCAAGGAGAGGGTGGCAGAAAGGCTCCGGGAGATGAGAGGCACTGGAGGGGGACCATCATCTGTGCCACCACCCACACCCCTTGAAGACAGGATTGAGCAAACCTTTGAGCCGGAGGCAGTGTGTGGATTTGGGGACCTGGACACTTCAGAGCCCAGCACATCAACCGGTGAGTACCATGTGATAAGCCTGTACCCCTATCAATGTCATACCCCACCCACCATGTACACATGTGCATGCACAACCAAATTAGCTCCATTTCAGGGTAGAAAAAGCCAGAATGATGCATTATGGGAAATGTAGTCCAATAGGCAGTGCCTAGGCAAATGTTTATTAGGAATTGTGCAACAGCTACTAGACACTGACAGTGTGTTCCCCATGTCCCACAGGTCTCCAGCAAGACACCCCCTACACCCCAAGCACCCAGGCCCAGGAGGACACCCCAGGACCCTCCAGCACCCCCACATGCACAGTCAGCAGCATTCCTGCAGTTGTAACGCCTGCTGCAACAGCAACGCCAGGAGCTACCCCAGCAACAGCCAGGGAGGATACAGGTGCGAGGACAGGGCAGCCACCACTGCGCAGGCGTCGCAGGGCAAGAGCGTCTGATATCTGGAATCATCCTCCAACCAGCAGTGAGGCACATCTGCTGCGGAGTCAGCGCCTGCAAAACACAACATTGGGCAGGATCAGTGGGGTGCTGCACCGCATTGAAAGACAAAACCAGGCAGGCATGCGGCACCTCAACAGGCGGATGGACCTGATGTGCCAGAACACTGGGGACATTGCCTCTGTCATTAGGGAACTGGCGGCCGGACTGCTGGGTCAGGCAGAGGCTGGGCGGCGCAAGGATAGGCAGATTATGTTAAGACTGGACAGGATGGCCACATCAATCGGCAGGCTAGCCATCAACACAACAGGCCTGTCGAGGAGGACAGTTGGCCTGCAAATTGAGATGGGCCATTTTGCTGGGGATGTTGCCAGGGGCCTGGGACGTCTCACACATATCATTGAACTAATGGAGACACGTGAGATGTCGAGGGCCACCGGGGAAACACCCCAAGATAGTGAAGAGGGCTCCACAGTGAGCAGTGTATCTGCCACTGACAGTAGGGTGCTAAGGAGTGGGAGGCAGAGCACCATAGATGCGGCTGGGACCAGCCAGGCTGGCAGGAGGGGCAGGAGAAGTTAGCCAACAGCCCGGACAAACAAATGTGGCACATGGCTTTAATGTGCCACATGAGTGGTTGGCATTTCCCTGCCCATGGACAATTGAATCATGTATATAGTTCATCCATTACATTATTAAAACTGTTATTTCTCTTCCACTTAACAAAAGGAGTGTCTGGTTAATGGGTGAGTATGGTGGGAGTTTACACGTACCGTCCAAAATATTGCGTTGCGATGTGTTCCCGTCTCAGTCTGCCTTGATTAGCTAGACTCCTATCCCCATGATGGCGGTGTGGTTGTTCTTGCTCTTCCTCATCAGGATCTGGGTCTGCAGGGGTGAGAGGTAGCCCACGTCTGGTGGCTATGTTGTGGAGGATGGCGCATGCGACCACAATTTTGAAGGCGGTAATGGGGGTGTATTGGAGGGCGCCTCCGCTGCGGTGGAGGCATCGGAATCTTGCCTTCAGGAGTCCGAAGGTGCGCTCGATCAGGTTCCTGGTCCTCTTATGCGCACTGTTGTATTGCCTCTCTGATTCATTGCTGGGTGTTAAAAATGGAGTCATGATCCATGGCCTTAGAGCATATGCACTGTCACCTGTTGGGCACAAAAGTACACTGTTAGTAAGTCCAGATAGTCGTGCACAGTGACCTGTGTGTGTGTCTGCAAGGTGTATGCAGCTCTACCTAGGAGGTATCCGTCTCCAAACTCCCCACGTTCCAGGCGTTGATGGATCCCACTATGTCTAAAAATGTAGGAGTCATGGGTACTGCCTGGAAACTTAGCTACGATGTCCGTGATGACGTAATGGGCATCACAAACAACCTGTATGTTGAGTGAGTGGGTACACTTTCTGTTGCGAAAAATATGTTCCAGATTAGCGGGGGCATATTTGAATGTGTGTCCCATCTACACATCCAATGACCTGGGGGAAGTAGGCAATGCGGTAAAAGTCCAGCTTCGTGCTGTTAATTTCTGCCTCATTCCTTGGTAAGTATATGAACTGAGACCTGTGCGCTACTAAGGCATCTAGGAATGCCCTGAGGAACCTTGACACTGCACTTTGGGATACCCCACCTGCCACGGCAATGACCCCCTGATAGCTCCCTGATGCCAAGAGGTGCAGTGCGCATAGTACTTGCACATGCGTAGGGATGGCGCAGCCACGCAGGGTCTTGTGTTCTAGCTGTGGTTTTAGTAAATCTATTAATTCTAGAATGGCAGCGCTGCTAAGGCGGTATTTAGCATAGATCTCCTGTTCAGTTTGCTGGAAAAGGGTCTGCCTTGTTCTATATATCTTCTCCTGTCTGTGGCCCCTCCTCCTCCTCTGCTGGGCTGCGTAGACTCTCCTCCTCACTGCTATCAGGTATATGTCCGCCATCTTGAGTGACCCAGATGCCTTCTGGGTCTCCTTTTATACTTTGGTAATGGTTACCACCTGCTCTGAGTTAGTGGTAAATGCGACTTGCAAACTGGGTTTTTTGCGACTAGTCGCAATTTGCGAGTTGCAATTGCATAAGCTTTGCGAGTCGCAAATTGCGACACGCACATTGCGGGTCGCAAAAGGGGGTCGCAATGGGTGCGACTCGCAAACGGGGCACATCGCTTTTTGCGAGTCGGAAATGGGCTTTTTGCATCCCATTTCCGATTTTGCACTGTCGCAAATTGCGATTCTGCCCGTTTGCGAGTCGCAAACCTTTGCTACATCTGGCCCCAAATTCCTTGAACTAGGGCTTTGCTAATTGCTGTAGAGGTTTATGAACATTTCTATTTGCTCTAACTAAATTAACAGCAAGACTCTGTCTTTAAGACCAGATACAAACCTTTATAAATGTAATAATATAGTGCCAGAAGGGACCCAAACTGAGTTTGAGTGACTTTGTCTAATGTTAGAGGATACTGCCATGTAAGCATAGCATTAGGCAAGAGCATCAGGAGAAATTATTGTTACAGTCCCATGATCAGTGCCAGTGGTTTGACTGATATTACAGGAATTCTCCATTTATCACCAATTGGAAGATGAGATGAGTTTGATTAAATTGATTGTGATACCCTTTGACAGTTGTGCTAATTCATAGTTTGATGCACACATATAATAGACTGCCAAATTGCATGAGTTATACATCCATATACACTGACTTCTGCAATCTGTTATAAGATAGTGTGTGTAAGTTTGAAGAGTTACACAGTAGTCGAACACGGTAGTAAAAAACTCTTAAATGTGTTTTCCATTACTGCATGGCCCACCTCTCACATGGGATAACATTGGACCACCTTGAAACATTTAGTAAGTGATTACTTTCAACTAGGAGCAGGTCCCAATGTTGAAGTTGGTGTCTAAAGAATGGCAATTTAAAATAATCTATATTGATAAATTTGGATTTTAAGTCACAATTCTGAAAATTGCACTTTTAGAAAATTGGCATTTTCGTGTCCCAGCAATTTTGTGCCTGTAGTATGTATCAAGGGTCCAACTCACACAGGGTTTGACACTAGACTTCTGTACCCCCAGACAAGTTGGGGGAAAGACCGGGAGGTAAGACAATTTAAACACTTCTGGGGCAGAACCCTGTAGAACGTTCTCCTACTTCAAAGCTGACCCCAGGTATAAATATTGGATCCTCAAACCCAAGCCTGAATACTACAGAAGAATAGCTTCTGTGCTTATCTGATGCAACAAATGCTACTTTATTGCCCTGCTATTCTGCTGCCCTGCTTGCTGAGAAGGAAGACTGGACCTCCACCCTTCATCACAGGACAAAGTGACACCAAGTGTCATCTGATTGATCTCCTATTCTTAGTTACAAGGACATAACGAGCTCCAGAGGTCTCCATGCATCTACTGAGCTGACCTGTCTGGACCCGCAATTGGTCCTGCAACTTGATCTGCCTGAGCCCTGATGGCTTCTGCTGGAATGAGTTCCTGATCCCCAAGAGGTGTCCATCAGTTCCTGGACCTTTGGTGTGGCATCAGTTGAGCTCTCTCTGCAAAAAAAGGAGACATTCTGAAGTTTTGAGCTCTTCTCGACCCTAAATGTGTCTATTTGTTCCAACATCTTGCCGACTGTCAATGCAAAGTTCTGTTGAACTCAACTCTTTGTGCCATAGCCACCACCATCAACCTACTGCATCAGCAACCCCACAGTGATCTGCTGTTAGAAATGGGGTCTTTGGTTGGCAGTCAGGTTACCCCCTGTCCAAGCAAGGACCCTTACTCTAGTCAGGGTAAGTCAAACACAATCCAAATTATCCTGTGCCCACCCTCTGGTAGCTTGGCACTGAGCAGTCAGGCTTAACTTAGAAGGCAATGTGTAAAGTATTTGTGCGATAAATCATGCAATAACACAGTTTAGCACCACAAAAATACACCACACAGTGTTTAGAAAAATATATAATATTTATATGATAAGATGCAGGACAAAACGATTAAAATGTAATAAGTATATGTTAAGATATCACTGTAAAAGTGATATAAAGTGTAATAAATGTTTCTTTCAAGCACAAAATACCTGGTTCACGTACAAAACCTCAGCAAAGAAATGAGAGGAGGAGATGCGTGGAAACAAAGGGGGGTGTGCGTCAATTTCTTGGGCCGCACACAGCAATGCATTGGTTAATTTTCATGCAGGGATGGCTGTGCATCGATTTCTGGCGCTCAGTCATGGATCCTGTTTGGGTTGCAGGGTTTTCGGATGCCCCAGGGATGATGCATTTATTTCCTGCGCTGACAGGACAAAGTCACAGGGGCTGCATGGATCCGGTGGGCGTTGCGTTAGAAGTTTTACCCGCTGGCAGGTGCTGTGTCGATTCCCCTCTGGAAGTTGGGCTGCGTCGTTCTGGCATGACTGTGCATCGATCCAGTGGGCCATGCGTCGAATTTCCGGTAGCTATGCTGGTGCTGCGTCAGTCTTCTCACTGCGAAGTCTGGCTGCTTTGTTCCCGTTCAGCGTGATGTAACATTTTTACCGCGGTACAGGCTGTGGATTGTTTCTGGCAGGTTGTGTGTAGATTTTCATTACACAAGGAGTCGTTCTTGTAGAGATTAAGGCTGTCATTACAACATTGGCGGTAACAGCCGCTTACCACCGTGCAGAAGACCGCCAACACAACACTGTGGCCGTGGAATTCCGCCACAGCTATTATGACCCACAGCACGGAATCCGCCAAAATTCAGACACCCACACAAGTCCGCCACACCAAAGGTCAGTGATAAACTGGCAAAAACAAAACCTCCACCGTCACGCCAACAGAAATACGCCCACACTATCACGACACATGAATCCACGTGGCGGTCTTTCAACCGTGGTATTCCATTGGCGGTACACACCGCCGTGCTCAAAATACACACACACATACAAAACACAGCCACGTTGGACAATTCGAAATACACCTGATACACATACACACACCACTCCCACACACCCAATACAATATAAAACACATCACCCACAAACCCCTACGACCACAATTGAGAAAGAAGTACAGAGAGAGACACCACCATCAACAATACTAGCATCCACAGGCACACAACACAATCACCCACATAACTTCCACGCACCTCACACAACACCCCACTACATATCAGCACACTTATCACCACACACACCACCCCACACATCACCCACACCACCCCATGGCACGGCAAAGACACCCCAGGTTCTCGGAGGACGAGCTCAGGGTCATGGTGGAGGAAATCGTCCGGGTCGAGTCACAGCTATTCGGATCACAGGTGCAGCACACCTCCATTGCAAGGAAGATGGAGCTATGGCGAAGAATAGTGGACAGGGTCAACGCAGTGGGACAGCACCCAAGGAATCGGGATGACATCAGGAAGAGGTGGAACGACCTACTGGGGAAGATCTGTTCCGTGGTCTCAAGACACCACCTTGCAGTTCAGCGGACTGGCGGTGGACCCCCACCTCCTACCCCACAACTAACAACATGGGAGGAGCAGGTCTTTGCGATTCTGCATCCTGAGGGCCTCGGAGGAGTAGCAGGAGGAATGGGCTCTGGTAAGTCAAAGCTTAACTATTACATCCCCCACCCTACCTGCATGCCATCACATACCCCCACCCTCACCCCATCATTCCAACTCCTCACAAATGTCCCAATATCACAAACCACACATCCCAACACCAAGCCCTGTATTCAACAACAAAGCATGGACACCCATCACTAAAGCATGTCCACTGCACATACCCATACACCCCCCTAAACAATCATCACACAAGGTCCCACACAGGAATGCAAGCACTGGGGTACACAGTCACCCACCCATTGCACACCATGTCACACACAGATGTAATAAACATCCTTTTATACCCCTGCAGGACCCCTACCCAACGTCACCGGACAGGAGGGTCCAGACATGTCCACACCACCAACAGAAGAGGCCCACAGTGATGACAGCACCTCTGTCCAATTGGATATAGATGACCAGCCCGGCCCATCGGGGACCTCAGGACATTCGGTTCCCATCACACAGTCACAGGCCACTACAGAGCTTCCCCCCTCTGGAAACACCAGCACAGCACCCACCCAGCGGGCCCATATCTCCGTCCCCAGGACACGTCAATCAGCAGTGTGTCCACCACTACAGGGAACCCAGGCTAACCCACCACCCCAACAACAACAGGGACCTGGGGGCAGAGGCAGTGGGCACGCAGTCCATGGGACGGAGGCACAGGAACACAGGGGAACTGGGAGGGCTGCTCTGCGACAGAGGGAGGACAGGCCAAGGGAACCCACTCTCCACAAGGCCCTCTCCAACATCATGGGAGCCTACCACCAATCCCAGGAGACGATGGCAACGGTACTGGCCAAGTTTCAGGAGACCCAGCGCCTGCAGGAGGAACAGTATTTGGGCTTCAGGGAGGAACTCAGAGCCATCAATTCCACCCTGGGCACTATCGGAGGGGTGCTGAAGGAAGTACTCAACACCAGGAGGGACACTGTGGCACTACAAGGGGCCCCTGACACTAGCCTGGACAATGAACTGCCCACCACCTCAGCTGGCGCTAGTGGACAGGAGGCACCGCCACAGGACCACCACACCAGCACCCCACCCCCTGCAGAGGGAGAACCAACCCGCAAATGGTCCCTGAGATCCAGGACAAAGACAGAGAACGATGCCAAGACCCCCGCCAAGAAATGAGACCACCCTGAATGTCATCCTTCTGTCCCACTTTGTCACCCTGTCCATCCTTAAACTGCCCCAGCTCCACTTCCTATGCCCCTTTGGACAATACACCTGTGAGACTAATAGCTTGGACTCTGCCATAGACATTCCTCCACCATCCCCCCTCACCATTTTACAACCCCCTCCAATATTGAGCACTTAAATAAACACCCTTAACGCACAAACCAATCTGGAGTCTGTCTGTGATTTCGAAAATGTGTATTAGCAATTACAGTGACAAAATGCTCTTTCAATTGTAATGTCAACATACCCATGTCACACAGCTGTAGTCCATGAGGAATCGAAGCAGATGTCACACTGTGGGACCCACATCTGTGAAATCGTAAGGGAAAGTGACAACTCAGTGACCATACACTGGGTGAAAACGACAGACAGTAGAGAGGTAGTAATGTTAAAGTACATGTAGTAGGCAGGTTTGTATTCTTACCTGTGTTTCACTGGAAATATTGCTCGATCACTGAGTCCCTGTTATCCATGTCTTCTTCATCTGCTTCCTCATCTTCATTGTCCACAGGCTCAACAGCGGCAACAACACCGCCATCTGGACCATCATCCTGCAGAAAAGGCACCTGTTGTCGCAAAGCTAAGTTGTGAAGCATACAGCAGGCCACGATGATCTGGCACACCTTCTTTGGTGAGTAGAATAGGGATCCACCTGTCATATGGTGGCACCTGAACCTGGCCTTCAGGAGGCCGAAGGTCCGCTCGATTATTCGCTGTGTACGCCCATGGGCCTCATTGTATCGTTCCTCTGCCCTGGTCCTGGGATTCCTCACTGGGGTCAGTAGCCATGACAGGTTGGGGTGACCATAGTCACCTGCAAATGGCGAGGGGCAACTGTTAGACACACACTAACCTGAAGGGATATCCCCAGACCCAGACAACCATTCCCACAGTCTTGCTTCCAGGTGCTCACCTAATAGCCACACACGGTGCCTCTGGAGTTGACCCATTACATAAGGGATGCTGCTATTCCGCAGGATGTAGGCGTCATGCACTGAGCCAGGGAACTTGGCATTCACATGGGAGATGTACTGGTCTGCCAAACATACCATCTGTACATTCATGGAATGGTAACTCTTCCGGTTTCTGTACACCTGTTCACTCCTGCGGGGGGGGGGGACCAAAGCCACATGGGTACCATCAATGGCACCTATGATGTTCGGGATATGTCCGAGGGCATAGAAATCACCTTTCACTGTAGGCAAATCCCCCACCTGAGGGAAAACGATGTAGCTCCGCACTTGTTTGAGCAGGGCAGACAACGCTCTGGACAACACATTGGAAAGCATAGGCTGGGACATCCCTGATGCTATGGCCACTGTTGTTTGAAGTGACCCACTTGCAAGGAAATGGAGCACTGACAGCACCTGCACTTGAGGGGGGATTCCTGTGGGATGGCGGATAGCTGACATCAGGTCTGGCTCCAGCTGGGTACACAGTTCCTGGATTGTGGCACGGTCAAGCCTGTAGGTGATGAACACATGTCTTTCCTCCATTGTTGACAGGTCCACCAACAGTCGGTACACCGGAGGATGCCGCCATCTCCTCACATGTCCTAGCGGACGGTGCCTATGAAGGACAACAGCGAGCACAGAGTCAAACAACTCAAAGGTACGTACCCACAGCTTACACAGAACACAAATCATAATCCAAAGTGTGGCCTGTATGTGTGGTGAGTCTAGGCCTAGGTATGTGTGACGCAGTTAAAAATGAAGCCATGTTGTGGGCTGCCTGACCTCTAAAGTGGGACAACGGGGTGAGAGGTAACTGCGCTGGCATTATACAACGTCGCAGTAGGCGGTCGAAGACCGCGGCGCAATGCTGCATTGGTTAACATTGGACCCTATGGGTCCCAGGAGCCAATGACAATGTACGCCGGCAGTGACAGTACGCACCGCCGCGGACGTGACCGTGCCTTCATATCGGAGGAGTTGGAGAAACTTGTGGATGTGGTCCTCCCCCAGTACACGCTACTCCACGGTCCTCCAGACAAACAGGTAAGTACACTGGGAGCATGCTGTATGGGCTATGCCTGTGTGGAGTGTGGCGTGCATGAAACGACGGTGAGTGCATGTGCCACATGGCAAGGGTAGGGATGGGGGCCAATGACTGTGTGGTGCAGTTGGTAATAACTTTTCCTTTCCCCCTGTACAATTCATGTAGGTCAGCGCCCACCAGAAAAAAGATATTTGGCGTGCCATCGCAAAGGACGTCCGGACCCTGGGGGTCTACCACAGAGGGAGCACCCACTGCTGGAAAAGATGGGAGGACATTCGCCACTGGAGCAAGAAGACGATGGAGGCTCAGCTGGGGATGGCCTCCCAACATGGGAGGGGTGCCCGTCTCACCATGATCCCCCTGATGTTCAGGATCCTGGCGGTGGCGTACCCGGAGTTGGATGGGCACTTGAGGGCATCACAGCAGCCACAAGGGGGTGAGTACACTCTCATCCTGCTGATTTAGCACGCAGTGGAGGTGTCTGGGTTGGGGTGGTGGGCTGTGGGTTTCCCTAGGCCAGGGCGAGTTTCGTAGGCAAGGTCCCTCCGTAAGGCAGGCCATGTGGCACCCCACCCCACCTCTGTAGAGTGCCAAGTACACCTAGTCATGCCCCTGTGTCATCCATGTGTGCAGATGTCGTCCATAGACTAGTAGGCCATTTTCCAGGGGTTGAACAGTGGAGCCGAAGAGCGCGGCAGGGGGCTTCTGTGTCTTTCATGTTCGCCAACGGTAGTGGTAATGCAAGCCCTCAACATGTCTTTCTTCTGTCGTCGTCCCCCTTTTGTGGTCTCCCTGTTCTTGTGTGCATTAGCATCATCAGGCAGAGGAGCAGTGGCACCGGAGCACAAGGGGGCTGCATCCCACATGGCCATGGAGGGCCACACTATGGACTCAGACTTCACCAGTGGGATGGAGGGCTAGGGGGGCTCCACGGCGGGGACAGGAGCTGAGTCCAGCGACACAGACTCGTCCTCTGATGGGAGCTTCCTTGTGGTGGCGGCAACATCTGGGCCCCCCCATCTACAGGTACAGCCGCCACCCCCCCTACCAGCACCGCCCTCCCAGCAGCCCCTCAGCCTTTGACCCGTGTCCCCTCACCCGGGAGGGTGGGCATCACCTTCGCCCCAGGCACCTCAGGCCCTGCCCCTGTCACCCCTGTTGCCCTCAGTGAGGAGGCCATTGACCTCCTCAGGTCCCTCACTTTTGGGCAGTCTACCATTTTGAATGCCATCCAGGGTGTAGAAAGGCAGTTGCAACAAACAAATGCATTCATGAAGGGCATTCATTCTGGTCAGGCGGCCCTTCAGCGAGCTTTTCAGACTTTGGCCTCAGCACTGATGGCAGCCATTGTCCCCGTCTCTAGCCTCCCCCGCCAACTACCTCCACCCAGACCCAGTCCCTTGTACCCCAGCCTATCACAAGCACACCAACAGACCAGCATGCACGCACGTCAACACGCAAGGGAAGCTCTGGCAAACATAAGCACCACACATCCCACAGGCACTCACATAAACATCACACACATGCAGACACTCCAACATCCACTGCCTCCACTGTGTCCCCCTCCTCCTCGTCTCCCACCTCCCTCCCAGTCTCGTCTACACTCACACCTGCATGTACTACACCTACAGCCACTACTGCCATCACCAGCACACCTGCCACCACACCCCGCTCACTTGTAGTCACCACCCCCACTACCATTCACACATCCCCTGTGTCCTCTCCCAGTGTGTCTGTGACGCCACCTCCCAAGATACACAAACGCAGGCACACACCCACCCAACAGCCATCCACCCCACGACAGCCTCCAGCCCATGCACCTTCACCCAAAGTCAGCAAACGAACACCTCCTACAACCACCACTTCTTCCTCCACTCCCACACCCCCTCCAGTTACCCGTCCCAGTGTCTCCCAAAAACTTTTCCTGTCCAACCTTGACCTCTTTCCCACACCTCCCACATCCCATCCGTCTCCTAAGTCCAGAACTAACACCTCAACCACAACATCTCCGGGAGCAGTGTTGCCTGTAGTCACCGGGATCTGGAGTGCACCGGCCACCAGGGCAGCCAGTGTGGCACCTAGCCACAGCACGGACAGTCCCCCACCTATGAAGCATCAAAAGTTGGCCAGTGCCCGGCGGGAGAGGGGGAAGACTCCAGCCACCAAAGCCGCTACCAGGGGTCCCGTGGGAGTCAGCTGCGACACCTTCCAAGGTGGGGAAGGGCCACAAGAAACCAGGAAAGTCTGGGAAGAGCAGCACGGCGGAGGAGACCGCCATCATCCCCGCTGCCCAGGAGGCCACCGTCATCATCCCCGCTGCCCAGGAGGCCACCGCCATCATCCCCGCTGCCAGGAGGCCACCGCCATCATCCCCACTGGCCTACAGAGGACGGCTAGCACAAGCCCCGATGGGCTAGAGAGGACCGCCAGCACAAGCTGCGCTGGGACCGAAAGGACCGCCAGCACAAGCCCCGCTGGGCTAGAGAGGTCCGCCAGCACAAGGGCTACAGAGGACCGCCAGCACAAGCCCCGCTGGGACAGAGAGGACCGCCAGCACAAGCCCTGCTGGGCTAGCGAGGACCGCCAGCACAAGCCCGCTGGGCTAGGGAGGACTGCCAGCAGCTGCGTCACTGCAAAAGAGCCTGCCGCCTCAAACACCGCTGAACAGGGCACCACCGCCTCAAGCACCGCTGAATATGGCACCGCCGCCTCAAGCACCGCTGAACAGGGCACCACCGCCTCAAGCACCGCTGAACAGGGCACCGCCGCCTCAAGCACCGCTGGCCCATGAGCGCCAAGGGAACTGACGCTACTGAGTCCATCACAAGCAGGATGCATCACTCTGGGCACCATGCCCCCTCCAGAACCAGTGGAGAGATACATCCACTATCTCTGTCCTTAGCAGGATGAAGCACTCTGGGCAGAAGGCCCCCTCCATAACCAGTGGAGAGATACATCCACTACCTCTGTCCTTAGCAGGATGAAGCACTCTGGGCACAAGGCCCCCTCCAGAACCAGTGGAGAGATAAATCGACTACCTCTGTCCCTAGCAGGATGAAGCACTCTGGGCACAAGGCCCCCTCCAGAACCAGTGGAGAGATACATCCACTACCTCTGTCCTTAGCAGGATGAAGCACTCTGGGTACCATGCCCCCTCCAGAACCAGTGCAGAGATACATCCACTACCTCTGTCCTTAGCAGGATGAAGCACTCTGGGCACAAGGCCCCCTCCAGAACCATTGGAGAGATACATACACTACCTCTGTCCTTAGCAGGATGAAGCACTCTGGGCACAAGGCCCCCTCCAGAACCAGTGGAGAGATACATCCACTACCTCTGTCCTTAGCGGGATGAAGCACTCTGGGCACAAGGTCCCCTCCAGAACCAGTGGAGACTGTCATCCACTTGAGAGACTGTGGCTTTGCACTCCCCAGGATTGAACAGTGGGCAACCCACCCACTGTATAGACTTGTGAGACTGTGGCTTTGCACTCCCCAGGATTGAACAGTGGACAACCCACCCACTGTATAGACTTGTTGGACTGTGGCTTTGCACTCCCCAGGATGGAACAGTGGGCATGTTGCCCTCTCGTGGATTTGGCGTCGTGCACTCAACCGGCTGAGGTGCCCCCCGTTCCCTCCCCCTGAGGTGCCTGTTTTCTTGCTCCCTGATGCCCCTGCAGTGTTCTCTCCGTCATGGTAGGGGATCTTGTGTGGGCCTCGCCCATACCCTGTGGGCCCAGTGTTCCACGGACTTCATTGGAGCACTACCTGGACTCATGAGCTTGGTGTATATTTTGTTTATGGTGTATATATATATTTTTGCCTACTTGATTTTAATATATTACAATGGCTACACTCATTTTCTTTTGTCTTTGCATTCTTCCAGGGGGGTTTGGGGGTGTAACTATCATGTATAAGTATGTATTAGTGTGTGTGTTGTCGTGGGAGAGGGTGGGGGTGGGGGTGTTGCGTGTGTGTGTCCCTATTTTTTCCCTCCCCCCTCCCCTGTGTCGTAGGTGCAGTACTCACCGTTGTCTTCGCCGCCGGCGTTCGTGCTCCTGGTAGAGGAGCAGGAAGACTATCGCAGGGAGAATATGGAGTTCCGGCTCCATGGTGTCCTGGGTCCTCGTGGGGTGTGTAGAGGTGAGCATTTTCCCTTCAGAATCCTGTTTCCGCCGTGATTTTATCTGCGGTGTATCCGCCCCAGAAAAGGTGGCGGATTGGTGGGTTGTGATGCTGTGGGCGGTACTTTGTCTTCCGCCTGTCTGTTGGTGGTGACCGCCAAGCTGTTTGTCTGTACCGCCGTGGCGGTCGGAGTGTTAAAGTGGCTGTCTATGTTGGTGGTTTCCGCCACGGTCGTAATTCCAATTTTTTAACCGCCGGCCTGTTGGCGGTCTTACCGCCGCTTTAACACCGTCGCCAGGGTTGTAATGACCACCTGAGTCTTTTTGATCCTGAGACTTCGGGGAACAGGAGGAAAGCTCTATCCAAGCCCTCGGAGAGCACTTCTCACCACAGCCAGAGAGCAGCAAGGCAGCAGGGCAACAGCTAGGCAGCAGTCTTTCACAGAAAGCAGTCAGGTGACTCCTTTGGGCAGGCAGGCAGTTCTTCCTGGCAGGATGCAAGTTCTGGTTCAGGTTCTCTTCTCCAGGAAGTGTCTGAGTTGGTAGGGGCAGAAGCCCTGTTTAAATACCCAAATGTGGCTTTGAAATGGGGGAGACTTCAAAGAGTGGCCTAGATGTGCACACGGTCCCCTTTCAGTTCAATCCTGTCGTCCAGGGTCCCAGTAGAGGGTGTGGCAGTCCTTTGTGTAAGGGCAGGCTACTGTCCTTTGACATGCAAGTGTCAGGCCCTCCACCCTCCCAACCCAGGAAGACCCATTCAAAATGCAGATGTATGCAAGTGAGGCTGAGTAGCCAGTGTTTGGGGTGTGTCTGAGTGAATGCACAAGGGAGCTGTCAACTAAACCCAGCCAGATATGTATTGTAAGGCACAGAAGGATTTAAGTGCAGAGAAATGCTCACTTTCTAAAAGTGGCATTTCTAAAATAATCATATTAAATCCAACTTCACCAGTCAGCAGGATTCTGTATCACCATTCTGGCCATACTAAATATGACCTTCCTACTCCTTTCAGATCAGCAGCTACCACTCAAACAATATTTGAGGGCAGCCCCCATGTTAGCCTATGAAGGGAGCAGGCCTCACAGCAGTGTAAAAACAAATTTAGGAGTTTTACACTAGCAGGACATGTAAACTACACAGGTACGTGTCCTGCCTTTTGCCTACACAGCACCCTGGCCTATGGGTTACCTAGGGCATACCTTAGGGGTGACTTATATATATATAGAAAGGGGAGATTTAGGCTTGGCAATTACTCTTAAATGCCAAGTCAAATTGGCAGTGAAACTGCACACACAGGCCTTGCAGTGGCAGGCCTGAGATAAGGTTAAGGATATACTTAAGTAGGTGGCACAATCAGTGCTATGGGCCCACTAGTAGCATTTAATCTACAGGCCCTGGGCACATATAGTGCACTTTACTAGGGACTTATAAGTAAATTAAATAGTCCAATTGGGTATGATCCAATGTTACTATATTTAAAGGGAGAGAGTATATGCACTTTAGCACTCGTTAGCAGTGGTAAAGTGTGCACAGTCTTAAAACCAGCATAAACAGTATCTACAAAGGGGAGGGAGGCAAAAAGTTAGGGGTGGCCACCCTAAGACTGTCAGGTCTAACACTGGCAATGTGAACCTCGAGCAACAACAGTCCTCAACCACCATCAGAATCTTAACTTTACAGTGATAACCATCCACAACACCTGACCTGCTTTTCAAGTCACCACAGCAACCAACTGTGATGCTCTCCCTGCTCCTCACAGCTCCATCCAATGTGAACAGAAGTCCCCATGCTGGACTTTTGAAAGTAACTCTTTTAGCAGGACTAACCTTGTCCCTGTATCCAGACCATGCTCCATCACAGTCAGCTTGAATTTATGACTTTCACTGAGTCTCACATGACCAGACAGTGTGGCACTTTGGCGGTCATTCTGACCGACCGCCGCCCGCCATGCGGTCACCGGCGAATGACCGCCCCACGGTCAAAAGACTGCGGCGGCCATTCCAACTTTCCCGCTGGGCTGGCGGGTGACTGCCAAAAGGCCGCCCGCCGGCCCAGCGGGAAAGCCCCTGCAACGAGGAAGCCGGCTCCGAATGGAGCCGGCGGAGTTGCAGGGGTGCGACGGGTGCAGTGGCACCCGTCGCGATTTTCACTGTCTGCTAAGCAGACAGTGAAAATCTTAGTGGGGCCCTGTTAGGGGGCCCGTGCACTGCCCATGCCAGTGGCATGGGCAGTGCAGGGGCCCCACGACACCCGTTCCCGCCATCCTGTTCCTGGCGGTAAGAACCGCCAGAAACAGGGTGGCGGGAAGGGGGTCGGAATCCCCATGGCCGCGCTGCAAGCAGCGCCGCCATGGAGGATTCCCTGGGCCAGGGGAAAACCGGCGGGAGACCGCCGGTTCCCCTTTTCTGACCGCGGCTTTACCGCCACGGTCAAAATAGCCCGGGAAGCACCGCCAGCCTGTTGGCGGTGCTTCTGCAGTGCCCGGCCCTGGCGGTCATGGACCGCCAGGGTCGGAATGACCCCCTTTGTGCTTTTACTTACCTGTACTCTTTAAAATTGTTTATCTCCTGTTCTACTAATTGGATTTTTGTTGTTTTGGTCTGGCTTCATTTATTTACAAATGACTCTATTTTTCTAAATTAGTGTGGGATCATGTTGTGGTGTGTTGTCACTGTGTTACTATGTGAAGTGTTACGAAATACATAACTTCTACCTTAAGCCTCAATGTTTTTGTGTCAGGCTAACACAGGATTGAACACAGGTTAATGTGGGGTTAGCTTGGGTTTTGAACTGGCAAGAATTGTAGTTGCTACTTGAGTAGGGTTTAACCCCTTACCCAATAACCCACTTTCCTACACACCAGCATTCTCATTCATGGAAGCATGTGGACAGAACACAGCTTTGGCAAATCCTCAGTTTGGTGTTAGTGTTGTACTGAAATGACCTCTAAGCACCATGCAGCATCCTGAAAGCATTTCTGTACTTGTTCAGTCTGTCCTTGCTGTCACTTCCTGCCCCCTTCATATTTGATAGTAATGCCTAGGTAGGTAAAATCAGTAATGGCTAGGTCCTCTCTAACCAACATGACTGGTGAGGGTTTGGAAAGGTGAGTGGCAAGACTTCTGATTACTTTATGTTGATCATCAGGCCATCATACTGTACATAGATGTTGAGGTGAGACCTCTTTTGCTGCATATGCTGATTTTTGTGAGAGAGCAAGGTAGGTCATCTGCTTAGTCAAGGTCCTCCAGTGCAGAGAATAAGGACAACCTGACACCTCTGACTAGGTCTTCATTTGTGTATCTCATCGCTCAGACCATGACTTGGTTGAAGAGTAATGCTGACATCATGCATCTCTGTCTCACACTGGTCTTAACTTCAAAGCTATATTCACTGCCTTCCAAAAATTATCATAGATGCTCCTAATGTGCAGAACTATCTGCAGCAGTATGCCATAGGCCCTAACTATACTCCAGAGGCTGTCATGGAGGACAGTATCAAAAGCTTTCTTAAAGTCATGAAGTTTATGTCTGTCACTCCATGCACAGCTCTTATATTGATGTGTAAAGTAAGGATCTCATCAACACACCCTCTGCCCATCAAACACTAACCTGTTTCACGGAGATGAGGTGGAAGTTCCACACACTGGCTCCAAACTCCACCTCTGCACCACAACCCTTTCTGCAATTTCCACGCAATCAAGACTAGGGTCCTAGAGGGGAAAGGGAAATGGGGTAACAACACTGTGAAAGTGGGTGAGATGTGCAATTGCTTGTTCTCCTATCATTCAGGTGTTATGGTCCTGACTCTTTTTGGTGTTTCTTGGGAAGTTCTCTCATTAGTGAGACCAGTAACATCAGAAAGATGGCTTCAGTAATTGATCATCCTTGGATCCCAGTGTTCTTCTCCAAATACCTAGCGGTTTCTAAAATGTACCTCCAAATTTCCTCTTTTCTGATGTTGATGTACTCCCTCTCCTGTTGTTGCACTGAATATTTTCTTGGCTGCCATTTGAGAAGAATGACAAGATGGTCTACACCCAAAACCAAATCATACTCACACTTCTCATCAATATTTTCCCCATCTATCATTTGCATGCATACTCGAGATCCTTACTCTGTGTCATAGAGGTTTGTAAGTTTGACAATATATCTCTTGCAAACGTTTCTTTGATTCACAGATGTACTATTACTTGGCTAGTACTATTCAGAATTTACAACACACAATGATGCCATTGTATAATATTGCACAACAAGTTAACCTGACATAGGAAAATCAAGTTTCAGATTATTGCTATCATACATCATAGACAACTAGTTTACATTAGTTTCACATTCACAAAATGAATTCTAATAACTCTTTCTTTCTGACTTTTGATTTATGTTACTTAAGCTGTGCTAACAGTACATGGTAATTCAATCTGAAATCATGGACTTTACCACAAATGTGTTACTGCCTTGATGCTTATTTCAGAAGCACCCCTTTCTCTTGTCTTTCATTGTTTTTCTTCTTTTTAGGTGTCCCATTTCTCGAGTGTAACCGCTGTTCAATGTTGCATAGAAGATCCAGGGTGTAGGCGGAGGACTGTGATCCTGCCTCGTAATGATCCAAAGCAGTTTTGGATAAAGCAGTGGTTTTATTTCTTTTTTTGTCCACCCATGTCTGGGTTCACAGGAGCATGGCTTGGCAGCTTTTCACAACTGCTTTTCTTATTTTTTTTTGTTTGGTGCTTCTTGGCACAAACCATACTTTTAGAGTTTTCAAGGCTAAGGGCCAGATGTCCAAAGCCCTTTTGCATTTCCTAATGATCTGAATCAGTATGTCAGTCTGTTAAGAAATGCAAAACAGCCTTTTCTTATATACATATGCCCTTAAGGAATCGCAAATTGCTAATTCTACAGAGAAGAAATCACAATTTGCAATTCCCAGAATAGGAAATCGCAAATAGGGATTCCCTATTTGTGATTCCCATTTTGATTTACAAAGCATTTCATAAATGCGACTTAGACATTCAGGAGATGCAATTACCACTGACTTGGTAGCCAGGTGCAATTTTAAAAAGAGCTCCCCAAGTTGCTTTTTCTAATTGCAATAGAGCACACACATGCTCCTTTGGCATGTGTGTGTTCTACGGGTGCACCCCTATTTATGGGGTGCACAAGGGGACTTTTTGTCCTTTGCCATCACTGGTTTTGCATTTCCTAAATAGAGAATTCTTAATGGGAAATTGCTATTTAGGAAATGCAAAACCGCTCACTTGGCTAAAATACAATGGGATTTTTTTAATACAAAGTAGGAACCACTATAAGGAAATCAGTATATCTGTGCATAGCATTTTGCATTTCTTAAATAGTGATTTCTATGAAGTAGCTATTTAAGAAATTAAAAATTGATTTTTTTGCACATCTGGCACTATTTTTGGTGATTTGACAGCCCCTACAGTGTCTTGCAGTACCCAGTCTGTTCTCCCCTTAACTGTTTGTTCACAGCCCTAGAAATGTGCTGTATAATAATTTATGCCAAAATGTTATTCAGGATTGACAAAAAGGTACTTCCGCAACAATGGGTACAGTGGGTCAAAAAACCCTCAGTTTCAGTCATCTGGTACTTTCTTTCCCTCTAATATTAATGTAAACAGTGGTAGGAGGATCTTAGCTAATGTTGCAGGGTGTGCCTTAAACATTTCTGCATTCAGATTGTCTTGGCCAGAAGCATTTCCGTTCTTGAGAGATCAGACAGCATTGGTGAATTCTTCTTTCTGTGTGTGTGTGTGTTTTCACATCCAAGTCTGTTTATGCTTCTTGGATGTCCACTTCAATTGTTGGTACCAGTCGCTTAAAGACTTCTGTGGAGTGCTTAGCCCAGCATGCTTCCTGCTCTTTCTTTGTTGAATAAAGTATACCTTTTTTGTTCATTATAGGGTTGTTGTATTTTGCATTAGATTTACCACTGACTCTCTTTGTGAGATTGAAGACTTTCGTCCATACTCTACTGGCTGCCTTCCCTTCTTGGATGGCAAGGTTATCTATATACTCCTGCATATCAGTTCTTCTCATCGTTTTTGACTGCTCTGTTGGATTCTATGTCTAGTTGATTGTTCTTCTGCTGCAGCATTTCAGATTTAGCCTCCTGGAGTTTCTTTTTTACTACCCTTCTGTCTTCAATATCTTGTCATGTGTCTTATCTTATCCAGGCATGATTCACTGCTCTTCACCTTTATTGAAGAGATCTGTTCCCAATTCTTGTTTACTGCGTAGGCAGCTGGCTCAGACTGATCTTCTGTGTCTACCAGGAGTTGGAGCTTGTTTTGATTTGTAAACCAAATGCCTTCCTGGGCTTTATGTCCTGTAATTTGCCACATCAAAGTGCTATCATCCTGAAGTTTGGCATTCTGTTTTTCTGAGCTTCGTCTTCACAAGAGCAGTCACTACATGGAGATCACTGCAGGTGTCTGCTCCCATTCTCATTCTGACATCTTGCTCTGATCTCTGCCACTGTGTCAGCACCAAGTTAGTTTGTAAATGTCATGGTGGGGGAAGAAAGTTCCTCTTTTGACCAGATCAAACCAGACCAGAAGGGCTCTGCCATGAGAAAAGTAAGCACAATAGTGCATTCTGGGCCAGCAAGATGCACCACTTTGCAAGAAGTCATCATTATGGATGCCAAGGTGCAGCCTTGGAGACCAGATCCTGACCTCAAAACTTGCACACAAGCCTGCTGGACCTAGGAGAGTTGTCTGAGTGCAGTTTGGACACCCAGGATGAAAGTTACTGCAAGTTACGGAAAACCACTATTTTAGCTGCAACCAGAGACCAGGAGACCGTGGTAACTGTCTTTTTTGGTGGATTTCCCTCAGACTTCATGGGACATTGATCCCTTGGACCAAAATCACTCATCATGCTTAAAGACTAAGGGGTGGCCACAGGAAGACCCCCAATACTGTCTCAGCATCCTTGAGCATCTTAAGCATCCTGTATGCCTTGTATCAGGATCAATCCATTGACTTCCATGGCGGTTCATCCATAGGTCTCAGAACTGGACTAGAGATGGCTGAAGCTGACAGGTAACTGTCCCCTGGACCTGAATGGTCCCTGTGTCTGGCTCCCTATCAGAGTTGGACTTCTCAAGAATGCCCACATAGCTTTTTTTCAAGTTGCTTGCTGTGGCTTACCCTAAACTGCGACTCATAGTAGATCACAAAGATTTATTGCATCTAGTGAAAAGCAGTGATTTAGTGTCCCTCTGAAAATTCCTGTTAACTTTTATCACTGAAATGTCTATATAAAGATATAAATACAACCTATTGTTATTAGTGTCGGATTTTTATTGTATTGCATTTTCCTCTTATTCAACTGTTTTGGTACTTCTTAAAGATTTTTCTACCTTTTGAGCTGTCCGGCTTGGGTGACTTTGCCAGAAGATTAAGATCCTTCTAGCATAGCTGAGACATGCTAGCCCCTTGACCACTTCAAGGTGGCGATCCTCCAAGGAGTCACCTCACAATGGGTATCCTACCACCCTGTAAATAATTGTAAAATTATGTATTGCATGTTTCAAAGGAAAATTTTGTTTCAATAAGAGATTATTGTAATTAGATATTGGTATCACTTAAGGTATTTCACATTGTTTCTTTGCTACACCAGAAGAAAACAGTTTTCTTCTTTAAAACGGGATGAAAAATGTTTAACCCCTAAGGCAGACGTATGGTTTTCAGAATTACCGGCTTCAATCATTGGCTAAAAGCTCAGGCAGCAATAGCTCCCATATCTTCTAATGACAGATCACACTGCCTTTAACACACTAGATCTGGAGAAACCACCAGTGGAAACACTACAGAACTTGAAAATATCCCAAGACCCATGAAAAACATGAAGCTTTACTCCAGGCTCAGAAAGGTAAAAATGCTAACCTTTTTGAACAAGTTGTTACACTCAGGGTTTTTGTTCTACATAGGTCCTGTCCTCCTCAAGTTGCCACACATCAGTTTCAAGTCTATAGAATTTCCAATGGAAAGCGAAACGTGGCAGAAATTCTGCAATAAAGAAAATGACTGACGAAAGCCTTCCTGTACGTTATATCACTATGAGCTTAGCTTGCAAGAGGCACTATCCAGGCCTTGAGTGCCTTCTGTTTTTAGTTCTCGCTACAGACAGCTTTACTCGCCTGTTGTGAGAGCTCTTGTCATCAATACATCAAACGAAGTTTAAAGAAGTACATAGATATAATGGCTTTGGACCAGCCTTCTTAAGACGTTGGCTTTCACATCTTTTTCATGATTTGCCATTGCTTAGGTTGGCTGACCATAAAGGTCAGGACAATTTGTGATTTTTTTCCATTGAGGAGTACTTTCGTTAAACTGCAGATGCAACATGATGTGCAGTTTTAGCCAGAGTGTCTTTTTTGATGCATTCTTTCATGTATTTGCTTATCGAGTACGGTGACATTTTAATTGCAGAATTATATTTACTGCTTTGTGATGGATAATTTAAGCCTGTCATAATATACAGTCACTGTGCCCTTCACTAATTGTCATATCCCGGTCACCTGCTTTTGCTTGTTAATGTGAGAAAATATTGGATTTGCTGAGAAAAGTTGTGCTGGAATGTGTACCTTCTTAAGTAAAACACTTACATTGGCCTTTTGTCAAAATCCTGTTAAAGGATTTTGTTGCTGTGTGCCTTTTAGGTTTACAACAAATAAACACAGCAAACTTTATCTCACGTCTTGTTTTCATAACCCTCTTCTTGGGGGGTATGTAATAAAACACTCTTTTAATTCATCATTATGATTAAGATTAAGATTATTATGGTTATTCCTATGGAAACACATCTACATGCATAGTAACTATAGATATATATTAACAAAGTATGTGGTTGGGCTCTCATTGATAAAGTTGTGCTTTGTAAGTAAGAAGTATAGAAAATGCTTCAAAAGCACAAACCTTTACATAGCAGACAAAAATGTATTACGCACTACCATATATAACCTAATGTACCTTACCAAGCTTACCATACCTAATCAAACGCATCTTTCAGCTGTTTCTTGTTTTTTAAGGTAAATCAGCTTTATCAAAATCAAAATACATATGGGTCACATAATAGCAATACAAGATATCTGTCACAATGATAGTAATATAATTTTGAAAGGAAATGTAAAAGCTGTTTAACATTTTAAAGTATAAATTGGGGGAGAAACAATGAAAACGGAACAAGACCAGTTAAAATAAGAAAGGTGTACTGGATCTTAAAAAGCTAAAAAAAAGAAAAAAGTGATATTCAATAAAGCATAAAGTTAAACTAAAATTTAAAATCAATTAAAAACAGAGAAAATAAAGAATTCATGGTGGCTTAAAATTCTCAGATAATGTACAATTATTAGAATTACAAGCAACAACATTAAGATAATCAGTCAAAGGTAACCAGTACAAATCTCTATTGATGGAGGGGCAGCATGAAGAGGTAAAAACAATATCCAGTTTATGGCAATGGCAAACATTGTACCAACAAGCCTTATAGGAAATGTTGGATTAATTTTTCCAATTAAGATTAATTTGCTGAAAGGCCAAAGCTAACATGAGATCCAACAGCTTTAAATTATCATCATCTGAAACAATATCCGCAGAGAGGCTACCTAGAAAAAGCACTGAGGGAGATAATTGGGAACGTAAATGCAAAATGGAGGTAAGCTGACGCCAAACTTTTCTCCAAAAAGAGACAGTATGGGACATTCAAAAAGAATATGCATAAGATCTCCCTTTGGGCTATTGCAGGACCAACAGTTTGAAGTAGAGGATACAGAAAAGTTTGCTATAGTAGGAGGAGTAAAATAAAGTCTGTGGTAAAGAAAGAAAAGCGACTTTGTGGTAGAAGCTGATCTAGATATTTTATAAGATAAATGTCACACCTTATTCCAAAAGGAAACAGTCCAGGTACATCCCAAATCCAATTCCCATTGAGACTCAATTTTAGATTTAGGACGTGTCAAAACAGGAGAATGAAAAAAGTTTATAAATATTTGATGCCTTAGGACATGGGGTAAGAAAGGAGGACAAGGAAAAGGGTAATTTCGAAGAAGAAGGATGGGAAGGCGAAGAAAAAAGTACATCAAGAATAATATTAATAAGAAGAAGATATTGAGGCATAAATGAATTGGAACAATGAAATAGAAGTTGGAATTGTGAAAAAGAAAGTGGAATATCATTGGAGACTAAATCCTTGACCCACGCTATATTCCTTTGTCTCCAGGATTTCCAAAATAAAGTTTTTTTATTGATAGTGATGAGACGATGATGCCACATAGGAGAATTCAGAAAAGAGGAGTAAGTGACGGATGGAGGTAAATAGTGACAATGGAGAAGAGCACAAGTATGTTTAAGAAGCGGAGAGAAGATAAGCGAAATATTATAAGAAAGGGATACCACCTCATGAGGGGAAAAAGGCAGAAGAAAAGAACATTCAATATCCAACCATAAGGGAGTAAACATAGAACCTGAAAGGGAGATCCATCTAGAAGCTTGACGCTGACAAAAGGATTTGTGATATAGTCTGAAATCAGGAAAATTAGCTCCTCCCTCCTGTTTAGAATGACAAAGATGACTAAGGAAATTTTAGATTTCTTATTGTTCCAAAGGTATTTAGACAATCTGGAGTCCAATTGTTTGATAAAAGGTAGAGGAAGCGGAATCATAGATAGTATATATAAAATGTTAGGAGAAATCATCATTTTGATGGAGTCAAGACGACCCCACCAAGATAAAAAATAAGGGATTCCATGACAAAATCGATTTATCAATCTTCTCTAAAGCATCTGAGATATTTACTTCAATGGACTTTTTAATGGATGAGATTAACCAAATACCTAAATATTTAATCTTGGAAGAATTCCAGTGAAAGCCAGTAATATCAATCGATGATCTAAAACAGCATTTTGTTAGAGGAAGGATTTCAGTTTTATCCAAATTTATCTTATAACCTGAAATCAAAGAAAAGTCTTCAATCTCCCGAAGAAGAAACGGAATCGAGAGTTCAGGATTTGAGATATATAAAAGTATACTATCTGCATATGCCGTTAATTTGAAATGTTTCTCACCGTAATGGAAACACTCAATTTTAATGTTATTTCTATTACAGGATAGAAAGGGCTCTAGAGCTAGAATAAATAGGAGTGGGGAGAGCAGACACCTTTGGCGTACACCTCGGCGTAATACAAAGTATCTGGACAATCACCCATTTACCAATAATGAAGCCATTGGGGATTGATAAAGCAAAGAGATGAATGAAATGAAATGAGGCCCTAAACCATGCCAGGCTAAAGCTTTTAATAAAAAAGACCAGTCTAACCGATCAAACGCTTTCTCAGCATCTGTGGAAATTGCTGCTAAAGAGTACGAAAGAGTGGGAGCTTTGCTGAGTACATTGAATAATGTTCTAGAGTTGTCAGAAGCAAGTCTACCTTTAACAAAACCCGCTTGTTCCTTACTTATCAGTGAAGGTAAAAGGGTATCAAGACGTAAAGCTAATAATTTAGCAAAGATTTTATAATCTGTATTGAGAAGAGAGACTGGTATATAATTTTTACAGAACGTGTGGTCCTTACCTTCCTTTGGGACTAAGCAAATTTAAGCTTTTTAAAAGGTTCCCCCGTACAACCAGAACCCATGAAGAATTGAAAAAGCTCAAAAAGTTTGGGAAGTAAAATATCAGAAAAATGTAGAAAAAAGTTTTACCTTTTTTTAGAGATTGAAGGACTTTAAAAATTTCTAACGAAAAAATATCTACTTCAAGTGAAGTAGCATCAACAAGCATCTTATTAGTTTGGAATGTTCTTTAAATAATCATCGATCTGCAAGGAGGTCGGGACTGACTCAGGAGTATAAAGTGTCTGGTAATAATTAACAAATTCACTTAAGATATCTTCATCTTTAAAAAGGGTCTTACCAGTATCTGTAACTATAGACTTCACAGTATGGTGTTGCTTTCGTACCTTTAACTAATTAGCCAGAAGTTTCCCTGATCTATTTCGACGACCATAATAACGGGCACTACTACGTAGAAGAAAAGAGGGTGCATTATCTGTTGAGATTTTGTTAAATTGCATTTTTGCTTGAATAAATTCTTGTAGATTAAAATTACAGGAGGAAGAATAATATTGATGTTCTAACCGTTTTAATTTTGAGAAGCAGAGATTGATGCTGGGCATTTAAAGTTTTATTTTTATTCAAGACAAAATTTATTATATGACCACGAGCCGCAGCTTTAAATGAATCCCATAACAATTGCGGAGAAACATGAGAATCCTAATTAAATTGGAAAAATTCGTCCGCAAAGGTAACAAAGGAGGTGGAAAATTTAGAATCAAGCAACAAAGTATTATTAAATCGCCACCTATTGGACTTGGTATGCACCGGGAGCAAGTCAAAATCTGTGATGACTGGATCATGATCAGATATTACCATAGGTTCAATAGAGGAGTAAATAAGATTTTGGGATAGTGATTTAGAAACAAAAATATGGTAAAGTCTAGATAAGGAACCATGTGGTGGAGAATAAAACGAAAAACCCCTACTATCAGGATTACAAGTTCTCAATGAATCAATTACATTACATTGTGTGAAAAATTGTTTATGCATTTTATGGGGAGAAAATGTAAACAGAGATTGCCTATCTATAAAAGGATCAATAATTTGATTGCAATCCCCTCCAAGAAGAAAAAAATCATCATTATAATGCAAACATTGTTTAGTAATATTAGGCCAAAAAAGATAATCTGAGTTATTAGGACCATAAATATTAACAACAGTCTAAGTATTAATACTTAGCCTCACTAAGAGCCATCTACCATCAGAATCTGAGTCCTGCGCAATAACCTTAACTGATAGTTTTTTATGGCAGAGCAGAATTACACCATTTGTCTTTGTAGATGAAGGAGAAGTAAAAACATTGCCCACCCAACCTCTTTTAAGTTTCAGAGCTTCATAATCCGTCAAATGGGTCTCTTGTAGAAGAACCAAGTCTGGATTATATTTAGCTAAATGAGATAAAATTATCTGCCTTTTAATTGGGTTAATAAATCCTTTAACATTCCAAGAAATAACTCTGAATTTTATGTCACATAACTATATATATACACGGAAGGCCATGTACCATAAATAACTGAAAGTACATATAGGGGAAAGGAAAACAAGAAAAACAAAGAGAGAGAAGAGTAAAGGGAAAACAGCAAGAAAAAAGATGGAAAATATTCAAGAAAAAAGGAAGAGACAGTACATGTCAAATAAAGACGACTGCAAAAACATACCTGAGATGAATGAACAATAGGGGAGGGGTGACGACAGCACAGACTGAAGACGGCACAGCAAGGGAACGGAACGCATTAACGGACAAAAGGTACGAGCAAAACTAATGATTATAGAACACCTGGAACCTGTAAAAAGAAAACAATACATTAACAAAGAGGGTCTGTAGTCACGTCAATATAGTATACTGTATAAACTGCATAGGAAGGACCATCAACTATATCGTATTATAGATTAAGAAACTTATATAGTCAACGTGTAGAGGGACCAGCTGTCTCCATAGGGTTTGTAGAGTGTAGTCTTAGAAAATCACGAAGAGCTGCAGGGGAGGTAAATGAAGTAGTCTTATTTTGATATGTCACTTTGAACAAACATGGATGGAATAATCCAAAACGAGCTCCCAATTCACAAAGTTGTGGACGAAGATCCAAAAATTCTTTCCTCCTGTTTGCTGTAGCTTTGGACACATCCTGTGAGATGAAAATTTTACTTCCCTGCCAAGAGATTTGTTTTTTGGCTTTCGCAGCATTAAGAATTTTCAACAGATCAGTAAATTCATGAAAGAAAATAATCATGCCTCTTGGTTTAGATGTAGAGGAGTGCAGAGGTCGATGACCAATGTGATGCGCCCTTTGGATGTTTAATACTGTAGAAGATGGAAGGCCCATTAACTGTAGAAAGAATGAAGCGAAAAATGAAATTGGGTCACTCCCTTCAAGACTTTCCGGTAATCAATAAAGGTGAAGATTATTGCGTCTGTTTCTGTTTTCCAAAACTTCCGCAAGTGTCTTCAAAGCTGCCACTTCCTTCTCCAAACTCACAATTTTATGTGTTTCATCCTGCACGTCACTGACTCTTTGCTCCAAGGAAGAGACTCTCCCTTCCATTTGACACCACTTAGTATCAAGATTTTGTATCTGAGAATTAGTTTCTTCGATAAAAGGACACAATGCGCGTATTTCATCAAGCTCGAGAGATCTGTGAGGGAGATTTTACTGGTGAAGGTGGGTCCTGTTTGACCCTTTAATGAGTAGTTGTAGAAATATTCTGAGAAACTTTAGGAGAAGAAGAGGATGAGGAAGACATCTTTGACATGAAAGAAGAAGACGCTGCAGCAGAAGTGTCCAATTGTAAAAACTGCAAGAGTTTGTCAGTTGAGGAGAACTGATGAGACAGAGATTTTAGTTTCTTTAGTTTGCCCATATAAAAATAAAAGCCTTCAATAAGGAGACGAGTGACACAGGAACTCCAAATAAATGCTGATGCGACAGCAAAAATAAATTACATGGCTTCCGCAAAAAACTGCAAGCGAAGCCATCAAATATTCAAAGAAAAAACAGATAAGAACATTGTAATGATGAGCAAAAATTATTCAAAATTGCCGCTCTCATGAGGAAAAATGTAAAAGCGTAATGAAAGATTCCGAAAATTAGCTAGGTGGCCATAAGAACATTAAAAATTCCCACCAAAACATCCCACAGCCATTATATTCCAAGCGCCATAAAAAAAAACAAAAAAAACAGCTCCTGCGGTAAAAGTGTCCAACGAGCAGAGCTCTGAGGTCAGGCATACATCTTGGATTGCGGCTCCCCCACACTCCTTTCTTTTAGCTGTTTCTATCATGCACAACATATCTACTTTAACTACCTGTCATAAGTAACCTAGCATGACCTACCTATGTTATCTTTCCTACCTTAACTAGCATTCCATATCTTCCGTACATACCAAGCCCACCTACTGTGCTTAACATACCTATCATGTCTAACCTAACATGCCTAGCCTATTACTTTACCTATCATAGCTACCATAACCACAAATGTTACCTACCATTCCTACCACCCCACCATATCTGCCTGCCATAACTAACCTAGTTTACTTAACCTAAAATATTTACCATAGCTAACATACTTCCCAAAACCCAACATTTCTAATCTACTAACCATGCTAATCTTACATAGATAACTTGTCTACCATTCCTTAACTATCCTATCAATCCCACATACCATACCTTCTTAGTTTTTCACCTCTCTCTACCATACTTACAATACTTTACCTTCTATAAATTACCTAACTACAGTACCTAACCTCCCAAATCTAGAAAACTAGCAAACAATACATGCTAATTGCCATATATCATATGCCTACCCCACCATACCATGCCTAACCTACATAGCAAATCTAACCCTCTATACCTACCATGACCTAAACTCCCATGCCTAACCTATTACCACGTCTGCAGTGTGTATATCTTATGTCTTCCCTAAGGTGGAGGATTATGAAAATGGGGCAAGTTATATCTATAAGATTCATTCATTCATTCATTAAATACTTTATTCGGATCATATAAAACTATAAAAGACATCAAATATATACATACATACAATTTTCTCACATATATAATAAATAGCAATATTAGTAAACATTTCAGATACCATAAGCAGCATATATATAATTGAACACAGCCTGTATTGTCTCTTCATCTCCCAGATTATATACATCAGAGAAAGCAAGATGGCTAGACCTAATACCCTTGGCTAAAAAAATAGGGCGTAAAAACCTTTTTCTTGGAGCAGCATACAAAGTGCAAAAGAGAACAAAGTGCAAAGTGCTTTGAGGTATTTTTCCATCACAACCTCATGCCGGTAGTTTCTTGAACCAGGTACCACGAATAGGGAATGCTACTAAATGATGTAATATGTTCAAACGTAACCTGGTGAGTAAAAACCAGTGCCACTCAGAACTAATAGTAACCAAATATAGCATAGGGTGTGGTTTCTGTAGCGGCATCCTCTCCTGATTGCTAACTGTAGATATATGTAAATTTGAAATGTGAATTAAATGCCAGTATATCTCCTTAATCCTTTTGATGTCCCGTCTCACCAAAAGATCCGGGGTGAGGAAAAACTCCCCTACCCGGAGACGGAGAAAAATAGAATGAACATATCTGAGCCAGGGTATGTCCATCAATCGTGATAGTGAAAGACATTCCTGGATTATGATTCTACACAAGTGTGCTTCTGGATTTAACCAGATTTTTAGCCATAACAATATGGGCTGAAGCTTTATGTAATCAGATATGCCTCTCAGACCCACTTCTTCATTTCAAAACTTCACTGAGGTCAATTGTGGGACTGCTAATAGCCTCCTTAAAAACTTGTTTTCAACTACCTGGAGACTTGAACAATCAGCGTGGCCCCAAACTCCTGCTCCAAATGTTGCAATAGATAGGCATTTACTTATAAAAACAGTCAACATCTCTTTGACTGGTTTATGCCCCAGTTTTTTTTTAAATCTAAAAAGAGTATCTATGGCTCTTTGAAATTGTGTTACTCGTACATTTACAAAAAAATTCCAGTTAAAATCTACATCAATGGGAACCCCCAGGTAAGTAAAATTTGGAACCTTAAGTATTTCTACCACTTCCAAGGTGATCTTTTTAGTTTTTGCTAATTTTAGACCACTCTTCATCACAAATGATTCAGTTCTATTGATTTTAAGACCGAGGTTACCCATAAATGTATTGAAAGCATTTAATAAAATTTGGAGGCCATTTGCTGACCTTGAGATAAGTATGGCATCATCCGCATAAAGGAGAGCTGGGATTGGAGAGTTATCGATGAGTGGCAAATCCTTCCATCTATAGGATCTCTAGAAAGGGATTAAGTACTGCAAATTGCTGCAGAAAGCACCTGTATCTAATTCAAGAAACCTCTAAAACCTGTGAAAGGTACGGCAATCTCCATTGGTGAATGTGCCTATTGCAGCGTTTGAAGTGCATGGAAATGTGAATATCAAGACCTAATTGTTTTGCTGATGCCTATTTGGCTTTGTTCACTACCACTTCCTGATCTGCCTACAAATTCTTAACTTGACAGCACTGGCGGCTAAATTTATTGAGTAGTTGTGCTGTTCTTGCGCTATGCAAGTTAGTGCAATTCTTTAATTCAAAGGGAGTGCAATTCCTTAATTCAAATTTACCAAACCACGCAAGTGGAAATTTGTGACATATTTTGTGGCTTTGTAAAGAAATGTACTATAATGTAGCAGCTTGTGCTTCGTTATGTTGAATTTTGAGCCAGGAGGCGTTCCAAGGATTTGACACAATTCCAGATTTGTAAAGATTTATAATCCTGGGAATGCGTTAAAATGGTATGCCTCCCTGTGGGTGATGTAGGAAAAAAATGTTTTCTCCTTGTTATTTCCTTTTTCTATGGGTGACACTGTACTCTGTAAAAAAAACTATGTCAGAAGGCAGGCATCCTGTCAAGGCCTAACTCCTTATTTACCATTTCATGTCGAAATAACCTTTATCTCAAATCTGATGTTAAAATATAGTGATACTAACTCATTTTTTCACCATATTGCTTAGTGTAGCAACTAGTTGTAAAATTGCTTCTTATTTTTCCAAATTTCCCTTTTTTATTACTTCTGTGTGGTACAATGACAATGACTAAAGAAAGCTATCTATTTCCGAGGGGATCCTAGAGAAAACAATTATTCAATGGAAATAAAAAGGGTGATAGTGGGCTTGAAAGTTCACGTACACAAGTGCACATTGTCAGATTGTTGTTGAATAATAACCCTAAGACTTCAGAACTAAAATGTGTGGGAAGCTTTATTTCTAGAGCTACAAACCTGATGGCTATACCTGCCAAGGCTCCTACATGGACAGATATGAAAAGTGGGACCAGGAAAATCCAAAGTAAAAAAACAAAAACATTTTAAGGTGGAATGGCATAGTGATATGTGGTATGTCATGCAAGGCGATGCAAGGTCAGTGGGAGCCTCTAGAGCTTTGTTCTGAGCAGGTCTCTTTTTAAGGAGCATCAACCAAGAGAGGGATCGGGAGAATTAAAGGTCCAGTGCACATGCTCCCTATACATATAATCAACAACAAAGGTGCACTGTTCCTGACTATAGGGTGAACAGTTAAAGTTTAGGAGCTAGAACCCTCACACACCCAGTGGGTGTCATGCTTCATCATCGGGAAGCTTCTCGTCAGACCGGCTGGTGCAATGTCTGACGGGCTCCCCTTTCGGGGGCTCTTTGCCGGAGATCTTTTTTGGTGTGTGGTGGCTGCCGTTGAAGTTGTGGAGGTCAGACACTCTGAATGGCAGGAGAGTGGAAAGAATTTAAGATTGATTAGAAACCCCTGAACTCATTCTGTTTAATATGTATCCAGAGGGGTTACGATCAAGATTAAAAACACTATTAAGTGGAGATTGAGAATAATGCTCAGCCACTTAAGAAAGCCTGGAGTACTGGGAAATTGTCACCTGCCCCCTAGGGTCTGGTCAACATGTTTCGCGTAATATTGGTCGTGAAAGATCCTTTAACGCTTCATCAGGACCTACATCAAACTAGACTTCTCCTGGCTATATACAAAAAGAAAGAAAACACTATCTAATAATGTGTATGGAAGGTAAGTAGCAGTCACTTACATTTATGTGAACTGTCTCGTCAGTAGTCTGTAACAATAAATGTCGCCCTAGAAACAAAAAAAATTATAATACACACAAAACTGAGAGCACGGTTGTTTGAACTTCACCCCCAATGTGAATCTGTGCATCGCGTGGTGTCAAAATAAAAATAAAAAAACACACAATATTTGCTTACCCGCCCTCTTCGTATGGGGGGCCCCTTAGGGAGTAGCACGATCCAGCCTATAGCTTCTGGTAGGGGTGAGAAGTTATTAATACATGAAAAACTATATATATCTGACCGCCTTCAGTGGGGGACAATATCTGCAATAGAATAACCCCTAAAACAAAAGGTATTGGTGCCGAGATAAATTAATATACAGTGCAACGTTGAATAACATCGTTCTGACATCATCATAATTTGTTGATCTCATATCTGTGAAAAAGTCATATATAAATACCTTTTTGTCTTTAACAAATATCTGCTAGAGTAACTGGCTCCATAAGTTAATAGTAATAATATCTCATGGATTAGAGCATATTTCCGTCCGACCATCGTTTGGGATCAAGCAGTCTCACTCGGTCAGAGTATATTTAACTTAGTGAAAAAATCCAGAGCTAGTCTCTTTAGAGCGCTATCCTCGAAGTACAAGAACCCCCCCACCTCACTTACTTGTCTATAGGCGTCTTCAATTTGAGACACCTACCCGCAGGCGTGCTCACCCTGGAAGTGGAGGATCGAAGTTCGATCGGTTCATTATGAACGCGGTTACGGAGCTAATTACTTCCGCGTTGTGACAACGTTAGCTCATGGAAATAAAAAACGGACCACAGGAAGTCCGAATAGTTAGCAAGTGTCGGATTGTACACTATCAGTGCGTCAGCCATTTTTAAAAAGGGTTGAGGTGGCTGATCTCAGGTAGAATTAAGAGAATATAAACAAAGGCCACATGGTAAAAGTATATTTGTCAAACGTCACGAATGTAGTCAGTATATGGGATTGTAAGTCATAGATCGGACAAGCTATAAACTAGCAGTAAAGAAACGAAGGTTCATTGTTCTTTTTATTCAAAAACCAGAAAAGTTCAGGGATAAACCCATTGATTAGGGGGCATAAGTGTTTATGAAAAAATTCGTCTTATTTGATGAAAAAAAGTCAATGGTCCATGATCTTATCGAGACAAAGATGCCCAAGGGATATCATCGTTAAGCCCAGTAATGTTGGTATGTAATTTAAACACCCAGCGTTGTTCTAATCTAAACAGTGATTGGGCCGAGTCATTAATGAACTTAGGGGATTCCAACACTACCCAGCGCAAATCGTCTGGATGGTGGGGTTTTTCAAGAAAGTGCGCACTTAATTTAGTAGTTATTCGGCCACATCTAATATTACTTCTGTGTTCATTGATCCTTGTCTTAACAGGTCTAGTGGTCATTCCTATATATCGTAGACCACATGGACATGTTATCATGTACACGCAATACTTCGTATTGCAGTTTGTATGTTTTGTAAGGTTCCATCGGCCGATGGGTGCTAGATCAAGTGTCTTAGTATGATATGTCAACGGACAGACGTTACATTGTCCACATGGGTAGTGTCCTGATACTGGAGGAAGATTCCAGAGTGATGTCTGGGTCTGTGTGATGTTTCTAGGACGAGTGTGGATTATCAGGTCCTTGATATTCTGTGATCGTTTAAAGGCAAAAAGTGGTCTAGGAATGTTACAGCCACTGCTGCCAAGTATTGACCATCTTTTCAAGATAGATCTCTTGATTTTGTTGGACAGGGGGGTAAAAGTAGTCACGCATGTCATTGCTTTTGTGGTGTCCCTGGTATTAGATGCAAGTAAAGCTTCACGATTATTATTCTTTGCTCTTTTCCGGGCTCGATTAACGATTTCCCGGGGGTAGTTGCGTGCCAACAATTTGGTATGAAGGTCATTTGCCTGTGTTCACTACCACTTCCTGATCTGCCTACAAATTCTTAACTTGACAGCACTGGCGGCTAAATTTATTGAGTAGTTGTGCTGTTCTTGCGCTATGCAAGTTAGTGCAATTCTTTAATTCAAAGGGAGTGCAATTCCTTAATTCAAATTTACCAAACCACGCAAGTGGAAATTTGTGACATATTTTGTGGCTTTGTAAAGAAATGTACTATAATGTAGCAGCTTGTGCTTCGTTATGTTGAATTTTGAGCCAGGAGGCGTTCCAAGGATTTGACACAATTCCAGATTTGTAAAGATTTATAATCCTGGGAATGCGTTAAAATGGTATGCCTCCCTGTGGGTGATGTAGGAAAAAAATGTTTTCTCCTTGTTATTTCCTTTTTCTATGGGTGACACTGTACTCTGTAAAAAAAACTATGTGAGAAGGCAGGCATCCTGTCAAGGCCTAACTCCTCATTTACCATTTTATGTCGAAATAACCTTTATCTCAAATCTGATGTTAAAATATAGTGATACTAACTCATTTTTTCACCATATTGCTTAGTGTAGCAACTAGTTGTAAAATTGCTTCTTATTTTTCCAAATTTCCCTTTTTTATTACTTCTGTGTGGTACAATGACAATGACTAAAGAAAGCTATCTATTTCCGAGGGGATCCTAGAGAAAACAATTATTCAATGGAAATCAAAAGGGTGATAGTGGGCTTGAAAGTTCACGTACACAAGTGCACATTGTCAGATTGTTGTTGAATAATAACCCTAAGACTTCAGAACTAAAATGTGTGGGAAGCTTTATTTCTAGAGCTACAAACCTGATGGCTATACCTGCCAAGGCTCCTACATGGACAGATATGAAAAGTGGGACCAGGAAAATCCAAAGTAAAAAAACAAAAACATTTTAAGGTGGAATGGCATAGTGATATGTAGTATGTTATGCAAGTCGATGCAAGGTCAGTGGGAGCCTCTAGAGCTTTGTTCTGAGCAGGTCTCTTTTTAAGGAGGTCTTGGGTTTCTGTAACATACAGACTATGATGATGATATAGGGCTTTAGACAGAGGCTCTACTCGCCTATCCTTTAATTTTCACAGTAGTGAGAATCTTATTATCCTATAGGGACTGGCCTTCAGATAACGTGTTCCTTATATATGTTCCTATTGGTTGTTTCATAGGCTGTGATTGGTGGACAGGGCTGAGAATCTGATTGGTTGCTGGTTCGAGGGCTGTGAGTGGTGGACAGGGCTGAGAATCTTATTGGCTGTTGGTTCTAGGGCTGTGATTGGTGGGTAGGGCTGAGAATCTGATTGGCTGTTGGCTCTAAGGCTGTGATTGGTGGATAGGGCTGAGAATCTGATTGGTTGTTGGTTCTAGGGATGTGATTGGTAGATAGGGCTGAGAATCTGATTGGTTGCTGGTTCTAGGGCTGTGATTGGTAGCTAGGGCTGGGAATCTGATTGGTTGTTGGTTCTAGGGCTGGGGCTGTGATTAGTGGTCAGGATTAGGGGTATGATTGGTGATTAGGGCTGGGTCTCCCATTAGTTGTTTGAATCATGGTTAGAAATTGGATTGGTTAGGGTTAAGACCAGGTTCCTATTGGCCAGTAGGGCTATTTAAGCCTAGGACTCAGGGCATCTCAGCACAGGCAGAGAGACAAAGGGCAGAGAGGACAAGGGCAGTTGCCTGTTTGGGCCTGTTTGGGACAGGTAGGGACTAGGGACTAGTGACCAGGATTCACTATTAACCAGAATTGATTTCAGTCCCTACACATCCATCAACATGCAAACACATTATCTTCAAAGACATCCAACTCAGACATCACAAACTGACCGCAGGCAGATTGCAATGTCCCATCACCCAACACAATACCCATTATACAACACAAATACACATATCCTCACAACTACAACATTCTCACAACAAACACTACTCTGTCCACTCCCACTAACACAACCTGCCATTCTCCACACAACATAAAACCACACTATACATTTCTCTCAGTCTCAGCCTTCCAGATACACACTCCCTATTCATACTAACCAACAACACTATCCTCGGTTTACTCCACACAGTCCACCTTTCATCATAACAATGCCCAAACCCAGCCTTCCAACACACCATCTACAAACACCCTTCCCCTCCCTTCACCAATTACACACAACCATATAATCCCCAAACTTCATTCCACCACACATATTACCTCTTCCAATCATCACAACTGGCACTAACTCCCCTGACACACATCCATCGCCTCTTACACACCTTGCACATTAATCTCCAAAACACATAAACACCCCATCTAACACTCTAATTCCACTCACCAGCACTATCACACATACAAATCCCTCACCAAAAACAACAACATCAATATCCCCTCTCACTATTCCACAAAAACAATACAGACCACACACATCAGCACATCAAATCAACACAAACTTTCATGACACGTATCGTCACACCCACTCCCACCCTCAGGACTACAAGTCCCATCCTATCTTTAACCCTAATTTCTCACTCTTCACAAACACCTGCCACAAGCACCCCAACCCAGCAACTTTCTCACTCTTCACAAACACCTACCACAAGCACCCCAACCCAGCAACTTTCATTCACTCGCCTCTCCTCCATTGCACAATTTAGAGCCTTACATCACAATCCACATGCTTCTCCACCACCCCTAACCCATACTCCATCCACACTAAACAGATGTAAACAAAACAAACAACATGCCACTCTGAACAACCTTGCATCCCCTTGTCTATTACATAATATGACAACCCTACAAAAAACAGTACACTCTACATGTCTCTCCCTGTCACCAAGTCCACCACCCACACACACAGACCCAACAAAATGCCTCCTTAACCTTCTGAAAGAGGAACACTATATTGAAAAGAAAGACTATGGTGAGCCTCACACAGTTATTACAACTAACAACACTCCTGCTTCAAGCCCATATTATACTACTTACCCTCCTCCTAAACAAAACAACACTACCACTAACACACCTTTTCTAAACTGCCAGCTCATAAATGCTCGATCACACTAAAAAAACAAGCACCACATCTACTACCTGCTCACAGACACTCAACCTGTCTTACTATTCATAACGGAATCCTGGTTGGGAGATGACATGGACCCAGTGTTGCACGAAGCCATTCCCCCGGGCTATCAACTCATCAAACAACACCGTATAGGCAAGAGATGAGGTGGACTAGCTATTATATTCAAACAGGCAATAAACCTCAGAAAAATAGACAACATTTCCATACAAGGTTGTGAAACCCTCCTCACCAGATGCCACCCAACTCCAACTTCCTCCTGTAATTTTCTCCTCCTTTACAGACCTCCACCTAACAACTCCACATTCCCAGATGCTTTTCTAGATACAGTCTCAAACCTTATTACACTATACTCCAACCTATGCATTCTTGGGGATCTAAACATTTGGTTTGACAAACCCAATATGCCCCATCCAAAAGCTATCACCACTGGCCTAGTCTCATTGAACCTACATCAGATTGTACACAATCCCACACACATTGCTGGACACATCCTAGATGTAATTTTTGCTAAGCCTGAACTAGTTACCGTTCATAGCATCACGCCAATCACTTGGTCAGAGCACCATTTGGTAACTTGCCGACATAAAACTCTACAAATCAACACACCCCACAACTACTTACATACATGAACCTATTGACCATGGAGCACACTCAATTTTGATGAATTAGAAACACAACTAATAGCCAACATAGATCTAGATACAATTAATTCTGTGCCAAAACTTTATGAGTGGCTACAGGACGCTTTTGATATCCTAATACCACTCAGAAAAACTAAACACGACAAAAGAAAACCAACACCTTGGAGAAACACAGAACTAAACAAGATAAAGCAACAAATCAGAAAGTTGCAGCAGACCTGGTGCAAAACAAACAACAGTCAAGACAAACTGCAGCTACACAAACTTAACAGAATATACAAATCATCAATCAAAAAAGCTAAAAAAAGGTACTACTCAGACAGAATTCAAAATGCTAAATCTACAACCAAGGAATTTTATAAAATTCTCAATGAATTTCAAAAACCTACATGCATGGAAGGAAGTCATCCCACTACTCAAGATTTCACAAACAAATTGGCAACTCACTACACAACCAAGGCAGACACATTGGACTCCTATTTAAAACAGAAGAAAACCATCAGCACCAACCCCTTTCCTAAAATACTCTCTAAGAATAAACCAACCCAGCCTCCACATTCCTTCCAACAAATATCCGAAGGTGAATGTATGGATTTGGTCAAAGCAAGCAGGCCTTCCGGTTGCCCTTTTGACCCTTGCCCACCACAAATCTTCAAGAACATTCTTCTATCTACCTCTGCTGCCACACCTGTAAGAAGAATCATCAACAACTCTTTAACTACAGGAACTTTTCATGTAGACCTGAAAAAGGCATACATATGACCATTATAAAAGAAAACAAACCTAGACACGCAAGACCCCAACAACTACAGACCTATCACAAATGGACCTTTCCTGGTCAAATTGATAGAAAGAGCAGCATTCGCCCATATGTCACAATTCATTGAAGACAATTCTATACTTTCAGACTTCCAAACTGGATTCCGCCCAGGAAGAGGCACTGAATCGACACTCATAGATATCTGGGATTATCTTAAAAGCACAGTCGACTGCAATGGAGTTGCTGCACTACTTCCCTTGGACCTCTTGGCTGCCTTTGATACGGTTGACCATAAAACCCTAATTCAAAGACTCCACGAAGCCGGCATACAAGGGACTGCTCTCGACTGGATTACTTCCTATCTTCAAAAAAGATCTAATATCATCTACTCGCCCCCCTTCTCGTCCAAACCCTACCTCACAAAAGCAGGGGTCCCCTAAGGATCAATCATCTCACCTTTGCTTTTTAACATCTACATGATATAATTACCAGAACTGATCAATGATTTCCATCTCACATGCTACAAATATGCAGATGACACACAAATACTACTTAAATTGGAATGCCCCAGAAACATTGACAACTCAGAAATCTTCAGTTGCCTCAGAGCTGTTGATCAGTGGATGACCTGGAGCCATCTCAAAGTAAATGCAAAACAGAAATACTCAAATGTGGTGACTGGAAAAGTTATGACCCTCTGTGCATCTGGCCTGACGATCTCGTACCACCTCCTCAATTATCCAAGGAAGTTAAAAACCTTGGAATCACCATGGATTCCAAGTTAACTATAAATGCACAAGTGGACAAATTAGCACAAGCAAGCTTCATCACCTTGAAGACTCTACGACGCATCTTCCTCCACCTCGGATTTCCACACAAGGTGCAAACTACTATCTCGCTTGTGCTATCAAAACTGGATTATGCCAATGGCCTCTACCATGGATAATCACTATTATGAAAAAAATACAACGAATTCAGAACTCCTCAGCCAGGCTACAATTACATGTAAAGCCGCGAGCCCTCATCTCCCCTGCCTTGAGAGCACTATACTGGTTACGCGTTCCCAGAAGATGCACTTTCAAGCTGCTTTATATCACCCACAAAGCTATACATGGAACAGGACCGCTTTTTATCAGAAACAAAATAACCAAATACATCCAACAAAGAAAGCTCTGCTCAAGATTGGCACCCCGCCTTAGAACACCACCATACAAGAAAAAGATTATAGGTGGTACAAGCAGCCAAACTATGGAATTCATTACCCCCAACTATAAGAGCCACAGATGACTTTCTTGTCTTCAGAAAACTACTCAAGAGTTGGCTCTTTCCTTCATAACCACCATATTCAAACAACTATGGACTGCAAATGCCTATGTTGATAAATACTTTTTCTGATTATGTGTCTATTTTTAGTTATGTATAGTTCTTTAGAAAATATGTATCGCTACTATGTCATAACAATAAAATACACACACACTCTTTAAACCTGTTTGACTAAGTATATTTACCCATGGTTCTAATTATGTATTGTATGTACATATATGTGTATTCATGTGTGTATGTATGTGTGTGTGTGTGTATGTATATATATATATATATATATATATATATATATATATATATATATATATATGTATGTTTTTCTGTGCTTGCCGTGTTTGTGGGTCGTTGCATGGTTATACTAGATATCTATGAATCCCTGCTCTCATCTTATCACAATTATCTACCCATCATCATATGTCATGTCTCTATCAATCTATCTTCCATTCCCACTCTGACTCATCCCAAATCCATTCTACTACTTTCATCTCCTAAATAACTCTGCCTAAGCTCTTCCCTCCGCTTCCACATCTAACTCACCAAACCTCACTCTACTACTATGACCCCTCAAACAACCCTAGTAAATTTGCCCTCATTTATCTCACCCTGCTACTATGATCTCCCTAACCCTTCCACATACTCTTCCCTCCTCCAGCCCTCTTTGCTCATCCCAAGCCTTTGGGATGAGTAAATGAGCGATATACCCCAATTAACACTTCTGGATTTCTTTCCTATTCCACCCCACCATTACTCCAGTCAATCTAACTAACAAACTCTCATATCCGCGGCTCAAATTAACTCATAATAATGCTAAAACTGTACTCATATTTCCCGATACTAATCCATCACTAATTCTAGTTGGGTTCCGGAGTAGCGTGCCACTCACCGAAAAGTGCTTCAACGCCTCATCAGGGGTAGTAAGCTCTATATAAATACTATTACAATTACAATTACAATTATGTGGAGAATTATTTCATAAGAGTGTGATGCAGTACTTTCATAATCGAGTTAGTACTTTTCAAATGTGCATTGCAGGGTCCACTTAGTTTTTCAACGCTAATGCACAATTTAGGTAAAAGCTAATTGGGAACAGAGCCAAACACTTTAATTCAGCCACCCACTGTGCAACAGGCTTCTGACTCATGTTAACCCCTTCTGTGCCGAGGACGTAATGGTTACGTCCTGCGGCACAGTGCTGCTGTGCCCAGGACGTAACCATTACGTCCTGGGCACCCAGCCCAGAGGGAGCGCTAGCGTTCCCTCTGTGGGGTTCCCCCCCACCCCCCAAAGTCAGGGATGGAAGGGGAAGCCCTTCCCCTTCCACCCCGACCCCCCCACCCCCACTGTGATGTCAGCGCGCGAGCGCGCGCTGTTTGTCACAGGGCCTCCTCCCATGATCGGAAGAGAAATGCTTTGCATTTCTCTTCCGATCACGGGGAGGAGGCAGAGAGGCTTCAAAGGGAAGGAACGTTATTTCCTTCCCTTTGAAGTCTCTCTCTGCATTTTGGCAGCCGGATTGTAAAGCAACCCGGCTGTCAAAACGTCCACTAGACACCAGGGATGTCTTTTTGTTTCATGAAAGTGCCTCAAGGGAGCGACCCCTTGGACAAGGGTCGCTCCCAGGGGGGGCATTTTTTTTTAAGGCCTTTTCTGCCCCCCCTGGGAGCAGATCGGCCTATTATTAGGCCGATCTGCCCCCAGGGGGGGCAGAAACCTCTAGGCACCAGGGATACATTTTTTTTGTTTTGTTAACTTTTTGTTTTTTGAGGTGGGGAGCGACCCCTTAGGCAAGGGTCGCTCCCCTAGGGGGCAAATTATATTTAGGCCATTTATGCCCCCCTTGGGGGCAGATGGGCCTATTTTTATGGGGCCAATCTGCCCCCAAGGGGGGCAGAAACCACTAGACACCAGGGAGTTTTTTTTGTTTGTTTGTTTTTCACGTAAGGGGAGCGACCCCTTAGGCAAGGGTCGTTCCCCTGGGGGGCAAATTTATTTTAGGCCATTTCTGCCCCCCATGGGGGCAGATCAGCCTATCTTTATTAGGCCGATCTGCCCCCACAGGGGGCAGAAACCAATAGGCACCAGGGATTTTTGCTGTTGTCGTGTTTTACAGATGGGGAGCGTCCCCTTAGGCAAGGGTCGCTCCCCTGGAGGGGCAAATTTTATTTAGGCCATTTCTGCCCGCTTTTGGGGCTGATCGGCCGATTTTAGGTCAATCTTCCCCCAAGGGGGGCAGAAACCTCTAGGCACCAGGGATCTTTTTTTTGCGCTGTCACGCAAGAGGAGCTACATTGTAGGCAAGGGTCGCTCCCCGGGGTGGTGGGGGGGGCAAATTTATTTTAGCCCATTACTGCCCCCCCAGGGGCAGATCGGCCTATTGGTATTAGGCCGATCGGCCCCCGGGGGGGGCAGAAACCTCTAGGCGCCAGGGCAAATAGTTTTTTTTTGTTTGTTTGTTTTTTTATAGATGGGGAGCGACCCATTAGGCAAGGGTCGCTCCCCTGGGGGGCAAATTGTATTTAGACCATTTCTGCCCCCCTTGGGGGCAGATTGGCCGATTTTAGGTCAATCTGCCCCCAAGGGGGCAGAAACCACTAGGCACCAGGGATCTTTTTTTTGCGCGGTCACGCAAGGGGAGCGACCTTGTAGGCAAGGGTCGCTCCCCAGTGGGGGGGGGGTCAAATTTATTTTAGGCCATTTCTGCCCCCCCTGAGGCAGATCGGCCTATTGCTATTAGGCCGATCTGCCCCCAGGGGGGGCAGAAACCTCTAGGCACCAGGGCAAATAGTTTTTTTGTGGTTTTTCTTTTTGTTTGTTTGTTTTTTTAGAGATGGGGTGCGACCCATTAGGCAACGGTCGCTCCCCTGGGGGGCAAATTGTATTTAGACCATTTCTGGTCTGTTTTTTTTTTTTTTGTTTGTTTTTTTAGAGATGGGGAGCGACCCATTAGGCAAGGGTCGCTCCCCTGGGGGGCAAATTGTATTTAGACCATTTCTGGGGGCAGAAACCACTAGGCACCGGGGATTTTTTTTTGGGTGCCAATGTCACGCAGGGGGAGCGACCCCATAGGCAAGGGTCGCTCCCAGGGGGGCGGGTGGGTTGGGGGTTGGGAGACAAATGTATTTTAGGCCATTTCTGCCCCCCTGGGGCCGGCTGAGCTAGAGGCCAAAATCCACAGGTAGGCACTGTTTTCTATGAAAAAATGTGATGTGTCCACGTTGTGTTTTGGGCAATTTCCTGTCACGGGCGCTAGGCCTACCCACACAAGTGAGGTATCATTTTTATCGGGAGACTTGGGGGAACGCTAGGTGGAAGGAAATTTGTGGTTCCTCTCAGATTCCAGAACTTTCTGTCACCGAAATGTGAGGAAAATGTGTTTTTTCAGCCAAAATTTTAGATTTGCAAAGGCTTCTGGGTAAAAGAACCTGGTCAGAGCCCCACAAGTCACCCCATCTTGGATTCCCCTAGGTCTCTAGTTTAAAAAAATGCACAGGTTTGGTAGGTTTCCCTAGGTGCCGGCTGAGCTAGAGGCCAAAATCTACAGGTAGGCACTTTGCAAAAAACAGCTCTGTTTTCTGTGATGTGTCCACATTGTGTTTTGGGGCATATCCTGTCGCGGGCGCTAGGCCTACCCACACAAGTGGGGTACCATTTTTATCAGGAGACTTGGGGGAATGCTGGGTGGAAGGAAATTTGTGGCTCCTTTCAGATTCCAGAACTTTCTGTCACCGAAATGTGAGGAAAATATGTTTTGTAGCCAAATTTTGAGGTTTGCAAAGGATTCTGGGTAACAGAACCTGGTCAGAGCCCCACAAGTCACCCCATCTTGGATTCCCCTAGGTCTCTAGTTTTAAAAAACGCACAGGTTTGGTAGGTTTCCCTAGGTGCCGACTGAGCTAAAGGCCAAAATCTACAGGTAGGCACTTTGCAAAAAACAGCTCTGTTTTCTGTCAAAAAATGGGATGTGCCCACTTTGTGTTTTGAGACATTTCCTGTCGCGGGCGCTAGGACTACCCACACAAGTGAGGTATCATTTTTATCGGGAGACTTGGGGGAAAGCTGGGTGGAAGGAAATTTGTGGCTCCTTTCAGATTCCAGAACTTTCTGTCACCGAAATGTGAGGAAAATATGTTTTGTAGCCAAATTTTGAGGTTTGCAAAGGATTCTGGGTAACAGAACCTGGTCAGAGCCCCACAAGTCACCCCATCTTGGATTCCCCTAGGTCTCTAGTTTTCAAAAATGCACTGGTTTGTTAGGTTTCCTTAGGTGCCGGCTGAGCTTGAGGCCAAAATCTACAGGTAGGCACTTTGCCAAAAACAGCTCTGTTTTCTGTGATGTGTCCATGTTGTGTTTTGGGGCATATCCTGTCGCGGTCGCTAGGCCTACCCACACAAGTGAGGTACCATTTTTATCTGGAGACTTGGGGGAACACTTAGTGGAAGGAAATTTGTGGCTCCTCTCAGATTCCAGAACTTTCAGTCACCGAAATATGAGGAAAATATGTTTTTGTAGCCAAATTTTGAGGTTTGCAAAGGATTCTGGGTAACAGAACCTGGTCAGAGCCCCACAAGTCACCCCATCTTGGATTGCCCTAGGACTCTTGTTTTTAAAAATGCACAGGTTTGGTAGGTTTCCCTAGGTGCCGGCTGAGCTAGAGGCCAAAATCTACAGGAAGGCACTTTGCAAAAAACAGCTCAGTTTTCTTTCAAAAAATGGGATGTGTCCACGTTGTGTTTTGGGGCGTCCCCTGTCACGGCCGCTAGGCCTACCGACACAAGTGAGGTATTATTTTTATCGGGAGACTTGGGGGAACACTAGGTGGAAGGAAAATTGTGGCTCCTCTCAGATTCCAGAACTTTCTGTCACCGAAATTTGAGGAAAATGTTTTTTTTTAGCAAAATTTGGAGGTTTGCAAAGGATTCTGGGTAACAGAACCTGGTCAGAGCCCCACAAGTCACCCCATCTTGGATTCCCCTAGGTCTCTAGTTTTCCAAAATGCACAGGTTTGGTAGGTTTCCCTAGGTGCCGGCTGAGCTAGAGTCCAAAATCTACAAGTAGGCACTTTGCAAAAAACGGCTCTGTTTTCTGTCAAAAAATGGGATGTGCCCCCTTTTTGTTTTGGGACACTTCCTGTCGCGGGCGCTAGGACTACCCACACAGGTGAGGTATCATTTTTATCGGAAGACTTGGGGGAACGCTGGGTGGAAGGAAATTCGTGGCTCCTCTCAGATTCCAGAACTTTCTGTCACCAAAATGTGATGAAAATGTGTTTTTTTAGCCACATTTTGAGGTTTGCAAAGGATTCTGGATAACAGAACCTGGTCAGAGCCCCACAAGTCACCCCATCTTGGATTCCCCTAGGTCTCTAGTTTTCAAAAGTGCACAGGTTTGGTAGGTTTCCCTAGGTGCCGGCTGAGCTAGAGGCCAAAATCTACAGGTAGGCACTTTGCAAAAAACAGCTCTGTTTTCTGTCAAAAAATGGGATGTGCTCACTTTGTGTTTTGGGACATTTCCTGTTGCGGGCGCTAGTACTACCCACACAAGTGAGGTATCAGTTTTATCGGGAGACTTGGGGGAACGCTGGGTGGAAGGAAATTTGTGGCTCCTCTCAGATTCCAGAACTTTCTGTCACCGAAATGTGAGGAAAATATGTTTTGTAGCCAAATTTTGAGGTTTGCAAAGGATTCTGGGTAACAAAACCTGGTCACAGCCGCACAAGTCACCCCATCTTGAAATCCCCTAGGTCTCTAGTTTTCAAAAATGCACAGGTTTGGTAGGTTTCCCTAGGTGCCGGCTGACCTAGAGGCCAAAATCTACAGGTAGGCACTTTGCAAAAAACAGCTCTGTTTTCTGTGATGTGTCCACGTTGTGTTTTGGGGCATATCCTGTCGCGGGCGCTCGGCCTACCCACACAAGTGAGGTACCATTTTTATCGGGAGACGTGGGGGAAAGCTGGGTGGAAGGAAATGTGTGGCTCCTCATAGATTCCAGAACTTTCCGTCACCAAAATGTGAGGAAAATATGTTTTTTAAGCCAAATTTTGAGGTTTGCAAAGGATTCTGGGTAACACACCCTGGTCAGAGCCGCACAAGTCACCCCATCTTGGATTCCCCTAGGTCTCTAGTTTTCCAAAATGCACAGGTTTGGTAGGTTTCCCTAGGTGCCGGCTGAGCTAGAGTCCAAAATCTACAGGTAGGCACTTTGCAAAAAACAGCTCTGTTTTCTGTCAAAAAATGGGATGTGCCCACTTTGTGTTTTGGGACATTTCCTGTTGCGGGCGCTAGGCCTACCCACACAAGTGAGGTAACATTTTTATCGGGAGATGTGGGGGAACGCTGGGTGGAAGGAAATTTGTGGCTCCTCATAGATTCCAGAACTTTCCGTCACCGAAATGTGAGGAAAATATGTTTTTTATGCCAAATTTTGAGGTTTGCAAAGGATTCTGGGTAACACACCCTGGTCAGAGCCCCACAAGTCACCCCATCTTGGATTCCCCTAGGTCTCTAGTTTTCCAAAATGCACAGGTTTGGTAAGTTTCCCTAGGTGCCGGCTGAGCTAGAGGCCAAAATCTACAGGTAGGCACTTTGCAAAAAACAGCTCTGTTTTTTATCAAAAAATGGGATGTGCCCACTTTTTGTTTTGGGACATTTCCTGTTGCGGGCGCTAGGAATACCCACACAGGTGAGGTATCATTTTTATCGGGAGACTTGGGGGAACGCTGGGTGGAAGGAAATTTGTGGCTCCTCTCAGATTCCAGAACTTTCTGTCACCAAAATGTGATGAAAATGTGTTTTTTTAGCCAAATTTTGAGGTTTGCAAAGGATTCTGGGTAACAGAACCTGGTCAGAGCCCCACAAGTCACCCCATCTTGGATTCCCCTATGTCTCCAGTTTTCAGAAATGCACAGGTTTGGTAGGTTTCCCTAAGTGCCGGCTGAGCTAGAGGCCAAAATCTACAGGTAGGCACTTTGCAAAAAACATCTCTGTTTTCTGTGATGTGTCCACGTTGTGTTTTGGGGCATATCCTGTCGCGGTCGCTAGGCCTACCCATACAAGTGAGGTACCATTTTTATCGGGAGACTTGGGGGAACACTTGGTGGAAGGAAATTTGTGGCTCCTCTCAGATTCCAAAACTTTCTGTCACCGAAATGTGAGGAAAATATGTTTTTGTAGCCAAATTTTGAGGTTTGCAAAGGATTCTGGGTAACAGAACCTGGTCAGAGCCCCACAAGTCACCCCATCTTGGATTCCCCTAGGTCTCTTGTTTTAAAAAATGCACAGGTTTGGTAGGTTTCCCTTGGTGCCGGCTGAGCTAGAGGCCAAAATCTACAGGTAGGCAATTTGCAAAAAACAGCTCTGTTTTCTGTGATGTGTCCAAGTTGTGTTTTGGGGCATATCCTGTTGCGGGCGCTAGGCCTACCCACACAAGTGAGGTACCATTTTTATCGGGAGACTTGGGGGAACACTGGGTGGAAGGAAATTTGTGGCTCCTCTCAGATTCCAGAACTTTCTGTCACCGAAATGTGAGGAAAATATGTTTTTGTAGCCAAATTTTGAGGTTTGCAAAGGATTCTGGGTAACAGAACCTAGTCAGAGCCCCACAAGTCACCCCATCTAGGATTCCCCTAGGTCTCTAGTTTTAAGAAATGCACAGGTTTGGTAGGTTTCCCTAGGTGCCGGCTGAGCTAGAGGCCAAAATCTACAGGTAGGCACTTTGCAAAAATCAGCTCTGTTTTCTGTGATGTGTCCACGTTGTGTTTTGGGGCATATCCTGTTGCGAGCGCTAGGCCTACCCACACAAGTGAGGTACCATTTTTATCGGGAGACTTGGGGGAACACTGGGTGGAAGGAAATTTGTGGCTCCTCTCAGATTCCAGAACTTTCTGTCACCGAAATGTGAGGAAAATATGTTTTTGTAGCCAAATTTTGAGGTTTGCAAAGGATTCTGGGTAACAGAACCTGGTCAGAGCCCCACAAGTCACCCCATCTTGGATTCCTCTAGGTCTCTAGTTTAAAAAAATGCACAGGTTTGGTAGGTTTCCCTAGGTGCCGGCTGAGCTAGAGGCCAAAATCTACAGGTAGGCACTTTGCAAAAAACAGCTCTATTTTCTGTGATGTGTCCACGTTGTGTTTTGGGGCATATCCTGTCGCGGGCGCTAGGCCTACCCACACAAGTGAGGTAACATTTTTATCGGGAGATGTGGGGGAATGCTGGGTGGAAGGAAATTTGTGGCTCCTCATAGATTCCAGAACTTTCCGTCACCGAAATGTGAGGAAAATATGTTTTTTAAGCCAAATTTTGAGGTTTGCAAAGGATTCTGGGTAACACACCCTGGTCAGAGCCCCACAAGTCACCCCATCTTGGATTCCCCTAGGTCTCTAGTTTTCCAAAATGCACAGGTTTGGTAAGTTTCCCTAGGTGCCGGCTGAGCTAGAGTCCAAAATCTACAGGTAGGCACTTTGCAAAAAACAGCTCTGTTTTTTATCAAAAAATGGGATGTGCCCACTTTTTGTTTTGGGACATTTCCTGTTGCGGGCGCTAGGACTACCCACACAGGTGAGGTATCATTTGTATCGGGAGACTTGGGGGAACGCTGGGTGGAAGGAAATTTGTGGCTCCTCTCAGATTCCAGAACTTTCTGTCACCAAAATGTGATGAAAATGTGTTTTTTTAGCCAAATTTTGAGGTTTGCAAAGGATTCTGGGTAACAGAACCTGGTCAGAGCCCCACAAGTCACCCCATCTTGGATTCCCCTATGTCTCTAGTTTTCAGAAATGCACAGGTTTGGTAGGTTTCCCTAGGTGCCGGCTGAGCTAGAAGCCAAAATCTACAGGTAGGCACTTTGCAAAAAACAGCTCTGTTTTCTGTGATGTGTCCACGTTGTGTTTTGGGGCATATCCTGTCGCGGTCGCTAGGCCTACCCACACAAGTGAGGTACCATTTTTATCGGGAGACTTGGGGGAACACTTGGTGGAAGGAAATTTGTGGCTCCTCTCAGATTCCAGAACTTTCTGTCACCGAAATATGAGTAAAATATGTTTTTGTAGCCAAATTTTGAGGTTTGCAAAGGATTCTGGGTAACAGAACCTGGTCAGAGCCCCACAAGTCACCCCATCTTGGATTCCCCTTGGTCTCTTGTTTTAAAAAATGCACAGGTTTGGTAGGTTTCCCTAGGTGCCGGCTGAGCTAGAGGCCAAAATCTACAGGTAGGCAATTTGCAAAGAACAGCTCTGTTTTCTGTGATGTGTCCACGTTGTGTTTTGGGGCGTCCCCTGTCGCGGGCGCTAGGACTACCCACACAGGTGAGGTATCATTTTTATCGGGAGACTTGGGGGAACGCTGGGTGGAAGGAAATTTGTGGCTCCTCTCAGATTCCAGAACTTTCTGTCACCGAAATGTGAGGAAAATATGTTTTTTTTAGCCAAATATTGAGGTTTGCAAAGGATTCTGGGTAACAGAACCTGGTCAGAGCCCCACAAGTCACCCCATCTTGGATTCCCCTAGGTCTCTAGTTTTCAAAAATGCACAGGTTTGGTAGGTTTCCCTAGGTGCCGGCTGAGCTAGAGGCCAAAATCTACAGGTAGGCACTTTGCAAAAAACAGCTCTGTTTTCTGTCAAAAAATGGGATGTGCTCACTTTGTGTTTTGGGACATTTCCTGTTGCGGGCGCTAGGACTACCCACACAAGTGAGGTATCAGTTTTATCGGGAGACTTGGTGGAACGCTGGGTGGAAGGAAATTTGTGGCTTCTCTCAGATTCCAGAACTTTCTGTCACCGAAATGTGAGGAAAATATGTTTTGTAGCCAAATTGTGAGATTTGCAAAGGATTCTGGGTAACAGAACCTGGTCACAGCCCCACAAATCACCCCATCTTGAATTCCCCCAGGTCTCTAGTTTTAAAAAATGCACAGGTTTGGTAAGTTTCCCTAGGTGCCGGCTGAGCTAGAGGCCAAAATCTACAGGTAGGCACTTTGCAAAAAACAGCTCTGTTTTCTGTGATGTGTCCACGTTGTGTTTTGGGGCATATCCTGTTGCAGTCGCTAGGCCTACCCACACAAGTGAGGTACCATTTTTATCGGGAGACCTGGGGGAACACTTGGTGGAAGGAAATTTGTGGCTCCTCTCAGATTCCAGAACTTTCTGTCACCGAAATGTGAGGAGTTTTTCTAGCCAAATTTTGAGGTTTGCACAGGATTCTGGGTAACAGAACCTGGTCAGAGCCCCAGAAGTCACCCCATCTTGGATTCCACTAGGTCTCTAGTTTTCAAAAATGCACAGGTTTGGTAGGTTTCCCTAGGTGCCGGCTGAGCTAGAGGCCAAAATCTACAGGTAGGCACTTTGCAAAAAACAGCTCTGTTTTCTGTCAAAAAATGGGATGTGCTCACTTGGTGTTTTGGGACATTTCCTGTTGCGGGCGCTAGGACTACCCACACAAGTGAGGTATCAGTTTTATCGGGAGACTTGGGGGAACGCTGGGTGGAAGGAAATTTGTGGCTTCTCTCAGATTCCAGAACTTTCTGTCACCGAAATGTGAGGAAAATATGTTTTGTAGCCAAATTGTGAGGTTTGCAAAGGATTCTGGGTAACAGAACCTGGTCACAGCCCCACAAATCACCCCATCTTGAATTCCCCCAGGTCTCTAGTTTTCAAAAATGCACAGGTTTGGTAAGTTTCCCTAGGTGCCGGCTGAGCTAGAGGCCAAAATCTACAGGTAGGCACTTTGCAAAAAACAGCTCTGTTTTTTATCAAAAAATGGGATGTGCCCACTTTTTGTTTTGGGACATTTCCTGTTGCGGGCGCTAGGACTACCCACACAGGTGAGGTATCATTTGTATCGGGAGACTTGGGGGAACGCTGGGTGGAAGGAAATTTGTGGCTCCTCTCAGATTCCAGAACTTTCTGTCACCAAAATGTGATGAAAATGTGTTTTTTTAGCCAAATTTTGAGGTTTGCAAAGGATTCTGGGTAACAGAACCTGGTCAGAGCCCCACAAGTCACCCCATCTTGGATTCCCCTATGTCTCTAGTTTTCAGAAATGCACAGGTTTGGTAGGTTTCCCTAGGTGCCGGCTGAGCTAGAAGCCAAAATCTACAGGTAGGCACTTTGCAAAAAACAGCTCTGTTTTCTGTGATGTGTCCACGTTGTGTTTTGGGGCATATCCTGTCGCGGTCGCTAGGCCTACCCACACAAGTGAGGTACCATTTTTATCGGGAGACTTGGGGGAACACTTGGTGGAAGGAAATTTGTGGCTCCTCTCAGATTCCAGAACTTTCTGTCACCGAAATATGAGTAAAATATGTTTTTGTAGCCAAATTTTGAGGTTTGCAAAGGATTCTGGGTAACAGAACCTGGTCAGAGCCCCACAAGTCACCCCATCTTGGATTCCCCTAGGTCTCTAGTTTTCCAAAATGCACAGGTTTGGTAAGTTTCCCTAGGTGCCGGCTGAGCTAGAGTCCAAAATCTACAGGTAGGCACTTTGCAAAAAACAGCTCTGTTTTTTATCAAAAAATGGGATGTGCCCACTTTTTGTTTTGGGACTTTTCCTGTTGCGGGCGCTAGGACTACCCACACAGGTGAGGTATCATTTGTATCGGGAGACTTGGGGGAACGCTGGGTGGAAGGAAATTTGTGGCTCCTCTCAGATTCCAGAACTTTCTGTCACCAAAATGTGATGAAAATGTGTTTTTTTAGCCAAATTTTGAGGTTTGCAAAGGATTCTGGGTAACAGAACCTGGTCAGAGCCCCACAAGTCACCCCATCTTGGATTCCCCTATGTCTCTAGTTTTCAGAAATGCACAGGTTTGGTAGGTTTCCCTAGGTGCCGGCTGAGCTAGAAGCCAAAATCTACAGGTAGGCACTTTGCAAAAAACAGCTCTGTTTTCTGTGATGTGTCCACGTTGTGTTTTGGGGCATATCCTGTCGCGGTCGCTAGGCCTACCCACACAAGTGAGGTACCATTTTTATCGGGAGACTTGGGGGAACACTTGGTGGAAGGAAATTTGTGGCTCCTCTCAGATTCCAGAACTTTCTGTCACCGAAATATGAGTAAAATATGTTTTTGTAGCCAAATTTTGAGGTTTGCAAAGGATTCTGGGTAACAGAACCTGGTCAGAGCCCCACAAGTCACCCCATCTTGGATTCCCCTTGGTCTCTTGTTTTAAAAAATGCACAGGTTTGGTAGGTTTCCCTAGGTGCCGGCTGAGCTAGAGGCCAAAATCTACAGGTAGGCAATTTGCAAAGAACAGCTCTGTTTTCTGTGATGTGTCCAAGTTGTGTTTTGGGGCGTCCCCTGTCGCGGGCGCTAGGACTACCCACACAGGTGAGGTATCATTTTTATCGGGAGACTTGGGGGAACGCTGGGTGGAAGGAAATTTGTGGCTCCTCTCAGATTCCAGAACTTTCTGTCACCGAAATGTGAGGAAAATATGTTTTTTTAGCCAAATATTGAGGTTTGCAAAGGATTCTGGGTAACAGAACCTGGTCAGAGCCCCACAAGTCACCCCATCTTGGATTCCCCTAGGTCTCTAGTTTTCAAAAATGCACAGGTTTGGTAGGTTTCCCTAGGTGCCGGCTGAGCTAGAGGCCAAAATCTACAGGTAGGCACTTTGCAAAAAACAGCTCTGTTTTCTGTCAAAAAATGGGATGTGCTCACTTTGTGTTTTGGGACATTTCCTGTTGCGGGCGCTAGGACTACCCACACAAGTGAGGTATCAGTTTTATCGGGAGACTTGGGGGAACGCTGGGTGGAAGGAAATTTGTGGCTTCTCTCAGATTCCAGAACTTTCTGTCACCGAAATGTGAGGAAAATATGTTTTGTAGCCAAATTGTGAGGTTTGCAAAGGATTCTGGGTAACAGAACCTGGTCACAGCCCCACAAATCACCCCATCTTGAATTCCCCCAGGTCTCTAGTTTTCAAAAATGCACAGGTTTGGTAAGTTTCCCTAGGTGCCGGCTGAGCTAGAGGCCAAAATCTACAGGTAGGCACTTTGCAAAAAACAGCTCTGTTTTCTGTGATGTGTCCACGTTGTGTTTTGGGGCATATCCTGTTGCGGTCGCTAGGCCTACCCACACAAGTGAGGTACCATTTTTATCGGGAGACCTGGGGGAACACTTGGTGGAAGGAAATTTGTGGCTCCTCTCAGATTCCAGAACTTTCTGTCACCGAAATGAGAGGAAAATATGTTTTTCTAGCCAAATTTTGAGGTTTGCACAGGATTCTGGGTAACAGAACCTGGTCAGAGCCCCAGAAGTCACCCCATCTTGGATTCCACTAGGTCTCTAGTTTTCAAAAATGCACAGGTTTGGTAGGTTTCCCTAGGTGCCGGCTGAGCTAGAGGCCAAAATCTACAGGTAGGCACTTTGCAAAAAACAGCTCTGTTTTCTGTCAAAAAATGGGATGTGCTCACTTTGTGTTTTGGGACATTTCCTGTTGCGGGCGCTAGGACTACCCACACAAGTGAGGTATCAGTTTTATCGGGAGACTTGGGGGAACGCTGGGTGGAAGGAAATTTGTGGCTTCTCTCAGATTCCAGAACTTTCTGTCACCGAAATGTGAGGAAAATATGTTTTGTAGCCAAATTGTGAGGTTTGCAAAGGATTCTGGGTAACAGAACCTGGTCACAGCCCCACAAATCACCCCATCTTGAATTCCCCCAGGTCTCTAGTTTTCAAAAATGCACAGGTTTGGTAAGTTTTCCTAGGTGCCGGCTGAGCTAGAGGCCAAAATCTACAGGTAGGCACTTTGCAAAAAACAGCTCTGTTTTCTGTGATGTGTCCACGTTGTGTTTTGGGGCATATCCTGTTGCAGTCGCTAGGCCTACCCACACAAGTGAGGTACCATTTTTATCGGGAGACCTGGGGGAACACTTGGTGGAAGGAAATTTGTGGCTCCTCTCAGATTCCAGAACTTTCTGTCACCGAAATGTGAGGAAAATATGTTTTTCTAGCCAAATTTTGAGGTTTGCACAGGATTCTGGGTAACAGAACCTGGTCAGAGCCCCAGAAGTCACCCCATCTTGGATTCCACTAGGTCTCTAGTTTTCAAAAATGCACAGGTTTGGTAGGTTTCCCTAGGTGCCGGCTGAGCTAGAGGCCAAAATCTACAGGTAGGCACTTTGCAAAAAACAGCTCTGTTTTCTGTCAAAAAATGGGATGTGCTCACTTTGTGTTTTGGGACATTTCCTGTTGCGGGCGCTAGGACTACCCACACAAGTGAGGTATCAGTTTTATCGGGAGACTTGGGGGAACGCTGGGTGGAAGGAAATTTGTGGCTTCTCTCAGATTCCAGAACTTTCTGTCACCGAAATGTGAGGAAAATATGTTTTGTAGCCAAATTGTGAGGTTTGCAAAGGATTCTGGGTAACAGAACCTGGTCACAGCCCCACAAATCACCCCATCTTGAATTCCCCCAGGTCTCTAGTTTTCAAAAATGCACAGGTTTGGTAAGTTTTCCCAGGTGCCGGCTGAGCTAGAGGCCAAAATCTACAGGTAGGCACTTTGCAAAAAACAGCTCTGTTTTCTGTGATGTGTCCACGTTGTGTTTTGGGGCATATCCTGTTGCGGTCGCTAGGCCTACCCACACAAGTGAGGTACCATTTTTATCGGGAGACCTGGGGGAACACTTGGTGGAAGGAAATTTGTGGCTCCTCTCAGATTCCAGAACTTTCTGTCACCGAAATGTGAGGAAAATATGTTTTTCTAGCCAAATTTTGAGGTTTGCACAGGATTCTGGGTAACAGAACCTGGTCAGAGCCCCAGAAGTCACCCCATCTTGGATTCCACTAGGTCTCTAGTTTTCAAAAATGCACAGGTTTGGTAGGTTTCCCTAGGTGCCGGCTGAGCTAGAGGCCAAAATCTACAGGTAGGCACTTTGCAAAAAACAGCTCTGTTTTCTGTCAAAAAATTGGATGTGCCCACTTTGTGTTTTGGGACATTTCCTGTCGCTGGCGCTAGAACTACCCACACAAGTGAGGTATCAGTTTTATCGGGAAACTTGGGGGAATGCTGGGTGGAAGGAAATTTGTGGTTCCTCTCAGATTCCAGATCTTTCTGTCACCGAAATTTTAGGAAAATGTGTTTTTTTAGCCAAATTGTGAGGTTTGCAAAGGATTCTGGGTAACAGAACCTGGTCAGAGCCCCACAAGTCACCCCATCTTGGATTCCCCTAGGTCTCTAGATTTCAAAAATGCACAGGTTTGGTAGGTTTCCCTAGGTGCCGGCTGAGCTAGAGGCCAAAATCTACAGGTAGGCACTTTGCAAAAAACAGCTCTGTTTTCTGTCAAAAAATGGGATGTGCTCACTTTGTGTTTTGGGACATTTCCTGTTGCGGGCGCTAGGACTACCCACACAAGTGAGGTATCAGTTTTATCGGGAGACTTGGGGGAACGCTGAGTGGAAGGAAATTTGTGGCTCCTCTCAGATTCCAGAACTTTCTGTCACCGAAATGTGAGGAAAATATGTTTTGTAGCCAAATTGTGAGGTTTGCAAAGGATTCTGGATAACAGAACCTGGTCACAGCCCCACAAGTCGCCCCATCTTGAATTCCCCCAGGTCTCTAGTTTTCAAAAATGCACAGGTTTGGTAAGTTTCCCTAGGTGCCGGCTGAGCTAGAGGCCAAAATCTACAGGTAGGCACTTTGCAAAAAACAGCTCTGTTTTCTGTGATGTGTCCACGTTGTGTTTTGGGGCATATCCTGTTGCGGTCGCTAGGCCTACCCACACAAGTGAGGTACCATTTTTATCGGGAGACTTGGGGGAACACTTGGTGGAAGGAAATTTGTGGCTCCTCTCAGATTCCAGAACTTACTGTCACCGAAATGTGAGGAAAATATGTTTTTCTAGCCAAATTTTGAGGTTTGCACAGGATTCTGGGTAACAGAACCTGGTCAGAGCCCCACAAGTCACCCCATCTTGGATTCCACTAGGTCTCTAGTTTTCAAAAATGCACAGGTTTGGTAGGTTTCCCTAGGTGCCGGCTGAGCTAGAGGCCAAAATCTACAGGTAGGCACTTTGCAAAAAACAGCTCTGTTTTCTGTCAAAAAATTGGATGTGCCCACTTTGTGTTTTGGGACATTTCCTGTCGCTGGCGCTAGAACTACCCACACAAGTGAGGTATCAGTTTTATCGGGAAACTTGGGGGAACGCTGGGTGGATGGAAATTTGTGGTTCCTCTCAGATTCCAGATCTTTCTGTCACCGAAATTTGAGGAAAATGTGTTTTTTTAGCCAAATTTTGAGGTTTGCAAAGGATTCTGGGTAACAGAACCTGGTCACAGCCCCACAAGTCACCCCATCTTGAATTCCCCCAGGTCTCTAGTTTTCAAAAATGCACAGGTTTGGTAGGTTTCCCTAGGTGCCGGCTGAGCTAGAGGCCAAAATCTACAGGTAGGCACTTTGCAAAAAACAGCTCTGTTTTCTGTGATGTGTCCACGTTGTGTTTTGGGGCATATCCTGTCGCGGGCGCTAGGCCTACCCACACAAGTGAGGTAACATGTTTATCGGGAGACGTGGGGGAACACTGGGTGGAATGAAATTTGTGGCTCCTCATAGATTCCAGAACTTTCCGTCACCAAAATGTGAGGAAAATATGTTTTTTAAGCCAAATCTTGAGGTTTGCAAAGGATTCTGGGTAACACACCCTGGTCAGAGCCCCACAAGTCACCCCATCTTGGATTCCCCTAGGTCTCTAGTTTTCCAAAATGCACAGGTTTGGTAGGTTTCCCTAGGTGCCGGCTGAGCTAGAGTCCAAAATCTACAGGTAGGCACTTTGCAAAAAACAGCTCTGTTTTTTGTCAAAAAATGGGATGTGCCCACTTTTTGTTTTGGGACATTTCCTGTTACGGGCGCTAGGACTACCCACACAGGTGAGGTATAATTTTTATCGGGAGACTTGGGGGAATGCTGGGTGGAAGGAAATTTGTGGCTCCTCTCAGATTCCAGAACTTTCTGTCACCAAAATGTGATGAAAATGTGTTTTTTTAGCCAAATTTTGAGGTTTGCAAAGGATTCTGGGTAACAGAACCTGGTCAGAGCCCCACAAGTCACCCCATCTTGGATTCCCCTATGTCTCTAGTTTTCAAAAATGCACAGGTTTGGTAGGTTTCCCTAGGTGCCGGCTGAGCTAGAGGCCAAAATCTACAGGTAGGCACTTTGCAAAAAACAGCTCTGTTTTCTGTGATGTGTCCACGTTGTGTTTTGGGGCATATCCTGTCGCGGGCGCTAGGCCTACCCACACAAGTGAGGTACCATTTTTATCAGGAGACGTGGGGGAACGGTGGGTGGAAGGAAATTTGTGGCTCCTCTCAGATTCCAGAACTTTCCGTCACCGAAATGTGAGGAAAATATGTTTTTGTAGCCAAATTTTGAGGTTTGCAAAGGATTCTGGGTGACAGAACCTGGTCAGAGCCCCACAAGTCACCCCATCTTGGATTCCCCTAGGTCTCTTGTTTTAGAAAAAAAATGCACAGGTTTGGAAGGTTTCCCTAGGTGCCGGCTGAGCTAGAGGCCAAAATCTACAGGTAGGCACTTTGCAAAAAACAGCTCTATTTCTGTGATGTGTCCACGTTGTGTTTTGGGGCATATCCTGTTGCGGGCGCTAGGCCTACCCACACAAGTGAGGTACCATTTTTATCGGGAGACTTGGGGAACACTGGGTGGAAGGAAATTTGTGGCTCCTCTCAGATTCCAGAACTTTCTGTCACCGAAATGTGAGGAAAATATGTTTTTGTAGCCAAATTTTGAGGTTTGCAAAGGATTCTGGGTAACAGAACCTAGTCAGAGCCCCACAAGTCACCCCATCTTGGATTCCCCTAGGTCTCTAGTTTTAAGAAATGCACAGGTTTGGTAGGTTTCCCTTGGTGCCGGCTGAGCTAGAGGCCAAAATCTACAGGTAGGCACTTTGCAAAAATCAGCTCTGTTTTCTGTGATGTGTCCACGTTGTGTTTTGGGGCATATCCTGTTGCGGGCGCTAGGCCTACCCACACAAGTGAGGTACCATTTTTATCGGGAGACTTGGGGGAACACTGGGTGGAAGGAAATTTGTGGCTCCTCTCAGATTCCAGAACTTTCTGTCACCGAAATGTGAGGAAAATATGTTTTTGTTGACAAATTTTGAGGTTTGCAAAGGATTCTGGGTAACAGAACCTGGTCAGAGCCCCACAAGTCACCCCATCTTGGATTCCTCTAGGTCTCTAGTTTTAAAAAATGTACAGGTTTGGTAGGTTTCCCTAGGTGCCGGCTGAGCTAGAGGCCAAAATCTACAGGTAGGCACTTTGCAAAAAACAGCTCTATTTTCTGTGATGTGTCCACGTTGTGTTTTGGGGCATATCCTGTCGCGGGCGCTAGGCCTACCCACACAAGTGAGGTAACATTTTTATCGGGAGATGTGGGGGAACGCTGGGTGGAAGGAAATTTGTGGCTCCTCATAGATTCCAGAACTTTCCGTCACCGAAATGTGAGGAAAATATGTTTTTTAAGCCAAATTTTGAGGTTTGCAAAGGATTCTGGGTAACACACCCTGGTCAGAGCCCCACAAGTCACCCCATCTTGGATTCCCCTAGGTCTCTAGTTTTCCAAAATGCACAGGTTTGGTAAGTTTCCCTAGGTGCCGGCTGAGCTAGAGTCCAAAATCTACAGGTAGGCACTTTGCAAAAAACAGCTCTGTTTTTTATCAAAAATGGGATGTGCCCACTTTTTGTTTTGGGACATTTCCTGTTGCGGGCGCTAGGACTACCCACACAGGTGAGGTATCATTTGTATCGGGAGACTTGGGGGAACGCTGGGTGGAAGGAAATTTGTGGCTCCTCTCAGATTCCAGAACTTTCTGTCACCAAAATGTGATGAAAATGTGTTTTTTTAGCCAAATTTTGAGGTTTGCAAAGGATTCTGGGTAACAGAACCTGGTCAGAGCCCCACAAGTCACCCCATCTTGGATTCCCCTATGTCTCTAGTTTTCAGAAATGCACAGGTTTGGTAGGTTTCCCTAGGTGCCGGCTGAGCTAGAAGCCAAAATCTACAGGTAGGCACTTTGCAAAAAACAGCTCTGTTTTCTGTGATGTGTCCACGTTGTGTTTTGGGGCATATCCTGTCGCGGTCGCTAGGCCTACCCACACAAGTGAGGTACCATTTTTATCGGGAGACTTGGGGGAACACTTGGTGGAAGGAAATTTGTGGCTCCTCTCAGATTCCAGAACTTTCTGTCACCGAAATATGAGTAAAATATGTTTTTGTAGCCAAATTTTGAGGTTTGCAAAGGATTCTGGGTAACAGAACCTGGTCAGAGCCCCACAAGTCACCCCATCTTGGATTCCCCTTGGTCTCTTGTTTTAAAAAATGCACAGGTTTGGTAGGTTTCCCTAGGTGCCGGCTGAGCTAGAAGCCAAAATCTACAGGTAGGCACTTTGCAAAAAACAGCTCTGTTTTCTGTGATGTGTCCACGTTGTGTTTTGGGGCATATCCTGTTGCGGTCGCTAGGCCTACCCACACAAGTGAGGTACCATTTTTATCGGGAGACTTGGGGGAACACTTGGTGGAAGGAAATTTGTGGCTCCTCTCAGATTCCAGAACTTTCTGTCACCGAAATATGAGTAAAATATGTTTTTGTAGCCAAATTTTGAGGTTTGCAAAGGATTCTGGGTAACAGAACCTGGTCAGAGCCCCACAAGTCACCCCATCTTGGATTCCCCTTGGTCTCCTGTTTTAAAAAATGCACAGGTTTGGTAGGTTTCCCTAGGTGCCGGCTGAGCTAGAGGCCAAAATCTACAGGTAGGCAATTTGCAAAGAACAGCTCTGTTTTCTGTGATGTGTCCAAGTTGTGTTTTGGGGCGTCCCCTGTCGCGGGCGCTAGGACTACCCATACAGGTGAGGTATCATTTTTATCGGGAGACTTGGGGGAACGCTGGGTGGAAGGAAATTTGTGGCTCCTCTCAGATTCCAGAACTTTCTGTCACCGAAATGTGAGGAAAATATGTTTTTTTAGCCAAATATTGAGGTTTGCAAAGGATTCTGGGTAACAGAACCTGGTCAGAGCCCCACAAGTCACCCCATCTTGGATTCCCCTAGGTCTCTAGTTTTCAAAAATGCACAGGTTTGGTAGGTTTCCCTAGGTGCCGGCTGAGCTAGAGGCCAAAATCTACAGGTAGGCACTTTGCAAAAAACAGCTCTGTTTTCTGTCAAAAAATGGGATGTGCTCACTTTGTGTTTTGGGACATTTCCTGTTGCGGGCGCTAGGACTACCCACACAAGTGAGGTATCAGTTTTATCGGGAGACTTGGGGGAACGCTGGGTGGAAGGAAATTTGTGGCTTCTCTCAGATTCCAGAACTTTCTGTCACCGAAATGTGAGGAAAATATGTTTTGTAGCCAAATTGTGAGGTTTGCAAAGGATTCTGGGTAACAGAACCTGGTCACAGCCCCACAAATCACCCCATCTTGAATTCCCCCAGGTCTCTAGTTTTCAAAAATGCACAGGTTTGGTAAGTTTCCCTAGGTGCCGGCTGAGCTAGAGGCCAAAATCTACAGGTAGGCACTTTGCAAAAAACAGCTCTGTTTTCTGTGATGTATCCACGTTGTGTTTTGGGGCATATCCTGTTGCGGTCGCTAGGCCTACCCACACAAGTGAGGTACCATTTTTATCGGGAGACCTGGGGGAACACTTGGTGGAAGGAAATTTGTGGCTCCTCTCAGATTCCAGAACTTTCTGTCACCGAAATGTGAGGAAAATATGTTTTTCTAGCCAAATTTTGAGGTTTGCACAGGATTCTGGGTAACAGAACCTGGTCAGAGCCCCAGAAGTCACCCCATCTTGGATTCCACTAGGTCTCTAGTTTTCAAAAATGCACAGGTTTGGTAGGTTTCCCTAGGTGCCGGCTGAGCTAGAGGCCAAAATCTACAGGTAGGCACTTTGCAAAAAACAACTCTGTTTTCTGTCAAAAAATGGGATGTGCTCACTTTGTGTTTTGGGACATTTCCTGTTGCGGGCGCTAGGGCTACCCACACAAGTGAGGTATCAGTTTTATCGGGAGACTTGGGGGAACGCTGGGTGGAAGGAAATTTGTGGCTTCTCTCAGATTCCAGAACTTTCTGTCACCGAAATGTGAGGAAAATATGTTTTGTAGCCAAATTGTGAGGTTTGCAAAGGATTCTGGGTAACAGAACCTGGTCACAGCCCCACAAATCACCCCATCTTGAATTCCCCCAGGTCTCTAGTTTTCAAAAATGCACAGGTTTGGTAAGTTTCCCTAGGTGCCGGCTGAGCTAGAGGCCAAAATCTACAGGTAGGCACTTTGCAAAAAACAGCTCTGTTTTCTGTGATGTGTCCACGTTGTGTTTTGGGGCATATCCTGTTGCGGTCGCTAGGCCTACCCACACAAGTGAGGTACCATTTTTATCGGGAGACCTGGGGGAACACTTGGTGGAAGGAAATTTGTGGCTCCTCTCAGATTCCAGAACTTTCTGTCACCGAAATGTGAGGAAAATATGTTTTTCTAGCCAAATTTTGAGGTTTGCACAGGATTCTGGGTAACAGAACCTGGTCAGAGCCCCACAAGTCACCCCATCTTGGATTCCCCTAGGTCTCTAGATTTCAAAAATGCACAGGTTGGTAGGTTTCCCTAGGTGCCGGCTGAGCTAGAGGCCAAAATCTACAGGTAGGCACTTTGCAAAAAACAGCTCTGTTTTCTGTCAAAAAATGGGATGTGCTCACTTTGTGTTTTGGGACATTTCCTGTTGCGGGCGCTAGGACTACCCACACAAGTGAGGTATCAGTTTTATCGGGAGACTTGGGGGAATGCTGAGTGGAAGGAAATTTGTGGCTCCTCTCAGATTCCAGAACTTTCTGTCACCGAAATGTGAGGAAAATATGTTTTGTAGCCAAATTGTGAGGTTTGCAAAGGATTCTGGGTAACAGAACCTGGTCACAGCCCCACAAGTCGCCCCATCTTGAATTCCCCCAGGTCTCTAGTTTTCAAAAATGCACAGGTTTGGTAAGTTTCCCTAGGTGCCGGCTGAGCTAGAGGCCAAAATCTACAGGTAGGCACTTTGCAAAAAACAGCTCTGTTTTCTGTGATGTGTCCACGTTGTGTTTTGGGGCATATCCTGTTGCGGTCGCTAGGCCTACCCACACAAGTGAGGTACCATTTTTATCGGGAGACTTGGGGGAACACTTGGTGGAAGGAAATTTGTGGCTCCTCTCAGATTCCAGAACTTTCTGTCACCGAAATATGAGTAAAATATGTTTTTGTAGCCAAATTTTGAGGTTTGCAAAGGATTCTGGGTAACAGAACCTGGTCAGAGCCCCACAAGTCACCCCATCTTGGATTCCCCTTGGTCTCCTGTTTTAAAAAATGCACAGGTTTGGTAGGTTTCCCTAGGTGCCGGCTGAGCTAGAGGCCAAAATCTACAGGTAGGCAATTTGCAAAGAACAGCTCTGTTTTCTGTGATGTGTCCAAGTTGTGTTTTGGGGCGTCCCCTGTCGCGGGCGCTAGGACTACCCATACAGGTGAGGTATCATTTTTATCGGGAGACTTGGGGGAACGCTGGGTGGAAGGAAATTTGTGGCTCCTCTCAGATTCCAGAACTTTCTGTCACCGAAATGTGAGGAAAATATGTTTTTTTAGCCAAATATTGAGGTTTGCAAAGGATTCTGGGTAACAGAACCTGGTCAGAGCCCCACAAGTCACCCCATCTTGGATTCCCCTAGGTCTCTAGTTTTCAAAAATGCACAGGTTTGGTAGGTTTCCCTAGGTGCCGGCTGAGCTAGAGGCCAAAATCTACAGGTAGGCACTTTGCAAAAAACAGCTCTGTTTTCTGTCAAAAAATGGGATGTGCTCACTTTGTGTTTTGGGACATTTCCTGTTGCGGGCGCTAGGACTACCCACACAAGTGAGGTATCAGTTTTATCGGGAGACTTGGGGGAACGCTGGGTGGAAGGAAATTTGTGGCTTCTCTCAGATTCCAGAACTTTCTGTCACCGAAATGTGAGGAAAATATGTTTTGTAGCCAAATTGTGAGGTTTGCAAAGGATTCTGGGTAACAGAACCTGGTCACAGCCCCACAAATCACCCCATCTTGAATTCCCCCAGGTCTCTAGTTTTCAAAAATGCACAGGTTTGGTAAGTTTCCCTAGGTGCCGGCTGAGCTAGAGGCCAAAATCTACAGGTAGGCACTTTGCAAAAAACAGCTCTGTTTTCTGTGATGTGTCCACGTTGTGTTTTGGGGCATATCCTGTTGCGGTCGCTAGGCCTACCCACACAAGTGAGGTACCATTTTTATCGGGAGACCTGGGGGAACACTTGGTGGAAGGAAATTTGTGGCTCCTCTCAGATTCCAGAACTTTCTGTCACCGAAATGTGAGGAAAATATGTTTTTCTAGCCAAATTTTGAGGTTTGCACAGGACTCTGGGTAACAGAACCTGGTCAGAGCCCCAGAAGTCACCCCATATTGGATTCCACTAGGTCTCTAGTTTTCAAAAATGCACAGGTTTGGTAGGTTTCCCTAGGTGCCGGCTGAGCTAGAGGCCAAAATCTACAGGTAGGCACTTTGCAAAAAACAACTCTGTTTTCTGTCAAAAAATGGGATGTGCTCACTTTGTGTTTTGGGACATTTCCTGTTGCGGGCGCTAGGGCTACCCACACAAGTGAGGTATCAGTTTTATCGGGAGACTTGGGGGAACGCTGGGTGGAAGGAAATTTGTGGCTTCTCTCAGATTCCAGAACTTTCTGTCACCGAAATGTGAGGAAAATATGTTTTGTAGCCAAATTGTGAGGTTTGCAAAGGATTCTGGGTAACAGAACCTGGTCACAGCCCCACAAATCACCCCATCTTGAATTCCCCCAGGTCTCTAGTTTTCAAAAATGCACAGGTTTGGTAAGTTTCCCTAGGTGCCGGCTGAGCTAGAGGCCAAAATCTACAGGTAGGCACTTTGCAAAAAACAGCTCTGTTTTCTGTGATGTGTCCACGTTGTGTTTTGGGGCATATCCTGTTGCGGTCGCTAGGCCTACCCACACAAGTGAGGTACCATTTTTATCGGGAGACCTGGGGGAACACTTGGTGGAAGGAAATTTGTGGCTCCTCTCAGATTCCAGAACTTTCTGTCACCGAAATGTGAGGAAAATATGTTTTTCTAGCCAAATTTTGAGGTTTGCACAGGATTCTGGGTAACAGAACCTGGTCAGAGCCCCACAAGTCACCCCATCTTGGATTCCCCTAGGTCTCTAGATTTCAAAAATGCACAGGTTGGTAGGTTTCCCTAGGTGCCGGCTGAGCTAGAGGCCAAAATCTACAGGTAGGCACTTTGCAAAAAACAGCTCTGTTTTCTGTCAAAAAATGGGATGTGCTCACTTTGTGTTTTGGGACATTTCCTGTTGCGGGCGCTAGGACTACCCACACAAGTGAGGTATCAGTTTTATCGGGAGACTTGGGGGAATGCTGAGTGGAAGGAAATTTGTGGCTCCTCTCAGATTCCAGAACTTTCTGTCACCGAAATGTGAGGAAAATATGTTTTGTAGCCAAATTGTGAGGTTTGCAAAGGATTCTGGGTAACAGAACCTGGTCACAGCCCCACAAGTCGCCCCATCTTGAATTCCCCCAGGTCTCTAGTTTTCAAAAATGCACAGGTTTGGTAAGTTTCCCTAGGTGCCGGCTGAGCTAGAGGCCAAAATCTACAGGTAGGCACTTTGCAAAAAACAGCTCTGTTTTCTGTGATGTGTCCACGTTGTGTTTTGGGGCATATCCTGTTGCGGTCGCTAGGCCTACCCACACAAGTGAGGTACCATTTTTATCGGGAGACTTGGGGGAACACTTGGTGGAAGGAAATTTGTGGCTCCTCTCAGATTCCAGAACTTTCTGTCACCGAAATATGAGTAAAATATGTTTTTGTAGCCAAATTTTGAGGTTTGCAAAGGATTCTGGGTAACAGAACCTGGTCAGAGCCCCACAAGTCACCCCATCTTGGATTCCCCTTGGTCTCCTGTTTTAAAAAATGCACAGGTTTGGTAGGTTTCCCTAGGTGCCGGCTGAGCTAGAGGCCAAAATCTACAGGTAGGCAATTTGCAAAGAACAGCTCTGTTTTCTGTGATGTGTCCAAGTTGTGTTTTGGGGCGTCCCCTGTCGCGGGCGCTAGGACTACCCATACAGGTGAGGTATCATTTTTATCGGGAGACTTGGGGGAACGCTGGGTGGAAGGAAATTTGTGGCTCCTCTCAGATTCCAGAACTTTCTGTCACCGAAATGTGAGGAAAATATGTTTTTTTAGCCAAATATTGAGGTTTGCAAAGGATTCTGGGTAACAGAACCTGGTCAGAGCCCCACAAGTCACCCCATCTTGGATTCCCCTAGGTCTCTAGTTTTCAAAAATGCACAGGTTTGGTAGGTTTCCCTAGGTGCCGGCTGAGCTAGAGGCCAAAATCTACAGGTAGGCACTTTGCAAAAAACAGCTCTGTTTTCTGTCAAAAAATGGGATGTGCTCACTTTGTGTTTTGGGACATTTCCTGTTGCGGGCGCTAGGACTACCCACACAAGTGAGGTATCAGTTTTATCGGGAGACTTGGGGGAACGCTGGGTGGAAGGAAATTTGTGGCTTCTCTCAGATTCCAGAACTTTCTGTCACCGAAATGTGAGGAAAATATGTTTTGTAGCCAAATTGTGAGGTTTGCAAAGGATTCTGGGTAACAGAACCTGGTCACAGCCCCACAAATCACCCCATCTTGAATTCCCCCAGGTCTCTAGTTTTCAAAAATGCACAGGTTTGGTAAGTTTCCCTAGGTGCCGGCTGAGCTAGAGGCCAAAATCTACAGGTAGGCACTTTGCAAAAAACAGCTCTGTTTTCTGTGATGTGTCCACGTTGTGTTTTGGGGCATATCCTGTTGCGGTCGCTAGGCCTACCCACACAAGTGAGGTACCATTTTTATCGGGAGACCTGGGGGAACACTTGGTGGAAGGAAATTTGTGGCTCCTCTCAGATTCCAGAACTTTCTGTCACCGAAATGTGAGGAAAATATGTTTTTCTAGCCAAATTTTGAGGTTTGCACAGGACTCTGGGTAACAGAACCTGGTCAGAGCCCCAGAAGTCACCCCATCTTGGATTCCACTAGGTCTCTAGTTTTCAAAAATGCACAGGTTTGGTAGGTTTCCCTAGGTGCCGGCTGAGCTAGAGGCCAAAATCTACAGGTAGGCACTTTGCAAAAAACAACTCTGTTTTCTGTCAAAAAATGGGATGTGCTCACTTTGTGTTTTGGGACATTTCCTGTTGCGGGCGCTAGGGCTACCCACACAAGTGAGGTATCAGTTTTATCGGGAGACTTGGGGGAACGCTGGGTGGAAGGAAATTTGTGGCTTCTCTCAGATTCCAGAACTTTCTGTCACCGAAATGTGAGGAAAATATGTTTTGTAGCCAAATTGTGAGGTTTGCAAAGGATTCTGGGTAACAGAACCTGGTCACAGCCCCACAAATCACCCCATCTTGAATTCCCCCAGGTCTCTAGTTTTCAAAAATGCACAGGTTTGGTAAGTTTCCCTAGGTGCCGGCTGAGCTAGAGGCCAAAATCTACAGGTAGGCACTTTGCAAAAAACAGCTCTGTTTTCTGTGATGTGTCCACGTTGTGTTTTGGGGCATATCCTGTTGCGGTCGCTAGGCCTACCCACACAAGTGAGGTACCATTTTTATCGGGAGACCTGGGGGAACACTTGGTGGAAGGAAATTTGTGGCTCCTCTCAGATTCCAGAACTTTCTGTCACCGAAATGTGAGGAAAATATGTTTTTCTAGCCAAATTTTGAGGTTTGCACAGGATTCTGGGTAACAGAACCTGGTCAGAGCCCCAGAAGTCACCCCATCTTGGATTCCACTAGGTCTCTAGTTTTCAAAAATGCACAGGTTTGGTAGATTTCCCTAGGTGCCGGCTGAGCTAGAGGCCAAAATCTACAGGTAGGCACTTTGCAAAAAACAGCTCTGTTTTCTGTCAAAAAATTGGATGTGCCCACTTTGTGTTTTGGGACATTTCCTGTCGCTGGCGCTAGAACTACCCACACAAGTGAGGTATCAGTTTTATCGGGAAACTTGGGGGAATGCTGGGTGGAAGGAAATTTGTGGTTCCTCTCAGATTCCAGATCTTTCTGTCACCGAAATTTTAGGAAAATGTGTTTTTTTAGCCAAATTTTGAGGTTTGCAAAGGATTCTGGGTAACAGAACCTGGTCAGAGCCCCACAAGTCACCCCATCTTGGATTCCCCTAGGTCTCTAGATTTCAAAAATGCACAGGTTGGTAGGTTTCCCTAGGTGCCGGCTGAGCTAGAGGCCAAAATCTACAGGTAGGCACTTTGCAAAAAACAGCTCTGTTTTCTGTCAAAAAATGGGATGTGCTCACTTTGTGTTTTGGGACATTTCCTGTTGCGGGCGCTAGGACTACCCACACAAGTGAGGTATCAGTTTTATCGGGAGACTTGGGGGAATGCTGATTGGAAGGAAATTTGTGGCTCCTCTCAGATTCCAGAACTTTCTGTCACCGAAATGTGAGGAAAATATGTTTTGTAGCCAAATTGTGAGGTTTGCAAAGGATTCTGGGTAACAGAACCTGGTCACAGCCCCACAAGTCGCCCCATCTTGAATTCCCCCAGGTCTCTAGTTTTCAAAAATGCACAGGTTTGGTAAGTTTCCCTAGGTGCCGGCTGAGCTAGAGGCCAAAATCTACAGGTAGGCACTTTGCAAAAAACAGCTCTGTTTTCTGTGATGTGTCCACGTTGTGTTTTGGGGCATATCCTGTTGCGGTCGCTAGGCCTACCCACACAAGTGAGGTACCATTTTTATCGGGAGACTTGGGGGAACACTTGGTGGAAGGAAATTTGTGGCTCCTCTCAGATTCCAGAAGTTACTGTCACCGAAATGTGAGGAAAATATGTTTTTCTAGCCAAATTTTGAGGTTTGCACAGGATTCTGGGTAACAGAACCTGGTCAGAGCCCCACAAGTCACCCCATCTTGGATTCCACTAGGTCTCTAGTTTTCAAAAATGCACAGGTTTGGTAGGTTTCCCTAGGTGCCGGCTGAGCTAGAGGCCAAAATCTACAGGTAGGCACTTTGCAAAAAACAGCTCTGTTTTCTGTCAAAAAATTGGATGTGCCCACTTTGTGTTTTGGGACATTTCCTGTCGCTGGCGCTAGAACTACCCACACAAGTGAGGTATCAGTTTTATCGGGAAACTTGGGGGAACGCTGGGTGGATGGAAATTTGTGGTTCCTCTCAGATTCCAGATCTTTCTGTCACCGAAATTTGAGGAAAATGTGTTTTTTTAGCCAAATTTTGAGGTTTGCAAAGGATTCTGGGTAACAGAACCTGGTCAGAGCCCCACAAGTCACCCCATCCTGGATTCCCCTAGGTCTCTAGTTTTCAAAAATGCAAAGGTTTGGTAGGTTTCCCTAGGTGCTGGCTGAGCAAGAGGCCAAAATCTACAGGTAGGCACTTTGCAAAAAACAGCTCTGTTTTCTGTGATGTGTCCACGTTGTGTTTTGGGGCATATCCTGTCGCGGGCGCTAGGCCTACCCACACAAGTGAGGTACCATTTTTATCAGGAGACGTGGGGGAACGGTGGGTGGAAGGAAATTTGTGGCTCCTCTCAGATTCCAGAACTTTCCGTCACCGAAATGTGAGGAAAATATGTTTTTGTCGCCAAATTTTGAGGTTTGCAAAGGATTCTGGGTAGCAGAACCTGGTCAGAGCCCCACAAGTCACCCCATCTTGGATTCCCCTAGGTCTCTAGTTTTAAAAAATGCACAGGTTTGGTAGGTTTCCCTAGGTGCCGGCTGAGCTAGAGGCCAAAATCTACAGGTAGGCACTTTGCAAAAAACAGCTCTGTTTTCTGTGATGTGTCCACGTTGTGTTTTGGGGCATATCCTGTCGCGGGCGCTAGGCCTACCCACACAAGTGAGGTAACATGTTTATCGGGAGACGTGGGGGAACACTGGGTGGAATGAAATTTGTGGCTCCTCATAGATTCCAGAACTTTCCGTCACCAAAATGTGAGGAAAATATGTTTTTTAAGCCAAATCTTGAGGTTTGCAAAGGATTCTGGGTAACACACCCTGGTCAGAGCCCCACAAGTCACCCCATCTTGGATTCCCCTAGGTCTCTAGTTTTCCAAAATGCACAGGTTTGGTAGGTTTCCCTAGGTGCCGGCTGAGCTAGAGTCCAAAATCTACAGGTAGGCACTTTGCAAAAAACAGCTCTGTTTTTTGTCAAAAAATGGGATGTGCCCACTTTTTGTTTTGGGACATTTCCTGTTACGGGCGCTAGGACTACCCACACAGGTGAGGTATAATTTTTATCGGGAGACTTGGGGGAATGCTGGGTGGAAGGAAATTTGTGGCTCCTCTCAGATTCCAGAACTTTCTGTCACCAAAATGTGAGGAAAATGTGTTTTTTAGCCACATTTTGAGGTTTGCAAAGGATTCTGGGTAACAGAACCTGGTCAGAGCCCCACAAGTCACCCCATCTTGGATTCCCCTATGTCTCTAGTTTTCAAAAATGCACAGGTTTGGTAGGTTTCCCTAGGTGCCGGCTGAGCTAGAGGCCAAAATCTACAGGTAGGCACTTTGCAAAAAACAGCTCTGTTTTCTGTGATGTGTCCACGTTGTGTTTTGGGGCATATCCTGTCGCGGGCGCTAGGCCTACCCACACAAGTGAGGTACCATTTTTATCAGGAGACGTGGGGGAACGGTGGGTGGAAGGAAATTTGTGGCTCCTCTCAGATTCCAGAACTTTCCGTCACCGAAATGTGAGGAAAATATGTTTTTGTCGCCAAATTTTGAGGTTTGCAAAGGATTCTGGGTAGCAGAACCTGGTCAGAGCCCCACAAGTCACCCCATCTTGGATTCCCCTAGGTCTCTAGTTTTAAAAAATGCACAGGTTTGGTAGGTTTCCCTAGGTGCCGGCTGAGCTAGAGGCCAAAATCTACAGGTAGGCACTTTGCAAAAAACAGCTCTGTTTTCTGTGATGTGTCCACGTTGTGTTTTGGGGCATATCCTGTCGCGGGGCGCTAGGCCTACCCACACAAGTGAGGTAACATGTTTATCGGGAGACGTGGGGGAACACTGGGTGGAATGAAATTTGTGGCTCCTCATAGATTCCAGAACTTTCCGTCACCAAAATGTGAGGAAAATATGTTTTTTAAGCCAAATCTTGAGGTTTGCAAAGGATTCTGGGTAACACACCCTGGTCAGAGCCCCACAAGTCACCCCATCTTGGATTCCCCTAGGTCTCTAGTTTTCCAAAATGCACAGGTTTGGTAGGTTTCCCTAGGTGCCGGCTGAGCTAGAGTCCAAAATCTACAGGTAGGCACTTTGCAAAAAACAGCTCTGTTTTTTGTCAAAAAATGGGATGTGCCCACTTTTTGTTTTGGGACATTTCCTGTTACGGGCGCTAGGACTACCCACACAGGTGAGGTATAATTTTTATCGGGAGACTTGGGGGAATGCTGGGTGGAAGGAAATTTGTGGCTCCTCTCAGATTCCAGAACTTTCTGTCACCAAAATGTGATGAAAATGTGTTTTTTTAGCCAAATGTTGAGGTTTGCAAAGGATTCTGGGTAACAGAACCTGGTCAGAGCCCCACAAGTCACCCCATCTTGGATTCCCCTATGTCTCTAGTTTTCAAAAATGCACAGGTTTGGTAGGTTTCCCTAGGTGCCGGCTGAGCTAGAGGCCAAAATCTACAGGTAGGCACTTTGCAAAAAACAGCTCTTTTTTCTGTCAAAAAATTGGATGTGCCCACTTTGTGTTTTGGGACATTTCCTGTCGCTGGCGCTAGAACTACCCACACAAGTGAGGTATCAGTTTTATCGGGAAACTTGGGGGAACGCTGGGTGGAAGGAAATTTGTGGTTCCTCTCAGATTCCAGATCTTTCTGTCACCGAAATTTGAGGAAAATGTGTTTTTTTAGCCAAATTTTGAGGTTTGCAAAGGATTCTGGGTAACAGAACCTGGTCAGAGCCCCACAAGTCACCCCATCCTTGATTCCCCTAGTTCTCTAGTTTTCAAAAATGCAAAGGTTTGGTAGGTTTCCCTAGGTGCCGGCTGAGCTAGAGGCCAAAATCTACAGGTAGGCACTTTGCAAAAAACAGCTCTGTTTTCTGTGATGTGTCCACGTTGTGTTTTGGGGCATATCCTGTCGCGGGCGCTACGCCTACCCACACAAGTGAGGTACCATTTTTATCAGGAGACGTGGGGGAACGCTGGGTGGAAGGAAATTTGTGGCTCCTCTCAGATTCCAGAACTTTCCGTCACCGAAATGTGAGGAAAATATGTTTTTGTCGCCAAATTTTGAGGTTTGCAAAGGATTCTGGGTAACAGAACCTGGTCAGAGCCCCACAAGTCACCCCATCTTGGATTCCCCTAGGTCTCTAGTTTTAAAAAATGCACAGGTTTGGTAGGTTTCCCTAGGTGCCGGCTGAGCTAGAGGCCAAAATCTACAGGTAGGCACTTTGCAAAAAACAGCTCTGTTTTCTGTGATGTGTCCACGTTGTGTTTTGGGGCATATCCTGTCGCGGGCGCTAGGCCTACCCACACAAGTGAGGTAACATGTTTATCGGGAGACGTGGGGGAACACTGGGTGGAATGAAATTTGTGGCTCCTCATAGATTCCAGAACTTTCCGTCACCAAAATGTGAGGAAAATATGTTTTTCTAGCCAAATCTTGAGGTTTGCAAAGGATTCAGGGTAACACACCCTGGTCAGAGCCCCACAAGTCACCCCATCTCGGATTCCCCTAGGTCTCTAGTTTTCCAAAATGCACAGGTTTGGTAGGTTTCCCTAGGTGCCGGCTGAGTTAGAGTCCAAAATCTACAGGTAGGCACTTTGCAAAAAACAGCTCTGTTTTTTGTCAAAAAATGGGATGTGCCCACTTTTTGTTTTGGGGCATATCCTGTTGCGGGCGCTAGGCCTACCCACACAAGTGAGGTACCATTTTTATCGAGATACTTGGGGGAATGCTGGGTGGAAGGAAATTTGTGGCTCCTCTCAGATTCCAGAACTTTCTGTCACCGAAATGTGAGGAAAATATGTTTTTGTAGCTAAATTTTGAGGTTTGCAAAGGATTCTGGGTAACAGAACCTGGTCAGAGCCCCACAAGTCACCCCATCTTGGATTCCCCTAGGTCTCTAGTTTTAAAAAATGCACAGGTTTGGAAGGTTTCCCTAGGTGCCGACTGAGCTAGAGGCCAAAATCTACAGGTAGGCACTTTGCAAAAAACAGCTCTATTTCTGTGATGTGTCCACGTTGTGTTTTGGGGCATATCCTGTTGCGGGCGCTAGGCCTACCCACACAAGTGAGGTACCATTTTTATCGGGAGACCTGGGGGAACACTTGGTGGAAGGAAATTTGTGGCTCCTCTCAGATTCCAGAACTTTCTGTCACCGAAATGTGAGGAAAATATGTTTTTCTAGCCAAATTTTGAGGTTTGCACAGGATTCTGGGTAACAGAACCTGGTCAGAGCCCCACAAGTCACCCCATCTTGGATTCCACTAGGTCTCTAGTTTTCAAAAATGCACAGGTTTGGTAGGTTTCCCTAGGTGCCGGCTGAGCTAGAGGCCAAAATCTACAGGTAGGCACTTTGCAAAAAACAGCTCTTTTTTCTGTCAAAAAATTGGATGTGCCCACTTTGTGTTTTGGGACATTTCCTGTCGCTGGCGCTAGAACTACCCACACAAGTGAGGTATCAGTTTTATCAGGAAACTTGGGGGAACGCTGGGTGGAAGGAAATTTGTGGTTCCTCTCAGATTCCAGATCTTTCTGTCACCGAAATTTGAGGAAAATGTGTTTTTTTAGCCAAATTTTGAGGTTTGCAAAGGATTCTGAGTAACAGAACCTGGTCAGAGCCCCACAAGTCACCCCATCCTGGATTCCCCTAGTTCTCTAGTTTTCAAAAATGCAAAGGTTTGGTAGGTTTCCCTAGGTGCCGGCTGAGCTAGAGGCCAAAATCTACAGGTAGGCACTTTGCAAAAAACAGCTCTGTTTTCTGTGATGTGTCCACGTTGTGTTTTGGGGCATATCCTGTCGCGGGCGCTAGGCCTACCCACACAAGTGAGGTACCATTTTTATCAGGAGACGTGGGGGAACGCTGGGTGGAAGGAAATTTGTGGCTCCTCTCAGATTCCAGAACTTTCCGTCACCGAAATGTGAGGAAAATATGTTTTTGTCGCCAAATTTTGAGGTTTGCAAAGGATTCTGGGTAACAGAACCTGGTCAGAGCCCCACAAGTCACCCCATCTTGGATTCCCCTAGGTCTCTAGTTTTAAAAAATGCACAGGTTTGGTAGGTTTCCCTAGGTGCCGGCTGAGCTAGAGGCCAAAATCTACAGGTAGGCACTTTGCAAAAAACAGCTCTGTTTTCTGTGATGTGTCCACGTTGTGTTTTGGGGCATATCCTGTCGCGGGCGCTAGGCCTACCCACACAAGTGAGGTAACATGTTTATCGGGAGACGTGGGGGAACACTGGGTGGAATGAAATTTGTGGCTCCTCATAGATTCCAGAACTTTCTGTCACCAAAATGTGAGGAAAATATGTTTTTTAAGCCAAATCTTGAGGTTTGCAAAGGATTCAGGGTAACACACCCTGGTCAGAGCCCCACAAGTCACCCCATCTTGGATTCCCCTAGGTCTCTAGTTTTCCAAAATGCACAGGTTTGGTAGGTTTCCCTAGGTGCCGGCTGAGTTAGAGTCCAAAATCTACAGGTAGGCACTTTGCAAAAAACAGCTCTGTTTTTTGTCAAAAAATGGGATGTGCCCACTTTTTGTTTTGGGGCATATCCTGTTGCGGGCGCTAGGCCTATCCACACAAGTGAGGTACCATTTTTATCGAGATACTTGGGGGAATGCTGGGTGGAAGGAAATTTGTGGCTCCTCTCAGATTCCAGAACTTTCTGTCACCGAAATGTGAGGAAAATATGTTTTTGTAGCTAAATTTTGAGGTTTGCAAAGGATTCTGGGTAACAGAACCTGGTCAGAGCCCCACAAGTCACCCCATCTTGGATTCCCCTAGGTCTCTAGTTTTAAAAAATGCACAGGTTTGGAAGGTTTCCCTAGGTGCCGACTGAGCTAGAGGCCAAAATCTACAGGTAGGCACTTTGCAAAAAACAGCTCTATTTCTGTGATGTGTCCACGTTGTGTTTTGGGGCATATCCTGTTGCGGGCGCTAGGCCTACCCACACAAGTGAGGTACCATTTTTATCGGGAGACCTGGGGGAACACTTGGTGGAAGGAAATTTGTGGCTCCTCTCAGATTCCAGAACTTTCTGTCACCGAAATGTGAGGAAAATATGTTTTTCTAGCCACATTTTGAGGTTTGCAGAGGATTCTGGGTAACAGAACCTGGTCAGAGCCCCACAAGTCACCCCATCTTGGATTCCACTAGGTCTCTAGTTTTCAAAAATGCACAGGTTTGGTAGGTTTCCCTAGGTGCCGGCTGAGCTAGAGGCCAAAATCTACAGGTAGGCACTTTGCAAAAAACAGCTCTGTTTTCTGTCAAAAAATTGGATGTGCCCACTTTGTGTTTTGGGACATTTCCTGTCGCTGGCGCTAGAACTACCCACACAAGTGAGGTATCAGTTTTATCGGGAAACTTGGGGGAATGCTGGGTGGAAGGAAATTTGTGGTTCCTCTCAGATTCCAGATCTTTCTGTCACCGAAATTTGAGGAAAATGTGTTTTTTTAGCCAAATTTTGAGGTTTGCAAAGGATTCTGGGTAACAGAACCTGGTCAGAGCCCCACAAGTCACCCCATCCTGGATTCCCCTAGGTCTCTAGTTTTCAAAAATGCAAAGGTTTGGTAGGTTTCCCTAGGTGCCGGGTGAGCTAGAGGCCAAAATCTACAGGTAGGCACTTTGCAAAAAACAGCTCTGTTTTCTGTGATGTGTCCACGTTGTGTTTTGGGGCATATCCTGTCGCGGGCGCTAGGCCTACCCACACAAGTGAGGTACCATTTTTATCAGGAGACGTGGGGGAACGGTGGGTAGAAGGAAATTTGTGGCTCCTCTCAGATTCCAGAACTTTCCGTCACCGAAATGTGAGGAAAATATGTTTTTGTTGCCAAATTTTGAGGTTTGCAAAGGATTCTGGGTAACAGAACCTGGTCAGAGCCCCACAAGTCACCCCATCTTGGATTCCCCTAGGTCTCTAGTTTTAAAAAATGCACAGGTTTGGTAGGTTTCCCTAGGTGCCGGCTGAGCTAGAGGCCAAAATCTACAGGTAGGCACTTTGCAAAAAACAGCTCTGTTTTCTGTGATGTGTCCACGTTGTGTTTTGGGGCATATCCTGTCGCGGGCGCTAGGCCTACCCACACAAGTGAGGTAACATGTTTATCGGGAGACGTGGGGGAACACTGGGTGGAATGAAATTTGTGGCTCCTCATAGATTCCAGAACTTTCCGTCACCAAAATGTGAGGAAAATATGTTTTTTAAGCCAAATCTTGAGGTTTGCAAAGGATTCTGGGTAACACACCCTGGTCAGAGCCCCACAAGTCACCCCATCTTGGATTCCCCTAGGTCTCTAGTTTTCCAAAATGCACAGGTTTGGTAGGTTTCCCTAGGTGCCGGCTGAGCTAGAGTCCAAAATCTACAGGTAGGCACTTTGCAAAAAACAGCTCTGTTTTTTGTCAAAAAATGGGATGTGCCCACTTTTTGTTTTGGGACATTTCCTGTTACGGGCGCTAGGACTACCCACACAGGTGAGGTATAATTTTTATCGGGATACTTGGGTGAATGCTGGGTGGAAGGAAATTTGTGGCTCCTCTCAGATTCCAGAACTTTCTGTCACCAAAATGTGATGAAAATGTGTTTTTTTAGCCAAATTTTGAGGTTTGCAAAGGATTCTGGGTAACAGAACCTGGTCAGAGCCCCACAAGTCACCCCATCTTGGATTCCCCTATGTCTCTAGTTTTCAAAAATGCACAGGTTTGGTAGGTTTCCCTAGGTGCCGGCTGAGCTAGAGGCCAAAATCTACAGGTAGGCACTTTGCAAAAAACAGCTCTTTTTTCTGTCAAAAAATTGGATGTGCCCACTTTGTGTTTTGGGACATTTCCTGTCGCTGGCGCTAGAACTACCCACACAAGTGAGGTATCAGTTTTATCGGGAAACTTGGGGGAACGCTGGGTGGAAGGAAATTTGTGGTTCCTCTCACATTCCAGATCTTTCTGTCACCGAAATTTGAGGAAAATTTGTTTTTTTAGCCAAATTTTGAGGTTTGCAAAGGATTCTGGGTAACAGAACCTGGTCAGAGCCCCACAAGTCACCCCATCCTGGATTCCCCTAGTTCTCTAGCTTTCAAAAATGCAAAGGTTTGGTAGGTTTCCCTAGGTGCCGGCTGAGCTAGAGGCCAAAATCTACAGGTAGGCACTTTGCAAAAAACAGCTCTGTTTTCTGTGATGTGTCCACGTTGTGTTTTGGGGCATATCCTGTCGCGGGCGCTAGGCCTACCCACACAAGTGAGGTTCCATTTTTATCGGGAGACGTGGGGGAACGCTGGGTGGAAGGAAATTTGTGGCTCCTCTCAGATTCCAGAACTTTCCGTCACCGAAATGTGAGGAAAATATGTTTTTGTCGCCAAATTTTGAGGTTTGCAAAGGATTCTGGGTAACAGAACCTGGTCAGAGCCCCACAAGTCACCCCATCTTGGATTCCCCTAGGTCTCTAGTTTTAAAAAATGCACAGGTTTGGTAGGTTTTCCTAGGTGCCGGCAGAGCTAGAGGCCAAAATCTACAGGTAGGCACTTTGCAAAAAACAGCTCTGTTTTCTGTGATGTGTCCACGTTGTGTTTTGGGGCATATCCTGTCGCGGGCGCTAGGCCTACCCACACAAGTGAGGTAACATGTTTATCGGGAGACGTGGGGGAACACTGGGTGGAATGAAATTTGTGGCTCCTCATAGATTCCAGAACTTTCCGTCACCAAAATGTGAGGAAAATATGTTTTTTAAGCCAAATCTTGAGGTTTGCAAAGGATTCAGGGTAACACACCCTGGTCAGAGCCCCACAAGTCACCCCATCTTGGATTCCCCTAGGTCTCTAGTTTTCCAAAATGCACAGGTTTGGTAGGTTTCCCTAGGTGCCGGCTGAGCTAGAGTCCGAAATCTACAGGTAGGCACTTTGCAAAAAACAGCTCTGTTTTTTGTCAAAAAATGGGATGTGCCCACTTTTTGTTTTGGGACATTTCCTGTTACGGGCGCTAGGACTACCCACACAGGTGAGGTATAATTTTTATCGGGATACTTGGGGGAATGCTGGGTGGAAGGAAATTTGTGGCTCCTCTCAGATTCCAGAACTTTCTGTCACCAAAATGTGATGAAAATGTGTTTTTTTAGCCAAATTTTGAGGTTTGCAAAGGATTCTGGGTAACAGAACCTGGTCAGAGCCCCACAAGTCACCCCATCTTGGATTCCCCTATGTCTCTAGTTTTCAGAAATGCACAGGTTTGGTAGGTTTCCCTAGGTGCCGGCTGAGCTAGAGGCCAAAATCTACAGGTAGGCACTTTGCAAAAAACAGCTCTGTTTTCTGTGATGTGTCCACGTTGTGTTTTGGGGCATATCCTGTCGCGGTCGCTAGGCCTACCCACACAAGTGAGGTACCATTTTTATCGGGAGAATTGGGGGAACACTTGGTGGAAGGAAATTTGTGGCTCCTCTCAGATTCCAGAAGTTTCTGTCACCGAAATGTGAGGAAAATATGTTTTTGTAGCCAAATTTTGAGGTTTGCAAAGGATTCTGGGTGACAGAACCTGGTCAGAGCCCCACAAGTCACCCCATCTTGGATTCCCCTAGGTCTCTTGTTTTAGAAAAAAAATGCACAGGTTTGGAAGGTTTCCCTAGGTGCCGGCTGAGCTAGAGGCCAAAATCTACAGGTAGGCACTTTGCAAAAAACAGCTCTATTTCTGTGATGTGTCCACGTTGTGTTTTGGGGCATATCCTGTTGCGGGCGCTAGGCCTACCCACACAAGTGAGGTACCATTTTTATCGGGAGACTTGGGGGAACACTGGGTGGAAGGAAATTTGTGGCTCCTCTCAGATTCCAGAACTTTCTGTCACCGAAATGTGAGGAAAATATGTTTTTGTAGCCAAATTTTGAGGTTTGCAAAGGATTCTGGGTAACAGAACCTAGTCAGAGCCCCACAAGTCACCCCATCTTGGATTCCCCTAGGTCTCTAGTTTTAAGAAATGCACAGGTTTGGTAGGTTTCCCTTGGTGCCGGCTGAGCTAGAGGCCAAAATCTACAGGTAGGCACTTTGCAAAAATCAGCTCTGTTTTCTGTGATGTGTCCACGTTGTGTTTTGGGGCATATCCTGTTGCGGGCGCTAGGCCTACCCACACAAGTGAGGTACCATTTTTATCGGGAGACTTGGGGGAACACTGGGTGGAAGGAAATTTGTGGCTCCTCTCAGATTCCAGAACTTTCTGTCACCGAAATGTGAGGAAAATATGTTTTTGTAGACAAATTTTGAGGTTTGCAAAGGATTCTGGGTAACAGAACCTGGTCAGAGCCCCACAAGTCACCCCATCTTGGATTCCTCTAGGTCTCTAGTTTTAAAAAATGTACAGGTTTGGTAGGTTTCCCTAGGTGCCGGCTGAGCTAGAGGCCAAAATCTACAGGTAGGCACTTTGCAAAAAACAGCTCTATTTTCTGTGATGTGTCCACGTTGTGTTTTGGGGCATATCCTGTCGCGGGCGCTAGGCCTACCCACACAAGTGAGGTAACATTTTTATCGGGAGATGTGGGGGAACGCTGGGTGGAAGGAAATTTGTGGCTCCTCATAGATTCCAGAACTTTCCGTCACCGAAATGTGAGGAAAATATGTTTTTTAAGCCAAATTTTGAGGTTTGCAAAGGATTCTGGGTAACACACCCTGGTCAGAGCCCCACAAGTCACCCCATCTTGGATTCCCCTAGGTCTCTAGTTTTCCAAAATGCACAGGTTTGGTAAGTTTCCCTAGGTGCCGGCTGAGCTAGAGTCCAAAATCTACAGGTAGGCACTTTGCAAAAAACAGCTCTGTTTTTTATCAAAAATGGGATGTGCCCACTTTTTGTTTTGGGACATTTCCTGTTGCGGGCGCTAGGACTACCCACACAGGTGAGGTATCATTTGTATCGGGAGACTTGGGGGAACGCTGGGTGGAAGGAAATTTGTGGCTCCTCTCAGATTCCAGAACTTTCTGTCACCAAAATGTGATGAAAATGTGTTTTTTTAGCCAAATTTTGAGGTTTGCAAAGGATTCTGGGTAACAGAACCTGGTCAGAGCCCCACAAGTCACCCCATCTTGGATTCCCCTATGTCTCTAGTTTTCAGAAATGCACAGGTTTGGTAGGTTTCCCTAGGTGCCGGCTGAGCTAGAAGCCAAAATCTACAGGTAGGCACTTTGCAAAAAACAGCTCTGTTTTCTGTGATGTGTCCACGTTGTGTTTTGGGGCATATCCTGTTGCGGTCGCTAGGCCTACCCACACAAGTGAGGTACCATTTTTATCGGGAGACTTGGGGGAACACTTGGTGGAAGGAAATTTGTGGCTCCTCTCAGATTCCAGAACTTTCTGTCACCGAAATATGAGTAAAATATGTTTTTGTAGCCAAATTTTGAGGTTTGCAAAGGATTCTGGGTAACAGAACCTGGTCAGAGCCCCACAAGTCACCCCATCTTGGATTCCCCTTGGTCTCCTGTTTTAAAAAATGCACAGGTTTGGTAGGTTTCCCTAGGTGCCGGCTGAGCTAGAGGCCCAAATCTACAGGTAGGCAATTTGCAAAGAACAGCTCTGTTTTCTGTGATGTGTCCAAGTTGTGTTTTGGGGCGTCCCCTGTCGCGGGCGCTAGGACTACCCATACAGGTGAGGTATCATTTTTATCGGGAGACTTGGGGGAACACTTGGTGGAAGGAAATTTGTGGCTCCTCTCAGATTCCAGAACTTTCTGTCACCGAAATGTGAGGAAAATATGTTTTTTTAGCCAAATATTGAGGTTTGCAAAGGATTCTGGGTAACAGAACCTGGTCAGAGCCCCACAAGTCACCCCATCTTGGATTCCCCTAGGTCTCTAGTTTTAAAAAATGCACAGGTTTGGTAGGTTTCCCTAGGTGCCGGCTGAGCTAGAGGCCAAAATCTACAGGTAGGCACTTTGCAAAAAACAGCTCTGTTTTCTGTCAAAAAATGGGATGTGCTCACTTTGTGTTTTGGGACATTTCCTGTTGCGGGCGCTAGGACTACCCACACAAGTGAGGTATCATTTTTATCGGGAGACTTGGGGGAACGCTGGGTGGAAGGAAATTTGTGGCTTCTCTCAGATTCCAGAACTTTCTGTCACCGAAATGTGAGGAAAATATGTTTTGTAGCCAAATTGTGAGGTTTGCAAAGGATTCTGGGTAACAGAACCTGGTCACAGCCCCACAAGTCACCCCATCTTGAATTCCCCCAGGTCTCTAGTTTTCAAAAATGCACAGGTTTGGTAAGTTTCCCTAGGAGCCGGCTGAGCTAGAGGCCAAAATCTACAGGTAGGCACTTTGCAAAAAACAGCTCTGTTTTCTGTGATGTGTCCACGTTGTGTTCTGGGGCATATCCTGTTGCGGTCGCTAGGCCTACCCACACAAGTGAGCTACCATTTTTATCGGGAGACCTGGGGGAACACTTGGTGGAAGGAAATTTGTGGCTCCTCTCAGATTCCAGAACTTTCTGTCACCGAAATGTGAGGAAAATATGTTTTTCTAGCCAAATTTTGAGGTTTGCACAGGATTCTGGGTAACAGAACCTGGTCAGAGCCCCACAAGTCACCCCATCTTGGATTCCACTAGGTCTCTAGTTTTCAAAAATGCACAGGTTTGGTAGGTTTCCCTAGGTGCCGGCTGAGCTAGAGGCCAAAATCTACAGGTAGGCACTTTGCAAAAAACAGCTCTGTTTTCTGTCAAAAAATTGGATGTGCCCACTTTGTGTTTTGGGACATTTCCTGTCGCTGGCGCTAGAACTACCCACACAAGTGAGGTATCAGTTTTATCGGGAAACTTGGGGGAATGCTGGGTGGAAGGAAATTTGTGGTTCCTCTCAGATTCCAGATCTTTCTGTCACCGAAATTTGAGGAAAATGTGTTTTTTTAGCCAAATTTTGAGGTTTGCAAAGGATTCTGGGTAACAGAACCTGGTCAGAGCCCCACAAGTCACCCCATCTTGGATTCCCCTAGGTCTCTAGTTTTAAGAAATGCACAGGTTTGGTAGGTTTCCCTAGGTGCCGGCTGAGCTAGAGGCCAAAATCTACAGGTAGGCACTTTGCAAAAAACAGTTCTGTTTTCTTTAAAAAAATGGGATGTGTCCACGCTGTGTTTTGGGGCGTCCCCTGTCGCGGGCGCTAGGACTACCCACACAGGTGAGGTATCATTTTTATCGGGAGACTTGGGGGAACGCTGGGTGGAAGGAAATTCGTGGCACCTCTCAGATTCCAGAACTTTCTGTCACCAAAATATGATGAAAATGTGTTTTTTTAGCCAAATTTTGAGGTTTGCAAAGGATTCTGGGTAACAGAACCTGGTCAGAGCCCCACAAGTCACCCCATCTTGGATTCCCCTAGGTCTCTAGTTTTAAAAAATGCACAGGTTTGGTAGGTTTCCCTAGGTGCCGGCTGAGCTAGAGGCCAAAATCTACAGGTAGGCACTTTGCAAAAGACAGCTCTGTTTTCTGTCAAAAAATGGGATGTGCTCACTTTGTGTTTTGGGACATTTCCTGTTGCGGGCGCTAGGACTACCCACACAAGTGAGGTATCAGTTTTATCGGGAGACTTGGGGGAACACTTGGTGGAAGGAAATTTGTGGCTCCTCTCAGATTCCAGAACTTACTGTCACCGAAATGTGGGGAAAATATGTTTTTCGGGCCAAATTTTGAGGTTTGCACAGGATTCTGGGTAACAGAACCTGGTCAGAGCCCCACAAGTCACCCCATCTTGGATTCCCCTAGGTCTCTAGTTTTCCAAAATGCACAGGTTTGGTAGGTTTCCCTAGGTGCCGGCTGAGCTAGAGGCCAAAATCTACAGGTAGGCACTTTGCAAAAAACAGCTCTGTTTTCTGTGATGTGTCCACGTTGTGTTTTGGGGCATATCCTGTCGCGGGCGCTAGGCCTACCCACACAAGTGAGGTACCATTTTTATCAGGAGACGTGGGGGAACGGTGGGTGGAAGGAAATCTGTGGCTCCTCTCAGATTCCAGAACTTTCCGTCACCGAAATGTGAGGAAAATAAGTTTTTGTCGCCAAATTTTGAGGTTTGCAAAGGATTCTGGGTAACAGAACCTGGTCAGAGCCCACAAGTCACCCCATCTTGGATTCCCCTAGGTCTCTAGTTTTAAAAAATGCACAGGTTTGGTAGGTTTCCCTAGGTGCCGGCTGAGCTAGAGGCCAAAATCTACAGGTAGGCACTTTGCAAAAAACCGCTCTGTTTTCTGTGATGTGTCCACGTTGTGTTTTGGGGCATATCCTGTCGCGGGCGCTAGGCCTACCCACACAAGTGAGGTAACATGTTTATCGGGAGACGTGGGGGAACACTGGGTGGAATGACATTTGTGGCTCCTCATAGATTCCAGAACTTTCCGTCACCAAAATATGAGGAAAATATGTTTTTTAAGCCAAATCTTGAGGTTTGCAAAGGATTCTGGGTAACACACCCTGGTCAGAGCCCCACAAGTCACCCCATCTTGGATTCCCCTAGGTCTCTAGTTTTCCAAAATGCACAGGTTTGGTAGGTTTCCCTAGGTGCCGGCTGAGCTAGAGTCCAAAATCTACAGGTAGGCACTTTGCAAAAAACAGCTCTGTTTTTTGTCAAAAAATGAGATGTGTCCACTTTTTGTTTTGGGACATTTCCTGTTACGGGCGCTAGGACTACCCACACAGGTGAGGTATAATTTTTATCGGGATACTTGGGGGAATGCTGGGTGGAAGGAAATTTGTGGCTCCTCTCAGATTCCAGAACATTCTGTCACCAAAATGTGATGAAAATGTGTTTTGTTAGCCAAATTTTGAGGTTTGCAAAGGATTCTGGGTAACAGAACCTGGTCAGAGCCCCACAAGTCACCCCATCTTGGATTCCCCTATGTCTCTAGTTTTCAAAAATGCACAGGTTTGGTAGATTTCCCTAGGTGCCGGCTGAGCTAGAGGCCAAAATCTACAGGTAGGCACTTTGCAAAAAACAGCTCTTTTTTCTGTCAAAAAATTGGATGTGCCCACTTTGTGTTTTGGGACATTTCCTGTCGCTGGCGCTAGAACTACCCACACAAGTGAGGTATCAGTTTTATCGGGAAACTTGGGGGAACGCTGGGTGGAAGGAAATTTGTGGTTCCTCTCAGATTCCAGATCTTTCTGTCACCGAAATTTGAGGAAAATGTGTTTTTTTAGCCAAATTTTGAGGTTTGCAAAGGATTCTGGGTAACAGAACCTGGTCAGAGCCCCACAAGTCACCCCATCCTGGATTCCCCTAGTTCTCTAGTTTTCAAAAATGGAAAGGTTTGGTAGGTTTCCCTAGGTGCCGGCTGAGCAAGAGGCCAAAATCTACAGGTAGGCACTTTGCAAAAAACAGCTCTGTTTTCTGTGATGTGTCCACGTTGTGTTTTGGGGCATATCCTGTCGCGGGCGCTAGGCCTACCCACACAAGTGAGGTACCATTTTTATCAAGAGACGTGGGGGAACGCTGGGTGGAAGGAAATTTGTGGCTCCTCTCAGATTCCAGAACTTTCCGTCACCGAAATGTGAGGAAAATATGTTTTTGTCGCCAAATTTTGAGGTTTGCAAAGGATTCTGGGTAACAGAACCTGGTCAGAGCCCCACAAGTCACCCCATCTTGGATTCCCCTAGGTCTCTAGTTTTAAAAAATGCACAGGTTTGGTAGGTTTCCCTAGGTGCCGGCTGAGCTAGAGGCCAAAATCTACAGGTAGGCACTTTGCAAAAAACAGCTCTGTTTTCTGTGATGTGTCCACGTTGTGTTTTGGGGCATATCCTGTCGCGGGCGCTAGGCCTACCCACACAAGTGAGGTAACATGTTTATCGGGAGACGTGGGGGAACACTGGGTGGAATGAAATTTGTGGCTCCTCATAGATTCCAGAACTTTCCGTCACCAAAATGTGAGGAAAATATGTTTTTTAAGCCAAATCTTGAGGTTTGCAAAGGATTCTGGGTAACACACCCTGGTCAGAGCCCCACAAGTCACCCCATCTTGGATTCCCCTAGGTCTCTAGTTTTCCAAAATGCACAGGTTTGGTAGGTTTCCCTAGGTGCCGGCTGAGCTAGAGTCCAAAATCTACAGGTAGGCACTTTGCAAAAAACAGCTCAGTTTTTTTTCAAAAAATGGGATGTGCCCACTTTTTGTTTTGGGACATTTCCTGTTACGGGCGCTAGGACTACCCACACAGGTGAGGTATAATTTTTATCGGGATACTTGGGGGAATGCTGGGTGGAAGGAAATTTGTGGCTCCTCTCAGATTCCAGAACTTTCTGTCACCAAAATGTGATGAAAATGTGTTTTTTTAGCCAAATTTTGAGGTTTGCAAAGGATTCTGGGTAACAGAACCTGGTCAGAGCCCCACAAGTCACCCCATCTTGGATTCCCCTATGTCTCTAGTTTTCAGAAATGCACAGGTTTGGTAGGTTTCCCTAGGTGCCGGCTGAGCTAGAGGCCAAAATCTACAGGTAGGCACTTTGCAAAAAACAGCTCTGTTTTCTGTGATGTGTCCACGTTGTGTTTTGGGGCATATCCTGTCGCGGGCGCTAGGCCTACCCACACAAGTGAGGTACCATTTTTATCGGGAGAATTGGGGGAACACTTGGTGGAAGGAAATTTGTGGCTCCTCTCAGATTCCAGAACTTTCTGTCACCGAAATGTGAGGAAAATATGTTTTTGTAGCCAAATTTTGAGGTTTGCAAAGGATTCTGGGTGACAGAACCTGGTCAGAACCCCACAAGTCACCCCATCTTGGATTCCCCTAGGTCTCTTGTTTTAGAAAAAAAATGCACAGGTTTCGGAGGTTTCCCTAGGTGCCGGCTGAGCTAGAGGCCAAAATCTACAGGTAGGCACTTTGCAAAAAACAGCTCTATTTCTGTGATGTGTCCACGTTGTGTTTTGGGGCATATCCTGTTGCGGGCGCTAGGCCTACCCACACAAGTGAGGTACCATTTTTATCGGGAGACTTGGGGGAACACTGGGTGGAAGGAAATTTGTGGCTCCTCTCAGATTCCAGAACTTTCTGTCACCGAAATGTGAGGAAAATATGTTTTTGTAGCTAAATTTTGAGGTTTGCAAAGGATTCTGGGTAACAGAACCTGGTCAGAGCCCCAAAAGTCACCCCATCTTGGATTCCCCTAGGTCTCTAGTTTAAAAAAATGCACAGGTTTGGTAGGTTTCCCTAGATGCCGACTGAGCTAGAGGCCAAAATCTACAGGTAGGCACTTTGCAAAAAACAGCTCTGTTTTCTGTGATGTGTCCACGTTGTGTTTTGGGGCATATCCTGTCGCAGGCGCTAGGCCTACCCACACAAGTGAGGTAACATTTTTATCGGGAGACGTGGGGGAACGCTGGGTGGAAGAAAATTTGTGGCTCCTCATAGATTCCAGAACATTCCGTCACCGAAATGTGAGGAAAATATGTTTTTTAAGCCAAATTTTGAGGTTTGCAAAGAATTCTGGGTAACACACCCTGGTCAGAGCCCCACAAGTCGTCCCATCTTGGATTCCCCTAGGTCTCTAGTTTTCCAAAATGCACAGGTTTGGTAGGTTTCCCTAGGTGCCAGCTGAGCTAGAGTCCAAAATCTACAGGTAGGCACTTTGCAAAAAACAGCTCTGTTTTTTGTAAAAAAAATGGGATGTGCCCACTTTTTGTTTTGGGACATATCCTGTCGCGGTCGCTAGGCCTACCCACACAAGTGAGGTACCATTTTTATCGGGAGACTTGGGGGAACACTTAGTGGAAGGAAATTTGTGGGTCCTCTCAGATTCCAGAACTTTCTGTCACCAAAATGTGATGAAAATTTGTTTTTTTAGCCACATTTTGAGGTTTGCAAAGGATTCTGGGTGACAGAACCTGGTCAGAGCCCCACAAGTCACCCCATCTTGGATTCCCCTAGATCTCTTGTTTTACAAAATGCACAGGTTTGGTAGGTTTCCCTAGGTGCTGGCTGAGCTAGAGGCCAAAATCTACAGGTAGGCACTTTGCAAAAAACAGCTCTGTTTTCTGTCAAAAAATAGGATGTGCCCACTTTGTGTTTTGGGACATTTCCTGTCGCGGGCGCTAGGACTACCCACACAAGTGAGGTATCAGTTTTATCGGGAGACTTGGGGGAACGCTGGGTGGAAGGAAATTTGTGGCTCCTCTCAGATTCCAGAACTTTCTGTCACCGAAATGTGAGGAAAATATGTTTTGTAGCCAAATTTTGAGGTTTGCAAAGGATTCTGGGTAACAGAACCTAGTCACAGCCCCACAAGTCACCCCATCTTGAATTCCCCTAGGTCTCTAGTTTTCAAAAATGCACAGGTTTGGTAGGTTTCCCTAGGTGCCGGCTGAGCTAGAGGCCAAAATCTACAGGTAGGCACTTTGCAAAAAACAGCTCTGTTTTCTGTGATGTGTCCACGTTGTGTTTTGGGGCATACCCTGTTGCGGGCGCTAGGCCTACCCACACAAGTGAGGTATCATTTTTATCGGGAGACTTGGGGGAACACTGGGTGGAAAGAAATTTGTGGCTCCTCTCAGATTCCAGAACTTTCTGTCACCGAAATGTGAGGAAAATATGTTTTTGTAGCCAAATTTTGAGGTTTGCCAAGGATTCTGGGTAACAGAACCTGGTCAGAGCCACACAAGTCACCCCATCTTGGATTCCCCTAGATCTCTAGTTTTAAAAAATGCACAGGTTTGGTAGGTTTCCCTATGTGCCGGCTGAGCTAGAGGCCAAAATCTACAGGTAGGCACTTTGCAAAAAACAGCTCTGTTTTCTGTGATGTGTCCACGTTGTGTTTTGGGGCATATCCTGTCGCGGGCGCTAGGCCTACCCACACAAGTGAGGTAACATTTTTATCGGGAGACGTGGGGGAACGCTGGGTGGAAGGAAATTTGTGGCTCCTCATAGATTCCAGAACTTTCCGTCACCGAAATGTGAGGAAAATATGTTTTTTAAGCCAAATTTTGAGGTTTGCTAAGGATTATGGGTAACACACCCTGGTCAGAGCGCCACAAGTCACCCCATCTTGGATTCCCCTAGGTCTCTAGTTTTCCAAAATGCACAGGTTTGGTAAGTTTCCCTAGGTGCCGGCTGAGCTAGAGTCCAAAATCTACAGGTAGGCACTTTGCAAAAAACAGCTCTGTTTTTTGTCAAAAAATGGGATGTGCCCACTTTTTGTTTTGGGACATTTCCTGTTGCGGGCGCTAGGACTACCCACACAGGTGAGGTATCATTTTTATCGGGAGACTTGGGGGAACGCTGGGTGGAAGGAAATTTGTGGCTCCTCTCAGATTCCAGAACTTTCTGTCACCGAAATGTGAGGAAAATATGTTTTTTTTAGCCAAATTTTGAGGTTTGCAAAGGATTCTGGGTGACAGAACCTGGTCAGAGCCCCACAAGTCACCCCATCTTGGATTCCCCTAGGTCTCTTGTTTTAAAAAATGCACAGGTTTGGTAGGTTTCCCTAGGTGCCGGCTGAGCTAGAGGCCCAAATCTACAGGTAGGCACTTTGCAAAAAACAGCTCTGTTTTCTGTCAAAAAATGGGATGTGCCCACTTTGTGTTTTGGGACATTTCCTGTCGCGGGCGCTAGGACTACCCACACAAGTGAGGTATCAGTTTTATCGGGAGATTTGGGGGAACGCTGGGTGGAAGGAAATTTGTGGCTCCTCTCAGATTCCAGAACTTTCTGTCACCGAAATGTGAGGAAAATATGTTTTGTAGCCAAATTTTGAGGTTTGCAAAGGATTCTGGGTAACAGAACCTAGTCACAGCCCCACAAGTCACCCCATCTTGAATTCCCCTAGGTCTCTAGTTTTCACAAATGCACAGGTTTGGTAGGTTTCCCTAGATGCCGGCTGAGCTAGAGGCCAAAATCTACAGGTAGGCACTTTGCAAAAAACAGCTCTGTTTTCTGTGATGTGTCCACGTTGTGTTTTGGGGCATATCCTGTTGCGGGCGCTAGGCCTACCCACACAAGTGAGGTACCATTTTTATCGGGAGACTTGGGGGAACACTGGGTGGAAGGAAATTTGTGGCTCCTCTCAGATTCCAGAACTTTCTGTCACCGAAATGTGAGGAAAATATGTTTTTGTAGCCAAATTTTGAGGTTTGCCAAGGATTCTGGGTAACAGAACCTGGTCAGAGCCCCACAAGTCATCCCATATTGGATTCCCCTAGGTCTCTAGTTTTAAAAAATGCACAGATTTGGTAGGTTTCCCTATGTGCCGGCTGAGCTAGAGGCCAAAATCTACAGGTAGGCACTTTGCAAAAAACAGCTCTGTTTTCTGTGATGTGTCCACGTTGTGTTTTGGGGCATATCCTGTCGCGGGCGCTAGGCCTACCCACACAAGTGAGGTAACATTTTTATCGGGAGACGTGGGGGAACGCTGGGTGGAAGGAAATTTGTGGCTCCTCATAGATTCCAGAACTTTCCGTCACCGAAATGTGAGGAAAATATGTTTTTCAAGCCAAATTTTGAGGTTTGCAAAGGATTCTGGGTAACACACCCTGGTCAGAGCCCCACAACTCACCCCATCTTGGATTCCCCTAGGTCTCTAGTTTTCCAAAATGCACAGGTTTGGTAAGTTTCCCTAGGTGCCGGCTGAGCTAGAGTCCAAAATCTACAGGTAGGCACTATGCAAAAAACAGCTCTGTTTTTTGTCAAAAAATGGGATGTGCCCACTTTTTGTTTTGGGACATTTCCTGTTGCGGGCGCTAGGAATACCCACACAGGTGAGGTATCATTTTTATCGGGAGACTTGGGGGAACGCTGGGTGGAAGGAAATTTGTGGCTCCTCTCAGATTCCAGAACTTTCTGTCACCAAAATGTGATGAAAATGTGGTTTTTTTGCCAAATTTTGAGGTTTGCAAAGGATTCTGGGTAACAGAACCTGGTCAGAGCCCCACAAGTCACCCCATCTTGGATTCCCCTATGTCTCTAGTTTTCAGAAATGCACAGGTTTGGTAGGTTTCCCTAGGTGCCGGCTGAGCTAGAGGCCAAAATCTACAGGTAGGCACTTTGCAAAAAACAGCTCTGTTTTCTGTGATGTGTCCACGTTGTGTTTTGGGGCATATCCTGTCGCGGTCGCTAGGCCTACCCACACAAGTGAGGTACCATTTTTATCGGGAGACTTGGGGGAACACTTGGTGGAAGGAAATTTGTGGCTCCTCTCAGATTCCAGAACTTTCTGTCACCGAAATGTGAGGAAAATATGTTTTTGTAGCATAATTTTGAGGTTTGCAAAGGATTCTGGGTAACAGAACCTGGTCAGAGCCCCACAAGTCACCCCATCTTGGATTCCCCTAGGTCTCTTGTTTTAAAAAATGCACAGGTTTGGTAGGTTTCCCTAGGTGCCGGCTGAGCTAGAGGCCAAAATCTACAGGTAGGCACTTTGCAAAAAACAGCTCTGTTTTCTGTGATGTGTCCACGTTGTGTTTTGGGCATATCCTGTCGCGGTCGCTAGGCCTACCCACACAAGTGAGGTACCATTTTTATCGGGAGACTTGGGGGAACACTTGGTGGAAGGAAATTTGTGGCTCCTCTCAGATTCCAGAACTTTCTGTCACCAAAATGTGAGGAAAATATGTTTTTGTAGCCAAATTTTGAGGTTTGCAAAGGATTCTGGGTAACAGAACCTAGTCAGAGCCCCACAAGTCACCCCATCTTGGATTCCCCTAGGTCTCTAGTTTCAGAAATGCACAGATTTGGTAGGTTTCCCTAGGTGCCGGCTGAGCTAGAGGCCAAAATCTACAGGTAGGCACTTTGCAAAAAACAGCTCTGTTTTCTTTAAAAAAATGGGATGTGTCCACGTTGTGTTTTGGGGCGTCCCCTGTCACGGCCGCTAGGCCTACCCACACAAGTGAGGTACCATTTTTATCGGGAGACTTGGGGGAACACTGGGTGGAAGGAAATTTGTGGCTCCTCTCAGATTCCAGAACTTTCTGTCACCGAAATGTGAGGAAAATATGTTTTTGTCGCCAAATTTTGAGGTTTGCCAAGGATTCTGGGTAACAGAACCTGGTCAGAGCCACACAAGTCACCCCATCTTGGATTCCCCTAGATCTCTAGTTTTAAAAAATGCACAGGTTTGGTAGGTTTCCCTATGTGCCGGCTGAGCTAGAGGCCAAAATCTACAGGTAGGCACTTTGCAAAAAACAGCTCTGTTTTCTGTGATGTGTCCACGTTGTGTTTTGGGGCATATCCTGTCGCGGGCGCTAGGCCTACCCACACAAGTGAGGTAACATTTTTATCGGGAGACATGGGGGAACGCTGGGTGGAAGGAAATTTGTGGCTCCTCATAGATTCCAGAACTTTCCGTCACCGAAATGTGAGGAAAATATGTTTTTTAAGCCAAATTTTGAGGTTTGCTAAGGATTATGGGTAACACACCCTGGTCAGAGCGCCACAAGTCACCCCATCTTGGATTCCCCTAGGTCTCTAGTTTTCCAAAATGCACAGGTTTGGTAAGTTTCCCTAGGTGCCGGCTGAGCTAGAGTCCAAAATCTACAGGTAGGCACTTTGCAAAAAACAGCTCTGTTTTTTGTCAAAAAATGGGATGTGCCCACTTTTTGTTTTGGGACATTTCCTGTTGCGGGCGCTAGGACTACCCACACAGGTGAGGTATCATTTTTATCGGGAGACTTGGGGGAACGCTGGGTGGAAGGAAATTTGTGGCTCCTCTCAGATTCCAGAACTTTCTGTCACCGAAATGTGAGGAAAATATGTTTTTTTTAGCCAAATTTTGAGGTTTGCAAAGGATTCTGGGTGACAGAACCTGGTCAGAGCCCCACAAGTCACCCCATCTTGGATTCCCCTAGGTCTCTTGTTTCAAAAAATGCACAGGTTTGGTAGGTTTCCCTAGGTGCCGGCTGAGCTAGAGGCCCAAATCTACAGGTAGGCACTTTGCAAAAAACAGCTCTGTTTTCTGTCAAAAAATGGGATGTGCCCACTTTGTGTTTTGGGACATTTCCTGTCGCGGGC